>NC_092090.1:26747201-27347201 GCF_045679555.1 Salvelinus alpinus
GTCTGTCTCGTCCTTCCTCTGACTGTCTGTCTGCCTGTCTGTCTCGTCCTTCCTCTGACTGTCTGTCTGCCTGTCTGTCTCGTCCTTCCTCTGACTGTCTGTCTGCCTGTCTGTCTCGTCCTTCCTCTGACTGTCTGACTGTCTGTCTGTCTCGTCCTTCCTCTGACTGTCTGTCTGTTTCGCTGTTTCTTTGTCTGTCTGCCTGTCTGTCTCGTCCTTCCTCTGACTGTCTGTCTGCCTGTCTGTCTCGTCCTTCCTCTGACTGTCTGTCTGTCTCGTCCTTCCTCTGACTGTCTGTCTGCCTCGTCCTTCCTCTGACTGTATGTCTGTCTGCCTGTCTGGTCCTTCCTCTGACTGTCTGTCTGTCTGCCTGTCTGGTCCTTCCTCTGACTGTCTGTTTCGCTGTCTCTTCCTTTCTTTCTCTGTCTGTCTGTCTGCCTTTCTGTCTCGTCCTTCCTCTGACTGTCTGTCTCTGTCTGTTCCTTTCTCTGTCTGTCTGTCTGTCTGTCTGCCTCTCTGTCTGTCTGTCTGTTCCTTTCTCTGTCTGTTTGCCTCTCTGTCTGTCTGTTCCTTTCTCTGTCTGTCTGTCTGTCTGTGTCTGTCTCTGTGTATGTCTGTCTCGTCCTTCCTCTGTCTGTCTGTCTGTCTGTCTGTCTGTCTGTCTGTCTCTGTCTGTCTGTTCCTTTCTCTGTCTGTCTGTCTGTCTGTCTGCCTCTCTGCCTCTCTGTCTGTCTGTCTGTCTGTCTGTTCCTTTCTCTGTCTGTCTGTTCCTTTCTCTGTCTGTCTGTCTGTCTCTGTGTCTGTCTGTCTGCCTGTCTCGTCCTTCCTCTGACTGTCTGTCTGCCTGTCTGTCTCGTCCTTCCTCTGACTGTCTGTCTGTCTGCCTGTCTGTCTCGTCCTTCCTCTGACTGTCTGGCCGTCTGTCTGCCTGTCTGGTCCTTCCTCTGACTGTCTGTCTGTCTGTTTCGCTGTCTCTTCCTTTCTTTCTCTGTCTGTCTGCCTGTCTGTCTGTCTCGTCCTTCCTCTGACTGTCTGTCTGTCTCGTCCTTCCTCTGACTTTCTGTCTGTCTGTCTGCCTGTCTGGTCCTTCCTCTGACTGTCTGTCTGTTTCGCTGTCTCTTCCTTTCTTTCTCTGTCTGTCTGCCTGTCTGGTCCTTCCTCTGACTGTCTGTCTGTTTCGCTGTCTCTTCCTTTCTTTCTCTGTCTGTCTGTCTGCCTGTCTGGTCCTTCCTCTGACTGTCTGTCTGTCTGTCTGCCTGTCTGGTCCTTCCTCTGACTGTCTGTCTGCCTGTCTGTCTCGTCCTTCCTCTGACTGTCTGTCTGCCTGTCTGTCTCGTCCTTCCTCTGACTGCCTGTCTGTCTTGTCCTTCCTCTGACTGTCTGTCTGCCTGTCTGGTCCTTCCTCTGACTGTCTGTCTGCCTGTCTCTGTCTCGTCCTTCCTCTGACTGTCTGTCTGTCTCGTCCTTCCTCTGACTGTCTGTCTGTCTCGCTGTTTCTTTGTCTGTCTGTCTCGCTGTTTCTTTGTCTGTCTGTCTGGCTGTCTGGCTGTCTGTCTGTCTGGCTGTCTCGCTGTCTGTCTGTCTCGCTGTCTATCTCTCACACTCATTCCACCTATGCAGCCATGCATGTCAAACACATCCATACAGGCACTTACTGATATACACATAAAACACATATTTTGCCTCCATAATAAATATCTCAAGGTCATGGATATGTCATCAATCTCTAGAAACGCTGCAGTAACTCCCATTGAAAGAATATACCATGGTTATCTCCCTGGCCATGTGGACCCAGTCTCAGTGAGACAGCCAGGGCCCTGCCCCCTGCTCAGCCCCAATATGAGGCCCCGTATCTGGGTGCACCCCGCTGTTCCCCTTTCCCCACGGACACCCCACTGGAGGCTAACAGGGAACCAGCCAGCAGATGGATCGATATGTCCACAGATGCTGCCAGCTCCTCTCAGCCATTACTACTGATGAATAATGGAGGATAACCCCATACACCCCACATAACCCCCCCAACACACACACACCCACACACACACGCACGCACGCAACCCAGAGCACACGGGGCTGGAGGGGCCATCTCAATACATTCAAATCAAATCAAATTTTATTTGTCACATACACATGGTTAGCAGATGTTAATGCGAGTGTAGCGAAATGCTTGTGCTTCTAGTTCCGACAATGCAGTAATAACCAACAAGTAATCTAACCTAACAATTCCACAACTACTACCTTATACACACAAGTGTAAAGGGATAAAGAATATGTACATAAAGATATATGAATGAGTGATGGTACAGAACGGCATAGGCAAGATGCAGTAGATGGTATAGTGTACAGTCTATACATATGAGATGAGTAATGTAGGGTATGTAAACATAAAGTGGCATAGTTTAAAGTGGCTAGTGATACATGTATTACATAAAGATGGCAAGATGCAGTAGATGATATAGAGTACAGTATATACATATACATATGAGATGAGTAATGTAGGATATGTAAACATTATATTAAGTGGCATTGTTTAAAGTGGCTAGTGATACATTTTTACATAATTTTCATCAATTCCCATTATTAAAGTGGCTGGAGTTGAGTCAGTATGTTGGCAGCGGCCACTAAATGTTAGTGGTGGCTGTTTAACAGTCTGATGGCCTTGAGATAGAAGCTGTTTTTCAGTCTCTCGGTCCCTGCTTGGATGCACCTGTACTGACCTCGCCTTCTGGATGATAGCGGGGTGAACAGGTAGTGGCTTGGGTGGTTGTTGTCCTTGATGATCTTTATGGCCTTCCTGTGACATCGGGTGGTGTAGGTGTCCTGGAGGGCAGGTAGTTTGCCCCCAGTGATGCGTTGTGCAGACCTCACTACCCTCTGGAGAGCCTTACGGTTGTGGGCGGAGCAGTTGCCGTACCAGGCGGTGATACAGCCCGACAGGATGCTCTCGATTGTGCATCTGTAGAAGTTTGTGAGTGCTTTTGGTGACAAGCCGAATTTCTTCAGCCTCCTGAGGTTGAAGAGGCGCTGCCCGGCCTTCTTCACAACGCTGTCTGTGTGGGTGGACCAATTCAGTTAGTCCGTGATGTGTACACCGAGGAACTTAAAACTTTCCACCTTCTCCACTACTGTCCCGTCGATGTGGATAAGGGGGTGCTCCCTCTGCTGTTTCCTGAAGTCCACAATCATTTCCTTTGTTTTGTTGACGTTGAGTGTGAGGTTATTTTCCTGACACCACACTCCGAGGGCCCTCACCTCCTCCCTGTAGACCGTCTCGTCGTTGTTGGTAATCAAGCCTACCACTGTAGTGTCGTCCGCAAACTTGATGATTGAGTTGGAGGCGTGCATGGCCACGCAGTCGTGGGTGAACAGGGAGTACAGGAGAGGGCTCAGAACGCACCCTTGTGGGGCCCCAGTGTTGAGGATCAGCGGGGTGGAGATGTTGTTACCTACCCTCACCACCTGGGGGCGGCCCGTCAGGAAGTCCAGGACCCAGTTGCACAGGGCGGGGTCGAGACCCAGGGTCTCGCGCTTGATGACGAGTTTGGAGGGTACTATGGTGTTGAATGCTGACCTGTAGTCGATGAACAGAATTCTCACATAGGTATTCCTCTTGTCCAGATGGGTTAGGGCAGTGTGCAGTGTGGTTGTGATTGCGTCGTCTGTGGACCTATTGGGTCGGTAAGCAAATTGGAGTGGGTCTAGGGTGTCAGGTAGGGTGGAGGTGATATGGTCCTTGACTAGTCTCTCAAAGCACTTCATGATGACGGAAGTGAGTGCTACGGGGCGGTAGTCGTTTAGCTCAGTTACCTTAGCTTTCTTGGGAACAGGAACAATGGTGGCCCTCTTGAAGCATGTGGGAACAGCAGACTGGGATAAGGATTGATTGAATATGTCCTTAAACACACCAGCCAGCTGGTCTGCGCATGCTCTGAGGACGCGGCTGGGAATGCCGTCTGGGCCTGCAGCCCTGCGAGGGTTAACACGTTTAAATGTTTTAGTCACCTCGGCTGCAGTGAAGGAGAGCCCGCAGGTTTTGGTAGCGGGCCGTGTCAGTGGCACTGTATTGTCCTCAAAGCGAGCAAAAAAGAGATGGAGACAGAGGAGCAGAGAGAGGCTAACTGTCAGATACATCCCCATCACCACTTCAATAAGGAATAGGACAGGTTGCATGGTATATCATTACAGCTCTCTACTAAACATCCAGGCTTAGCGTGTGCCTGTGTCTAACTGAATTTGAATTCAGAGTAGAGCGCTACTCCAGGCAGACAACAACGCACATATAATTACCCACGACAACAGCACAACTGTATGTAACCGAGAGAGCACTAGAGAGTGGACTTGTGGGTCACTACACTACACACTGATTCAATTAGCTGACCGACAAAGACACCAAAGACTGCCATTATTGTGTGAGGCATAGCTACAAACCTCTCACATGGACAACAACAACTCTCAAAAAACCCAATCAATTACTGAATAACAACATGTCTGAGATGTGATTTCCGTGCTGGGCCGTTGATGTCTTTCACGCCAACATTGATTACCCTCCTTGTAACGTTTTCTGTTAATTCTGTTCGCCCCCACACAAAATCTATACGTTGTGCATCCATAGGCAGGCACCCCGGTGGTTTAAAGGCTGCCTCAACTCTACAGACGGACAATCACTGTCAATCTAGCTAATGACCAAGAGGCTTCTGCTGCTGAGGAAAGAGGGAGGCCCAGGGAACAGCAACATGAAGAAGAATAAATGGGATGGATAGTAGCATCTTCATGCTAATCAACAGTGGAAAAGTGTATAAATGAATCCTCGTCTGCAGTAACTCAAAGTGCTGACTTTTCAATGACACTTCTGATGGATCAAAAAGAATTGTTGCTGCAGATCAACCAGGGAGAATTCATGTAAGGATGGTGAAAAGTTGGAATATATTACTGTATGTCAGGGTGAAAAAGTACAATGGTTACCCTCCAAAAAACGGTCATTTTAACAATGCATGTCACACAAAAAAAGTGTCCAAGGTTTTTGCTCAATAAAGACAGACAGAGAGAGAGAAAAAGAGAGAGAGAGAAAGAGAAACTAAAGAAAGCAGTGACAAAAACATGAGGGCAGAGAGACAATGTTTCAGTCATACAGTATGTAACACTCCCCTCCTGTGAGGTGCTGTATCGCTGTGTATCACAGTGGCTCTATCTGTCTGTCTGTCTGTCCACTACAGTACATGAGCCTCAGGTTGTAGTGTAGCAAAGGAGATTGGATCAGACCTGCAGTCCAGTGGGTGTTACACACTCAGATAAATGACAAAGTGAAGTCAGGGTAGAGAGAGAGAGAGCTGGAGAGCGAGAGAGAGAGAGAGCTGGAGAGAGAGCGAGAGCTGGAGAAAGAGAGCGAGAGCTGGAGAAAGAGAGAGAGAGCTGGAGAGAGAGAGCTGGAGAGAGAGAGCTGGAGAGAGAGAGCTGGAGAGAGAGAGCGAGAGAGCTGGAGAGAGAGAGCTGGAGAGAGTGGGGAGAGAGAGAGAGGGGAGAGAGAGAGAGAGAGAGAGATTGAGAGAGAGAGAGAGAGAGAGAGAGTGTAGCCTAAAGATGTGACCTAACTAATTAGATGAGAGGCAGGACAGAGCCGGCTGGAGCATGCAAGCTGACACAGTATTAGACTATAACCTGAGAAAGTAGAGGTGACGGAGAGACAGGGGGAGGGAGAAAGAGAGAGAGAGATGGAGGACAGAGGAAAAGGAGGTTGAGGTGAAGGGGGTTCTGTGTCACTTTATCAAATTTCTCCCTGGCACCCGGTAACAGGGGTCGAGGAAAGCAAAGCAAGGAGGGCAGCGTGTAAAGCTGAGTGAAAACACAGAACACAGCAGCGCTCTAATACCTTTCATAAAGAGAAAAGCCTCTTCCTCTCCACCCATGATTAAATACAACCTGAGGGCCCAAAAAGTAGGCCCCATGTTGCAGGGGTTGGTGTGTGTGTGTGGCGAGGTGACAAGGGTAAAAGCAATTTGTGGAGAACTTGTTCTGTGAGTGAAGTGATGGGGGCATGCTAGGTCTGCACACCGTCGCCTGGCCTAGCACACTGAAACACGCTGACGGGATGAAGCTAATGTACCATACTGCCACACAGCCAAAATTAATGCTGTCATCAGCAGCTGAACAAGGAGACTTGACTTAAAGATGGGATTGGAGGGCGGCAGAGCGGAAAGGCCCCCAGAGCAGAGCTGACTGATTTAAAACCAAAACATCAGATATAGTGAGGCCTAACACAAGACATGACAGAAAAGCCAATGACACTAGAGTGTGTTGCGGCATCCCCTCTATCCCTGCTCATCCCTTGGCCTGAGAGAGAGAGAGAGAGAGAGAGAGAGAGAGAGAGAGAGAGAGAGAGAGAGAGAGAGAGAGAGAGAGAGAGAGAGAGAGAGAGAGAGAGAGAGAGAGAGAGAGAGAGAGAGAGAGAGAGAGAGAGAGAGAGAGAGAGAGAGAGAGAGAGAGAGAGAGAGAGAGAGAGAGAGAGAGAGAGAGAGAGAGAGAGAGAGAGAGAGAGAGAGAGAGAGAGAGAGAGAGGCCATCATCAGTGTCAGGGGGTCCCTCTGTCCCCCTCCTTGATTTCATTGATCTAATAGACGATAATGAGACAGACGGCAGAGCCGGCCCTGGCCCCTCTCTGGCACTGAGCAGGCCTCAGGCCCTCAGGGGCCCATCCACCCCACCTCAGCAGCCGTAGCAATAAGAATAAAGGCATAAACGAAGGAGTCTATTTGAGCTGAGAGTGATGGCTAGCTTGTTGCTTATCGCCAGCCAATAAATCTCCATGCAGAGAGGGGCGAGATGAGGAGCGCTTATCTCATCAGAGCACCACTGATGCCTCTCTGTCTGACGGAGCGATGCCACCACCGCCGAGCCGCTCGCCGAACGCCACTCAGCGCCTGATTTATTACGGCAAGGGAAAGGAGGGAAGGAGGGAGGAGAAGTTTTGTGGCGGAATAAAACAAAAATGAGAGAGGAGGGGGAATGAAAAAATGAAATAAAACAAAACATTGAAAAGCAGAAAGCAAAGAGGGTGAAGGGAGGGAGATAATGCAGAAATATAGAGAGCACGCAAACAGAAAGGTTTTAAGGTTTTCCAGGGAAAACAAGGGAGGCTTTGGCGTGAGGCGACGCAATAAACTACAAATAAAACTCCAGGACCTGCAGGGGGAAAAAGCCACCTCTCTGGCGAGTTTGGGGTGGGAGGCGGGAGGTAGTGAAGCGAATTGCGCTTGACAGGCGGATTGTGTGGATTGTGTGGGATTCAGCAGGTTTCCGGGGCTGGTACAGGAGGAGAGAGAAGGATGCCAGCCAGAAAACAGCTCTAACTGAAACAAGTACCCTGTGCCCCACTGTCTGCCTGGTTACTGGTTACTGGAACATGTTCATGTGAATACTGTACAGGGCTGAGCCATCATTAGAAGCTGTGTGGTTATCTCCACGACTCAGTACAGTGTGTAAGGATAGTCCTATTGGGAGGCAGTGTGAGGCATCACATCTATGTCTGGGTCTGATGAATCAGTCTTATGCAGGACACGGCCGGTCTTATCCAGTCGACGGCCAGGGAAACGTTCATACCACATCTAATCATATCTGAGAGCGGGGCTCGGGCACGTGGCAATCCAGGCCTAATGCTGTGTTATTGCTGGGTGCTCAGCCCCCCTCTGCTCCCTCCCCACCCCCGCCCCTGTCTGTTTGTCCTGGGTTTGAGCTCCAGATCCACCCATCCCCCCTCCACAGCCACACAGTACCCGGCTCTGCCACGACCCAGCCACGGAGAGGCATCAAAGGCGGAAATTATCAGCGCTGTGACCCCTCTGCTTCAGCCACTGGTGATGAATAGCTGGCCCCAGTAACACAGGCAGATTACCCCCATAAGAGGTTTTTAGAGGGGCGGAGGCAGGTTAGGAGGGGGTCTGATAAATGACAGGTTTATCTAACCGCTTTCTCCAGAGAGTCACCATGGGGAGGAACAATAAAGAGGCTGGAGAGGGAGATGACTGACTGGGAGAATTATGTCAGAGCGATTGTCAATCATGGTGGTTGGCAGGCGATGGGTGGCGTTGAGCAGTGGAGGTGGTGGAGTGGCGGCCAGGCACTGTGCTCTCCCCGCTCTCCTCTCTCATATGGTCGTCTGAATTAGTGTGATGACGGGGGGGGGGGGACAGGCGGGTATAATATTCTCATCACTCTTCACTCAGCTCGGCAGCTCAGCTCGGCAGGCTGCGTCAATCGTCTACCCTGGCCCACGGCGGTGCTCAGCCCAGCCGCCACACATCACACCCAGCAAATATTCCTAAACCACCATTTTTCATATTTCCCTGTATGCATAAGGAGATGAAAAATCATCCCATCATTTGTATTGTCTGACTGAGGTTATACACAAATATTAGTTTATCTACTCCACCTAAGATTGCCTCCCTAAGCAAGATGGATTGGTCTTTGAGAGTGGGCAATATTCCCAGGAACATATTCAGTCCATCTGCAATTCAATGGTTCAGCTCCAGGTATGAGCTGCTGCCGTTTCAATTCAATGGTTCAGCTCCAGGTATGAGCTGCTGCCGTTTCAATTCAATGGTTCAGCTCCAGGTATGAGCTGCTGCCGTTTCAATTCAATGGTTCAGCTCCAGGTACGAGCTGCTGCCGTTTCAATTCAATGGTTCAGCTCCAGGTATGAGCTGCTGCCGTTTCAATTCAATGGTTCAGCTCCAGGTATGAGCTGCTGCCGTTTCAATTCAATGGTTCAGCTCCAGGTACGAGCTGCTGCCGTTTCAATTCAATGGTTCAGCTCCAGGTACGAGCTGCTGCCGTTTCAATTCAATGGTTCAGCTCCAGGTACGAGCTGCTGCCGTTTCAATTCAATGGTTCAGCTCCAGGTACGAGCTGCTGCCGTTTCAATTCAATGGTTCAGCTCCAGGTACGAGCTGCTGCCGTTTCAATTCAATGGTTCAGCTCCAGGTACGAGCTGCTGCCGTTTCAATTCAATGGTTCAGCTCCAGGTACGAGCTGCTGCCGTTTCAATTCAATGGTTCAGCTCCAGGTACGAGCTGCTGCCGTTTCAATTCAATGGTTCAGCTCCAGGTACGAGCTGCTGCCGTTTCAATTCAATGGTTCAGCTCCAGGTACGAGCTGCTGCCGTTTCAATTCAATGGTTCAGCTCCAGGTACGAGCTGCTGCCGTTTCAATTCAATGGTTCAGCTCCAGGTACGAGCTGCTGCCGTTTCAATTCAATGGTTCGGCTCCAGGTACGAGCTGCTGCCGTTTCAATTCAATGGTTCAGCTCCAGGTACGAGCTGCTGCCGTTTCAATTCAATGGTTCAGCTCCAGGTACGAGCTGCTGCCGTTTCAATTCAATGGTTCAGCTCCAGGTATGAGCTGCTGCCGTTTCAATTCAATGGTTCAGCTCCAGGTACGAGCTGCTGCCGTTTCAATTCAATGGTTCAGCTCCAGGTATGAGCTGCTGCCGTTTCAATTCAATGGT
Organism: Salvelinus alpinus; assembly: GCF_045679555.1. Lineage (NCBI taxonomy): Eukaryota > Metazoa > Chordata > Actinopteri > Salmoniformes > Salmonidae > Salvelinus > Salvelinus alpinus. The sequence continues at coordinate 26,756,698 of NC_092090.1, forward strand.
TCAGCTCCAGGTATGAGCTGCTGCCGTTTCAATTCAATGGTTCAGCTCCAGGTATGAGCTGCTGCCGTTTCAATTCAATGGTTCAGCTCCACGTATGAGCTACTGCCGTTTCAATTCAATGGTTCAGCTCCAGGTACGAGCTGCTGCCGTTTCAATTCAATGGTTCAGCTCCAGGTACGAGCTGCTGCCGTTTCAATTCAATGGTTCAGCTCCAGGTACGAGCTGCTGCCGTTTCAATTCAATGGTTCAGCTCCAGGTACGAGCTGCTGCCGTTTCAATTCAATGGTTCAGCTCCAGGTACGAGCTGCTGCCGTTTCAATTCAATGGTTCAGCTCCAGGTACGAGCTGCTGCCGTTTCAATTCAATGGTTCAGCTCCAGGTAGGAGCTGCTGCCGTTTCAATTCAATGGTTCAGCTCCAGGTAGGAGCTGCTGCCGTTTCAAGAAGACAGGCTCGATAAAAGTAAACACCCAATCGAGACAGCGCTTCGCTTATTATCTGCAATACGCTTTAATTGCAAGACAATTTGCAGCGTGGCAAATTTAGTCCTGAATGTGAAATGATCCCCCATGCATAGCAAAAACAGCTCTGGCATCTAATCTTCATATTCATTCACTCTGCATTTATTGAACAATTATGGAAAATGGATATTAAAGCAAAACAAGTATAGGAATCAATGAGGAGAGAAAGACAAATATCACTCCAAATAAAGGGCTGCATGGATTTTTGTAGCTGCTCTGTGCTGGCAAGTGTTCAGTCCCTCTCTCTTCAGATAGATAGAAAAAGAGAGTGCGAGTGAGAGAACAAAAAAAATTGAGAGAGAAAGAGAGAGAGAGAAAGAAAGACAGGATGGAGAGAGAGAGAGAAAGAGAGAGAAAGACAGGATGGAGAGAGAGAGAAAGAGAGAGAGAGACAGGATGGAGAGAGAGAAAAAAAGAGAGAGAGACAGGATGGAGAGAGAGAAAAAGAGAGAGAGAAAGGATGGAGAGAGAGAAAAAGAGAGAGAGAGACAGGATGGAGAGAGAGAGAAAGAGAGAGAGAGACAGGATGGAGAGAGAGAGAAAGAGAGAGAGAAAGGATGGAGTGAACAAGGAGGGGAAAGAGGAGTTCTAGGTCAGAAACCACTGTGATTATCCTCCACCCAGTCAAGTGTAAAACTCATTAGACAATGCATAATGCCTTTAATCAAATCAATGGCAGCGGCAACTCCAGACTGATAGTTCCCATCAAAACGTACACAAAGCACGGAGAATTTCTCATTTACTTATAAAAATAAGTGGCTTTGGATCAATATCCTGGAGGAAAAAGTAAAGAGGGAAAACAATAGTGAAAGAGAGAAAGGAGAATAAAGAAACGAGCTCTCATCACTATTCTCATATTACTGTGACTAACATTGGTGGTTAGTAGTGATGATACTAATAAAAGATAACTGTAGAAATATACTGAATGTAAAATACACAATGGTGAAGATGAAGTCATATTACAATAGGATACATGAATAGATACTGTATAGTGTAAAATGGGAGAGGTGGCCAACTGGCAGATGTAGAGTACATTAGGGCCTAACATAGGACAGAACAACTCTTCATCCTTTCTTCCTCTTCACCCTCTCCTCTCCAGCAAGGTGCTGACAGACAGGGAAGCGGGTGGGCTGGGGTGTTTTGGGTAATTACGTGGGGGGGGGGGGGGGGGTGCAGAGGTACAGATGTTGGGCTGCTGAGGACCCTTACCAGGACGATGCTGAGCAGTAGAGCGCAAATAACCCTGCAGCTGCCTCCCTCTCCTCTCCTACCTCTAAGTACCCTTCTTTGTTAGGGTGTGGGCCTTCATTTTTTACTGGTGACAGCAATGTTACTTGAGTTATTTTGTGGCATCTGGTTCATGGTGGGGGTGGGGGGGGTGTATGTGAAAAGAAAAAACGCACACAGGACGCACTTTAATTAATTGCGAGGAGATTACATGGTCTTCCAACCGTGTAGTCTGTCATCAGAGCCCATTACACACTTCTATTAGATGTTTCTCCACAGTGTCAGCTGTAATTTGAAGGGGAATCTTGGTGGAGAATCAGCAAGCAAAGTGAAAGCCTTTAATGGGGACAGATACTTGAGTTAAGTTCATCAGAGCTGAGTGAGGCAGAAACTGAAACTCCACAATGCCACAGGCACAATTAGCAGGAAGTAATCTGTAAACAAATGAGCCTTGGTGGAGCGTCGAGCGAACGCAGCCCATTTCATGGTGTGTCAGTCACTCATGTCGGTGACACCGATGCCGGGGCCACCACTGTCCTCAGGGCTATTGTTTCTCAGTCTCATCGGGCCTAGACCAACTATTGGTCTTCATTTGAGCTGGAAAAGCTTTATTTTCATTGCGGAGTAATGAGGTGTCTTTGTATGAGTGCAGAGCGCAGCACAATCCATCTTCCACCAGCGGAGTTAACAGGACAGAAACCAATGCAGCCGCTACTCGGCGCAGAACATTACCAGTGTATAGTCTCATCATTCATCTGGCCTGTCATTAGACACCACTCACCACACCGCCTCGGAGAAAGAGAGAGATCAGGGAACCACTACCAACGGTAGACAACACGGTGTCACAGACAATACTGCCCCCTCTGAAACAACACACACTGTGTAACAGGAAGCATCATTTCCCTATCCACTGGTCCTTAACTCCCTAAAAATCACTACCATCAAAGATGATCTATTATATTGACAAGGTAGTCGAGTGGCTCGATCTAACAATCGAAATACATTTTGCCCTCAAAGATGGAAGGCAGGCGGGAGGAGGCGAGATCAGGTGGGACCAGTCTAGCCAATGAGAGAGCAGATACGCATGTGTTCTCTCTGCTTCCGCATGGCAAGCGGTACTGGTGCATCAAGTCTGACACTAACACGCTGCTGAACAGCTTCTATCCCCAAGTCATAAAATAGCTAACAAAATGGCTACATGGACTTGTATTATATTTTTGCACTGTCTCTATGCACAATCACAGGACTCAGTCACGCACACTGACACTCCAACACACACACACCCCCACTCACTTAATTTGCTCACACACACACATGACATGCACACACATTTATACTGACTTTACACACACGCACATACAATCATCACATAATGCACACTGCTGCTACTCTGTTTATCATATATCCTGAATCCTAGTCACCGGAACATAATTACAAATCATTTGTAGACAGCAAATTGACAGCAAGAAGCCCAAACAGATATAATATTTGACTAAAACACAATCATTTAAAAACTTGCTTATATTTGTATACTTTCACATATTTACATATTTAGTCATTTAGCAGACACTCTCATCCAGAGCAACTTACAGTAGTGAGTGCATATATTTTTCATACTTTTTCGTACATATATCTCTCTATTATGCGTGGGAATACTTTGGAACAGATTTCCAAAATGAAAATCACTTGGGCTGATTTGCTGGTGTTTTTACAGTACAAATAAAAATATAACCTTTTGCTCATAAAACTTGCGTGGCATTTCACTATGCACATGACATTAAAACTTGAACAACAGACAGGCATAAAGATTTGTAAATGTTGTTGTTCCTGAAATGCCACGTGCGTCCACTTATATTAGTGCATTTGTTACAACCTAGCCATTACAAAACCTACAGTTGAAGTCGGAAGTTTACATACACTAAGGTTGGAGTCATTAAAACTCGTTTTTCAACCACTCCACACATTTCTTGTTAACAAACTATAGTTTTGGCAAGTCGGTTAGGACAGGTTCCAACAATTGTTTACAGACATTATTCCACCACATCATTCACTGTATCACAATTCCAGTGGGTCAGAAGATTACATACACTAAGTTGACTGTGCCTTTAAACAGCTTGGAAAATTCCAGAAAATTATGTCATGGCTTTAGAAGCTTCTGATAGGCTAATTGACATAATTTGAGTCAATTGGAGGTGTACCTGTGGATGTATTTCAAGGCCTACCTTCAAACTCAGTGCCTCTTTGCTTGACATCATGGGAAAATCAAAAGAAATCAGCCAAGACAAATTAGCCAAAAATTGTACACCTCCACAAGTCTGGTTCATCCTTGGGAGCAATTTCCAAACGCCTGAAGGTACCACGTTCATCTGTACAAACAATAGTACGCAAGTATAAACACCATGGGACCACGCAGCCGTCATACCGCTCAGGAAGGAGACGCGTTCTGTCTCCTAGAGATGAACGTACTTTGGTGCGAAAAGTGCAAATCAATCCCAGAACAACAGCAAAGGACCTTGTGTAGATGCAGGAGGAAACAGGTACAAAAGTATCTATATCCACAGTAAAATGAGTCCTATATTGACATAACCCGAATGGCCGCTCAGCAAGGAAGAAGCCACTGCTCCAAAACCGCCATAAACAAGCCAGACTGCAGTTTGCAAGTGCACATCAGGACAAAGATCGTACTTTTTGGAGAAATGTCCTCTGGGGTCTGATGAAACAAAAATAGAACTGTTTGGCCATAATGACCATCGTTATGTTTGGAGGAAAAAGGGGGAGGCTTGCAAACCGAAGAACACCATCCCAACCGTGAAGCACGGGGGTGGCAGCATCATGTTGTGGGGGTGCTTTGCTGCAGGAGGGACTGGTGCACTTCACAAAATAGATGGAATAATGAGGAAGAAAAATGATGTGGACATATTGAAGCAACATCTCAAGACATCAGTCAGGAAGTTAAAGCTTGGTCGCAAATGGGTCTTCCAAATGGACAATGACCCCAAGCATACTTCCAAAGTTGTGGCAAAATGGCTTTAGGACAACAAAGTCAAGGTATTGGAGTGGCCATCACAAAGCCCTGACCTCAATCCTATAGACGATTTGTGGGCAGAACTGAAAAAGCGTGTGCGAGCAAGGAGGCCTTACAGACCTGACTCAATTACACCACATCTGTCAGGAGGAATGGGCCAACATTCACCCAACTTATTGTGGGAAGCTTGTAGAAGGCTACCTGAAACGTTTGACCCAAGTTAAACAATTTAAAGGTAATGCTACCAAATACTAATTGAGTGTATGTAAACTTCTGACCCAGGAATGTGATGAAAGAAATAAAAGCTGAAATAAATAATTCTCTCTACTTTTATTCTGACATTTCACATTCTTAAAATAAAGTGGTGATCCTAACTGACCTTAGACAGTGAATTCTTACTAGGATTAAATGTCAGGAATTGTGAAAAACTGAGTTTAAATGTATTTGGCTAACGTGTATGTAAACATCTGACTTCAACTGTATATTAGAATAAATAAGACTCACGTAGCAAATTATCAATTACATTTTTTGTAAATGTTTTGGGACAAATTTTGGGTGGAGTAAACCCTCTGGCTTTTCTTCTTACTCTCTGCTACCATAGAGAACACAGTGTCACAGACAGTATGATATCATAGTCAAAAACATGGTGTTACAGACAATACTGCCCCCTCTGAAACATTAAACAACACACACTATCTGGGTCCGTGTTACAGGAAGTATAATTCCACTATCTACTGGTGCTACACTCCCTAAAAATCCCAAGTTACTATGTTAACACTGTCTGTAACAGTGTCTGTGTGTTCACCAGAGCATTCTGTCCCGTTCCCATGTCACCCACAGGACCACAGTGGAAGTGTGTGACAGACCATAGTGTATCTTTCACTTCCTGGTTCTTAACGGGTTCCTACCACCACAGCTGTTAAAGAGGGGAACAACGACAAATGGCTAATGGGCAACATTTGGGGAAGGATAAATAATACATTGTAATTCATACACAGCCTCATAACCTAGGGTCTAATTGGCCACACATACTGTTAAAACCAGGGAGGGCGATGGGAACGTACATAACTTTACAACATCAGACAGCATTAAAAGTGGTAAGGGAGAGCGGTGAGGTCTGGTGAGCAGAGGCTGCTGGGAAGTCTCTCTCTCTCTCTCTCTCTCTCTCTCTCTTATATATATATATATATATCACCATGGACAGCTGCTCGCCAGGACCCAACATAATTGGGCCCTTCACCTCTCCGCCAGCAAGCAACTGCACATTCCTGTCTCTGCCACAACGACAATTAAAGAAAAAAGAAAAAAAACTGGCATAATAAAAGACAGCACAAACAAACAGGCAGCCCAGAGGACCCTGGTCCTGCGGCGCGCTACCCTCTAGCTGTGACAGTGAGATGGGTGGTAGCACTGTTTAACACTGTTGCGGGGAACACTGCAGCTGACCACTGACAGGCAAACAGGAAGTAGTCAGCACACACACAGGAACACACAGGAAGTGACATCCCAAGGGCCTCTCTCTCTTTGATCTAGATCACTGCTCCTCCTTAACTTCTCAGTAGAATATTAACATAACTTATACTAATGAGATCAACTAAGACACAGCTTTGGCTGTTCACAAGTGGCTGCTGCATTCAATTTGGTTGGTTAGCAACTGGAATAGGAATCGAGGACAAACAATCAATGCTTCATTATAATTCAACATTATAAAGTGGGTTGTTGGTTGTTTTCCTACCCCTGTCAGTTTATTGTGAGAGACTAATTTTGGCTGGTGTTTGTTATGCTATCATTATTACAGGCTCATGTGTCCTCATTCTTCATTTCTGCCCCAGTTCTGTTTTTCTAGGCAAATGTTTATTTTTTCAGTTTTTTTGTCTGTAAATTCTATTTTCTACTTCTTTCTGTATGTAGTGTAACTGCCTGGCATGGTGTGAGTGATTCTCCTCTACAGGCAGGGAAAGAGTTAAGTTAGAGCATCATTGCAGAGGTATGTCATCTATCTGTAATATTCTATTTGATTTTCATGTCTTTCCCAGGGTCAGGGTGTATTGATGTCTGTTCACTCAACTGCTCTGCCTGACTCACAGTCAAACCTGCAATTACCACCGTGTGTATCTCTACGTTAAACATTTCTTAACAAGAACAATATGTCAATATGCCACAAACGCTTTCATTTGTGCTCTGAAATTAAACTAGCTGCTCCCAGCCATGTAGTAAATTACCCTGAGGAATGTTGAAGTGGGCAGAATAACACTAAAAACCACGCCTACAGCCCCTTTTCAAATGGAACTACAGTCATCATTTGTAACATTTTAGAAGATATTTATCATTGTTGAATCTATTATTTTGTCCCAATGACCCTGTTTCACCTTGTATCTGATCTCAGTAAGTAATGTCAGAGATATGTCTGACAATAAGATATACTTTATGTAGCTGACTTCTTCCCTAGAAATTATGTGGAGCAAAGGTGGTGCAAAAATAATGCTCTGACACAAGAAGCAGCTCAGGTCTGTGTCTCTCTGCCTGTTATCTGTGTCTGTGTATAAGGTCACTGACTATAAGGTGAGCAGTAGTGAAACACTATAAAATAATGGCAAAATAAAATAAGCTAGTGTGTTGTGTGTGTGTGTGTTGTCTCTCTCTGTATATTATTGAACCCTGACAGACACAGACTGTCCACAAGGCCCTCAACAGTGTGACCAGTGCCTTACAGGCAGAGACAGAGGGAGAGGTTGGTGAACAGACCCTAATGCCTGGCTCAGTGTCCCGCCTGCGGCAGCTGTCAACAGCATGATGGATCAGACGCACCTGACGACTCTATCTTAACAAGCATCTCTGAATCTTCATCAGAGCACTTATTGACTCGTGATTAATTCCCTCCAACGCTGCTGACAGACAAGAACTACATCCCAAATGGCACCCTATTTCCTATCTAGTGCACTACTTTTCACCAGGGCCCATAGGGAATAGGGCGCCATTTGGAACAAAACCAAGGTGCTTGATCTAGACACTTCTGCTCACTGCCTGGCTGGCTGGCTAACTGGCCCCAAGCAACACAAGAAGAAAGGGGTAAAAAAGAAAGATGAGAAAAGAAAAGATAGCGACTGTAGTTTAGCTGCTGGTAAAACAAACAGTATCGAATGCAGTGCATTGTAAAAGAGAAGAAAAGACAGTGGTGATCCATTGGCATACCTTTCATTCAACGGAGAGAGAGAGAGAGAAGAGAAAGAGAGAGAGAGAACGAGAGAACGAGAGAGAGAACGAGAGAGAGAACGAGAGAGAGAACGAGAGAGAGAACGAGAGAGAGAATGAGAGAGAGAACGAGAGAGAGAGAAGTGACAGAAAAAGAGCGCAAGGCAAACTGAAAGACAATGGCAGGCATAACACAACGGGATTAGGGTATAGAGGAGAGAGAGAAAGAGAGAGAGAAAGAGAGAGAGAAAGAGAGAGCGATGACGAGAGATATGTTAATTAAGCAGCCAGAGGAGCAGAGTGGAGGAGACAAAGACACTCAGCTTTCTGACACTTTACGCGTTAATTGCCAAAGTAAGAAATTAGCGCCAGGGCCTTCGTGCTTCCAGCGGAGGGGGGCTGGGGAGCCAATCATAAGCAGAAAGACACGTGTGTCATCGGCAGAGAGATGTGCGACAAAACGACCACGGAGGCGTCAGTGAGAGTCAAGTTCATCTCCTGGGCCGCTGTGTCTTAGAGACTAGAGAGAGTGGGATGTGCACTCCCACAAGCCCCTGCTTCAAACACAGCACTCCTCACAGGGCTGTCACAAGCCATCACGACAACAAGTCCAGGACCCCTCTATAAGACGAGAGTTTGTATAAACAGTCAGTAACATTACACAAGCATTCAGAAAATGCCAGTCAGTCAGTTCAAACATAATTGATGTGGTGAGCGAAAGATGGCATAAAGGAGAGGGCCACAAAGGAACAACAGAGAGATGAAGAAGAAGAGGACTATACCCCAGGCATGGCTTATACAGTGTGTGTGTTTCAAACAGCAGCTCATAGCAGTTTAAATATCCCTATGATCTCCCTCAGTAGTTAGCGTATTAGTGCTCGTTACAGGGTTAGTACTCGCTAATCGTTTCCAGGTAGTGACGGGAGTATTCTACTGAGACGGATGGGAGAGTATGGGAGTATCCGGTGGATTGCATGGCGGTAACTAACGGTCTCTATGGCTGAAATGGAGAGAGCAGGAATCAATGCCTGTCGGTCTATATCTCTACCTCCTGTCATCACTGATGTCATAACAAAGTGCTAATTAACTTAGTGCAAGCCTTCAGCTTTAACCAGAGGGCTAATGTACCATAATCGTGTGTATGGGGGCCTGCCGGACAGTATTTACCTCCTCAGGACCTGTCTTTTGCAGTCAGAGTGTGGGTACCAAATGGCACCCTCTTCCCTATAAGTTATGTTGATTGATGGGCCCTGGTCAAAAGTAGTGCACTATAAAGGGAATAGGGTGCCATTTAGGACGGAGACAGAGTTAATCGATGTGTAAACTGCAGCTGGGGTCACGGCGGACTGCTCTCCGTCTCGGTGACCCCTCGAAACCCCCGGTGAGGACCTTAATGGAGCCAAACTCCCCCAACAGAAATCAATACTCAAACTGGGCATGGGTCCTGATCGACCCCCCCGATGGGATCTGACAGGGGCTGGAGGGGCCAGGCTGAAACAACCAAAATAAAACAAAAGGAGCTGCTAACTGCCACATCAATATAGATAGGCCTCCTTATACCATATGTTGTCATGGCCATATAAATAGTTTTAGTTATTCTAGTAATTCTATTTCTATGGTCTATCTATCAGAAGATAGAGCAGCAGTACATCAGTAATCCTAACTGCAGTGATTGACAACAGACTGCCTCCTTAAGAGCCATAGCTTGTCAACTGATCTGATTTGCTGCTTTTTTACTACAGGAACTTACTGTACACCAAGTTAACTAATGTCCCAACATGGTGAGGAGCAGAGAACACATGTTTGCTGGGCTGATCTTGTCTGTAGAGTCTGTAGCCCGCTGAGGGAGGATGAGGACTCAGAACTAAGCTGAGGAGTCACAGCCAGCCAATCAGCCGGCTGCATTAATTCCTCTTCACCTCGAGAGGACCTGTTCAGAATCAGAACGATGTGGCTGTTCTGTGATGTGTCCCATTAAGATTAATTCCTGCTTAATACTAATTGGTCGTCGGGCTGAGGCGGGCCCAGGGGATTGGCTCCCTTTGGTCACACTCTCTGAGGACCTGAGACACCATTGGCTGGTTGGTGGGGTGCTGATGAGCTGCTGGGTTCTTTATCAGCTGGAACATTCCGCCAACGTTCCCCCGGGGCCCTAAGCAATGCTGTAATTAACTCACACACAATCCATAATTGCCCTGCTTACAATTACTATAGAAGAGGCACACAGAGGAAGACGAAGAGAGAGAAAGAAGAGAGGGAAGATAAAAGAAAGAGAGAAACTAGAAAGTAAAAAAATTAAATACAGGCTACATAAAAAGGTGAAAAATTCATATGAAACTCATTCCCCAACCGCCTATCTTTCTCTCTCTCTTCACTTTGCCTTAATAAGCTCTCAGGACTCTTTGGATTGGAGGGGTAAACCCCAGCCATCACTTATTTATTTTTCCCAGATAGCCCTATTAATATCCCCCCGGTCTCAGGCGCTCCGGCAGGCAGGCAGAGAGGCGGCGTGCGATGTGGACTGGATCCGCCGTCCCCTGGGCTCTGCTCGGAGGAAGAGCGCTAAATGACCCAAATAAAGGGTGCTTTTGAAGGCTGCGCGCGGAGAGGCGCCGGCACCATTAAAACTAAATGAAGTGTTCATTAGCCGTGCCGACAGCGCTCTAAACTCCCACAGATCAAGGGCCGTTACACTTAATGTGTCTCTCTCTCCAATGCTGCTCTCTCTTTCTCTGTTTGTTTAGCTCTGCCAGTGGGCATGAAAAAAACGAAAGTGGGTTTTTTCTCTCCACACCCCTGCGCCACCCTTTCTTTTTCTTCCTCCATCTCCTCTACTCTCTCCCCCAAGTTCTGTCTTTCTCGTTTTATCTCCACCCCCCCTTCTCTCTCTTCTCCTCCCCTGGTGGGGACTGTCTCCAGCTGTGTCGTCCCAGTCGTTCTCTAAGCCACAGTAGAGGGGAGAGTGTAACAGAGTGTGTCAGAAGACAGGCAGGGGAGAGAAGTGAGACGGCACGACACTGGAAGGTACTGGAATAAAGAACCGTCACGTGCCATTTTCTGCCCTGTGTGTGTGTGTGTGTGTGCATACCCTGTGTTCTGAGTCTGCCAGTGTGTGACTCTGTGGTGGAGCAGGAGCCACTGTGATGGGGAGACCAAACGGAGCTTTAAGTCCTGATTGCTTCACATTCTGAAGTTCTCTTAAAGTTTCCTTCCCTTTCATTACGTTCTTCATTTCATCCTCTTTAAACACACTGCCAGAGTAACTTTAGAAAGGCAAAAAGAGAAGCTGGGCTTCATTTGACAATTTTCAAGGTTTTGATTCTTTAATGAAAAAATTGTGCCAAAATTGGATAGAATATGAAGTAAACTATCCATTTATCTTCTTGAACCTTTGAGTGTAATAGACAGAGTTATTATGCTCATGACACAGAACAGACCTTTACATTGACAAAGCTTTTTTATGTCAAATACATGGGACTTCTCTTTCAGCAGTTTAAATGAAGCCTGAAAATCACTTGGCAGGCATTATTTTCTCATTAATCCACACTTAAGATTTTTTTATGAAATATTTAGAAAAAGAAAAAAAAAGTAATTTTCTTTTCATTCTTCAGTAATGCTATGCGTGAGCGAGAATAATGGCTCTCATTTAGGAGCTGAATTAAAAGAAAGAGCTGCGTGCAAGGAAAGTTGTGAAAGCTGTAATATGCCACCTCAAAACAACTGAATGTTTTTTCCCCCAACATCTAATTATTTTTCATAACCTCAAGCAGTGTAGCTGTAATATCACTGTGTTCTGTTCTGACCTGTCTGTCTATCCCTGCCACCATTTGAATCCCCGTTCTACCCCCCCAACACACACACACCCCGTCCCCCCCCTCTTGACACTCGACTTCTCTGAGATCTCAGTAGTTGAGCTGAATTACAGGAGTTACTACAAATTAAGTTTAACTATAAGTTGCAGGGTTTGGTATGAAGATTGATGTTGGACACAGTACACTTCTGAAATCGGAGGCTGCAATTACAATCCAGTGTAATTATCTCTGCCCATTAATAGCAGCAGATAGCTTGTCACAATCAGGTCTGCACATAATTAATCACTAGTTACTTTCCTCCACCTCTCCCTCCCCCCCTTCATCCACACCCCCCCCCCCACTCTCCCTCCCTCCATCCTCTGTGGGCTGTGTTCAATGTAAAACAGGCCTCTGGACAAGTCCCTGTGGTAGAACTAAATGTGCAACACTGTCAGGGCTTACAGGACAAAGTGAAAAGCCTTCCTTATTGACAACACATCACTAGCCAGTAATGGATGAGTTCACCATAATTGCTCAACCCTCAGCTCACATACAGTATAAGTAGGCTTACACAAACCATACAAACAGTCCAACCCCAACACATCATTCCCTCCACACACACAAACACCAGTCCACCTCATATGTGCCTTTATTGTCTTTTGTTCAAAACATTTTTGTATCAAGGTTTTTTCTGGATCAAAAACAGGCTTAGGTGGTGGGCGTGGCGAGGGGTGTGGTGAGGGGCGTGGCGAGGGGTGTGGCAATAGCTGAAGCAAATTTCCTGCAATTCTATGCATTTTGCCATGGCTAACGCTGTGTTCTTCTTATGCTCATACATTATCATTTAAATCAATATTTCTGAATTCATCATTTTTGTCTAGCTTTTATTTTAGTGATTCATAGTTCTCAAATATGTATTATTTAAAAATATATATATTTTAGTTGTTTAAGTTAACACTGAAAGCGTTTTTTACTTGAATGTTACATTGTTTATCCCAAATGTTGTTTTTTTTGCCAAAAATAAATACAATAAATCAAGATATAGGCGGCCGGAAAAAATGCTTAGGCCGACCGCCCAAGACGACCTGCCCAGCACCGTACCTCCATTCATATCCTCACCTACCCCAACACACTGTATCTGCATCACTATCAAAACCTTCCTATGCCTTCCTCCTCAATACCAAGTCAGAGTCCCTCTTCAACAAAGAAACTAACTCTCAACCCAAGGAGGCTGACGCCCAAACCTTCCCTCAGCTTATATAGCCTAACACTTTCCCCACCAGTCTCCTCACCTTCCATCAATGCCAAGCAGATCCTGTGGAGCTGCTCCCAGTCAGTATGATTTATAGAAGTTATTATAGCCCATTACAGAACAAAAACAGGAGAACACAGACCCACTTCACAACAGAGCCAGGCCAGATAATAGGGACAGCCGTAGGGACTCACATAACGTCGGTTGCTGTCCGGCACGTCCCCCCTGTCCCCTATATAGTGCACACATTTTTTACCAGAGCCCTATGCGGGCCCCGGTCAAAAGTAGTGCCAAGCATAGGGAATAGGGTGCCATTTCGGACACAGCCATTGTCTTTAATCTAATTCTACACATGGTTTCGTTGCAATTGGAATCAAAAACCCCATGTTAACAAACCATAACAGATCTCACTAATCCGCCCGGCAACAAAGAGATGGATGCATACAACCCTCCAGGAAAGAGAGATGCTCAAGGTTCTCCCTTCTCCTCCTTTCCCCCGGAATCATCATCCATCGCTCATTTACATATAAAACGCTTGCTGGAAGGTAAGGGCATATATTAAATCCATAATTTTTTGTTGTTGTGGTAAATAAGTTTACATAATTGTGTTTTGGCATTATGCAGAGAGAGAGATGCAGCTCTACAAGAGCAACTTCGTGATGAATCCCTCAGCTGTTGCTGCTGGCCATCCTGACTGCTGCTTTATACTGATAATGAAGGATGAAACAAATGAGGACACGTCAACGACAGCAACACAACAGCGCAGGCAGAGACACTGCTTCTATGGCTGTCAGACAACGTTGTTACTGTATGTGTGACCTTCTGGAGATTAGCCACGTCCTCCATAAAACTACAGTTAGTACTTTGGTACTACAGTTACAACAGCTTTCAGTCAACGTCACTCTGCTCTCCTCTGTCTTCTTTGACACACGTTCTCACTCAAAGAAACAGCAATGAGCTTATTCATGGTGTCAACGGTGTAAGTAAGGTAACCAGTTCTAATATTCCATTGTTGAAACATTTTATTTACAAGGAAGTCATTTCATCAAAGCAACACTAATCCTTCCAGCAAGGCTGTCAACACAGTTGTTGAAGCATGTCCACTTTCCATAGTACATTACCTAGTCTCTCAGTCCTCTGATGACAACCACATTACATCATGTTCACAATGATACCTTTCCAACTCCTCAGATAAACATCAATAAGCTCCAAGCCACCGGGGCTTTGGGTGACGCCTTTCTCATGTCACCTGTCCTGTGATGGATGACTTGAAGTAGGCATCTTGCTCAATCAGACAAATGAATGACTTCTGAGGAATGAAGACTTATATGTTTGCAATGAGAATCAAAGGACTACACACACCAACCCCATAATCAGTCTGCTCCAGCTCTCAGGAACATGTAGAGGAAGGCTTTCCAAAACCACAGCCAGGGGAATTAGTTCCTACTAATGTGGCCTCTTTGCTACATCAAACAGCATCAAGGTTAGTCACTGGATGATTCCCAAATTGGACCCTATTCTCTATATGGTGCACTACATTTGACCAGAGCCCTATGGGACCTGGTCAAAAGTAGTGCACTACATAAGGAATAGGGTGCCATTTGGGATGCAACCACTAACAACAGGCTCTGGTAATAAAGAGAGGAGAGGCATGTCAGTGCAGGAGGTCTGATTTGCACAATGTTCATATCCAACATCCAGCACAGAACAGCCCTAATGATGGGAACTCAGGTTAGTACATCTGTTCGTCACAGACACCTCGGGCCAAATAGAGAGAGGGAAGTATCAAAACATATTTCATGATATTCTCTAAGGTGAGCCAGGTAAGGCAAGGCAAGACAAGGCAAGGTGAGGCAGGTAAGGCAAGGCAAGGAGGCAAGGGGAGGCAGGTAAGACAAGGCAAGGCGAGGCAGGTAAGGCAAGGCGAGGCAGGTAAAGCAAGGCAAGGCGAGCCAGGTAAGGCAAGGCAAGGCAAAGCCAGGTAAGGCAAGGCAAGGCGAGGCAGGTAAGGCAAGGCGAGCCAGGTAAGGTGAGCCAGGCAAGGCAAGGCAAAGCCAGGTAAGGCAAGGCAAGGCGAGGCAGGTAAGGCAAGGCAAGGTGAGGCAGGGCTGCTAGGTTGATTTCTATCTGAGACAGACACAGTAACTCACCCACCTCACTGACTTGCTGGGGCCCTTCTCAAGCCCCAGAGCCCCCGGGTGTTCTACCGTACAGCTCACCTGTGTAGGACTGGGAGAGAACACCTCCACCATCAACCACCCTGGGCCACTCCCTTTCAGCACCCTGCCACCTAGTGGTACAGAACGGTGTTACACATTCCGTGTTCTGACAGTGAGACTTTACTAACTAACCCATCCAGCTATGTTTCTGTTTGACTGCACATAAAAGAACTCACTGAGGCTTTTGTATCATCCAGCCACATTCAGCTCAGTCCCATTCACAGATGTGAGTCTCAGTGTGTCTCACATATCATGTGTGTGCAGCCCTGTCAGCGGCACCCACACATTAGCATGTTGTCATCATGAGTGTGTGGTGTGTGTGTGTGTGTGTAAATTGTGGTGCAGGGTAGCGGTAATGAGGACTGATGGCTTTATGCTGCTGTATATTCCAGGAGGATGTCTTCTGACAGCTTCGGGAGACGATAAAGTAATAACTAATAATGTGCAAATAACGCTGTGTGCTGTATGACAACTGTGCCAAAGCACGCAGGGACTGGAGTGTGTGTGTCTGTGAGAGACAGAGAGAGGGGGGAGTGAGAGACAGAGGAGGGGGGTGAGAGAGCAGAGGGGGGGGGGGGGGGGGGGCTTCCTTCCTTTCAAGTTTCAAACACAACCTGCGGTGAACGCTTCAGACCTAATTCACTACCTCCAATAAACACACACGCAGAAAGAGAATGTATAAAGTGTTAAACAATCACTAACTTTGAAAAAACAAAAGGAGAGGTAGCCTAGCCTGGCTTCTCTCTTTCTACCGTCAAAACCAGAAGCTGAAATGGGAATAAGGAGTGACATGCCAGCAGGTACAGTACAGTAGCAGTGTAGGTGAAGCACTAAGGAGGGGACACAGAGGAGAAGTCTCCCTCTCTGCAGACCTGAGTGATCCTTCTTCAGGTTCTTACAACAGGGAGTCTCCTCTATAAATCATATGACTGCAGCAGGGAGACAGAGGAGAGTCTCACACTGGCAGAAGGCTCACTATGCACACTACAGTGATCTACTGTTCTCTACTGTCTCTACTGAAGTTCAGGAGTCAAAGCCGCTGCCTCCTGAAAGGGTCTTTGACTGGTGAGAGCATAACATTCCCATAGAAAAGCTAGAGACAGCAGAGCCCAGTGTAATTACTATACAGCAGAGCCCAGTGTAACTACTATACAGCAGAGCCCAGTGTAACTACTATACAGCAGAGCCCAGTGTAACTACTATACAGCAGAGCCCAGTGTAACTACTGTACAGCAGAGCCCAGTGTAACTACAGCAGAGCCCAGTGCAGCTACAGCAGAGCCCAGTGTAGCTACAGCAGAGCCCAGTGTAGCTACAGCAGAGCCCAGTATAACTACTGTACAGCAGAGCCCAGTATAACTACTGTACAGCAGAGCCCAGTGTAACTACAGCAGAGCCCAGTGCAGCTACATCAGAGCCCAGTGTAGCTACAGCAGAGCCCAGTGTAACTACTGTACAGCAGAGCCCAGTGTAACTACAGCAGAGCCCAGTGCAGCTACATCAGAGCCCAGTGTAGCTACAGCAGAGCCCAGTGTAGCTACAGCAGAGCCCAGTGTAACTACTGTACAGCAGAGCCCAGTGTAGCTACAGCAGAGCCCAGTGTAGCTACAGCAGAGCCCAGTGTAACTAATGTACAGCAGAGCCCAGTGTAGCTACAGCAGAGCCCAGTGCAGCTACAGCAGAGCCCAGTGTAGCTACAGCAGAGCCCAGTGCAGCTACAGCAGAGCCCAGTGTAACTACTGTACAGCAGAGCCCAGTGTAACTACAGCAGAGCCCAGTGTAACTACAGCACAGCAGAGCCCAGTGTAACTACTGTACAGCAGAGCCCAGTGTAACTACTGTACAGCAGAGCCCAGTGTAGCTACAGCAGAGCCCAGTGCAGCTACAGCAGAGCCCAGTGTAGCTACAGCAGAGCCCAGTGTAGCTACAGCAGAGCCCAGTGTAACTACTGTACAGCAGAGCCCAGTGTAGCTACAGCAGAGCCCAGTGTAACTACTGTACAGCAGAGCCCAGTGTAACTACTGTACAGCAGAGCCCAGTGTAGCTACAGCAGAGCCCAGTGTAACTACTGTACAGCAGAGCCCAGTGTAACTACTGTACAGCAGAGCCCAGTGTAACTACAGCAGAGCCCAGTGTAACTACAGCAGAGCCCAGTGTAGCTACAGCAGAGCCCAGTGTAGCTACAGCAGAGCCCAGTGTAGCTACTGTACAGCAGAGCCCAGTGTAGCTACAGCAGAGTCAAGTGTAGCTACAGCAGAGCCCAGTATAGCTACAGCAGAGCCCAGTATAACTACAGCAGAGCCCAGTGTAACTACAGCAGAGCCCAGTATAACTACAGCCGAGCCCAGTATAGCTACAGCAGAGCCCAGTATAACTACAGCAGAGCCCAGTATAACTACAGCAGAGCCCAGTATAACTACAGCAGAGCCCAGTGTAACTACAGCAGAGCCCAGTATAACTACAGCAGAGCCCAGTGTAACTACAGCAGAGCCCAGTATAACTACAGCAGAGCCCAGTATAACTACAGCAGAGCCCAGTATAACTACAGCAGAGCCCAGTGTAACTACAGCAGAGCCCAGTATAACTACAGCAGAGCCCAGTATAACTACAGCAGAGCCCAGTAACTACAACAGAGCCCAGTATAACTACAGCAGAGCCCAGTATAGCTACTGTACAGCAGAGCCCAGTGTAGCTACTGTACAGCAGAGCCCAGTGTAGCTACTGTACAGCAGAGCCCAGTATAACTACAGCAGAGCCCAGTATAACTACAGCAGAGCCCAGTATAACTACAGCAGAGCCCAGTGTAGCTACTGTACAGCAGAGCCCAGTGTAGCTACTGTACAGCAGAGCCCAGTGTAGCTACTGTACAGCAGAGCCCAGTGTAGCTACTGTACAGTAGAGCCCAGTGTAACTACTGTACAGTAGAGCCCAGTGTAGCTACTGTACAGCAGAGCCCAGTGTAGCTACTGTACAGTAGAGCCCAGTGTAGCTACAGCAGAGCCCAGTGTAACTACTATACAGTAGAGCCCAGTGTAGCTACAACAGAGCCCAGTGTAACTACAGCAGAGCCCAGTATAACTACAGCAGAGCCCAGTATAACTACAGCAGAGCCCAGTGTAACTACAGCAGAGCCCAGTATAACTACAGCAGAGCCCAGTATAACTACAGCAGAGCCCAGTGTAACTACAGCAGAGCCCAGCGTAACTACAGCAGAGCCCAGTGTAGCTACTGTACAGCAGAGCCCAGTGTAGCTACTGTACAGTAGAGCCCAGTGTAGCTACAGCAGAGCCCAGTGTAACCACTGCCTCTGATCTGACTGACTCACTAAACACAAATGCTTTGTTTGTAAATGATGTCTGAGTGTTGGAGTGTGCCCCGGGCTTTCCATAAAAAAAAGATTTTAGAAAATGTGCCTTTTGGTTTGCTTAATATAAGCAATTCGAAATTGTTTATACTATACCTTTGATACTTAAGTATATTTTTGCAATTACATTGACTTTTGATACTTAAGTATATTTAAAACCAAATACTTTGAGACATTAACTCAAGTAGGTTTTTACCTGGTGACTTTCACTTTTACTTGAGTCGTTTTCTATGAAGGTATCGTTACTTTTACTCAAGTATGACTTTTGGGTACTTTTTCCACCACTGTCATAGTCCACCACTGTCATTAAAATTTAGGAAGAAAACATTCCTGACGTTTCGCACAATTCGTGCTTCTTCAGAGGGAAATATCCTCAGTCTCAGTCTTCTTCAGTTAGATAGATAACACCAGGAATGAATGCTGTTCTATCCAGTCTAGTCTACGAAGAAACCAACCACACCCTTCATATGCTGACACTGTAAACCCCTAGAAGACTCTAGGCCCAGAATATGGATTCCTGCCTGACTATCATGATCTGCACACACTCTCAGTCTAGATCGAGCCCTGAGTGTTAATCTATGTATTTACACATTCACATAGTGCACTTCACAATCATTTTTTCTATTTTCTCTCTGAATTGTTGGGAAGGGCTCGTAAGTAAGCATTTCAATGTTAGTCTACAACTGTTGTTTACCAAACATGTGACTTGATTTAATTAACTATAGTTGTGAGGGAGTTGAGATGTGACAGGAAAGAAGGAGAAAGCCAGAGAGAGCGAGAGATGATGAGAGAGAGAGTTACAGAGACAGAGAAGGAGAAGGAGAAAGCAAGAGAGAGAGATGATGAGAGAGAGAGTTACAGAGACAGAGAAGGAGAAAGCCAGAGAGAGCGAGAGATGATGAGAGAGAGAGTTACAGAGACAGAGAAGGAGAAAGCCAGAGAGAGCGAGAGATGATGAGAGAGAGAGTTACAGAGACAGAGAAGGAGAAAGCAAGAGAGAGTGAGAGATGATGAGAGAGAGAGTTACAGAGACAGAGAAGGAGAAGGAGAAAGCAAGAGAGAGAGATGATGAGAGAGAGAGTTACAGAGACAGAGAAGGAGAAAGCCAGAGAGAGCGAGAGATGATGAGAGAGAGAGTTACAGAGACAGAGAAGGAGAAAGCCAGAGAGAGCGAGAGATGATGAGAGAGAGAGTTACAGAGACAGAGAAGGAGAAAGCAAGAGAGAGCGAGAGATGATGAGAGAGAGAGTTACAGAGACAGAGAAGGAGAAAGCCAGAGAGAGCGAGAGATGATGAGAGAGAGAGTTACAGAGACAGAGAAGGAGAAAGCAAGAGAGAGTGAGAGATGATGAGAGAGAGAGTTACAGAGACAGAGAAGGAGAAGGAGAAAGACAGACAGACAGAAAGAGGAAAAGAGGTAAGGCACATGTTAGGTCTGGTGGCAGTGGAGCGGCAGTAGGAGGACTGATCTGTCTGTTTCCTCTGTGTGATTGGTTCTCTCATTAGATGCCAGGCCCTGTAACCGGAGCGAGGCCTAATGCCTTGCTGTGTTTAGATAAGCACACAAACCATATATAATGCTATAATAGCAACCTTTTCAAAAACAAACCCCAAAATGAAAGGAGGCCAGCCACGGAAAAGCCGGCTGCAGATTATTTTGAGAAGGGAGAACGACACGACCATGAAAAATCGTAAACTGCAACTGAAAATAAACACTGGTGTGCTGTGTGCAGTGCACCACCACCTACCCAACTGCTCTCCTGTCACCAGCCCCCTCTACTCTCCTCTCTTGTCCCCACTTCTTTCCTTTCTTCTCGCCTTCCCCTCACTTTTGTTTCCCTGCTCTCTTCCTCTTCACATCTCATATATTTCTCCTCTTCCTCCTCTCTTCTCCTCCTCCTCTTTCTACACCCCACCTTCACCTTCTCAGCGTAGACGTGTCAGAGAGTTCAACTCACACAAACCAGGCCCTCATTCCACACTGATGCAGTCACATGATAAGCTGCTCTGCCTGTCACTTATCAGTAATTTACTGCTACTCTTTCCCTCACAAAATGAGCCTCTCCCCCTGCAGCCCTTCCACCTACACTGAAGAAAGCAAAGCACATCATCTCCCTGTTCTCTCTGACACAAGATTAGAACGTTACTGACATCAACAACAAGCAGGTTGTTGGAAGAAGTGGAACCAGGTTTTGGGGGTCAGGGGAGCAAGGTGTGGACCTGTCCCCGAGCTTGATGCTCCCTGCTCGGGGGGACAGGCCGTCAGCGTCCTGGCCCACCCTGCTCAGAGCAGCCGGGCCTCTGGGGGCCTCCTGACAGTGACAGCTCCCAAGCCACGCCTGGGCCCGTAGTGCATAGGTAACATCGCCTCGGGGCAGGGAGAGAGGAACGCACTGGGACACCTGCAACTGTAATTTGTCTTATCTCATGTTCAGGGTGTTTTATGAGAGGCAGAGGACAAGGTGAAACAGCGAGCAAAACAAGCACATGTCCCATTCAGGAAATCATCTCTCTCTGTATGGGTTGTCTCTGTGCTCGACTAATTTCTCAAACAAGTACTGGTGGAAAAAGACTGACACAAGGAATGCTCGTAATCAATTACCTTTTTGTAACCTTTATGGCTGAAACTAACCAACAACACGGCACAGCTTCCTGAGAGGATCCAAACTAGTATATTACTGGGCAAGTGGGACCCAAAGTTTAGTAAAAGTAGTTTTCCGTTGTTTTGTGAGAGAGTGTGTGATGTGTTTGAGAACAACACAGGGCTGATTTGTGTGTGATGGCTGGGGGTAACTCATGTTCCCCTCCCTTCCCGTATTATATCTCATCCAGGGGTATTAGACAGGGACACTACCAGGGGCAGTGACAACACAGATGCTTCCTTCCTTCAGAGAAGCCTTCATCAGTCCCCTACCCACCCTCTGCCTGCCTGTTTTCAAAGGCAGTAGCAGATTTCCCCTGCCCCATTCTCAGCAATCAGCCCAGTTAGGTTCTGCCCATCCAGCCCAAATCCCTTCATGGTTATCAGGAGAACTGAGCTGGGGCTGCTGGGGGCAAGGCTTTTCACTCACACAGGGACTGGGTGGGACTCTCTCATAAGGGATTGTGAAAGGCCGTGACACACGCTTATCCACACCCCAGTGCCCCCCCAACAACAATATATATACAGTATCTAAACTAAATAATAAAGGCAGCCCAAACCGCCTTGTCTAGTACACACACACACACACACACACACACACACACACACACACACACACACACACACACACACACGTATATACAACAGAGCCAAGCTGATATCCACTGTGCCGGATGAGGACTTCCTACATTATTCAGACGCTATAAGACATTACTTTGGTGTTGGGGACTGCATTGAAGTTCAGATCTGCCACAACTCCAGGCAAAATGACAACTCTTAGGTCACAGACTCAAAGCTCTGGTTAGTCTGTTTGCAGGATCTCTAAACAAAAACATTTCACTTTTCTCAAACAATACCACTCCCTCAGTTATTTCTACTTTCAGAGGTTGAGGTTTGTAAATCATAGCAAGTCTAGACTGTTTTCTTGACATTTCTAATTGATCATAATAGGAAGCAGTCTTCCCTGTCTCTGGTCAGGTCCAACCTAGCGTGAATCATACCATCCTACCATGCATCTCAACGTAACGCAACGCAAACAGAATGAACGTTAGAAAAACACCATTATAGTTTTTATCCAGGCGCCTTTTGTTTCTGCCGCTGAATTGGGCTGGTAAAAAAGACGTGCAAATGGAACTCTAAATCAGGTTTTGTCCCAGCTGTCATCTTTTCTACAGTATGTGATGTGTGTGTAAGCAGAGAGTAACTCAAGCCTCTGCATTTCACTCTGGAATGGTTTAGGTTAGAGTGACGGAGGGGGGAAACCTACAGAGAATAACATTGGCTAGAAGTTACCCATGAGAAACAACAGATTGATGCCTCACATACGCAGAGTGAAAACATGTCAGAGTGGAGTGCCCTCATATCCCGGCGGTTGAATAACAGAAGGACATGGGATGATTGAAGGGGTCAACCAATGTTCTCCCTCAATCTGCATCTCAATCCAGCAGTTTTCTTCAGATACCGTGTTGTGAACATACATTCCCAACAACGCCTCTCTAGAAAGCCTTTTGCAAAATCAAAGCAAGCATTGGTATCATGATGGCGTGAACACAAGTCCTTTATCTGAAGTTTTAGGTTTTTAGTTTCCAAGGTCTACTGTTTATGACAATTTCTATCACAAATAAGACAAAAAATAGGAGTATAAAAAAAGAGAAATGCATGAATTAAAAACAATTACTTTGGTTTTGGTTCTTAACGCAAACCTCTAACACAAACACACAAACAGTGACACACAGTGACACACAGTGACACACAGTGACACACAGTGCATAACTACAGCTGAACAAAGACAGACAAGGAGGAGGCTAAAGCCTTTCATTGGGAGGGAATTAAGAGAAACTGATCTAACACAGACACATCTTTCCTTCTGTAAACCACCCATGACCTGGGGGGCTAGAGCTAGCTGGTGAGGCTGGGGGTAGGGAGTGTGATGGGGCCATGGAGGGTTAGACCCTGGGTTGCCTCCAGTAGTATCAATGGTTGATCCACCAGTCTGGGACTGAGGCTGAAATGAAGCTGGGGCCTGCATCTCGCAGCACACAGCACAGCCTAAAGCCCACTGCTAATCACCCTACTGTGTTACACCTCCTCTGGAGAGGCCATGGCCCTATAGTCAGCTGCCCTCTCCCTCCTCTCCTCTGCCTTCCGGGGGAGTACCACTCCAGTACCACGTGCACCCACAGCCATGACTCACACAATCAGCCAGAGGAAAGGAGGCCACGCTGACCCCAAACAGGAACAATGTCAGTGGAAGAGAGGGAGGGAGAGAGAGAGGAAGAGAGGGAGGGAGAGGGCAAGCGTGGGGGAGTTTATTATTTGCCAGAACTTTTTTCAACAAAACAACAAAGGAACAGCATCTGAGAGGAGTTTGGATTATCTTAACTAAGTAGGCTGAGTGAGGCTTTACCTACTGAGAGTTAAGCAAGCGGTGTGCTTCAGAAGCCTACAGATGAGAAGGGGGGATTTAGGAGGTAGGGCCGGGCCTATTGAGTGTGGAGATATTTGGCGCTGGCACTTAATCAAAGTGATTAGGTCTTGGGAAGCCACGCCCACAGGTTATCCTTCAGGAAGCATACCAAGTAGTTATCAAAACCCCCCAAGTTCAAAGCAGCTCAATTTTCCTATATTAGAAAGAAGAAGTGTTTTGGACAGCTGCCTCCAGACTTCTTTCTAGGTAAAGAACTGTGTCAGAGATGTTTGTACTTGCATGCTCTTCAGGAGACAAGAGGAGGAGAAAAAGAAAAGCTGTGTGCTTAAGTGGAGTCCAGGTCCGTCAGAGTCTGCACAGTGTGATCAATCACCCAAAGCCCAAGTCCCGGAGAAACCATATCTGCAAGAGTGTCTGACTTTCACACAGCTCTCTCTCTCTGACACCTTAAGGCTGAACGGCAAAGTACATTTTACATGTTTCAATTTTTGTCATTTAGCAGACACTCTTATCCAGAGCAACTTGCATACATACTGGTCCCCCATGGGAATCGAACCCACAACCCTGGCATTCCAGCAAGCACTGTTCTCTACCAACTGAGCCACAATGGACAAGTCAGGTAGTTACTTAAATCCACTTAAATTCCAGCACCATGGCTGTCAGAGGGGATATTTTGATACGTTAGATCAACCTGTTTACTATTGTGAGGATTTAAGAGCATTGCATCTGGGGCAGGAGAGATTGTCACTTTAAAACCCTCTCTGTGTAGTCTGTAATACTCCAGGCCTGCTACTGTTGGTTCAACCTGGACAGAGAGGGATACCTAAACAATCCCATCAGAGTAGTGGTGGGCGGTGAGAGGACATGGTGTCAGGGGTCCATGGTGGAGATGCACTCAGAGATTAAAAAAAAAGCCGTTTACACACGTAGGAAGGATCAGTGTGACATGTGGGAGATTTTCCTTGAAGTTTCTAATGCGGCAGACGGTATGTGTATGAACCTGTGAGACGTTGGAAATGATCTGATCCTGTAAGGAATAACTCAGGTGCCTCCTGAAACTAGGCTGTAAACACTGAGGTCGTTCCATAGACACATACTTCTTGGTAACCTAGCGGTTAAGAGCATTGGGCAAGTAACCGAATGGCTGCTGCTTCAAAATCCCCGAACCGACTGGGTGAAAACTCTGTCAATGTGCCCTTGAGCAAGGCACTCAACCCTAATTGCTCCTTTAAGTGACTCTGGATAAGAGTATCTGCTAAATGACTAACATCTAAATTGACTTCTGAAGAGTTACCATGATCAGGTGTGACAAGGTTAGTGAGGCTAATGCCTGGGCCCATACCTGGAATAGAGCGCTGGATAACCTAACTGGGCTTTCTATCAAATCCAACCCCAAGGCCAAGATAAAGGATCTGTGCAAACAGAGATAAGTCTCGTACACATGGGTAAATACGTGGCTGGGTAGCGCTCTCTCAGATCGCAGTCAAGGCCAAAGTGTGACAACATGCTTTACAACATGAAAGAGTGGCTTTAGCTCTATCAGAGGTTTACACATCCATGGCCACAGTACAGTATAAATCAGCCTGGTTCCATATTGAACACCATGTACATTACTGAAAGGATTTTATAACAGACCTGGCAGAGCTCAGGACTAGGAGTATGGCTTCAATAGACTCACGCATCTGTCTAACGTTAGGCCCAGCGGAAACACATGTCGCTCTAATTGTATTTTCGTCCAAATTGCAAAATAGCTACTTGGGAAAGAAGCTAAAATAACATACAAACAACAGCAACTATGATAACAAGTGAGGTTGGAATGAAAAAGAGATGAAAAACACAGGGTTTTACAAATTCAACGTAGCCCTTTGAAAGAGATCCCCTAACATTACTGGGCCAGTATTGATTTACTCTGCAATTTCATGTCTCTCCCCATGCCAGCTCCCCAATCTCGGTCGGTCGAGCAGGAGGTCCCTGCAAATAACACTCATCAGATTTTTCCAAAACATAAAAGATTAATACCTTGATTCTTTACAGACACAAGATAATACAAGGTTGGAGAGCTCAAATTGGTATTTGGAGAAAGGAGTCTTGAAAGCAAAATGAGATATCTACAGACCAAGGGGTTACTTTAATTAACCATAATGTTGTAGGGGGTTATTTTGTCTATGTGATGGAAAATCTGTAGGCCCATCTTAAAACAAGACAATCTCTTATCCTTTCTTTGTGTATATAACACATCAGAATGGTGGTAAATACATACCGTTTTTAAATAGAAAAATATACATTATCTATCTAACCTAAAGATGCCAGAAAAGGGATGACATATTGGACATGCAATAGCCTAGAAAAACCAAGAACTGTTCCTTTGCTATATGGCCGTGAACGGAAAGTGCTGTGACTATTTCCAAAGAAAAAGGGTAGACGGTACTTTGAGTTACAGAAAGGTAGCAATTACTTCAAAGTTTCATAAAACAGTTTCCCTTCTGGCTGCAGTGCAACAGAAGCCCAAACATTGGCTTTGCACTTTTTATCCAAAGAAGAAAATAAAAAGATAACTCGGTTTTTGCATTTCAGTCCAAATCACATAAAGTAAACAGTGAGCTCTCGGAACACATCAACTATTCTTTTTCAAAGAAAGCCCTGCTGTTCCATTTCAAATACCTCCGGGTTATGAAACATTATGCTGCCTTCTAGCTCCTAAATGTATTCAGGCAGCCTACAGTAAATATAGGAGATACATCTTCAAATTATTCTATTCCCCATATACTGCCCGTTTGTCTGTTCTCTGTGTGGGGGTGCTTTGGGATAACAAAGTAACTGGCTCCCATATCCCCATACACCACACACACACACACAGTTATATTTCAATGCCAAGCATAGAAACAGCCTAATTGAGGTATAGGAATATTGTCAGACTCTTCAAATCCTCACACCAAGGTGTGCACATAATGATGACTTACAGCTACAGTAATGCCAACGCTTGTCAGAAAAATATCAGATTACAGTTAGTTTATGTTATTACTCAACTCAGCTCACACTCCATTAAACAGGTAATAAATGTGTTATAAAGCAGTTACAAGCCCCTGAGGCCAATGGGGGCCGAGAAGCAGTGTGTTTACGAGACAGTGTTTATTACAGGCTGGGCCTTATCATTATGGACCAAAGAGCCTCACAGTACAGACCCTCCTGGTGCTAACAGTAGCACAGGTCCTGTAAACATTAGCCTGAGCAGCGCTAGGATAATGCTGGAGCCTCCTGCTAACATAGGTAATATAAACTCCAGGCTGACCAGTGCTATGCTAATAGCCTCTTGGTGCTAACAGTAACACAGGTCCGGTAAACAGAAGGCTGACCAGCGCTAGGCTAGGCTAATGGAGGTGAATAGTTGGCCATAACAGTGTCAGGTGCTACCTACATCCCATTACAAAGGTCAGAGTGGTAATGAGAAAGGCTAGTGACAGGACGAGAGATGTGTGGGCTACTAGCGGCTAACATGTGGGTTAATAATACAAATATTTAATCTATCCACCCACACATATGTCCTGTCTACTGTCCAGAGCCCTGTTGGCAGGTAGAGAGAGGAGAGCTTTGACCTGAAGACCTGCAGTCACCCACAGCAGGATAAATATAGGAGCTGAAAGAGTGTCTGAGTCGTCACTGACAGATCTAATCACACATATCCTTTAAAGCCATTTTCCATAGCCAGAGATGGGCCTAGGAAGGCATACCTGTTTTGTAGTAGCAGTGCTATCGTCTTCAGTTCTCATTCCCTCAAAGTAAACATCGACAGAAGCACAATTGGAAGCTTTATCCCCTCAGACCAACATCCCTCCATTTCATTCCACCAGGGCCAGACAATATCAGCATAAACAGTCTTGACTCACTCATCATTCTGGATTTGCGGTAGGTGAATGGATGGGTAGATTCACATTAAGTCCTTGCTGTAGTCAGTGTAATCTAAAGCCATTTGCATATGAGAACCGTTTTCAAAAGGCTTGTCTATAATGCAGAAGAGCCTTTTATGCTGTTTAACAGTTGCCACCCACACTGACAATCCCAGCATGGTTTTGCATCATTTTGTGAGACATGCAGCATTGAATAATTCAGTCACTCATCTCTGGCAGAGCAGCTCATTTGAAAACACACACACACACACACACACACACACACACAGACACACACACACACACACACACACACACACACACACACACACACACACACACACACACACACACAGACAGTTACAGTACATACAGCACATAACCTCTAAATGGACCAGGGTACCTCTGATTCCTCTAACACACACACACACACACACACACACAGACAGTTACAGTACATACAGCACATAATTTCTAAATGGACCGGGGTATCTCTGATTCCCCTAACACACACACACACACAGACAGTTACAGTACATACAGCACATAACCTCTAAATGGACCAGGGTACCTCTGATTCCCCTAACACACACACACACACACACAGACAGTTACAGTACATACAGCACATAACCTCTAAATGGACCAGGGTATCTCTGATTCCCCTAACACACACACACACACACACACACACACACACACACACACACACACACACACACACACACACACACACACACACACACACACACACACACACACACACACACACACACACACAGACAGTTACAGTACATACAGCACATAACCTCTAAATGGACCAGGGTACCTCTGATTCCCCTAACACACACACACACACACACACACACACAGTTACAGTACATACAGCACATAACCTCTAAATGGACCAGGGTACCTCTGATTCCCCTAACACACACACATACACGCACAGACAGACACACACACACACACATATACACACACACACACATACACACACAGACAGTTACAGTACATACAGCACATAACCTCTAAATGGACCAGGGTATCTCTGATTCCCCTAACACACACACACACACACACACAGACAGACACACACACACACACACACACACACACACACACACACATACACACACAGACAGTTACAGTACATACAGCACATAACCTCTAAATGGACCAGGGTACCTCTGATTCCCCTGATTCCCCAGTCCCTTTAGAACACACTTTAAACCCACAATCTGCTCCCCCTCCATGCAAGCACACGTACACACTATTACAGACAGAGAGAGGCAGAGACTGAGGACGAGAAAGGGGGATGGAGACAGAGAGAGGGAGGAAGAGAGGGGGATGGATAGAGAGAGAGAGATGGATAGAGAGAGAGAGAGATGGCGAGAGAGAGGGAGAGAAAGATAGGGGGATGGCGAGAGAGAGGGATGGAGAGGGATAAGAGAGACAGGGGGGTAGAGAAAAAGAGGGGTGGACAGAGGGGTGAAGAGAGAGAAGGATGAAGAGAGAGACGGATGGAGAGAGAGACGGATGGAGAGAAAGAGGGAAGAGAAGGAAAGCACCTTCTAAGCCTTCCTAAGATTCCTGGACCAGGAGAGAGAGAAAGATAGACAGAGAGAATGCTGGACATGACTGGACTACTTTGCACACATTCAGAACACATCCTGCCAGAGCTGGCACCTGAACAGCAGCTGTGAATGTAGGTGTGTGAAAAGGCCAAACACAACTGCTCCTGCAGGAGGCCTGGCTGTGTTCTTCCTGACCTGGCTGAGGACATAGAGCAGGAGAGACAGAGAGTACCCACTACCCACGCTGGCTTGCTGCTGCCACTGCCGAGTGAGGCCATAGTAATTACAGCAGAACAGCCTTCAAATGGCACCATATGTTTTCCCAGACTAGCCGGCTGAATACATGGCATTTACCCATTAAGGATGCACTGTGCTGTGTCTGGGAATCCCTCACTAACAGACTAACAGTCACTAATGCTCTTATAAAAGAGACTGAGACACAGAGACCCCCACTCCTCTCCTATGAACATTAAACCATCAGCTGTGGGTCATTTACTAACCACGACCCAGCATGCATCCTCACACGTCCTTCCTGTTCCCTTTAACCATTTACAAGGCCTTTTGGGTTTTAGTCAAGCACAAGTGTGTGTGTGTGTGTGTGTGTGTGTGTGTGTGTGTGTGTGTGTGTGTGTGTGTGTGTGTGTGTGTGTGTGTGTGTGTGTGTGTGTGTGTGTGTGTGTGTGTGTGTGTGTGTCTGCGTGTGTGTAAAACGTTTGGTTAATCAGAAACTGTGGCTGACAAAAAGTGAAGTCACAGTGTCAGGATGTCCATCCATCTCTTCCGAGGTGACAGGTGTTGACTGATGTCTAAAGGGGATCTATAGTACTGGGGTCAGCAGTGACAGTATGGTCACACAGTCAATGACCCAGTAAAACAATACTCCTAACAAATGCTATGGCTTTAACTTACTTGTATCCCTGCATGATGTTTTCTACCTAAGAGATAGAGCGATAGTTGTATCACTAATACAAACATAGGCCAGGATTCACTTCTAAAATACTAAGTCTCTGATGTACACTCATCCCCTCATGTGTTTTCACTGATATCTGCATCACTAGTAATAAAACATAGCACTAGGCCCAGCAGTACATTCACTTCTAATGACATATTCATAGAAATGATTGTTACCGTGACCTCTTTTAAGGAATGATGTCTCCCCCTCTGTGTGTTATTGCTAGATGTTCTGCTATCACAGTAAATCACTTTGTTAATGAGAACACCCTTCACAGCAGCAGTCACAGATTACTATCGAGAGGAGGAAACAAAAACATTATGTAAGTAAATATGGCCCCTAATTAGTGTGACAGGGTTGAACACAGAGATAAGACATCCAAGCAGCCGTGAGGCCTAGCAGAGACTCTGACACACACACACACACACACACACACACACACACACACACACACACACACACACACACACACACACACACACACACACACACACACACACACACACACACACACACACACACACACACACAGTACAAATGGATGTTTTAATCAGGTTTCTTCAGCACTTGAGGTAGCACTAAGCCTCAGACACAGTATCTGATGGATCTGATGCCACCAGCTCCTTATTAAAACCATCACAAGACCGGCTTCATCCTGAACCATCTGAACACACAGTACAGAACAGAAAGGACACAAGGAGTGTGTACAGGATCTAGAGATGTGTGAGAGGTGAAGGGTGCACAATGTTGACAACGTTGAGCATAATATAGGGAAACAGAGACAAGTTAGGTAAAGAGGGCAGCCTTTTGGATATGTGTCTAGGTCAGGCTTGAAAGGACAAAACAATACTCAGAATGTAGTATTCTGACATGTGAGTATGGAGTCATGTTTTTGCCATAACAAGATAGGCCTAGTGCCAAACCAGCTCACATACCTCATTTAACCCTCTCTACCCCAAGCACACAAAGCTGTCACTGATCAGATCTGATATGGCAATGCGATGCGATGCAATGTGCACCTGGCTCAGCCACACCTGCATGCTCTTTAGCACATGTCAATCACATGAATCAGATCAGTCTGACTAGTTCTCACAGAAAGAGCTGCTTGTCTGCCTGCCTGCATGTGTACCTGTCTGTCTGTGTGCCTGTCTGTCTGTGTGCCTGTCGGTGCAGCCTCTCTGCCAGGTGTGTGCCTCAGTGTGTACGTGTGGGGCTACATAGAGAGTACTGTGTACAGGTGGGCCTCCTGGTGCAGGAAGGCCTCCTGATGCAGCTCTGACCAGCGCAGCTGTGACCAGCTCTGAGACACTCACCAGCTGGAGGGGCTGTGACCTCACTCCTTGGCTATGGAGGCCTGTCCTTGTCCCTTTCTGCAGTGTCCTAACTGTGTGGTGGTTACAGTATGTAGCAGTACGGTATAGGGAGGGAAGAGCACTGCAGAATGAGGCAGTTTCTACTTGTTACTGTAGAAAACATATCAATCTGAATGTATTATATTTCCTAATTGTCTAAACAGCTACTCTTAAACAGGTAATGATGAGCACAAACATTATTCTCCACTCCTACACACAGAAATACACTCACCTCACATACCTGCATGGTAGTGTAGAGCTGGCTACTGTTATCCATATACTGGGCCAGAGACCTGAGTGGTCCCATCTGTGACAGAGGCATTTAAGGATGTCAAAACTAACTCGAACGAGCCTGGGCCTCTGTAGTACCTGGCCGGCCAGGCTACGGTAAAATAAATGACTCTGTTAGCTGCAGTCTCTCTCCCAGGCAGGTGAGATACAATTATTGTGCAGCCAGGCTGCACCCCCCCCCCCCCGCACACCAAATGCTGCTGTCTGTCAGCCCAGGGGTTTAATTAGCTTGGCATGCGTGACACTTATAATCACCTGCCATTACTGCCCTGGCCCGCATCTGCTTACAGCGTCTGTCAGTGGCAGGTAGGACGCAGAGTGTGTGTACGTGTGTGTGTCACCCAGCTTGGCATCCACACAAAGGGACAAACTCTCGACACAAACAGAAATTATATTTCACATAACACAATCAACATTAGCGTTATGGAGAGAGTCAAGACTGATTCCAAGAGACGATGACGTATTGGTTATCCACACTATCTTCTCAGTTTGTTTGTTTACTTTTTAATCAAGTCACCTTACCAATTCAATCACAAAAGCAGTGTAGGCTAAATTTAATTGAAATTGATATATGAGTCAGTTGATATATTGCAGGTACTGTAGGTCTATCTGAAGTCCCAGTATTAGCTAGGTCTATCTGAAGTCCCAGTATTAGCTAGGTCTATCTGAAGTCCCAGTATTAGCTAGGTCTATCTGAAGTCCCAGTATTAGCTAGGTCTATCTGAAGTCCCAGTATTAGCTAGGTCTATCTGAAGTCCCAGTATTAGCTAGGTCTATCTGAAGTCCCAGTATTAGCTAGGTCTATCTGAAGTCCCAGTATTAGCTAGGTCTATCTGAAGTCCCAGTATTAGCTAGGTCTATCTGAAGTCCCAGTATTAGCTAGGCCTATCTGAAGTCCCAGTATTAGCTAGGCCTATCTGAAGTCCCAGTATTAGCTAGGCCTATCTGAAGTCCCAGTACTGGCAAAATGCAGGGGGAACAGGCCTGTGCTGTGTCCAACTGCTTTGTGAATAGGGACTACACCTGAGGCAGAATAAATCACAATGTGATTTCATGACATCAGGAGGAGAAAGTCCTTCCAGCCAGTAGCGGAGGAGGA
This sequence comes from Salvelinus alpinus, assembly GCF_045679555.1. Lineage (NCBI taxonomy): Eukaryota > Metazoa > Chordata > Actinopteri > Salmoniformes > Salmonidae > Salvelinus > Salvelinus alpinus. The sequence goes on from NC_092090.1 coordinate 26,789,511, forward strand.
GATGAAGGACAAGCACATCTCAGCCCCAGAAACTGCTTTAAAAAGTTAAAAGTGAATTTACCTCATCCACCTGGCATATCTGTGGCTACCTACAGGCATGAGGAGAGGATTGGATGGGAGGAGAGGCCCTAGAGTTTACTAACTGGAGGATGGACCTCAGGCTGTCTAAATAGGGGCTATAGAGGCCTCGGGCTCCCTGTTGTGTGTGTGTGTGTGTGTGTGTGTGTGTGTGTGTGTGTGTGTGTGTGTGTGTGTGTGTGTGTGTGTGTGTGTGTGTGTGTGTGTGTGTGTGTGTGTGTGTGTGTGTGTGTGTGTGTGTGTGTGTGTGTGTGTGTGTGTGTGTGTGTGTGTGTGTGCGTGCGTGTGTGCGTGTGTGTGTGTGTTAGTCCATGTGTGTTTGCATGTGTGTGTATCATATGAGTGCTTACCAACAAAAACAGCATGAATCTGCTACGGAGTGACAAAACGCTGCAGTCACAGTCAGTGCAAGTTCACCTAAGCCAAGTAAAGATGTACAGTACAATAAGCTGCAGTGTTGTCTATTCATCTCCACAAGTTCCCATTCAGCTGTAAGCAGGCCCCAACATTGTGCTGCTGATATTCCAACATCTGTCGGGGAGTTGTGTGGGTACACTAATTATAAATATCTGCACTAATCCTGGGGCGATAAGACGGTCATTACTCCAAGAGACATTTATCACTGTGGGATTGATGAGCCATTACGCAGGCAGCCTTTGTAAAGAGAAGTGAAAGTGAAGCGATATCTCTCTACATCTGTACTGAAGCCATCCATTCCTCTGTCAGGAGGCACCGTCGTTACAACTCTAATTAACAGTCATGATTTTGACATAATAGAATTAATTCACTGGGTGAATTCTGGGATCTGCCGATTGACTTCTTGGAGGAGAAAAATATGTCATTTTTCTGTTAATTGCAAGGATGGGAAGGTGGAATTCTTGGATGTGGATAGGGCTGTTTCTACACTCTGTCAAGGACTGAGCAGTGCCACATTTCAACAGGGGTAATTCCCACGAACATCCGCATAAGGACAAGCCCTAACGTACACATATGAACACACAGAAGTGAATGTGTCTGCATTTACATACATTGATGTGAAACAGTACACTCCACACACACACCCCACACACACACCCAGTCCTCCCACACACACACTATGACAGTAGGTGAGGGGTAAAGGTCTGGCCACCTGCCTGCTGTGTCCCAATATCACTAGCAGTAATGAACAGAGACAGCTTGGGGACCGCCCGCCTGCTTGTCTACGTTGCCACACACACACACACACACACACACACACAAAACCTATGCAGGGCCAAGCTGCTGCCGCCGGGGGGGCATGGGTGACGGGGCGGCAGAGATGTCCCATACAGTGACAGGCAGGTCCTACCTGTCTACCCATGTAACCCCCGCCTTCATACCCCCCCCCACACACACACACCCTCTCTCCCCCATCCTGACCCTGTGTAATTCCTCCAGCACACATGTGCTGACAGGAGCAGCCGCTACAGCAGACAGATGAAATGTTCATAACTATCTCCTCCAACTTACATCTTCACCTTCAGGATCATTTACGACCCACCTGCCTGCCTTGGAGAGACAATATGCTTGCCATGGAATGAAGTGTTCCAGCAGTGTATGGAGGTTATAATTAACACTACAGGGTGGAGGGGGAGTACATGGTAGGTGTAAATGTTGGCGTGTGTATGGGGGTGTGTACCTCACACGTCACATCAGGCTATTCAACGATACGGTAAGACTAATTACATATTACCCTTACCCCCCTACCCCCACCAAACCATCCTGTCACCTTAAACAGAACACTCCACCCTCTCTACCGTACAGAGAGAGAGAGACAGAGAGAGAGAGACACACAGACAGACAGGGAGACAGGGAGAGATAGACACAGACAGACAGAGAGACAGACAGACACACACACAGGCAGAGAGAGAGAGGGGGAGGGTTCCCCTGTCAGAGAGACAGAGAGGCTATTCTTAACAACGCTGTGAGCCTCCAGAAATCACTGTTATTAACCCTCCTATTACTAATAAAACATCCCAGAAAGTAGCCAATTACAGATCCTGCCCCTTTGAAACAGGAAAGTTTTGGTTCAGAGACCTATTTCATTTACAGAGAGGATAATGACCTGCTATACGAGGCTGATTCCAAACGCTTCATTGGCTAACCTTCATGTACTGGACAGTCACTCTACTTGAAAGACATACTTGAATGTAGACAGGTGTTGCTGGTTCTCTGGTGAGGTAAAATACACACTCTCCTCCAGTCAATTCCTCCACTGGCCCATAATGCCGTGCTCTTGTCTGTCAGTTCACACCCCTGCCACACATCCTCCCATCATGCTCTCTGGTTTGGTGTCTGACCAGAAATAATGCCCATGGTTTTCCTGAGGACCAGTAAAACAGGCCCCAGCCCTCCCTACATGTGTTCACTTTGTCTTTCTTTCTCCAATCCCTAAATGCTGTTTCCATATTAAAAGCAACACTTAATGGCTTGACTGTCTCTGCAACAAGTGGCCCTAAATGTCTGTGGTCCTTTAATGACTCTCTCTCTCTCTCTCTCTCTAAGCTATTACTGTGAAAAGCGTAATTACGAAACGACTGTTTCCATTAAGAGCTGGGAGCAATTTAACACAGCTGTGATTTTCTTCACCATTCAATTCAAGGGCAAATAGTGCATTTAGTAGAAGGGGTGGCAATGGTACATGAAGTACTACCCACTGAATCAGGCCCATTAGTACGGCGTCCACATCTACCCTACAAAATGAGGCTAACCATGTATCTGATGGTGTGATTAGGCTGTAGTATTCAGTGCCAGACCAGATATGTATGTGCAGGCATAGTAGGTGTAAACAGGTTTTGGGCTTGTCTTATCTGCATAGATGAATAAACAGTTCCTCTTCAAAGGAACATTCCAACCTGACTGAGACAGACGTGTGCTCATGTACTTTCCAACCACGCAGCCAACAGGAGGAGAGAGCTAAAGGTGCTGTGGGGCGGAGTCTGACAACACAGAGGTCGTGTCGTGCATAGCTGTATTATTGCTAAATGGGCGGGTGAATAAATGGGAGAAATTTACAATCACAAATCACACCTCAACCACCCAGGCCACAGGCACTCTGATAGCATTGCACGCATACTGTCAGACAGACCACACAGACGAGGTTTAGATAAAGACAGACAAATGACACAGCTTTTTGAGATAACCATCGCTTTCACATTAATTCTAGTCCCTGGATGATGATGATGAAAGATACAGATGATGTGTTCTTATTTTGTTTTCTCCCTCAGAGGGGTAGAGGGTAAACATACCAGCGGTACTGAGTGTGAGAGGTGGAGAGAGGGAGAGAGGGAGAGGTAGAGAGAGAGGTAGAGAGAGAGAGAGAGAGAGGTAGAGAGAGAGAGAGAGAGGTAGAGAGAGGTAGAGAGGGAGAGGTAGAGAGAGAGGTAGAGAGGTAGAGAGAGAGATAGAGAGGGAGAGAGAGAGGTAGAGAGGGAGAGAGGGAGAGAGAGAGGTAGAGAGAGGTAGAGAGAGGTAGAGAGAGGTAGAGAGAGAGAGGTAGAGAGAGAGAGAGGTAGAGAGAGAGAGAGAGAGAGGTAGAGAGAGAGAGGTAGAGAGAGAGAGAGAGAGAGAGAGAGAGAGAGAGAGAGAGAGAGAGAGAGAGAGAGAGAGAGAGAGAGAGGTAGAGAGAGGTAGAGAGAGAGAGAGAGGTAGAGAGAGAGAGGTAGAGAGAGAGAGAGAGAGAGAGAGAGAGAGAGAGAGAGAGAGAGAGAGAGAGAGGTAGAGAGAGAGAGGTAGAGAGGTAGAGAGAGGTAGAGAGAGAGAGGTAGAGAGAGAGAGAGAGAGGTAGAGAGAGGTAGAGAGAGGGAGGTAGAGAGAGGGGTAGAGAGAGAGAGGTAGATAGAGAGAGCAGTAGATGATGGTTGACCCAGTCACAGGTGTTTGCCCGCCAGCACATAACAGCGTAGCACCCTGAGGTAGAGAGACTCACAAAGGTGCAGCCAACAAACTTTTGGCGAGCAGCACGTACACCAAGGAAAACAGACAGAGAGACAGACAGAGTTGGCAGGGAGACGGTGGTACAGTAGCTATATTATCCTGTTTAGGGGATAAGGAGCAACAGAGCGAAGGGGAAGATGTCTGAGAGATGTCTCTGATTAACCTGTCCCCTCCGATGACAACTACATCACAGAGCTCTGTTCAACAACCGCCCTCCCACCAACACGGCAGCCAGCCCGACCCCGTGCCACCCCCTTCTTCCAGGGCCACTCCAGCCACACTAATTAAACAATTGAGAGCAAAGCTGTACACAAGTCATTAATGAACAGCTAACGAACGCCGATGAAGTTTGGTGTCACATGACATCCCCTCTCGCCCCTAACGGCCAACGATTCAGCCTATCATGTGGACTGTTGGTTCATGACCTCCCTTCAAGTGACACCCACCTCTCGCCCTGACTTTGTACATCACCCTGTGATGATATGTGGCTCTGGTCATGAAGGACTAGACAGAGGTGATGACAGGCACACGTTGTTGAGGATTAAAATCATTACATAACAGAAGGCCGTCCCCATCACTTTGCTGTTGACTGACAGAGTGTTGTAGACAGATGACTGCTGTTGACTGGCGGAGTGTTCTAAACAGATGACTGCTGTTGACTGGCAGAGTGTTGTAGACAGATGACTGCTATTTGACTGGCAGAGTGTTGTAGACAGATGACTGCTGTTGACTGACAGAGTGTTGTAGACAGATGACTGCTGTTGACTGGCAGAGTGTTGTAGACAGATGACTGCTAGTTGACTGGCAGAGTGTTGTAGACAGATGACTGCTGTTGACTGACAGAGTGTTGTAAACTGATGACTGCTGTTGACTGGCAGAGTGTTGTAGACAGATGACTGCTGTTGACTGGCAGACTGCTGTAGACAGATGACTGCTGTTGACTGGCAGAGTGTTGTAAACAGATGACTGCTGTTGACTGGCAGAGTGTTGTAGACAGATGACTGCTGTTGACTGGCAGAGTGTTGTAAACAGATGACTGCTGTTGACTGGCAGAGTGTTGTAGACAGATGACTGCTGTTGACTGGCAGAGTGTTGTAGACAGATGACTGCTGTTGACTGGCAGAGTGTTGTAGACAGATGACTGCTGTTGACTGGCAGACTGCTGTAGACAGATGACTGCTGTTGACTGGCAGAGTGTTGTAAACAGATGACTGCTGTTGACTGGCAGAGTGTTGTAGACAGATGACTGCTGTTGACTGGCAGAGTGTTGTAGACAGATGACTGCTGTTGACTGGCAGAGTGTTGTAAACAGATGACTGCTGTTGACTGGCAGAGTGTTGTAGACAGATGACTGCTGTTGACTGGCGGAGTGTTGTAAACAGATGACTGCTGTTGACTGGCAGAGTGTTGTAAACAGATGACTGCTAGTTGACTGGCAGAGTGTTGTAGACAGATGACTGCTGTTGACTGACAGAGTGTTGTAAACTGATGACTGCTGTTGACTGGCAGAGTGTTGTAGACAGATGACTGCTGTTGACTGGCAGACTGCTGTAGACAGATGACTGCTGTTGTCTGGCAGAGTGTTGTAGACAGATGACTGCTGTTGACTGGCAGAGTGTTGTAGACAGATGACTGCTGTTGACTGGCAGAGTGTTGTAAACAGATGACTGCTGTTGACTGGCAGAGTGTTGTAGACAGATGACTGCTGTTGACTGGCAGAGTGTTGTAGACAGATGACTGCTGTTGACTGGCAGAGTGTTGTAGACAGATGACTGCTGTTGACTGGCAGACTGCTGTAGACAGATGACTGCTGTTGTCTGGCAGAGTGTTGTAGACAGATGACTGCTGTTGACTGGCAGAGTGTTGTAGACAGATGACTGCTGTTGACTGGCAGAGTGTTGTAGACAGATGACTGCTGTTGACTGGCAGAGTGTTGTAGACAGATGACTGCTGTTGACTGGCAGAGTGTTGTAGACAGATGACTGCTGTTGACTGGCAGAGTGTTGTAGACAGATGACTGCTGTTGACTGGCAGACTGCTGTCGACAGATGACTGCTGTTGACTGGCAGAGTGTTGTAAACAGATGACTGCTGTTGACTGGCAGACTGCTGTAGACAGATGACTGCTGTTGACTGGCAGAGTGTTGTAAACAGATGACTGCTAGTTGACTGGCAGAGTGTTGTAGACAAATGCCTGCTGTTGACTGACAGAGTGTTGTAAACAGATGACTGGATTTGACTGACAGAGTGTTGTAGACAGATGACTGCTGTTGACTGGCAGACTGCTGTAGACAGATGACTGCTGTTGACTGGCAGAGTGTTGTAAACAGATGACTGCTGTTGACTGGCAGAGTGTTGTAAACAGATGACTGCTGTTGACTGGCTGACTGCTGTAGACAGATGACTGCTGTTGACTGGCAGAGTGTTGTAGACAGATGACTGCTGTTGACTGGCAGAGTGTTGTAAACAGATGACTGCTGTTGACTGGCAGAGTGTTGTAGACAGATGACTGCTAGTTGACTGGCAGAGTGTTGTAGACAGATGACTGCTGTTGACTGACAGACTGTTGTAAACAGATGACTGCTGTTGACTGGCAGAGTGTTGTAAACAGATGACTGCTGTTGACTGGCAGAGTGTTGTAGACAGATGACTGCTGTTGACTGGCAGAGTGTTGTAAACAGATGACTGCTGTTGACTGGCAGACTGCTGTAGACAGATGACTGCTGTTGACTGGCAGAGTGTTGTAGACAGATGACTGCTGTTGACTGGCAGACTGTTGTAGACAGATGACTGCTGTTGACTGGCAGACTGCTGTAGACAGATGACTGCTTGGCTACAGGTCTCTATGGAGGTCTATGGAGACTCCTCTTGGTTAGAATTAGTGTCAACTCATTCCATGGAAGGCCGAGGGTCTTCACTAGAGGTCGACCGATTATGATTTTTCAACACTGATACCGATTATTGGAGGACCAAAAAAAGCCGATACCGATTAATCGGACGATTTTGATATATATATATTTGTAATAATGACAATTACAACAATACTGAATGAACAATGAACACTTTTATTTTAACTTAATATAATACATCAATAAAATCTATTTAGTCTCAAATAAATAATGAAACATGTTCAATGTGGTTTAAATAATGCAAAAACAAAGTGTTGCAGAGGAAAGTAAAAGTGCAATATGTGCCATGTAAAAAAGCTAAAGTTTAAGTTCCTTGCTCAGAACATGAGAACATATGAAAGCTGGTGGTTCCTTTTAACATGAGTCTTCAATATTCCCAGGTAAGAAGTTTTAGGTTGTAGTTATTATAGGACTATTTCTCTCTATACATTTGTATTTCATATACCTTTGACTATTGGATGTTCTAATAGGTACTTTAGTATTGCCAGCCTAATCTCGGGTGTTGATAGGCTTGAAGTCATAAACAGAGCTGCTGGCAAACGCAGTAAAGTGCTGTTTGAATGAATGCTTCGAGCCTGCTGCTGCCTACCACCGCTCAGTCAGACTGTTCTATCAAATCATAGACTTAATTATAATATAATAACACACAGAAATACGAGCCTTAGGTCAAAGACCTTTCTAAGCTAGGTCAACAAACAGATTACCGACCATTTCGAAGCCCACCGTACCTTCTCCGCTATGCAATCTGGTTTCAGAGCTGGTCATGGGTGCACCTCAGCCACGCTCAAGGTACTAAACGATATCATAACCGCCATCGATAAGAGACATTACTGTGCAGCCGTATTCATCAACCTGGCCAAGGCTTTCAACTCTGTCAATCACCACATCCTCATCGGCAGACTCAATAGCCTTGGTTTCTCAAATGATTGCCTCGCCTGGTTCACCAACTACTTCTCCGATAGAGTTCAGTGTGTCAAATCGGAGGGCCTGTTGTCCGGGCCTCTGGCAGTCTCTATGGGGGCACCACAGGGTTCAATTCTTGGGCCGACTCTCTTCTCTGTAAACATCACTGATTTCGCTCTTGCTGCTGGTGAGTCTCTGATCCACCTCTACGCAGATGACACCATTCTGTATACTTCTGGCCCTTCTTTGGACACTGTGTTAACAACCCTCCAGACGAGCTTCAATTGCATACAACTCTCCTTCCGTGGCCTCCAACTGCTCTTAAATACAAGTAAAATGAAATGCATGCTCTTCAACCGATCGCTGCCTGCACCTGCCCGACCGTCCAGCATCACTACTCTGGACGGTTCTGACTTAGAATATGTGGACAACTACAAATACCTAGGTGTCTGGTTAGACTGTAAACTCTCCTTCCAGACTCACATCAAACATCTCCAATCCAAAGTTAAATCTAGAATTGGCTTCCTATTTCGCAACAAAGCACCCTTCACTCATGCTGCCAAACATACACTCGTAAAACTGACCATCCTACCGATCCTCGACTTCGGCGATGTCATTTACAAAATAGCCTCCAATACCCTACTCAATAAATTGGATGCAGTCTATCACAGTGCCATCCGTTTTGTCACCAAAGCCCCATATACTACCCACCACTGCAACCTGTACGCTCTCGTTGGCTGGCCCTCGCTTCATACTCGTCGCCAAACCCACTGGCTCCAGGTCATCTACAAGACCCTGCTAGGTAAAGTCCCCCCTTATCTCAGCTCGCTGGTCACCATAGCAGCACCCACCTGTAGCATGCGCTCCAGCAGGTAACTACAAAAATCTACAAAAATAACTACAAAAATCTCTGAAACTGGAAACACTTATCTCTCCCACTAGATTTAAGCACCAGCTGTCAGAGCAGCTCACAGATTACTGCACCTGTACATAGCCCATCTATAATTTAGCCCAAACAACTACCTCTTCCCCTACTGTATTTATTTCTTTATTTTGCTCCTTTGCACCCCATTATTTCTATTTCTACTTTGCACATTCTTCCACTGCAAATCCACCATTCCAGTGTTTTACTTGCTATATTGTATTTACTTAGCCACCATGGCCTTTTTTGCCTTTACCTCCCTTATCTCACCTCATTTGCTCACATTGTACATAGACTTATTTTTCTACTGTATTATTGACTGTATGTTTGTTTTACTCCATGTGTAACTCTGTGTTGTTGTATGTGTCGAACCGCTTTGCTTTATCTTGGCCAGGTTGCAATTGTAAATGAGAACTTGTTCTCAACTTGCCTACCTGGTAAATAAAGGTGAAATAAAAAAATTGAAATAAAAAAAGGTCATTAATATGGTCAAATCCGGAAACTATCATTTCGAAAACAAAACGTTTATTCTTTCAGTGAAATATTGAACCGTTCCGTATTTTATCTAACGGGTGGCATCCATAAGTCTAAATATTGCTGTTAGATTGCACAACCTTCAATGTTATGTCATAATTACGTAAAATTCTGGCAAATTAGTTCGCAACGAGCCAGGCGGCCCAAACTGCTGCATATACCCTGACTCTGCTTGCACAGAACACAAGAGAAGTGACACAATTCCCCTAGTTAAAAGATATTCATGTTAGCAGGCAATATTAAATAAATATGCAGGTTTAAAAATACATACTTGTGTATTGAGGCTTTGATGTTTATGGTTAGGTACACATTGGTGCAACGACAGTGCTTTTTTTTGCAAATACGCTTGTTAAATCACCTGTTTGGCGAAGTAGGCTGTGATTCAATGATAAATTAACAGGCACCGCATCGATTATATGCAACGCAGGACAAGCTAGATCAACTAGTCATATTTTATTTTATTTTACCTTTATTTAACTAGGCAAGTCAGTTAAGAACAAATTCTTATTTTCAATGACGGCCTAGGAACAGTGGGTTAACTGCCTTGTTCAGGGGCAGAATGACAGATATTTACCTTGTCAGTCCAATGCTCTAACCACTAGGCTACCCTGCCGCCCCAATATCATCAGCCATGTGTAGTTAACTAATGATTATGTTAAGATTGATTGTTTTTTATACATTTAATGCTAGCTAGCACCTTACCGTGGCTCCTTGCTGCACTCGCATAACAGGTAGTCAGCCTGCCACGCAGTCTCCTCGTGGAGTGCAATGTAATCGGCCATGATCGGTGTCCAAAAATGCCGATTGTTACGAAAACTTGAAATCTGCCCTAATTAATCGGCCATTCCGATTAATCGGTCGACCTCTAGTTTTCACTCCTCCCTTGTACTTGCTTGAGGAATTAAGGTCACTAATTAGTAAGGAACTGCCCTCACCTGGTTGTCTAGGTCTTAATTGGAAGGAAAAAACCTGCAGACACTAGTCCCTCCCTGGAATGAGCTTGACACCCCAGGTCTATGGGAACTCCCCTTGTTGCTGCTATGGGTCTGTGTTAAAAGGAGGTTGTTTTCTGGTAGTTAGTGGACCCTGCCACAGTATGGGGCCTCTCCCTCTGGGTCCTATAGCTCCTGTCACCAGGCCTGTCACTGTGTCACAGCCTGGACTGCAGCAGCCTGGGCTCTGTCCCTCTTCATTGTGGAACAAGAAGAGTACCATCTTTCAAATTCCCATCTGGGACAGGGGATCCCCATTGTTCCTCTCTCTGGGTCCCACCTCGGCGAGGGGGGACTCTGTCACTGAGGACACAAAGGACCTGTCATCATGGTGGAGGACACAGGAGGGGGGTTAGGAGTAACATGAGAGGAGGGTCTCTCTCTCTCTCTCTGAGTGGTTCTACAGGGGTGCAACTGGTGGCTGACACAGTAGAGAACTCACCACAGCCTGAACATAACTCCAGCTTGGCCCCTGCTGACCCATGGGCTTGATGACAGGCTGGGCCCTTTGTCCGGGAGCGCTGTACCTAGGTGAGGGCAGGGGAGGGCAGGGGTAGACAGGGGCAGTAAACAAAGGTGGTGTGGAGGGTGGGAGAAGAGATGATGGCCCCCAGGTCAGAGGACAGTGATGGACAGCTGAGTGATGAGTGCAGCTGTGGACCTGGAGACATACATCTCTCTCTTCTCTCCATCTCTCTATCAATGAGACGTACATCTCTCTCTTCTCTCTATCAATGAGACGTACATCTCTCTCTTCTCTCTATCAATGAGACGTACATCTCTCTCTTCTCTCTATCAATGAGACGTACATCTCTCTCTTCTCTCCATCTCTCTATCAATGAGACGTACATCTCTCTCTTCTCTCCATCTCTCTATCAATGAGACGTACATCTCTCTCTTCTCTCTATCAATGAGACGTACATCTCTCTCATCTCTCTATCAATGAGACCTACATCTCTCTCATCTCTCTATCAATGAGACGTACATCTCTCTCTTCTCTCTATCAATGAGACGTACATCTCTCTCTTCTCTCCATCTCTCTATCAATGAGACGTACATCTCTCTCTTCTCTCCATCTCTCTATCAATGAGACGTACATCTCTCTTCTCTCTATCAATGAGACGTACATCTCTCTCTTCTCTCTATCAATGAGACGTACATCTCTCTCATCTCTCTATCAATGAGACCTACATCTCTCTCATCTCTCTATCAATGAGACGTACATCTCTCTCTTCTCTCTATCAATGAGACCTACATCTCTCTCTATCAATGAGACATACATCTCTCTCTTCTCTCTATCAATGAGAAATACATCTCTCTCTTCTCTCTATCAATGAGACATACATCTCTCTCTTCTCTCTATCAATGAGACCTACATCTCTCTCTATCAATGAGACCTACATCTCTCTCTATCAATGAGACCTACATCTCTCTCTTCTCTCTATCAATGAGACGTACATCTCTCTCTTCTCTCTATCAATGAGACGTACATCTCTCTATCAATGAGACCTACATCTCTCTCTTATCTCTATCAATGAGACGTACATCTCTCTCTTCTCTCTATCAATGAGACGTACATCTCTCTCTTCTCTCTATCAATGAGACGTACATCTCTCTCTTCTCTCCATCTCTCTATCAATGAGACGTACATCTCTCTCTTCTCTCCATCTCTCTATCAATGAGACGTACATCTCTCTCTTCTCTCTATCAATGAGACCTACATCTCTCTCATCTCTCTATCAATGAGACCTACATCTCTCTCATCTCTCTATCAATGATACGTACATCTCTCTCTTCTCTCTATCAATGAGACGTACATCTCTCTCTTCTCTCCATCTCTCTATCAATGAGACGTACATCTCTCTCTTCTCTCCATCTCTCTATCAATGAGACGTACATCTCTCTCTTCTCTCTATCAATGAGACGTACATCTCTCTCATCTCTCTATCAATGAGACCTACATCTCTCTCATCTCTCTATCAATGAGACGTACATCTCTCTCTTCTCTCTATCAATGAGAAGTACATCTCTCTCTTCTCTCTATCAATGAGACGTACATCTCTCTCTTCTCTCTATCAATGAGACGTACATCTCTCTCTTCTCTCCATCTCTCTATCAATGAGACGTACATCTCTCTCTTCTCTCCATCTCTCTATCAATGAGACGTACATCTCTCTCTTCTCTCTATCAATGAGACGTACATCTCTCTCTTCTCTCTATCAATGAGACGTACATCTCTCTCTCTCTCTCTCTATCAATGAGACGTACATCTCTCTCTCTCCTCTCTCATCAATGAGAAGTACATCTCTCTCTCTCTTCTCTCTATCAATGAGACGTACATCTCTCTCTCTCTCTACGTCATCCCCCCCATCATGAGACGTACATCTCTCTCATCTCTCTATCAATGAGACCTACATCTCTCTCTATCAATGAGACATACATCTCTCTCTTCTCTCTATCAATGAGAAATACATCTCTCTCTTCTCTCTATCAATGAGACATACATCTCTCTCTTCTCTCTATCAATGAGACCTACATCTCTCTCTATCAATGAGACCTACATCTCTCTCTATCAATGAGACCTACATCTCTCTCTTCTCTCTATCAATGAGACGTACATCTCTCTCTTCTCTCTATCAATGAGACCTACATCTCTCTCTTCTCTCTATCAATGAGACGTACATCTCTCTATCAATGAGACCTACATCTCTCTCTTCTCTCTATCAATGAGACGTACATCTCTCTCTTCTCTCCATATCAATGAGACGTACATCTCTCTCTTCTCTCTATCAATGAGACCTACATCTCTCTCTCTATCAATGAGACCTACATCTCTCTCTTCTCTCTATCAATGAGACGTACATCTCTCTCTTCTCTCCATCAATGAGACGTACATCTCTCTCTTCTCTCTATCAATGAGACGTACATCTCTCTCTTCTCTCTATCAATGAGACCTACATCTCTCTCTTCTCTCTATCAATGAGACGTACATCTCTCTCTTCTCTCTATCAATGAGACGTACATCTCTCTCTTCTCTCTATCAATGAGACCTACATCTCTCTCTATCAATGAGACCTACATCTCTCTCTTCTCTCTATCAATGAGATCTACATCTCTCTCTTCTCTCTATCAATGAGACGTACATCTCTCTCTTCATCTCTCTATCAATGAGACCTACATCTATCTCTATCAATGAGACCTACATCTCTCTATCAATGAGACCTACATCTCTCTCTTCTCTCTATCAATGAGACCTACATCTCTCTCTATCAATGAGACCTACATCTCTCTCTTCTCTCTATCAATGAGACCTACATCTCTCTCTTCTCTCTATCAATGAGACGTACATCTCTCTCTTCTCTCTATCAATGAGACCTACATCTCTCTCTTCTCTCTATCAATGAGACCTACATCTCTCTCTTCTCTCTATCAATGAGACCTATATCTCTCTATCAACGGGACCTATATCTCTCTATCTCCCACTGATCTGATGAGTAGTGTGAGAGAGAATAAAGACCTCAACAATGCTGTTGAGAATAGCTAGATACAGTAAGCAGCTACATGAAAATGAACATAACAGATGTACTGCCGTACTAAAGACTGTGCCAAGTACAGACCTACAATAGATTAGTTTCAATTACCTTTTTCAAAGCAAAATGACTAACAAATATATGCAATTATTACATAACTAAATAGTTTGAGGAAAAATATAGTAGTCTATTTATTCATGGTAAACTAATTAGAAATGACAATGATGGTCATGTTGAACTGTGTGTGGAGAAAAGCTTTGTTTAGTCAGGAAGTGTAATGGTTTGAGGTCATGCAGTTTTCCATTGGAAGATGAACTTCCGAGCCCCTGGAATACAGCAGCCCCTTGATTTACGCAGTCGAAGCTGTCCAACTGCTTCCCAGGTCAAAGGTCATCGGCTGCTGCCCACTCTCCTACCGTTCTGTCCACACACACAGCGCTCTGTGCATACCGACCGAGAGGACAGGGGCTGCCGTGTCAGCCAGAAACCCTCCTACTGAGTCATAAACACCTACTCTTACCCGCTCTCCTCCCCTCCTCCCCCAGAGGAAAGCTGGGGCTGCACTCTGTTGATCTTTCACTCCACGCCCGCCCCACACTCCTTTTACACAGAGCCTGGTAAGAGAACAGAGGAGAGGAATGAAAGGGAGGTAGTAAAGAGAGCGAGACGCAGAATGAACAGAACAGAATGAAAGAAAAGAAGAGAAAAGCCACAGAGAAGGGCCAGATGGGTACCTTCACAGTCCATTTATCAAACCCAATGTGCCTCCCCCTCTCCTCTCCTCTCCTCCACCTCCTCCTCCCTTCCCCTCCCCGCCACTCTCAGTCCTAAACCCCCATGTAATTCTGTAATCATTTTCATTATCATATAATGACCTTACAAAGCCTACAGCAGTTTGCACGGTCAGTACAAAATTCACAGCTGTTCCCTTCAGTGTTTGCTCGCCGGCTGTGACAGTGCAGCCTTTTTATTGGTCCAGAGGCGTGACCTTTGGCTCTGATAGGTCGGCACGGGGTCACCTCACTCAGGAAGGTTTGAGGTGGCCGCAGGCAAAGCACAGGTCACAACACCTGTCAATAAGTTAGAACACACTACGGCAAGAAATATAAAGTCATGATTGATGTCCACACGACAACTAACAACAACCTACCAGGTCTCTGGCTAGAGGCTCTCCAGATCTAGTCAATGTCAACCTAAAGGGCTCCAGTATAGCAACGCTTCCAGGGGTCATACGTTCTGGATGGCAAAGGATAAGTACCTAGTGTTTACCTTACCCTCATGATGTATTCTTTAACTGCCATGCTACGGAACAGCCGCCTCACTCACTCACAGACCTAATAATGGCTGTTTGGAGGGCCACTCACAGGACATTTATCTAAGGACATGGTAGACAGCATATATACAGTACCAGTCAAGAGTTTGGACACACCGACTCATTCAAGGGTTTTTCTTTATTTTTACTATTTTCTACATTGTAGAATAATAGTGAAGACATCAAAACGATTAAATAACACATATGGAATAATATAGTAACCAAAGAAAAGTGTTAAACAAATGAAAATATATTTTAGATACTTAAAAGTAGCCACCCTTTGCCTTTGCACACTCTTGGCATTCTCTTAACCAGCTTCATGAGGTAGTCACCTGGAATGCATTTCAATTAACAGGTGTGCCTTGTTAAAAGTTAATTTGTGGAATTTCTTTCCTTCTTAATGCATTTGAGCCCATCAGTTGTGTTGTCACAAGGTAGGGTTGGTATACAGAAGAGCCCTATTTGGTAAAAGACCCGAGTCCATATTATGGCAAGAACAGCTAAAAAAAACATCCAGTGCTATGATGAAACTGGCTCTCATGAGGACCGCCACAGGAAAGGAAGACCCGGCGTCACCTCTGCTGCAGAGGATAAGTTCATTAGTTACCAGCCTCAGAAATCGGCAATTAACTGTACCTCAGAATGCAGCCCAAATAAATGCTTCACAGAGTTCAAGTAACAGACAAATCTCAACATCAACTGTTCACAGGAGACTGCATAAATCAGGCTTTCATGGTCGAACTGCTGCATAAAAAAAACACTAATGCACGACACCAATAATAAGAAGAGACTTGCTTGGGCCAAGAAACGTGAGCAATGGACATTAGACCAGCGGAAATCTGTCCTTTGGTCTGATGAGTCCAAATTTGAGATTTTTGGTTCTAACCGCCGTGTCTTTGTGAGACACAGAGTAGGTGAACAGATGATCTCCGCATGTGTGGTTCCCACCGTGAAGCATGGAGGAGGAGGCGTGATGGTGCTTTGCTGGTGACACTGTCAATTATTTATTTAGAATTCAAGGCACACTTAACCAGCATAGCTACCCAGCATTCTGCAGCGATACGCCATCCCATCTGGTTTGCGCTTAGTGGGACTACCATTTGTTTTTGAACTGGACAATGACCCAACACACCTCCAGGCCGTGTAAGGGCTATTTGACCAAGAAGGAGAGTGATGGTGCTGCATCAGATGACCTGGCCTCCACAATCATCCGACCTCAACCAAATTGAGATGGTTAGGGATGAGTTGGATCGATGAAGGAAAAGCAGCCAACAAGTGCTCAGCATATGTAGGAATTCAAGACTGTTGGAAAAGCATTCCTCATGAAGCTGGTTGAGAGAATGCCAAGAGTGTGCAAATCTGTCATCAAGGCAAAGGGTGGCTACTTTGAAGAATCTCAAAAAACACTTTTTTGGTTACTACATGATTCCATAAGTGTTATTTCATAGTGTTGATGTCTTCACTATTATTTTACAATGTAGAAAATAGTAAAAATAAAGAAAAACCCTTGAATGAGTCGGTGTGTCCAAAACCTTTGACTGGTACTGTATATCAAAGCTTTCTCAATATGCACCCACCAGAAACCAAGTTACAGGACAAAAAGATCATAAGAATAAGAAAGGCCTCATAACTTCATTGTTGCAGTGGGGATGAATGAATGGATGGGCTGCTCTCACAGTGCTGGGGGAGCGAAGACATTCCTCACCCTGAGTACCCATAAGTCACTGGTGAAGACCTGGCGGTCACGGGGAACATCTCTCTTTGCCTCTCTCTCTATAGTGGTAAAAACGCCTGAGGGAATACTGGGCTGAGAGCTAGCAGGCACAGGTTTGCTGAGCGCTCTGGTGCTTTAACTGGCGGTGTTTAAGAAACTAAAGTCAGGGGAAACTTCATCAATCAGCTTGCTGTGCTTATGTTTCTGTGCCTTTAGC
This sequence comes from Salvelinus alpinus, assembly GCF_045679555.1. Taxonomy (NCBI): domain Eukaryota; kingdom Metazoa; phylum Chordata; class Actinopteri; order Salmoniformes; family Salmonidae; genus Salvelinus; species Salvelinus alpinus. Next base: position 26,806,575 of record NC_092090.1, read on the forward strand.
TGGAGTAATCCATCATGTAGTTTTGTGTTCTGAAACCTTTAGCGAGCATTATTCTCCGAAGGGTTTCCATGGAAACAAAAGAACAGCAGAACGCAGACAGTGGAGCCTGTTGAATAGTGAGTCTACTGAAACCTAATTAAAACTTCATATAAATAGAAAAAATAAAAACAGTCAAATTAATCTCCTGGTTCATTTTAAAAAGTACAATTTTGGTGAGTGGTTTTATGGAAATAAATGAATGTTTGAATCTGTCAGACTAAACTGAGCTGAACTTTGGTCTCTCTTTCTCTCTCTTTCTCTCTCTACTATATCAACATTCATATAGTTTATCTTTGATTAGGAACAATGAAACTACTTCAGAACAAAATCCTGCAGAGACCCCAAAGTGTAGCTATCTTTCATCACAAAGTGTTTCTTTTCCCTTATCCCTCCATATCTCAAATCATTATCAGAATCTTAACATTGCGCGAGGCCATGTGTTTCGTTTTGTCTAAACGTCGTCTGTTGACGGCCACTTCACAGACGACCCCCAGCTTGCTTTTTGGGGAGAGGCATTATCTGCGTGCAGAGAGATAGGGAGCAGTCGGAGTTCAAACCCATTACGGCTGTGTATGTGTGTGTGTATATGTCCGTGTGTGTATATGTCTGTGTGTGTATATGTCTGTGTGTGTGTGTGTATATGTCTGTGTGTGTATATGTCTGTGTGTGTATATGTCTGTGTGTGTATATGTCTGTGTGTGTGTATATGTCTGTGTGTGTATATGTCTGTGTGTGTGTATATGTCTGTGTGTGTATATGTCTGTGTGTGTGTATATGTCTGTGTGTGTATATGTCTGTGTGTGTGTATATGTCTGTGTGTGTATATGTCTGTGTGTGTGTATATGTCTGTGTGTGTATATGTCTGTGTGTGTGTATATGTCTGTGTGTGTATATGTCTGTGTGTGTGTATATGTCTGTGTGTGTATATGTCTGTGTGTGTGTATATGTCTGTGTGTGTATATGTCTGTGTGTGTGTATATGTCTGTGTGTGTATATGTCTGTGTGTGTATATGTCTGTGTGTGTGTATATGTCTGTGTGTGTATATGTCTGTGTGTGTATATGTCTGTGTGTGTATATGTCTGTGTGTGTATATGTCTGTGTGTGTGTATATGTCTGTGTGTGTATATGTCTGTGTGTGTGTATATGTCTGTGTGTGTATATGTCTGTGTGTGTATATGTCTGTGTGTGTATATGTCTGTGTGTGTATATGTCTGTGTGTGTGTATATGTCTGTGTGTGTATATGTCTGTGTGTGTATATGTCTGTGTGTGTATATGTCTGTGTGTGTATATGTCTGTGTGTGTATATGTCTGTGTGTGTATATGTCTGTGTGTGTATATGTCTGTGTGTGTGTATATGTCTGTGTGTGTATATGTCTGTGTGTGTATATGTCTGTGTGTGTGTATATGTCTGTGTGTGTGTATATGTCTGTGTGTGTGTATATGTCTGTGTGTGTATATGTCTGTGTGTGTATATGTCTGTGTGTGTATATGTCTGTGTGTGTATATGTCTGTGTGTGTATATGTCTGTGTGTGTATATGTCTGTGTGTGTATATGTCTGTGTGTGTGTATATGTCTGTGTGTGTATATGTCTGTGTGTGTGTATATGTCTGTGTGTGTATATGTCTGTGTATATGTCTATGTCTATGTCTATGTGTGTCTCTGTGTCTGTGTCTGTGTGTGTATATGTCTATGTCTGTGTCTGTGTCTGTGTGTGTATATGTCTATGTCTATGTCTATGTCTGTGTCTGTGTCTGTGTGTGTGTGTGTGTGTGTGTGTGGCGCTGTCCCCCCAATCTAATCACTCTATCCTGCTGATTAAATAAACTCCTGTCTGAACCGAAGACAGGCACCCTGCATTTCCTGTCCTGAGCCTTGTTATTGGTTTCCCTGCGATGTGTGAGGGCTGGGCTGTGTGTGTGTGTGTGCATGTGTGTGCGGCTGTGCTGGAACAGACATTTGTGGGTTGGTGGTGTTGTAGTAGTGTTGGGGGGGTGGGTTTAGTGACTAGTGGGATGGTTTCTAGCTTTCAGCACCTGCGTTAGGAATGCAGTTCAGATGGCCAGCCCTCCCTCCTTCCCTCCTCCAGAGAGGCTGAGAGGCCGGGCTAGGCATCAACGCAGGCCGACGAGGTGTGTGGAAACTGTCTGTTTACAAGAATCATCTGGTCAGGGTGTAGCTCGGGTCAACAAGAGGGCCACATCAAAACAAAGGCGGGCCACAGGGTTATGGGGGTGATAGAGGGTATGGAGGGGAGAGGGTAGAGTCTGTACAGATAGCCAGCAGAAGTTTGCTTAATGCCATTTTGTAGAAAGAAACATTTCCCTGGTTGGCATGAATCTGTAGTGTGTAGTCTGTGTGTGTTTGTCCCTGGTTGGTATTAATCTGTAGTGTGTAGTCTGTGTGTGTTTGTCCCTAGTTGGTATTAATCTGTAGTGTGTAGTCTGTGTGTGTTTGTCCCTAGTTGGTATTAATCTGTAGTATGTAGTCTGTGTGTGTTTGTCCCTGGTTGGTATTAATCTGTAGTATGTAGTCTGTGTGTGTTTGTCCCTGGTTGGTATTAATCTGTAGTATGTAGTCTGTGTGTGTTTGTCCCTGGTTGGTATTAATCTGTAGTATGTAGTCTGTGTGTTTGTCCCTGGTTGGTATTAATCTGTAGTGTGTAGTCTGTGTGTGTGTGTCCCTGGTTGGTATTAATCTGTAGTGTGTAGTCTGTGTGTGTTTGTCCCTGGTTGGTATTAATCTGTAGTGTGTAGTCTGTGTGTGTTTGTCCCTGGTTGGTATTAATCTGTAGTATGTAGTCTGTGTGTGTTTGTCCCTGGTTGGTATTAATCTGTAGTGTGTAGTCTGTGTGTGTTTGTCCCTGGTTGGTATTCATCTGTAGTATGTAGTCTGTGTGTGTTTGTCCCTGGTTGGTATTCATCTGTAGTGTGTAGTCTGTGTGTGTTTGTCCCTGGTTGGTATTAATCTGTAGTATGTAGTCTGTGTGTTTGTCCCTGGTTGGTATTAATCTGTAGTATGTAGTCTGTGTGTGTTTGTCCCTGGTTGGTATTAATCTGTAGTATGTAGTCTGTGTGTGTTCATTCACCTCCATGCTCTTTAGGTTCTTACCAGAGCCAGGGCCGGGGTCTCGTCTGCCCCTGAACACAGGGTGTCCAGGCTGGGACACACAGGGAGGGAGAGGCCCTTACAGCTGGGACCTAGTGGCTGATTATGACCCCCCTCAACTGCTTTGGTGCCGTTGTCTCAGAAAGACACACACTAAGCTACACACACAGGCATACAACACACAGGAATGCACACACACATCTTTGCGCACGCACACACACACAGGAACATACACACACTACACATTATACACACACATTATTACATATACATCCTCATAAACTGGGTGGTTTATGAAAGCTGATTGGCTGACAGTCGTGGTATGTCAGACCATATACCATGGGTACGACAAAACCACCTCAGTGATTTATGGTATATGGCCAATATACCACGGCTAAGGGGCTGTATCCAGGCACTCCGCGTTGAGTCGTGTGTAAGGACAGCCCTTAGCTGTGGTATATTGGCCATATAACACACCCCCTCTGGCCTTATTGCTTAATTATACCATGGCATTGTTGAAAACTCGTTTCTGATTGGCTTGAAGGGCATTCTAGAGCATGCATTATTTCCAACGTTGCCAACTTTGTGACTTTTCAGACCCCTCCAGCGACTTTTATTGGTAAAATATTCTAGCTACTATTCACACTGGTGTGTCGTGGAACACACCTTCCACATCGTGCATTGTTTTCAATAGAACGCATAGCACCTCGTTCATTATCCCTTACATAACATCCCCCCACACAAAACACATGATGTTTTGTGTGGGAGGGTGTTATGGGTGTATATGTAATAATATGTAGTGTGTGTGTGTCAAAGTTCTAATAGGGGGTGCTTATAATTGTCCTGTTTCACTGCAGGTACAAGCGGGTAACCTGTACGAGTGTGAGGTGTGAAATGTACATCCCAACTCTCCCTGAGACACCCTCGTAGAGCGGCTGTGTGTGTGTGTGTGTGTGTGTGTGTGTGTGTGTGTGTGTGTGTGTGTGTGTGTGTGTGTGTGTGTGTGTGTGTGTGTGTGTGTGTGTGTGTGTGTGTGTGTGTGTCTTTCTGAGAAAAAGGCACTGAAACAGTAGAGAGGGGGGGGTTACCACTGGAGACAGAGATGGAACAGCTAAAACAAACACATGATGTTTTGTGTGGGAGGGTGTTATGGGTGTATATGTAATAACATGTAGGGTGTTCACTCTGGGCAGAGTGGGTGAAAAGGCGCTTTGCTTATGAAATTTCACTTCCTTACGTTATAAAATACATCTTAACCAGACAAATATTATTATTCATGTTCAGAATCGTTCAGTGGGGTGTTTCTCTAAAAGCTACATTTGCATGACACGAGCCGGATTAAATGTAAAAGGCTTTGGAAAAAGAAGCTTGGTATTCGCTCAGTGCTCCGTTGACATTTCACAGAGATACGCTTGTTTTTGTGAGAAATCTTAGAAAGAGTACTTGGATTTCAAATTAATATTAAAAGCGTATACTAAAATAAGAAAATACTACATGTCCTGTCTCAAAATCTATATCCATCTGACCTCTATACTGTTTTCTGTCCTGTGGATTCAAGAAGAAAGTTCAACGGGAAAGAGAAGCTGTCAAGTAGCCAGTAGCCTTAATTCCTGGACAGAGTCCAGCCTGGCAGACGCCATGCAATTTTCCAGATTTTTGACCACTTTTTTTCTCTGGCCTCCATTGATTTAGTCACACTAATTCTGTCCGTCCTACAAGGTTCTGATAGAAACATGAGGTTTGGACCATTGATTTAGTCACACTAATTCTGTCCGTCCTACAAGGTTCTGATAGAAACATGAGGTTTGGACCATTGATTTAGTCACACTAATTCTGGCCGTCCTACAAGGTTCTGATAGAGACATGAGGTTTGGACCATTGATTTAGTCACACTAATTCTGGCCGTCCTACAAAGTTCTGATAGAGACATGAGGTTTGGACCATTGGTTTTCCGTTAGAGGATGATCTACACAATTCATTATTTAACCCATTGGGCAAAAGATGCGTTTTTATGTGTGTGTGTATGTGTGTGTGCGCGCACAGATATGTGTGTGCATTCCTGCGTATGCATGCCTGTGTGTGTGGCTGAGTGTGTCTTTCTGAGACAAGGGCACCAAAGCAGTAGAGACAGGGGGGTGGGGGTGGGGGGTTACCACTACCAGAGTGGAGACAGAGATGGAACAGCTAAAACAAACATATTATGTTTATTTGTGTGGGAGGGTGTTATGGGTGTGTATGTAATAACATGTGTGTATAATATGTAGTGTGTGTGTGTGTGAGTGTGAGTGTGAGTGTGAGTGTGTGTGTGTGTGTGTGTGGAGGGGGGGATAGAACCAATCCAAGACACGTCACCCTGATAGCTGCTAGGTCCAAGGACCCCTCACTACAAACAACCTCCAACACCCACGTCAGATCTGCAGACTATCTGAGGAATTCACTTCACATCACCTCCATTCCTACTCAAATTTCAACAATACTGATTCCTTTAAGTGTTTTTTTCACACAATTGAAAGTGTAACAGGTTGTGATTCTTGAACATGTGCCATCCAGACAAGTGTGCTTGTTTTCACATTTCAACATTGTTGTGTGTGAGTTTCTGTTTACTGTTGTTGTTGTTTACTGTTGTTGGTGGTAATTTGCTTACCTGTCTCTCCAGGTCTGCCTGTGCTGCTGTCTGTCTGTCAGGGCAGTTAGCAGGGTCTCCGCCATCTCTCTCCTGCCCTCCTCCGGTTGTCCCTCTTCCTCCACCGCTGCCAGTAAGAGTTGCGTCTGAAAGATAGGTAGTAAACAGGAAATTATGTATTAAAATGACATGGTTCCATATCTCGATTCTGTCTATGAATCCAAAGTAAACCATATCTCAGACTTATCAGGCCCAATTTGGCGCAGGCGGAATTTGAGTTGTTCTGAACACTTCCTGACTCGCCTGTTCGAGCTACAGACTTCCTGGACATGTCATTTGACGCGTCTATTTGTCCTGGATACACCCATAGCAGCCTTTTGCGTCGGCGAGACAACATTCAGAAACCAGTTGTTCTCACGAAAACGTCTCTAACGTCCGAACAGTTTGAGCTACAGACTATTATGACCCCATCATGGCATCAAAGCCTAGACTCTCACGAAGACCGACGTGCTGTCTGTTTTGCTCAACGACGATCACAAGCCACATTCGTTAGAACGTAAGAGTTTTTCTACATAGAAGATCATAAATAAGTATTGCATTGTGACAATTCCTGATGTTTTGCTGAGCTTTCTAATAGCTCCCAGACAGACATGAAACACTTACAGACAAATCGCAGACATGGGTATAAGGCAATAGGTGACATTTTGTGGATATAACAGTCACTTTCATACATTTCTGCCCAGGGAAAAGCGGCTGTAATGCAGGGAATAGCGTCTATAACGCAGGGAGTAGCGTCTATAACGCAGGGAGTAGCGTCTATAACGCAGGGAGTAGCGTCTATAACGCAGGGAGTAGCGTCTATAACGCAGGGAGTCGTGTCTATAACGCAGGGAGTAGCGTCTATAATGCAGGGAGTAGAGTCTATAATGCAGGGAGTAGAGTCTATAATGCAGGGAGTAGAGTCTATAATGCAGGGAGTAGAGTCTATAATGCAGGGTGTAGAGTCTATAATGCAGGGAGTAGAGTCTATAATGCAGGGAGTAGAGTCTATAATGCATGGAGTAGTGTCTATAATGCATGGAATAGAGTCTATAATGCAGGGAGTAGAGTCTATAATGCAGGGAGTAGAGTCTATAATGCAGGGAGTAGTGTCTATAATGCAGGGAGTAGAGTCTATAATGCAGGGAGTAGAGTCTATAATGCAGGGAGTAGTGTCTATAATGCAGGGAGTAGTGTCTATAATGCAGGGAGTAGAGTCTATAATGCAGGGAGTAGAGTCTATAATGCAGGGAGTAGAGTCTATAATGCAGGGAGTAGAGTCTATAATGCAGGGTGTAGAGTCTATAATGCAGGGTGTAGAGTCTATAATGCAGGGAGTAGAGTCTATAATGCAGGGAGTAGTGTCTATAATGCATGGAATAGAGTCTATAATGCAGGGAGTAGAGTCTATAATGCAGGGAGTAGAGTCTATAATGCAGGGAGTAGTGTCTATAATGCAGGGAGTAGAGTCTATAATGCAGGGAGTAGTGTCTATAATGCAGGGAGTAGAGTCTATAATGCAGGGAGTATAGTCTATAATGCAGGGAGTATAGTCTATAATGCAGGGAGTAGTGTCTATAATGCAGGGAGTAGTGTCTATAATGCAGGGAGTAGTGTCTATAATGCATGGAATAGAGTCTATAATGCAGGGAGTAGTGTCTATAATGCAGGGAGTAGTGTCTATAATGCAGGGTATATAGTCTATAATGCAGGGAGTAGTGTCTATAATGCAGGGTGTAGAGTCTATAATGCAGGGAGTAGTGTCTATAATGCAGGGTATAGAGTCTATAATGCAGGGAGTATAGTCTATAATGCAGGGAGTATAGTCTATAATGCAGGGAGTAGTGTCTATAATGCAGGGACTAGAGTCTATAATGCAGGGACTAGAGTCTATAATGCAGGGAGTAGTGTCTATAATGCAGGGAGTAGTGTCTATAATGCAGGGTATAGAGTCTATAATGCAGGGAGTAGTGTCTATAACGCAGGGTATAGAGTCTATAATGCAGGGAGTAGTGTCTATAATGCAGGGTATAGAGTCTATAATGCAGGGAGTAGTGTCTATAATGCAGGGTATAGAGTCTATAATGCAGGGAGTAGTGTCTATAATGCAGGGAGTAGTGTCTATAATGCAGGGAGTAGTGTCTATAATGCAGGGAGTAGAGTCTATAACGCAGGGAATAGAGTCTATAACGCAGGGAATAGAGTCTATAACGCAGGGAATAGAGTCTATAATGCAGGGTGTAGAGTCTATAACGCAGGGTATAGCGTCTATAATGCAGGGAGTAGTGTCTATTACGCAGGGAGTAGAGTCTATAACGCAGGGAGTAGAGTCTATAACGCAGGGTGTATAGTCTATAACGCAGGGTGTATAGTCTATAATGCAGGGAGTATAGTCTATAATGCAGGGAGTATAGTCTATAATGCAGGGAGTATAGTCTATAATGCAGGGAGTATAGTCTATAATGCAGGGAATATAGTCTATAATGCAGGGAGTATAGTCTATAATGCAGGGAGTAGTGTCTATAATGCAGGGAGTAGTGTCTATAATGCATGGAATAGAGTCTATAATGCAGGGAGTAGAGTCTATAATGCAGGGAGTAGAGTCTATAATGCAGGGAGTAGAGTCTATAATGCAGGGAGTAGTGTCTATAATGCAGGGAGTAGAGTCTATAATGCAGGGAGTAGTGTCTATAATGCAGGGAGTAGAGTCTATAATGCAGGGAGTAGAGTCTATAATGCAGGGAGTATAGTCTATAATGCAGGGAGTATAGTCTATAATGCAGGGAGTAGTGTCTATAATGCAGGGAGTATTGTCTATAATGCATGGAATAGAGTCTATAATGCAGGGAGTAGTGTCTATAATGCAGGGAGTAGAGTCTATAATGCAGGGAGTAGTGTCTATAATGCAGGGAGTAGAGTCTATAATGCAGGGAGTAGTGTCTATAATGCTGTAATAGACTCATAGTTGATGTCACAAACTCCAAATTTCACACATTTGTCACAGACTATTTGAATATTAATTTCCTGTACTTACATTATACGTAAACGCCTTTTCATCAGGTTTTTGTTTAGCAGACCTCACTTGTGTAGTGACATTAGTAAATAATATTTTTGGTATCAAACTGTTTTTTTATGCTGGTTGTCCTGAAAAAAATCAAAAAGTGAAACACTTCAATCTGCCAATCAGATACATGAAATGAGTGACAAAACTGGACTGTAATAGCCACTGTGACACAATTCTGACCAAGATTGAACCTTGAACTCATCCTTTACCACAAGCAAAACTCTATCCCTCGCTCACAACTCCAACGCTAACCTTGCCATAGCCTTATCACAAAACCCCAGCAAAATGTCCTCCAAAAAGGACCTAGAGATAATCCAGACGGAATATAAAGGCAGTTTCACATCAGAGGATGGCAAATTACCCCAAATATTAGAGAGTGAGTCAATTAATCACGTATACCACTGGTGTGTAATGTGTGAGTATCCCCTGTTGAACATGAATTACAGGGAGGCTTAGAGTGTGACGTGGTGCATCAACGTTAATCTGGAACATACTGGTAACCTCTCCTCTCGCATTCCTCTCTCTGTTCCTCTCCTCTGTTTTCTCTCCTCCTCTTCTGTCTTCTCCTCTCCTCCTTTTCTCTAAGCTGCTTCAGAGGAAGTGAAATGAAAAGGGATCTGGCAGCCCAAATTAAATGCAGTTCTGTCAGTGACGCTCAAATCCCTCTTTCCCTTCAGTCTTTTACTCTCTCCATCTCTCTCCCTCCGTCCCTCCATCTCAGTCTCTCTTTCCATCTCTCTCTCTCTCTCTTCATCTCTCGGTCTCTCTCTCCCACCCTTGCTCTCTCCCCTCCATCTCTTTCTCCCTCTGTTTCTCGCCGTCTCTCCCCTCAGAGGGAGGTGTGATGGATCTGTTACTCTGACTGACTTTGACTGCTTGTTAAGAGCAGTCTCTTCCTGTCACATCCACCAGTCACACACTTTCATTTCCTCCTATTGCACAGCTCTCTCTTTCCATCTCCTCTCCATTCTCCCCCTCCTCTCTTTCAAAACCCACAATGCAAGGGAGACTCTTTTCCCAGCCTTTTTAATCAGTTTCTGACAATCCACCTGTCTGTCTTCATTCGTGTGAGGACAGGTTTGATTGTGGGTTCTTGAGAAGGGAGCGAAGCAGGATTCAGAGACGTTCAAATCACCCTCACTTCCCCCTACACCGACGGGACAGGTGTCAAAACATTTGATGACACGGGCGGCGAGCCGAGGACATGTGACCGATTGCACCTGAGGAGAATGAGACTGGTGAATGGTGGCTGGCTATAGGTCTGGTCCCTATGGAAACTGTACTGTAGCCGTCACCTTGCATCAAGCACAAATCTTCATATGATTGACAGCTTGAGAAACTATGAGAAAGTGCATTCCGTGTGTATCAACGTCTCTGAAATGAGTTCTCACCATCTCTATGGATTGCTTTCCTTTACAGTACTCCTAAACCGTGTTTGTCTGCTGTGTGATTCAGCACTGCTGAGTAAAACTGAACCAGAACTGAACTGAAACCTGTTTCAACCCCACTAAACGCTGACTCTGTATGTGTCTCTTCACCCTGGAGGTGTGAGGGGTCAGGGGTTCAGAGGAGAGGGGAAGAGCCCCTCTGTCCCCCCTCTGCCCCAGCATGGATGATGACAGAAGCCACCAAAGGAGCAGGAGAAGACCCACAACAGGACCCTCACACTGATGGCAGGCCTGAACTCACGCTCACCTCTCCTGTTAATTCTTAGTAAACACACTGGCGACAGGCTCCCGAGAGGGGCGAGGGGCGTATGTGTGTGTGTCTCTCTATGTGTGTTTGTTGTGCTGTGTTCAGGAGGATCTGACTGACCGGTGATGAGTGACGCCTTCAGGTTTAGCCCCAGGCTGATCCCCAGGCTGATCCCCAGGCCCTTTAGAGACTCTACTTCTTGTTTACTGCACTGGGCCAGAGCAAGTTCCTTACCACCCCCCAGACCCACACCTACCCAGCCCCACACCGGCCTGCCCTACACCTACAGCCCACACCTACCCAGCCCCACACCGGCCTGCCCTACACCTACAGCCCACACCTACCCAGCCCCACACCGGCCTGCCCTACACCTACAGCCCACACCTACCCAGCCCCACACCTATCCAGCCCGGCCTGCCCTACACCTACAGCCCACACCTACCCAGCCCCACACCTACCCAGCCCGACCTGCCCTACACCTACAGCACACACCTACCCAGCCCCACACCTACCCACCCCGGCCTGCCCTACACCTACAGCCCACACCTACCCAGCCCGACCTGCCCTACACCTACAGCACACACCTACCCAGCCCCACACCTACCCACCCCGGCCTGCCCTACACCTACAGCCCACACCTACACAGCCCCAGCCCCACACCTACCCAGCCCCAGCCTGCCCTACACCCCAAGCCCACACCTACCCAGCCCAGAATGCCCTACACCCACAGCCCACACATACCCAGCCCAACCTGCCATATACCCACACCCACACCTACCCAGCCCAGCCTGCCCTACACCCACAGCCCACACCTGCCCTACTCCCACAGCCCACACCTACCCAGCCCAGCCTGCCCTACTCCCACAGCCAACACCTACCCAGGCCAGCCTGCCCTACACCCACAGCCCACACCTGCTCTACTCCCACAGCCCACACCTGCCCTACTCCCACAGCCCACACCTACCCTACTCCCACAGCCCACACCTACCCAGCCCAGCCTGCCCTACACCCACAGCCCACACCTGCCCTACTCCCACAGCCCACACCTACCCAGGCCAGCCTGCCCTACACTCACAGCCCACACCTACCCAGGCCAGCCTGCCCTACACCCACAGCCCACACCTGCCCTACTCCCACAGCCCACACCTACCCAGGCCAGCCTGCCCTATACCCACAGCCCACACCTTTATCATCTCAGCCTCATCTGTTAGCACCGGCTGGCCCCCTCGTCCCCCTCTGTTTACATCCAGATGACAGCACCCGTCCTCAGCTTCCTGATGCTGACCAGAGATGTCCCCGTGACCCGGGGTAGGGACCAAGGGGGAGAGAAAGGGCAGAGGGGAACCTATAGCTGCCACACCCAGATCCAGCTCTATACTCTTGTCCACCAGCTCCAGCATTGTGCATTTAATCTAAAGAAAGGCCTCCAGATTTCCTAGCTTAGGTAAACGAATACAAACATAGACTGAGAACAACTTCTAAAGACCAAACCCCAGGGCAGCCTGCCAAGAGACCTGAGGTGGCAGAACGGAGTGCTCGGGTTGGGGTGTAGGGTTTGAGCATAGCCTGAAGGTAGGGATGGGCAGTTCCTCTTGCTGTTCCGTAGGCAAGTACCATGGTCTTTTAGTGGATGTGAGCTTCAACTGGAAGCCAGTGGAGTGTGCGAAGGAGCGTGGTGACATGAGAGAACTTGGGAAGGTTGAAAACCAGGCAGGCTGCAGCGTTCTGGATAAGTTGTAGGGGTTTGATGGTACAAGCAGGGAGCCCAGCCAACAGCGAGTTGCAGTAGTCCAGGCGGTACAGGACAAGACCCTGGATTAGGACCTGTGTGAGGTAGGGTCGTACTCTACAGATGTTGTAGAGCATGAACCTGCAGGAGCGAGTCACTGCTTTGATGTTTGCAGAGAACGACAGGGTGTTGTCTAGGGTCACGCCAAGATTCTTTCCACTCTGGGAGGGTGACACTGTGGAGATGTCAACCGTGATGGAGAGGTCTTTGAGCGGGCAGGCCTTCGACGGGAGGAAGAGCAGCTCAGTCTTGTCGAGGTTGAGCTTGAGGTGGTGGGCCGTCATCCAAGTTGAGATATCTGCCAGGCACGCAGAGATGAGTGTCGCCACCTGGGTGTCAGAAGGGGGGAAGTGAAAAGTAGTTGAGTGTCATCCGCATAGCAATGATAGGAGAGACCATGTGAGGATATGACGGAGCCGAGTGACTTGGTGTATAGAGAGAAAAGGAGATGGCCTAGAACCGAGCCCTGGGGGACACCGGTAGTGAGAGTACGTGGTGCAGACACAGATCCTCTCCACGTCACCTGGTGACACGCACAACTAACAAACAACTATCTAACATCTGATCTCAAATACCACCATTTGTGTTTCCATATAGAACGACTGGGAACAAAATAAAAGTCAGGGTAGACGGGGCTGTGTTATTATGGTGCTATGCTTCACTACCAGTCCAAAAGTGACTGGTTTGGTCACAGTGTAACTTACAGAAAGTATATTACTGGAGAGGAAGTAGGAAGTGATAGGAAAATAAGCTCCAGAGTGGTTCACATACCATAAATACTGTAGTGCATTCAGACTGACCCTAGTATCTTTCAAATTGTTAACACCCCATGAAAAGTCTTACTGCCTGACTTCAGATCAGCAGTTGCAGGCATGTTGGATTATATCTGACTCTACTTCCTCTTTTGGACCAGGCTATGACTCACACTCATCTCCCCACACTGCAGTTAAAAGTTACCCACAGATCTAAGATCAGATTAACCTACCCTCAATTCTAACCTTATCCATTGCAGAGTAAAGACATATCTGACCCTTTATCAGTGGTTAGAGATAGGGAAAGCATATACCTTACTGCTCTGCCCACCTCTGTCTGTCTGACTGGCAGCCTCACCTCTACCTCTTTCAGTAGTCCCCCAACTCCCTGCACAGCCACATTTACCAGTCCCAGCAATGTACAGGCCTCCTCGTCAGACTCTCTGTGCCAACTACAAGCTGCCCATAATGGAGGCCTAGCCCGGCCCAGTAATCCAACCTTCTGCTGGGGCCTCTCTTACACAACCAGCTACATGGAGGAGCTCATGTCACGCTGACCAAGACGGCCAACCTCAAACATCCACACAGATATCTGAACCAGCCAGAGTCTTAACCCTGCTCTCTCTCACTCTTTCTCCATGTCTTTCTATCTGTCCCTCTCTCTCACTCTCTCTGTGTGTCCCTCTCTCTCTGTGTCTCTTTCTAGCTCTCTTCATCCAGCCCTACTCTCACTCACTCCATCGCCCCTTTTGGTCTGACGCCATCACTCTAGCTCAGGGTAGATTTCAGGCCTATTCTCCAAATCTTCTGACACTTAGTGGCTGCTCCAGTTGCTCCTGCCCCGACATCTTATTTCATAGGCCCAGGGAGTGGGAGTTTGGCAAGCTGCTAATACATGAAACCAATATGACTTCCACAACTGGTCGGTGGAAAAAGGCATCAGGAACCTTGCTTCGGGTAATTGATAGCTTCTGCTGGGTGATATGGACAACCAGGGAACTGTGATCATGCTGTGTGTGTGTGTGTGTGTGTGTGTGTGTGTGTGTGTGTGTGTGTGTGTGTGTGTGTGTGTGTGTGTGTGTGTGTGTGTGTGTGTGTGTGTGTGTGTGTGTGTGTGTGTGTGTGTCTGTGTGTGTGTGTGTCTCTCTCACTCTCTCTCTCTCTCTGGCTTCCCCAGGTTACGTTGCTCTGGGGGTAACAGTCACACGGCTGGAAACATTATATTAGCCCAGGAAATAAGCCCGAGCCACCTTCCAGTAATAAAAGTGGTGGTCTTACCTACTCCTGCCTATCAGAGACGCACCCTATAGACACCTGGCTGACAGTTGATTTGCCAAATGTCCACGAGGACTTGTGGGAAGATAGCTAAAGCTTCTGCAGGGGGACTGACTGGGATGGTTGGGGTGAATTAGTGTCATGTGTTGACTTGGTCTCATCACTGTGCAGGCTCCTTTCCACTTTGAAGGCCCCTGAATGTTGACATCACTAAAGCTGAGCAGGCATTGGAGTGAACAGGCTGAGGGGTGGGGGGCTGGGAAACACTAGGCCTCTTACAGAGAAGGGGTGGGAGGAGGTCTTATGTCTATTCAGGCCCCTAGAGATGAGTTGGGGTGTGTGTGTGTGTGTGTGTGTGTGTGTGTGTGTGTGTGTGTGTGTGTGTGTGTGTGTGTGTGTGTGTGTGTGTGTGTGTGTGTGTGTGTGTGTGTGTGTGTGTGTGTGTGTGTGTGTGTGTGTGTGTCTGTGTGTGTGTGTCTGTGTGTCTGTGTCTGTGTGTGTGGTAATTGAAAGGTTGCCCTTTCCACCAGATTGACCCCCTAAGGGTCATGGGTGCCATCAATTATGTCACCCCCAAACTGGGCTTCTCTATACACACCGGATTATATGAAGTGTAAAACATTAGAAAAATGTGTCTGAAACGTCAGAGAAGCACATTTGAGCAGACAAGGGGGGGTTGTAAAGAGACACCATAGAAGGAGTAGGCCTCAACAAGTGAGTGTGTTTGAAGGCATTGTCATGCACTAGCAAGGGCAGGGCGTCTATGTAAGGCAGAGCTACAGTCCATCTTTAAGGGCAGAATGCAGGGAGGATGGACGGACATATGCTTTGCACAGGGCCAAATGAGGCAGAACCCGATTGGCTTTTGTGGTCGTGCCATTTGGTGGGAAAGAAAAAGCAAATCTGTTTTAGGGTCGCAATCCAACAGTCCAATTCAGCCCCACAAACATCTCACAAAAACCCTACTCGCACGGCTCTAACCGTCGCACAGGTCAGCATGAGAGCAGATCCAGTTGAATGTAATGGTTAAACCACATAACCCCATCTAAGATGGCTGCAGATGGCTACCACACACACACACACACACACACAGATTTGCCTCCACATCAGGGGACTGGTAAGGACATACACATTCTACACAGACTACTACCCCAGCCTTCCTGACCTAGACAAAATGAATCACCGTCCACCATAAGAAAGCATCTGGGGTGTAAGGACTAATTTAGGACAGAAAAGATGGCGCTTGACAGAGATGGAGGACACATGGCGCTTGCTCACATGAGCATGCTACTAGACTGCTCCCTCCCTCCACCTAAAAGTTGATCACAGATTGTAGATAGCAGATTCGGATCAGCACCTCTCTCTTGCCAATAAAAGCTTTTTGCTGACTGGGGGAAAGCCAGGATCTCTCCCAGAAAGTTACAATGTTACACACACTCCAATGCTCCACACCTCATTTCCTAAAAAATGCAAAACAATCATGGGGATTTCCATCATTCTCCTGCAGCATCGCTAGCATAGGATAAGGTGGTTTTGTCACGGCCGTCGTAAGGAGGAGACCAAGGCGCAGCGTGGTAAGCGTACATTCTTCTTTATTAAAAGAACGAACACTGAACAAAACGAACAAAATAACAAAACAAACCGTGAAGCTAATATGGATAGTGCAGACAGGCAACTAAACATAGATCAAGAACCCACAAAACCAAAAGGGAAAATGGCAACCTAAATATGATCCCCAATCAGAGACAACGATAAACAGCTGCCTCTGATTGGGAACCAATTCAGGCCACCATAGACATACATATACCTAGACTTAGCAAAACCCCTAGACATACAAAAAACCCTAGACAATACAAAACAAGCATACCCACCCTTGTCACACCCTGACCTAACCAAAATAATAAAGAAAACATAGATAACTAAGGTCAGGGCGTGACAGAACCCCCCCCTCCATAGGTGCGGACTCCCGACCGCAAACCTGAACTTATAGGGGAGGGTCCAGGTGGGCATCTACCCTCGGTGGCGGCTCTGGTTCTGGACGCCGCCCCCCCTCTTTACACTGATCCCTCCGCCTTTGTAGATCCAGACTGCTGATCATCGCCGGAGGCCCCGGGCTGGGGATCGCCACTGGAGGCTCCGGACTGGAGATCGCCGCTGGAGGCTCCGGACTGGAGATCGCCGCTGGAGGTGCCGGACTGTGGCCCGTCATAGGAGGTTACGGACTGTGGCCCGTCATAGGAGGTTCCGTACTGGGTACGGTCGCCGGAGGCTCTGGACTGGGTACGGTCGCCGGAAGCTCTGGACTGGGTACTGTCGCCGGAAGCTCTGGACTGGGTACTGTCGCCGGAAGCTCTGGACTGGGTACTGTCGCCGGAAGCTCTGGACTGGGTACTGTCGCCGGAAGCTCTGGACTGGGTACTGTCGCCGGAGGCTCTGGACTGGGTACTGTCGCCGGAGGCTCTGGACTGGGTACTGTCGCCGGAGGCTCTGGACTGGGTACTGTCGCCGGAGGCTCTGGACTGGGTACTGTCGCCGGAGGCTCTGGACTGGGTACTGTCGCCGGAGGCTCTGGACTGGGTACGGTCGCCGGAAGCTCTGGACTGGGTACGGTCGCCGGAAGCTCTGGACTGGGTACTGTCGCCGGAAGCTCTGGACTGGGTACTGTCGCCGGAAGCTCTGGACTGGGTACTGTCGCCGGAAGCTCTGGACTATGGAAGCGCACTGGAAGCCTGATGCGTGGTGCCGGAACTGGTGGTACCGGGCTGAGGACACGCACCTCAGGGCGGGTGCGGGGAAGATGCACAGGCCGTACTGGACTGTGGAAGCGCACTGGAGGCCTGATGCGTGGTGCCGGAACTGGTGGTACCGGGCTGATGACACGCATCTCAGGGCGAGTGCGGAGAGGAGGCACAGGACGTACACTGGGCCGTAGAGACGCATTGGAGATCTGGAACGTAGAGCTGGCTCAATGCGTCCTGGCTGGATGCCCATTCTAGCTCGGCAAATGCGAGGAGCTGGAGTAGAGCGCACCGGGCTAAAAATGCGAACTGGAGAAACCGTGCGCATCTCTGAAAAACACGGTGCCTGACCAATTACACGGTGCCTGACCAGTTACACGCTCCCCACGGTAAGCACGATGAGTTGGCTCAGGTCTCCAACCTGACTCAGCCAATGTCCTCGTGTACCCCCCCCCCCCAAAAAAAAATGTGTTGGGGCTGCCTCTCAGGCTTCCTTGCTAACCGTGTCCCCTCGTATCGTCGCCGTTCCTCCTGTGCTATCTCCACCTGCTTCCATGGCAAGGTCTTGTCCCCTGCCATTACCTCCTCCCAGGTCCAGGATGTCCTCCACTCATCTTTCTCCCGGGTCCATGATGTCCGCTCCTCATTCACACGCTGCTTGGTCCTTTTGTGGTGGGTTCTTCTGTCACGGCCGTCGTAAGGAGGAGACCAAGGTGCAGCGTGGTAAGCGTACATTCTTCTTTAAAAGAACGAACACTGAACAAAACGAACAAAACGAACAAAATAACAAAACGAACCGTGAAGCTAATATGGATAGTGCAGACAGGCAACTAAACATAGATCAAGAACCCACAAAACCAAAAAGGGAAAATGGCAACCTAAATATGATCCCCAATCAGAGACAACGATAAACAGCTGCCTCTGATTGGGAACCAATTCAGGCCACCATAGACATACATATACCTAGACTTACCAAAACCCCTAGACATACAAAAAAACTAGACAATACAAAACAAGCATACCCACCCTCGTCACACCCTGACCTAACCAAAATAATAAAGAAAACATAGATAACTAAGGTCAGGGCGTGACAGGTTTAGCATGTCTATAGGGACAGAACTGGGCCATTTATAGGAGGTAAGCTCTGATTGACTAGAGTTAACATTAGAGTAGGGCTGAAAATGCTGTGATTTAATCGTTCCATTGAAAGAACACAGGCCTCAGACCCATCGGGTCAACCCCAGCTCTGGCTAGAGTGGTATGTGACTGTATGAACAGAAAGGCCTGAGGTCCATCACTGCTCTGGCTAGAGAGGTATGTGACTGTATGAACAGAAAGGCCTGAGGTAGGGCTACATTACTGTGTGAAAGACCTGTCAGATCCCACTCATGTCTTTATCCTGGGAGTGAAGCTGGCAGGTCTGCTAAGTCTGTTAGAGAGAGAGGAATACATAGTGGACTAGTATGAGTTCCCTAGGGGTGCAGTCCCATTGTAAAGGCTGTAGTAGAGTACTGTCAGGGCTAATACAGACAGCTCCTCTATAAGGTCCCCAGGCTCTGACAGACATGAGGCTAACTGACCCGTATGAACCCCCGTCTCCTGTACTGGGTGGTCTAGAACAAGACAACCACCATTTACATTCATGAGTAATATGAGTTAGAAAATGGAAAGGATACTATCTGTTTTTAGACTTGTGAATTAATCCCACTACACACACACCCCTGCTCATTTCATTGTGTGTTCCTGCTCCCCACCCAGGGAGCCAGGCAGGCTGATGGGAGCTGAGTGGGTAAACAGTGTTTATAAGGCAGTTAGCCAGCAGAGAGGATGCAGCCCTCCAGGCAGCTCTTACCCAAATAAAACAGACATTTATTACACCGTACATGACCCTCTCATTACACATAAATAGAAATTAATGAGAGCTATATCTGGCGCTCCCCACGGAGGGAGGCGGGCCCCTCTAAAGGACTAGCGTTAATTACACTGTCCTACATCTCACCCACTTAACACCGCCCACTAGCGTGAGCTATCTGGAGGGGAGAGACCCCCCCACTACCTGCAGTGATCTGATTGCCCCTGTGAGCTTTAGCGAGATGGTATGAGCCTAAAAAAGGAGTTGGAGTTGGTTTAAGACATTTCTGGGTGATACTGTACTGTATCATTGTGTTTTTTTATAGCAAAATAATAATCTTGAGAGTAACGTGTGGAGGTATATGTTGACCAACAAACACACTTGATGTTTTATTTCAGTTGGCTTGTCCACCTCATACAGGACCTCCTGAAAGAGAAACAAACTAAGAAACAAAATAAGGAACTTCCCAGCATGTTACTGAGCTCCACTACTCCTCTCACATCACCCATCCTGCATCACATCATCCATCTCCCTCTCTCTCTCCACATCCATTCATCCACTATCTCTACCTCCTCTGTCTCTCTCTGACTGCCATTTAAATCCTCCCATTATCTCTTCCTCTACTTTCCCCCACGTGTCTCCACCCTCCTCCCTCCTCCCCCTCACCTGAAACATCCCAAATAATCTGCTGCATCTTCTCCATAATTCCTCTCTTTCTTTGCGATTCTTCAAGCGAATTAGACAATTTTACACTCCTCTTCCCGTCAGGATTCCCCCGTTCTCCTGCTCTTTGTTCTCAACGCAGCTTAACGCACTTAAGAGCCTGAACACGATAGCTGCACTGATGACTTTGGAGAATTAAAATGGGGAATTGCACAACATGTGCAGAGGGGTGAGACTGGGGGAATAGGTAGGTGGGGTACTTCAGTTATGAACTTTGCTACCTGTCTGCTACTACTGTGTCTTGCCTCTACTGTGCCTTGCCTCTACTGTGCCTTGCCTCTACTGTGGCTTGCCTCTACTGTGGCTTGCCTCTACTGTGCCTTGCCTCTACTGTGCCTTGCCTCTACTGTGCCTTGCCTCTACTGTGCCTTGCCTCTACTGTGCCTTGCCTCTACTGTGCCTTGCCTCTACTGTGCCTTGCCTCTACTGTGCCTTGCCTCTACTGTGCCTTGCCTCTACTGTGCCTTGCCTCTACTGTGTCTTGCCTCTACTGTGCCTTGCCTCTACTGTGCCTTGCCTCTACTGTGCCTTGCCTCTACTGTGCCTTGCCTCTACTGTGCCTTGCCTCTACTGTGTCTTGCCTCTACTGTGTCTTGCCTCTACTGTGTCTTGCCTCTACTGTGCCTTGCCTCTACTGTGCCTTGCCTCTACTGTGCCTTGCCTCTACTGTGTCTTGCCTCTACTGTGTCTTGCCTCTACTGTGTCTTGCCTCTACTGTGTCTGCCTCTACTGTGCCTGCCTCTACTGTGCCTTGCCTCTACTGTGCCTTGCCTCTACTGTGCCTGCCTCTACTGTGCCTTGCCTCTACTGTGCCTTGCCTCTACTGTGCCTTGCCTCTACTGTGTCTTGCCTCTACTGTGTCTTGCCTCTACTGTGACTTGCCTCTACTGTGACTTGCCTCTACTGTGTCTTGCCTCTACTGTGCCTTGCCTCTACTGTGCCTTGCCTCTACTGTGTCTTGCCTCTACTGTGTCTTGCCTCTACTGTGTCTTGCCTCTACTGTGCCTTGCCTCTACTGTGCCTTGCCTCTACTGTGCCTTGCCTCTACTGTGTCTTGCCTCTACTGTGTCTTGCCTCTACTGTGTCTTGCCTCTACTGTGCCTTGCCTCTACTGTGCCTTGCCTCTACTGTGTCTTGCCTCTACTGTGTCTTGCCTCTACTGTGTCTTGCCTCTACTGTGCCTTGCCTCTACTGTGTCTTGCCTCTACTGTGTCTTGCCTCTACTGTGCCTTGCCTCTACTGTGCCTTGCCTCTACTGTGCCTTGCCTCTACTGTGTCTTGCCTCTACTGTGCCTGCGACACAGAAATAATATATCTCAGGGGATGAACATGCAAGTTTGTTACAGGAAAACATTAATACATTTTATAATACATTTTTTATTTGCAGAAAACAAAACCACCACCCTTCAGCATCTGGGGGAAAAGGTGGGACTGAATGTTCCTGTCTGCTGCTACACTGTCTAGAGCCAGAGCCTACAGTGAAACAGTACTTCCTCCAACAGTTTGCTTTTCATTCCCACAAAAGAAAAACAGAACCGCCCCTCTGTGTCTGTGTTAATTGACTCGATCCCACATAGAGACGAGCATCAGATCAGTTGGAGAATAAATAATTACACCTGGATCAAAGTGATGCAATAATTGCATGTCAAGTGTTGGTTAACGTTAATGTCTATTGTCAGCAGAAAGAGGGTGTGCTTTGGTATGGGAGTATGGAGACATCTTTCATCTCTGTTTCTGTTTAACTCTCTCACTGTCTGTCTTTCTCTATCTCTCGCTCTTTCTTGCTCTTTCTAACTCTTTCGCTCTCTCTCTCTTTCTCTCCTCTCCCTTCAATCTCTTTCTTTCTCACTCTATATATCCTTTCCCCTCTCTCTCTCTCCCTCTCGGTGTCTGTGACAGGAGCAGGCAGGGAGAGGCCCTGCAGCTAGCCCGCCCGTCCTCCCGTCCACAGCCACAGTGAATGTGATTAAACTGAGCAGTGATTAATCTGCTCTGCCCTGTAATTCCTCTTTACCACTTTAATGGATGTTATCTCCCCCCTCTGAAGACTTATCTTGCTGATCAGGGCCCGGCTAGGAGGAACAACAACCTGCTAAATAAATAAATAACGGAGGAAGGGGATTGGAGGAGCGGCTAAGAGGAGGAGACAGATCAGTCCCTGTAAAGTGCTCATTTGTTTTCTAAGAAAAACAGACAAGTGACTTCAAAGTCTGCCAATACAGTAGAAACACTGTCAACATCACAATCCACCAGACACACACAATGAATTACCCAAACCGGTGTCAATAACAAATATCTTTGTTTTTTTAATGAACGCACAAAGAAAGAGATATTCTATAGGTAATTATAAATGGTTTGGGATGAGAATATAACAAGCAAGAAAATGAGCTGAGGATTTGCTGAGCTTTTTCTTCATTATGGAATAAGAAGCAAGACAATAGCACTTCCTTATTTTATGTGTCCATATTAGGAGTTCATCGAAGATGAAAAGTAGGGTAATGATGTCTCAGACTGCCCCATATATTCCATATACAGTAAAGGCCGACAGCACTGAGCAACTTGGCTCCGGTCTCTTCCCATTGTGTGAACCAAAACACCCCAAATCAACCCACTTTTCTCCAGAAGACAATGACTTGTATTATGTTTACTGTTAAATTATCAGAGAGAAAAATCACACACACTATTACATCTTTGAGTAATAATGACAGCAAATTAAACAGAAACAGCAGGATGTGGTCAATAATTGTTAGGTATTGTTTAAAAATGATACAGAGGAAATCCCGAGAGCGCCTTCAACGTCACGTCAACAGCTGAATTGGATTTAGACCTTGGGAGGCTGTGTGTAGTGTGTGTGTAGTGTGTGTGTAGTGTGTGTGGTGTGTATGTGGCGTGTGTGTGGTGTGTACACACAAGGCTGGGTGGCCTGTGACGGAGGCCTTCTGTGCAGTGAAAGGGTTAAAAAATCAATTTCTATTCACTCTCACACACACACACACACACACCCAATGGTTTTACTGTAGATTCTGTCACACAGCCAATCCCCTAGTGAGATTCCAGTCAGTACCTATGTCTTCAGGTACAAAGCCTGCGGGCTGCAGTGGCTGCAGGTAACATAAACACTGCTGCCTCCGCAGCCCCACTCCGCAGCGCACCGTATCTGTGCTGCATGAAATTCTCTAAAGGGGTTTAAGTATTTACCCAGAACACTATCAGGCTCTGAAGAAAATGCAGCTTACCCTGTTGAATAAGTACTTCAAAGAGAATCGCAAATACCTTTTGCCTGCGATTTATGCTCCATTTTCTACCCCTCGCTCTCTTACTTTCCTTCTCATTTTATATTTCCCCTCAACACAAGCCGGCTCCGTAATGTAAAATGTCTTATCAGCCATATATCTCCTTTTTAAATGAATAATAACAATAATCTTGGAGTAATTTCTTTTCAGTGTGGAGGGTTGTAAATAGGTTGCAGCAGGTGTGTTAATATAGAGCTGGAGGTAAACAAGGCCGAGCTAGAATGAACACCAGGATTATACACTATTCTGTGTTCTGTGATAAGGACAACACACACTACTATCCAGGTAGCCTGGTGCACACGCACAAGGAAGTATAAACTACTCCACATTTCATATACTGTTATATACACACACAAAATCACAAACACATGCAAATGATCACAGACACTGTTAAAATTACAAACATACTCAATATCGATAACAGACAGCTACAGTGCATTCTACTAAAATGCTAAACTAAAAAACTGCTGAGATTTAAAAGAAAATAATGAATGGATTCATAATAAAAATATATAAGTAATAAAAATGCTCTTTAAACAATGTACTGCTTAGTTCACCCTTACCATTAATCTGGCTTGCATGGGTGTGGCCTGTATATGAAACTGTTAGAGAATGTTGCCCTAGAATGTCAAGCTAGAGAGTGAAACAGAGTAGTATGATTATACTGTAGTTAAGGCTCAATAAACTAGAGAGTGAAACAGAGTAGTGTGATTCTACTGTAGCTAAGGCTCAATAAACTAGAGAGTGAAACAGAGTAGTGTGATTCTACTGTAGCTAAGGCTCAATAAACTAGAGAGTGAAACAGAGTAGTGTGATTCTACTGTAGTTAAGACTCAATAAACTAGAGAGTGAAACAGAGTAGTGTGATTCTACTGTAGCTAAACCTAAATAAACTAGAGAGTGAAACAGAGTAGTGTGATTCTACTGTAGCTAAACCTAAATAAACTAGTGAGTGAAACAGTGTAGTGTGATTCTACTGTAGCTAAGGCTCAATAAACTAGAGAGTGAAACAGAGTAGTGTGATTCTACTGTAGCTAAGGCTCAATAAACTAGAGAGTGAAACAGAGTGGTGTGATTCTACTGTAGCTAAGGCTCAATAAACTAGAGAGTGAAACAGAGTAGTGTGATTCTACTGTAGCTTGGCCTCAAACTAGAGAGTGAAACAGAGTAGTGTGATTCTACTGTAGCTAAGGCTCAATAAACTAGAGAGTGAAACAGAGTAGTGTGATTCTACTGTAGCTAAGCCTCAATAAACTAGAGAGTGAAACATAGTAGTGTGATTCTACTGTAGCTAAACCTAAATAAACTAGAGAGTGAAACAGAGTAGTGTGATTCTACTGTAGCTAAGGCTCAATAAACTAGAGAGTGAAACAGAGTAGTGTGATTCTACTGTAGCTAAGGCTCAATAAACTAGAGAGTGAAACAGAGTAGTGTGATTCTACTGTAGCTAAGGCTCAATAAACTAGAGAGTGAAACAGAGTAGTGTGATTCTACTGTAGCTAAACCTAAATAAACTAGAGAGTGAAACAGAGTAGTGTGATTCTACTGTAGCTAAACCTAAATAAACTAGAGAGTGAAACAGAGTAGTGTGATTCTACTGTAGCTAAACCTAAATAAACTAGAGTGAAACAGAGTAGTGTGATTCTACTGTAACTAAGGCTCAATAAACTAGAGAGTGAAACAGAGTAGTGTGATTCTACTGTAGCTAAGCCTCAATAAACTAGAGAGTGAAACAGAGTAGTGTGATTCTACTGTAGCTAAACCTAAATAAACTAGAGAGTGAAACAGAGTAGTGTGATTCTACTGTAGCTAAACCTAAATAAACTAGAGAGTGAAACAGTGTAGTGTGATTCTACTGTAGCTAAACCTAAATAAACTAGAGAGTGAAACAGTGTAGTGTGATTCTACTGTAGCTAAACCTAAATAAACTAGAGAGTGAAACAGAGTAGTGTGATTCTACTGTAGCTAAGCCTCAAGCCTCTAAATGTCCTGCTCTTTCTTACCTACCGGGGCACAGAAAAACAACAACTAGCACTACCCCAAAAAAAAACATTCCCCCAAAAATTATTAATGCTGAAACTGCACACTACAGAACCATAACATCTATAATGTTTTACAAACCCATCAAATAAGTGGATAGGGATTAATTGGCCCTGACGACCTTAAAATAATTATATGAACAGTGCAACTCTAAACTCCCAATGAAATTGATACACTTTGATAATTAGATTCTTGGCTCTGACCCGCTGAAGTCAATAAAGGTTATTAAGGCCAATTGCTGTCTAAATGCATTAGAGGCAGAGTAAACTGTCTGTCTATAGGAGGGAGGGAGGGCCTCCTGCACTAGTTCAGCCCAGCACCAATACGATAATCCATTCTCCGTCCGGAGGTTTCTCCTCTCCCGCCGGTGTCTGTCTGCACTCTGCCATACAAAACCAGATTGGATTCGCTTAACCTTTCCAGAGCTTTGATCAAATGAGCTCACACTGCAATAACATTTACATTGACCCCCCTCTCTCTTTCTTTCTCTCTCGTTCTCTCCCTGAAGCTCCATCCCCTCCTCCCCCTTGCTAGGTCAATAACCTAATCAGCTATCGATGGCGACCTGGCCAGCCTGCGAGTGATTGCTCTGTGCTCCCCCTGAGTCGCTCCCCCTCAGCAGCCCGCCCCAGATTGTTACTGAGGACCAACATTAAAGATGGAGAGCGCAAGGGAAAGTAGAAGAGAAATGATGAAACGGTCACAGGCCACCTCCCTACACATCACGTTCCTCCACGGCTACATGACGGGAGTGTGACCAAACCCAGAGGAAGAGAGAGAGACTGACAAATTGGTTACAGGGAGACGCTAGAAGACATGGCCCGGGTACCCCTTCCTGTTTTGTAGATCTTGAAGTATACAAATATATTCAAGTGTGTGAATTATATTTATTGTGAAAGTAGATACAATTTCTTGATACACGCTGAAAGATTTTCATCTACAAGGCTCGTTCAACTGTCAAATGAGAGAGAGAGAGAGAGAGAGAGAGAGAGAGAGAGAGAGAGAGAGAGAGAGAGAGAGAGAGAGAGAGAGAGAGAGAGAGAGAGAGAGAGAGGGAGAGGGAGAGGGAGAGGGAGAGGGAGAGGGAGAGGGAGAGGGAGAGGGAGAGAGAGAGAGAGAGAGAGAGAGAGAGAGAGAGAGAGAGAGAGAGAGAGAGAGAGAGAACACTGTCTGAAATCTCTTTGCATGCCGGCAGCTTTTTAAGTTATGATATGAGCAGCCACAGAAGTCAGGGAAAGTGACAAATTAGTGGAGAAGCTGTAGTGTGCAGGCAGAGCTGGTAAATCAATTAAAGTCAAACTGAGTGCATACATTAGCATCATCTCACACACACAAACACAAACATAAACACACACACACAAACATACATACTGTAAACACACACACATAAACACACAGGAAAAAAAGGAAATATGCTATGTTTTGCTGCTTCTCCCGCACAGCAAAAAAAAGGATATAAAAAAGAATAAATGCCACACCATTATTTAAAATATTTTGCATAAAGCCAGACTGTCTCTCTCCTTTTGTCAGCCAGGTGGAAGCAATTCATTGTTGCTGGTTTAAGTAAATGTCAGGATTGTATGAGATCCATGATAGTAGGTCCTAGGGGGGCTGGGCTGCGGACCGGGCCCATCCAAACCATAACAGGGTTCCACCCCCCCTCGCTCCATTCCTAGTCTGGATCACAGGGGAACAGAGCCTTTACACCCCTGTCCTTTAACCACGGGGCGCAGCCTGTACCCCTCGTCTTCTGAGAGAGGTGGAACACTGGACCTTCTTCATACAGGTACCTATTCTCATATCTGATAAGCACTTCAATTCCTTTAACTATGCATGGAGCACTCGTGCACCCACCCACCCACCCACCCACACCCACCCACACCCACCCCCACCCACCCACAGCTGATCTGAATAGTCTTTATTTAGCCTCTCTCTACCACTGACTTCCATCTACCTCTTGTTGTTTCTATTAGGAAGCAACTTCAATTCATGAGGTAACAGTTTGGAGATAAAAGGAAGAGAGAGAAAAGCTGTGGATGTGTTTTATCAGAATGTCATTCAGATGGCAGGGTGAGTATTTGCATGACAACAGGATGGAGAACAGGGACTGAGCCCTAGGGAGGAAACTAGCATCTATAAACAGACAGCAGCTTCTGAAATATACTGAACACAATGCAAGGCTATGTATGTCGCAGGCATACGCACGCACGCACACACGCACACACACACACACACACAAACACACACACACACACACACACACATCACACGCACATCACACACACATCACATCACACGCACGCACACGCAAATCCATTCCATTCCATTCCAGTAGACACTACTTTTTTATGTGTCTAATATGGTTAACATTTTCAAGATTAAACATACACCATGAAATTATCCCAAAACATTAATAAATATTAAAATGTCACATTTAGAACACTGCGGATTTTTTAAATAGTAAATAGCGAAACATGTTTGTCACCACAGAAAAACACTAACTGCCACACTGATATTCTGATATTTTAAATAGTTTTGCATAAAAATGCTAATAAAAATAGTTTATGTATAAGTATATGAAAATATAAACTATGTAAGTAAAATAGAAGTGTAATAAACAAACATAAGCAATCGAAAAAAGGAAAATAAAAATGCATATATAACTGATTTCTATAATACTGAGAAAGGCCTATTTAATCAGTATGTGGTACAATATTGCTTATGAAAGCACAAAGAGCCTTCATCAACAATAGTGGCCCATTTTATTTGTTCATTTTCCATAAACACAATGAGCATGGCTTTGATTTACTTCATGGGTCAAAGACAAATACCTCCCTGATAAACTACTTCATGTTGTTTCATTTAGAACACAACACATGTACCTTCAGTAAAATACAAAATGATAAAGAAGAAAACGAGTAAATAGAGTTTACAGAAGCTAAATGGGAAAGTATAAATTAACAGCATGCCTCTAATATAAAATACAAAATAGAGAACAAACATTGCTCTAAAAGGGAACGAGATTTTTTTAAATATATTTTTTTTTTTATTGTTGACTAAAATGATGCTATAGGCTACTCAAGGCAATATGCAGACACACGTCTGCATGTCTGACCAGAGCCAGGGAAAACTAAACGATGAGTGGGGTCTGGTTGACTGTGTGTGTCTGTACGAGTGAGTGAGAGAGATGGCTGTTTCACCATATGAGTGAGAGAGAGCGAGAGCGAGAGCGAGAGCGAGAGAGAGAGAGAGAGAGAGAGAGAGAGAGAGAGAGAGAGAGAGAGAGAGAGAGCGAGAGCGAGAGCGAGAGCGAGAGAGAGAGAGAGAGAGAGAGAGAGAGAGAGAGAGAGAGAGAGAAATTATGCCAGCGAGGTGTGGAGTCCACTTGCAAAACAAGATTTCACCAAATGGGACAAACACCCCATAGAAACCCTGCAAGCAGAGTTCTGTAAGATTCTCTTACATGTCCAGAGGAAAACTACAAACAATGCATGCAGGGCAGAATTAGGCCAATATTCACTAATAATAAAAACAAAACAAAGAGGTTGGAAACATCTAAAATACAGTGACCTCCTCTCATATCACTACCAAGCCCTGCAATGCCAAGAGCTGAGCAAAGAAAAGAGTCCCCTCATCCAGCTGGTCCTGGGGCTGAGTTCACAAACCTGTTCTACTAACACACTGAAGCCTCAGGACCAGAACATCCAATCAATCAGAATAAAACAAATTACAACACAATCAAAACAAAACTACAGTACAAAGTACAGGCTCAGTGAGCACAGCCTTGCCATTGAGAAGGGTAGACACACAAAACCTGGCTCCCCATAGAGGAAAGGCTGTGCAACCACTGCACCACAGCAGTACCTGAGACAGAGCTGCATTTCCTGACAAAATGTCAAAAATATTCAACAATTAGAGAGTGCCATTTCCCCAAATTTGAAACCCCTATTCAAGGTTTCAAAGACCTCTCTGATGAGAATAGGCTATCTGTCCTGTTGGGGGAGGACGCAGAGAGCTGTGGGTTGGCAGCGCACTACATTGCTGCCTGCCATAAGATGAGGGACAGAGTCTGACAGACCAATCAACCTGCACATGTCCTCTATTGTTATTGTTCAATGTATGGTTATTTTGACCCTTGGTTATTGGTGTTACTGTTGTCCCGTTGACAATTTTGATTCTTATTATCTTAATATTGTAAATATCCAAAGTAAGCTTTGGCAATATGTACATTGTTACGTCATGCCAATAAAGCAAATTGAATTGAGCGAGAGCGACAGCGAGAGAGAGAGATGGCTGGCTCACCATCAGAGAGAGGGAGAGAGAGAGAGAGAGAGATGGCTGGTTTATCATCAGAGAGAGAGATGGCTAACCATCAGAGAGAGGGAGAGAGCGAGAGAGAGAGAGAGAGAGAGAGATGGCTGGTTTATCATCAGAGACAGAGAGAGAGAGAGAGAGAGAGAGAGAGAGAGAGAGAGAGAGAGAGAGAGAGAGAGAGAGAGAGAGAGAGAGAGAGATGGCTGGTTTATCATCAGAGAGAGGGAGAGAGCGAGAGAGAGAGAGAGAGGGCTGGTTTATCATCAGAGAGAGAGAGATGGCTGACCATCAGAGAGAGGGAGAGAGCGAGAGAGAGAGAGGGAGAGAGCGAGAGAGAGCGAGAGCGAGAGAGCGAGCGAGAGCGAGAGAGCGAGCGAGAGAAAGAGAGCGAGAGAAAGAGCGAGAGAAAGAGCGAGAGAAAGAGCGAGAGAAAGAGAGCGAGAGAAAGAGAGCGAGAGCGAGAGAGAGAGAGCGAGAGCGAGAGAGAGAGAAAAAGATATGGCTGGTTATCATCAGAGAGAGAGAGAGAGAGAGAGAGATGGCTGGTTTATCATCAGAGAGAGAGAGAGAGAGAGAGAGAGAGAGAGAGATGGCTGGTTTCTCATCAGAAAGAGAGAGAGAGAGAGAGAGAGAGAGAGAGAGAGAGAGAGAGAGAGAGAGAGAGATGGCTGGTTTATCATCAGAAAGAGAGAGAGAGAAAGAGAGAGAGAGACACAGCTCAAGTCTTCACATCTCACTCCTGCTCCTCTCTAAGTACAGGTTCAAATCACACACTTCATCTGAGCTCTAGATGAGTTTAGACCCGTCTCCCCCTCCTGGCTGTGTGGATGGCCTGCCTGCCAGCCTGCCTGCCTGCCAGCCTGCCTGACTGACTGCCTCCCTGTGTCTCAGTGCAGAGCAGCACCGTGCTTCTCCAGGCTCCTCTCTTTATCCCCGCCTGAGTATTAGATGTGATTACTGCTCAGCGCTCCAAACTGACAAAGACAGAGAGTACAGAGAGAGAGAGAGCATAGAGAGAGAGATGGAGAGAGAGGGAGAGAGAGACAGAGAGAGAGGAGGGAGAGAGAGAGAGAGAGCATAGAGGGAGAGAGCATAGAGAGGGAGAGAGGGAGAGAGGGAGGGAGGGAGCACAGCTCTGGTCTTGGCTGTTTCAGTGATACAAGAGTGCCCCCTACTGCTCCACTCTGCAGAGTTACAACACACACTTTGATACAACAGCAGAGCTGAGATTGGACTATCACACACACACACGCGCGCAGTCACACACGTACGGTAAACAGATGTGACTAAGTAGACTTCAATGTGAACAACCCATCCTCTCTCATTTATGAAATGACTGAGAAAATTATGTGTCAGAACAATTACTAGTCCCTTGTGATATGGTGAAGAGCTGAGTAAGACCATGTTGAACCAGACATTCTTAATATCACACCCGGGGTGTGACACAAAGACATTTCACAATCACACCTGCACTCTCTGATTATTATCGGTGTAGTTTGTGCAATGAACTCAAGCACAGGCATATTTGAGGTTACACAGATGTATACAGCCAATCAGCATCAGATCCTGATGGAGGCTGTCCACTGTGAGAATGCTGATCAGGTTGGAACAGGAAACTGTGTACACTAATAAATGAATGAACTGAAGTGTTACAGTGAAGTTCTTTGTGATTAGACTTTGTA
Organism: Salvelinus alpinus; assembly: GCF_045679555.1. NCBI lineage: Eukaryota > Metazoa > Chordata > Actinopteri > Salmoniformes > Salmonidae > Salvelinus > Salvelinus alpinus. Next base: position 26,837,601 of record NC_092090.1, read on the forward strand.
TGGCTCTTAAATGGCAAATCGTAGACAGTCAACCTTACTACTACACACTAGTATGTGTTATTACTGGGTCCCAGTGGGTCTCTGTGCAGTCTTACCATGAGCTCCATCTCTCTCCAGTCATTCTCCAGCTGCCCCATGGGTCTGGCCCACCAGCTGCAGAACCGGGTGTAGCGCTGGCCCTGGAACCAGTACTGCCTCAGCCACTCAAACTCCACCTGCACAAAACACAACACAGTACAGTCAGGTAGAGGAACCATATAGGATTATAGGAATAGTTCAGATCCTAGACAGGCAGTGGTAGATCAGTCAAGCCGTATGAAGTCCAGATGGAAATATTGGGAAGCGCAAACTTGCAAAGACATGGAGGTATAAAGACATGGAGGTGCAAAGACATGGAGGTACAAAGACATGGAGGTGCAAAGACATGGAGGTGCAAAGACATGGAGGTGCAAAGACATGGAGGTGCAAAGACATGGAGGTACAAAGACATGGAGGTACAAAAACATGGAGGTACAAAGACATGGAGGTGCAAAGACATGGAGGTACAAAGACATGGAGGTACAAAGACATGGAGGTACAAAGACATGGAGGTACAAAGACATGGAGGTGCAAAGACATGGAGGTGCAAAGACATGGAGGTACAAAGACATGGAGGTACAAAGACATGGAGGTACAAAGACATGGAGGTGCAAAGACATGGAGGTGCAAAGACATGGAGGTACAAAGACATGGAGGTACAAAGACATGGAGGTACAAAGACATGGAGGTTTATCCGTCTATCAACGCCAAGGCCTCTACTGCGCTTTAGAGCACGAGTGAGAGACAGGAGATAACACAAGTTGAAATCTGTCTGTTGGGGATTTCCCCTAATCAGATATGTGTAGAGAATGAAGTGTACTGGAGTAGAGACTTACTAGAATGTCTGTTTACACAGATGGTCATCCCTATGAGAACAGACAATACACCCCTCTCACAATACACCCCTCGACCCCCATTTCCCAAACCAACCCGACCCTAGACGCCTATACCCCACATTGCTCCACCCTCTCCTCACTCCTCTTTCCTCCTCCTCCCCTCCTCCTCCCTCGCTCCGCAGGGGAATGACAGTTTACTCTGCAGAGCGGCTCACCTCTCCTCCACTGGGAGTGTTTATGTTTTCAGCTCTTTTGAAGTGCTGATTTAATCCTCACAAGGACACGTCACGTAGCCAGGTGTATGGATGTGTATGTGTGTGTGTGTGTGTGTGTGTGTGTGTGTGTTTGTCTGAGAAAGTGTGTATGTCAGAGATTGCCCCAAATGCCGGTGATGCAAATGCAAGGCGCTCTGAGTTGCCCTCCCCAAAACATCCTACAAAGCACTGTTCCAGTATCATCCTCCCAACAATACATACACCATTTCATTTGACATAGACAACTGTAGAACACAAGGTGAGGAGTACAAAAGAGTTGCATATCAAATGTGAAAGCGACTACAAGACCTACTGTTCATCTCCAACTACTAGTCTGTGTATTGTTCTTGTAGGGGGCATTAGTATGTATGGTACAGTGTTATATTAGCTCTATAACACATAAGCACAATACAGAGGAAGAAGATGACAAGAATACAAAGCCATTTCCACTTCACCCTTTGTTCAGTGGCTGGCCTTCTAGGCTATGCAGTGGCACAGGATACAGAGAAACTGACCGCCATTTTGGATCCAAAGGGGGCTGATCACAGTGGTTTGACATGCAGGGGCTGGGTCACGTACGGGGGGGTACATGGGCCATAGCACGGTTCAGCACCTTCACAACCACTCCATACAACAGACCCTTCAAACAAAGGTCAGGCTTTATGGCTCTTCAACCCTCCACTACTCCACTCCCCCCCCTTGAACAGTACAGCTCACACACTCAACAAAGCAAGAGAGGGGACAAACATAGACTGTCCTTTCTCTACCTCCACCCTCCGCTCCCCTTCTCTCTCTGATTGTCCGTCTGTCCTTTACTGAGGGAACACAGCCTGTGGCTCTGCTTTGAGCCGACATGGACTCCTAGCCCCCGCGGAGCATGGCGATGGCAGCCTCAAAGCCAGGCGACTGCGGCATCTGTGGGATGCCTGGCATTTGGAGCCTGAGCCGCCCGGCTGTGAGTTACTGAGAGGGGAACACTGACTAAATGCCACCTGCCCAGGTAGAGAGATGGAGAGAGAGAGATGGAGAGAGAGAGAGAGATGGAGAGAGAGAGACGGAGAGAGAGAGAGATGGAGAGAGAGAGAGAGAGAGAGATGGAGAGAGAGAAAGAGAGATAGAGAGAGATGGAGAGAGAGAAAGAGAGAGAGATAGAGAGAGATGGAGAGAGAGAAAGAGAGATATGGAGAGAGAGAGAGAGAGATAGAGAGAGTCATCGCCATCGTTAGGCTAGATTTTCTCCTCTGCCTAGCCCGCTCTGGGTTCTGGGAGCAGGGAGACTGAGGGGTCCCTCCCCTGTGGTGTCTCCTGTCATCTCTCCAGGTGACGGACGTGCTAACTGCACATTAGCACTCCGCTCGACCTCCCACTCACCATGGCGACCCAGGAGTCAAAGCCAAGTAGTCCCTTTCAGTATTTAATGAAGCAGGGTTTTTCCACACCTCTCGGTGGTCCCCCAGCGGACTTGACCAATCAATTTCCGGCTGTTCCATGCCGTGCGGCCCTCGAGGTAGGAGCTGATGAGAGACGGATCGATATCAACCTGCCTCTTTCTGTTTACTTTCCTGGACCTGCTCCCACATCACATCAACCAGGAGCACTGAGGACTGTTCCCTGTTCCCTGTCTCCAGAGGTACAGGACACACTTCACACTCATCACACCTGGCTACCATGGACACACACTTACAGACAAGGACACACTCACACACACACCTTGAGGCGATACAAACTGTACTTGCTCACCTATAGGCAATAATATGCTCTGGAATTACAGATTTCAATTACATTCTTTCTCAACTGAAAATAGGATGTCTCAACTGAAAAAACTGTTCCCTACAGGTAAGTCACAAACTCTCTGACTCCACAAGGAAGAGTGGTGTGGGCTTTTAGCTACTTGACAAACACTGTTACTCACTAGGGAGAGAGAGGCCTGGCCTGGAAAACATACTGTACAGGACAGAGGAAGGTCAGAGGAACTACCTGGCTGATTACACTTGTACTTTACCTTCCCCCATCTCTAGCAGAACCAGACATGACTTAGTGTGTCCCTCCCTCCAATATTTACTGAGCAGGGACAGGCTTCATTAGGGGGGTCCCAGAGGGCACACTGTCACACACCCACCTGGGAAGTGACACGATGAGACAAGACGTGTCTGGGATTAGCATTTCAAAGCCAAACACACACACACAGACAGGGCCGTGTGGCGATGGGCTGTGATGCGATGCTATCCCCATGTTCGTTCCACCGTTCCAACACACAGACAAGAAGATTAGAGTAGAGAGGCCAGGAGGGCCTAGAATCAGCTAGAAAACGGTCTCTCTCTCTCTGCTATGCCAGGTGCTGTTCTCCTGTCCTCTACCCATCAACCCCTGCTTCAACTCCCTCCTCTGGCTATTAACATTCTCCCCCTCTCCCTGAACACACGTTCCTCAGATGGCTGATGTTCAGCTTCATCCCCATCACAACCCTAAACACCCCCCTTCCCCCCTCTATCCCTACCTAAACGACTGTCAAACCCCCTCTAAGCATACACATCACACAGTACATCAGCATCAGCCAGGCAGCCGGCCGGCCGGTCGGTCGATCTCCTGTTTATCACTTTTTAAGGAAATGCCCATAAGGTGTTGGTCAGGTCAGCCTGTCTGACGAGCCTCTGCTTGTTCGCTCTACGGTCGTCCATGTCAAACACGACCCATGCAATATGCGCCCGCTAACCGCCAAAACTAGCCGTCATAATAAATAACTCTGCCAACAACACATCATTTAAGTGGATGTTCTGCCCTCATGGGCAACTCAGAACAAATGGCCCAATCCATCATCGTGGTCCTGGGGACGCCAGGTAGAGTAGAGCGGGGCCAGGCCCCCGAGAGAGAGCTCCATCCCCTCCTCTCCCAGCCTTTTATAAATAGCCTCCTGTTTTCCTAAATAAACGGCGTGCGCCCCCCAGCGAGGCCTACACTGGGTAATCCTGTGGTGCTGCGCTGTGAGCAGGTGTTCTCTCTCTGCGATGGAGACCAGGTGTTGGCTAGGCCTCTCCCTCTATCTCTTTCTATACCCCTCTCTATACCTCTCTCTCTCTCTCGCGCTCTCATATTGTCTGAATAATTAATACTGGCTACAACCTTTAAACAACCTCACGCCAAGCTCATCTGTCATGGCGTCCCGTGTGGTTCCTGACTCGGCCCGCTGCTGTGGTTACCTGGGAGTAGTGAGGATAACACATGCGGAGGGGGAGAGGTGAAGTGCTATTTTAACCATTAGCCCCTGGCAGTCAGGGGCAGGCTGGGCTGCAGAACGCTGTATTGAGCAAGCTGCCACTGTAAAGCGTGAACGGCCCCCATAGGGTCTCAGGGCCCCGGAGCCAGATTCACTGATTGTTCTGTGTGAAAGGGGCCATGATCTCGAACCTTAGACAAACAAGAGCAACCTGGACTTATGAAATATTTCTCCCATAACATAAATACCCACGGTAGCTATGAATGATGTCAACTTAAACGTTGACAACCTCTTTATTTTCCTATGGAAGGGCCTTATCCCTGGTTAACAAGATGTGACAAAGTAGAAAGGGAAAGATTATACACAACTACCCTTTCCTTGAATGAGGGTTCCAAAAGGGTTCTTCGGCTGTCTCCATAGGATAACCCTTTTTGGAACAAGGTATATCTATTTTGGGTTCCATGTAGAACCCTCTGTGTAAATGGAACTCAAAAGGGTTCTACCTGGAACTAAAAAGGGTTCTTCAAAGGGTTCTCCTATGAGGACAGCCGAAAAACCCTTTTAGGTTCTAGATAGCACCTTTTTTCTAAGCGTGTAGGTAGGGCACAAAGTTAGGCCTATCGTAGAACCCCAAAAGTTAGTCACACACACCCACCTCGTTGTGTATCTCCTCGTAGCCTTGCAGGGTAGCTGGCAGCAGGGAGAGAAGGCTGTGGGTCCCTGTTTCTGGGTCTGTGCTCAGGTTAGACAGGGCCTCCCGGCAGCGAGACTGGATGTAGTCCAGGGTCCCGGTGGAACACTGTGAGGACAGACAGTCAAAAAAGGTTGGAAGATAATGCATGTATTCTGGGAGCATAAGGGCCTCTTGGAATTCTAGAATAGAAGGTAGAATCTGTTAAAGAAAGGTAATGGAATATACGGTATCCTATAAAATAAATCAATCATTATTAGAATCAGGCCAGGGTCTCCAAGCCCCCAGTGTACCCCAGACCCCCCTCACCTCCGCCACTCTGTGTGTAGAGCTGAAGCGGGCCGAGTCTCCAGCCAGAACACAGTGCTGATGGGTCCTGTTCAGATCATCTGGGGACAGAGGAGGACACACCACAGTCACCACACAACCAACACCAGTCAACTATCCCAAATATTAAGAGGCAATGATGTTCACAACAATTTACTATGAATATAGGCCTACACAAATGCCAAATGTTTTCATTCTGTTTTAACCTTTGTTAGGACACGAGACACCACACCACACTTGTCCACTAGTGGAATGAAGATCGAAAATATAATTGAAACTTTTGTCTCTTTGTTATGATGTGCCTGAGTTATCACCTTGTCGGACCATTTCTCCCCACTCAAACAGATGGATCGTTTCAAACATTTCTTGCTAACCTAACAATGCTATCGCTAATCCTATCAAACGTCAACGCCGTCTATTATATAAGAGCACAGATGCCAGAGTCTGGTTATCACCAGAGTCTACGTGAAAAATCTGTCGATGTGCCTTTGAGCAAGGCACATAACCCTAATTGCTCCTGTAAGTCGCTCACCACCACTGTTGTTACACTGGCTTCTTAGGTAAGTGTGTGATGGCCTAGTTCCAGCTTTAGCCACAAGTTGCAACACCTCTCATTAACTGGTTTATCCGTTTCGGGGGGGGTTTCGTTGTTTATCAGAAATGCTAATATTTCTGATAATGATCTATATATTTTCACAAACATGTTAAGTGTTGGCCATTAGATTGTTAACAGTGAAATAGTACAGCCTCTCAAGTGTACCACTGTTCACTGAAAAGTGACCTGTTTCAAGGTGTCAGTGGTTCAGGACAGGTTAGGGCATGGGTGTATTCATTAGGGCACACCATTATGTAGGTGGAAACTATGTTGAATAATAATAAACTACATGTATCAATCTGACTCCATTATTATGTGAATAAATGCAACAGACCCTGTTCGTCTCTGGAGGATCTAGCAAGATGGTGAACAATTGCACCACCAACTCAGTATGACTATAATGAACATGTGTCTATCTTGCAGCGTTATGCAGTTATTAAGAGGCTAGATACAAATAGCTAATCCTGGCGACCAATGTTCTAGCATTCATTTGAGGCAAGTAGATCAGAGATGTCAAGGTGGTACCCAAGCATGTGCTATGTGTATAGTGTAAATACCAACAATCAAAGACCTACTACATAATAGACAGTCAACCAAAACAATACTCTGTACAATGAGGAACGCATCCTCTCAATTCAACTAGTAGAATTTATTAGTCACAAAAGAACTAACACTCAACCAATTCCAATGTACATGAAATACATGATACAGCAAACACAGAGTAAATAACTATCACAAATAGGATAAGAGTTAACGTGGTTACAGGTGTCTTCAGTTCAGAATCATCTCTAAGAGAAAAAACATGTGTGTGTCTGATACACACAGGAGCTCGGTAGCAAGTTAACGTTTGATCCCTGTGATAGCCCACAGATGGTGTGCCATCTAAACAATGTCATAAATTGTGACTAAGTCATCCCACTGTGCTCCCACACCAGCCAGTCACTGCGATTATAAACTTCTCATATTCTTCCAATACACTGTAGCAAACCATTCTGCACCATAAAAACACATTTGCTGCTCCACACCAACTAAACAGACTGCCAGGTCCTCTATCTACCAATCTCTGTCCAGCAGCAGGATCAGTGATGGAGGTCTCATGATCCCTCATGATGGAGGTCATGACGGAGGTCATGATGGAGGTCATGATCATGATGGAGGTCTCATATAACAAACAATGTCAGATCTCATTCATTCCCTCCTGATGGAGGTCTCATAACAACAAACACTGTCAGATCTCATTCAATCCCTCATGATGGAGGTCTCATATAACAAACACTGTCAGATCTCATTCATTCACTCCTGATGGAGGTCTCATATAACAAACACTGTCAGATCTCATTCAATCCCTCATTATGGAGGTCTCATATCACCAACACTGTCAGATCTCATTCATTCCCTCCTAATGGAGGTCTCATATCACCAACACTGTCAGATCTCATTCAATCCCTCATGATGGAGGTCTCATATAACAAACACTGTCAGATCTCATTCATTCCCTCCTGATGGAGGTCTCATATCAACAAACACTGTCAGATCCCATTCATTCCCTCCTGATGGAGGTCTCATATAACAAACACTGTCAGATCTCATTCAATCCCTCATGATGGAGGTCTCATAACAAACACTGTCAGATCTCATTCATTCCCTCCTGATGGAGGTCTCATATCACCAACACTGTCAGATCTCATTCATTCCCTCCTGATGGAGGTCTCATATCACCAACACTGTCAGATCTCATTCAATCCCTCATGATGGAGGTCTCATATAACAAACACTGTCAGATCTCATTCATTCCCTCATGATGGAGGTCTCATATCACCAACACTGTCAGATCTCATTCAATCCCTCATGATGGAGGTCTCATATCAACAAACACTGTCAGATCTCATTCAATCCCTCATGATGGAGGTCTCATATAACAAACACTGTCAGATCTCATTCATTCCCTCATGATGGAGGTCTCATATAACAAACACTGTCAGATCTCATTCATTCCCTCATGATGGAGGTCTCATATAACAAACACTGTCAGATCTCATTCATTCCCTCATGATGGAGGTCTCATATAACAAACACTCAGATCTCATTCAATCCCTCATGATGGAGGTCTCATATCAACAAACACTGGCAGATCTCATTCCTCATGATGGTGGTCTCATATCAACAAACACTGTCAGATCTCATTAATTCCCTCATGATGGAGGTCTCATATCAACAAACACTGTCAGATCTCATTCCTCATGATGGAAGTCTCATTTAGCAAACACTGTCAGATCTCATTCAATTCCTCATGATGGAGGTCTCATATCAACAAACACTGTCAGATCTCATTCCTCATGATGGAGGTCTCATATAACAAACACTGTCAGATCTCATTCATTCCCTATGATGGAGGTCTCATATCAACAAACACTGTCAGATCTCATTCATTCCCTCATGATGGAGGTCTCATATAACAAATAATGTCAGATCTCATTCCTCATGATGGAGGTCTCATATCAACAAAAACTGTCAGACCTCATTCAATCCCTCATGATGGAGGTCTCATATCAACAAAAACTGTCAGACCTCATTCAATCCCTCATGATGGAGGTCTCATATCAACAAACACTGTCAGATCTCATTCATTCCCTCATGATGGAGGTCTCATATCAACAAACACTGTCAGATCTCATTCCTCATGATGGAGGTCTCATATCAACAAACACTGTCAGATCTCATTCATTCCCTCCTGATGGAGGTCTCATATCACCAACACTGTCAGATCTCATTCAATCCCTCATGATGGAGGTCTCATATAACAAACACTGTCAGATCTCATTCATTCCCTCCTGATGGAGGTCTCATATCATCAAACACTGTCAGATCTCATTCATTCCCTCCTGATGGAGGTCTCATATAACAAACACTGTCAGATCTCATTCAATCCCTCATGATGGAGGTCTCATATCAACAAACACTGTCAGATCTCATTCATTCCCTCATGATGGAGGTCTCATATCACCAACACTGTCAGATCTCATTCAATCCCTCATGATGGTCTCATATCAACAAACACTGTCAGATCTCATTCAATCCCTCATGATGGAGGTCTCATATAACAAACACTGTCAGATCTCATTCATTCCCTCATGATGGAGGTCTCATATAACAAACACTGTCAGATCTCATTCATTCCCTCATGATGAAGGTCTCATATAACAAACACTGTCAGATCTCATTCAATCCCTCATGATGGAGGTCTCATATCAACAAACACTGTCAGATCTTATTCCTCATGATGGTGGTCTCATATCAACAAACACTGTCAGATCTCATTAATTCCCTCATGATGGAGGTCTCATATCAACAAACACTGTCAGATCTCATTCCTCATGATGGAGGTCTCATATCAACAAACACTGTCAGATCTCATTAATTCCCTCATGATGGAGGTCTCATATCAACAAACACTGTCAGATCTCATTCAATTCCTCATGATGGAGGTCTCATATCAACAAACACTGTCAGATCTCATTCCTCATGATGGAGGTCTCATATAACAAACACTGTCAGATCTCATTCATTCCCTATGATGGAGGTCTCATATCAACAAACACTGTCAGATCTCATTCATTCCCTCATGATGGAGGTCTCATTTAACAAACACTGTCAGATCTCATTCCTCATGATGGAGGTCTCATATCAACAAACACTGTCAGACCTCATTCAATCCCTCATGATGGAGTTCTCATATCAACAAACACTGTCAGATCTCATTCATTCCCTCATGATGGAGGTCTCATATCAACAAACACTGTCAGATCTCATTCCTCATGATGGAGGTCTCATATCAACAAACACTGTCAGATCTCATTAATTCCCTCATGATGGAGGTCTCATATCAACAAACACTGTCAGATCTCATTCAATTCCTCATGATGGAGGTCTCATATCAACAAACACTGTCAGATCTCATTCCTCATGATGGAGGTCTCATATAACAAACACTGTCAGATCTCATTCATTCCCTATGATGGAGGTCTCATATCAACAAACACTGTCAGATCTCATTCATTCCCTCATGATGGAGGTCTCATATAACAAATAATGTCAGATCTCATTCCTCATGATGGAGGTCTCATATCAACAAAAACTGTCAGACCTCATTCAATCCCTCATGATGGAGGTCTCATATCAACAAAAACTGTCAGACCTCATTCAATCCCTCATGATGGAGGTCTCATATCAACAAACACTGTCAGATCTCATTCATTCCCTCATGATGGAGGTCTCATATCAACAAACACTGTCAGATCTCATTCCTCATGATGGAGGTCTCATATCAACAAACACTGTCAGATCTCATTCATTCCCTCCTGATGGAGGTCTCATATCACCAACACTGTCAGATCTCATTCAATCCCTCATGATGGAGGTCTCATATAACAAACACTGTCAGATCTCATTCATTCCCTCCTGATGGAGGTCTCATATCATCAAACACTGTCAGATCTCATTCATTCCCTCCTGATGGAGGTCTCATATAACAAACACTGTCAGATCTCATTCAATCCCTCATGATGGAGGTCTCATATCAACAAACACTGTCAGATCTCATTCATTCCCTCATGATGGAGGTCTCATATCACCAACACTGTCAGATCTCATTCAATCCCTCATGATGGTCTCATATCAACAAACACTGTCAGATCTCATTCAATCCCTCATGATGGAGGTCTCATATAACAAACACTGTCAGATCTCATTCATTCCCTCATGATGGAGGTCTCATATAACAAACACTGTCAGATCTCATTCATTCCCTCATGATGAAGGTCTCATATAACAAACACTGTCAGATCTCATTCAATCCCTCATGATGGAGGTCTCATATCAACAAACACTGTCAGATCTTATTCCTCATGATGGTGGTCTCATATCAACAAACACTGTCAGATCTCATTAATTCCCTCATGATGGAGGTCTCATATCAACAAACACTGTCAGATCTCATTCCTCATGATGGAGGTCTCATATCAACAAACACTGTCAGATCTCATTAATTCCCTCATGATGGAGGTCTCATATCAACAAACACTGTCAGATCTCATTCAATTCCTCATGATGGAGGTCTCATATCAACAAACACTGTCAGATCTCATTCCTCATGATGGAGGTCTCATATAACAAACACTGTCAGATCTCATTCATTCCCTATGATGGAGGTCTCATATCAACAAACACTGTCAGATCTCATTCATTCCCTCATGATGGAGGTCTCATTTAACAAACACTGTCAGATCTCATTCCTCATGATGGAGGTCTCATATCAACAAACACTGTCAGACCTCATTCAATCCCTCATGATGGAGTTCTCATATCAACAAACACTGTCAGATCTCATTCATTCCCTCATGATGGAGGTCTCATATCAACAAACACTGTCAGATCTCATTCCGCATGATGGAGGTCTCATATCAACAAACACTGTCAGACCTCATTCAATCCCTCATGATGGAGGTCTCATATCAACAAACACTGTCAGATCTCATTCATTCCCTCATGATGGACGTCTCATATCAACAAACACTGTCAGATGTCATTCCTCATGATGGAGGTCTCATATCAACAAACACTGTCAGATCTCATTCATTCCCTATGATGGAGGTCTCATATCAACAAACACTGTCAGATCTCATTCATTCCCTCATGATGGATGTCTCATATAACAAACACTGTCAGATCTCATTCCTCATGATGGAGGTCTCATATCAACAAACACTGTCAGATCTCATTCATTCCCTCATGATGGAGGTCTCATAACAACAAACACTGTGAGATCTCATTCAATCCCTCATGATGGAGGTCTCATATCAACAAACACTGTCAGATCTCATTCATTCCCTCATGATGGAGATCTCATATCAACAAACACTGTCAGATCTCATTCATTCCCTCATGATGGAGGTCTCATATCAACAAACACTGTCAGATCTCATTCATTCCCTCATGATGGAGGTCTCATATAACAAACACTGTCAGATCTCATTCAATCCCTCATGATGGAGATCTCATATCAACAAACACTGTCAGATCTCATTCCTTCATGATGGAGGTCTCATAACAAACACTGTCAGATCTCATTCCTCATGATGGAGGTCTCATAACAAACACTGTCAGATCCCATTCCTCATGATGGAGGTCTCATATAACAAACACTGTCAGATCTCATTCCTCATGATGGAGGTCTCATATCAACAAACACTGTCAGATCTCATTCCTCATGATGGAGGTCTCATATAACAGACACTGTCAGATCTCATTCCTCATGATGGAGGTCCCATATCAACAAACACTGTCAGATCTCATTCCTCATGATGGAGGTCTCATATAACAACCACTGTCAGATCTCATTCCTCATGATGGAGGTCCCATATCAACAAACACTGTCAGATCTCATTCCTCATGATGGAGGTCTCATATCAACAAACACTGTCAGATCTCATTCATTCCTTCATGATGGAGGTCTCATAACAAACACTGTCAGATCCCATTCCTCATGATGGAGGTCTCATATAACAGACACTGTCAGATCTCATTCCTCATGATGGAGGTCCCATATCAACAAACACTGTCAGATCTCATTCCTCATGATGGAGGTCTCATATAACAACCACTGTCAGATCTCATTCCTCATGATGGAGGTCTCATATCAACAAACACTGTCAGATCTCATTCCTCATGATGGAGGTCTCATATAACAGACACTGTCAGATCTCATTCCTCATGATGGAGGTCCCATATCAACAAACACTGTCAGATCTCATTCCCTCCTGATGGAGGTCTCATATAACAAACACTGTCAGATCTCATTCATTCCCTCATGATGGAGGTCTCATATCAACAAACACTGTCAGATCTCATTCCTCATGATGGAGGTCTCATATCAACAAACGCTGTCAGATCTCATTCATTCCCTCATGATGGAGGTCTGAAATCAACAAACATTTATCCAATAAACAAAGATCCTTATCCGATCCCAACTGCTGTTTCTAGTGTATCAGTCTCGTCAGTCCACAAGCTTGTTTGTGTGTTTAGATGTCGCCCAGCTCTGTTATTATTTGCTCCACATAAAAATCATTAATTTAGCCATTACAGAGCTGTCACTCACAGCACATGTGCATATTTACACCCCGCCTTGAGCAGTGTGGCTGGCTAATGCCTTTGGTTTGAAAGTCAAACAGTGAAGTGCTTTAGGAAGATATATATTATTATGAGGTAGTGAGGGAAAAAACTGAAAAAGAGCATGACAAACAAAACAAGTTCCCCCACTGTTCTGTGTTATCCTCTGATGAGATTGTGAAGGATTAGGTCTCTGGGGGGAATGACTCCCATCTTTAAAACAGTTTATATCCAATAATAAATGATCTCCATCAATCTGGTCCTCCACAGTCTGATGGCACTGGGGGGACAAACTCGATTTCTGTAATAAATATTTATCTTTCTTTCTCTACCCCCTCATCTGTTGCCACTTGTCCCCTTCTTTTTTCCAGGAAGCAGCAGGCTTTTAAATATATTGGGTCAACTCTTTCTCAGGTCCCTGGTGAGTTGGGAGCTGGAAATCGTATTACCCAACAGGCTCGGTGTCAGACTTGTATTGTTCTTTTTTAACCACTGAAATTCCATTTGGTTGGAAATAACGGCTAATTAAATTTGCACACACATATTACACACACACACACAACATTAACAGTTCAGAGGTTGAGTCACTGACTAACGGTGCTAAAAAGGAATGATGGTGTCCGTGATGGTACACGGGCCCGTTCCTTATCAAAACACGACAAAGCCAGGGGCCTCCCGAGTGGCGCAACGGTCTAGAGGCATCACTACATACACAGGTTCAATACCGGGCTGTGTGGCAGCTGGCAGCAACCGGGATACCTAAGCATGAGGCGGCACACAATTGGCCCAGCATCGTCCGGATTAGGGTATGGTTTGGCCGTCTGGGACATCCTTGTCCCATTGCTCTCCAGCGACTCCTTCTGTCGGGCCGGAAGCATGCACGCTGACTTCGGCTGCCAGCTGTACGGTGTTTCCTCCGACACATTGGTCTGGCTGGTTTCAAGATTAAGCGAGCAGTGTGTCAAGAAACAGCGCGGCTTGGCGGGGTCGTGTTTCGGGAGTACACATGGCTCTCGACCTTCACCTCTCCGAGTCCGTATGGGAGTTGCAGCGATGGGACAAGACTGTAACTACCAACTGGATATCACGAAATTGGGGAGAAAAAGTGACAAAAACTACAACAACAAAAAATTTGAATAAAATTTAAAAAACACCAGAAAGCCACTAGTCAACAGGCATCACAAAGCTAGCTTTTATTTCTGTCCCTTGTCGAGGCATGCTATAACCTCCAACTTAAATACTGAGTGGACTAGTTTCTTGAATGTAGTCTTGGTTGATTACAGTAGTTAGTGTCTGTACTGTGTACCTGATCCAGGTGTAGGAGTGCGACAGACTGACTGTGTGAGCTGATACAGTACCATAGTGATCCTGTAGGGATCTTCCAAACGGTAACATAAATCCCCATTGATCGAGTTCAGTCAGGTCCAATTACAATGGTGTTTGTAGAGCAGGCCATCACTCTGTTATCATGCCTGGACTGAAAGTGACAAATCTCATCCTGTCTGGGTTATGTCCCGTAAGGTCACTCCAACTCATGGTTTCTACTCAAATCAACATGTTTTGAGGTAGAATATGAGTCTGTTCCTGCATGTTCTTGCCTGTGTCTTTGTGTGTGTGTCTGTTCGTACGTGTCCAAAAAAATGATGCAGTCATATTTCACCAACGATCCCAGACAAATATACACAATGACGTCTTGGAGGTCCTAAGCCATACACAATGTGGGACATGACGTGCTGCTGTGATGGGGAACCTAGTGGTAGCCAATAATAGCTGTGTAGCCTTGTCCTGTATTGTAGAAGCTAAGAGCAGCCCGACCCAGCAGGCGGAGATGAAAGGGAAAGGCATCTGCTGTAGCCATCAGCATTAAGGTCTGATTTACACCCTCCTGGCCCGCTGCCTGTCCTCTCCACTCCATAAAGACACCACCAGCACCGGGTCACAGGACTTCACAAAATAACATTTGGTTTCCTTAACCTCTCTAATGCATGCAATTACATGGATCCTTAGGGTTACAGATACACAAGAAGGCCAGAGTCCGAGCTACATGCGGAACAGAATAGAGCTTCTGGTCAGAGAGAGAGCGAGAGCGAGAGAGAGAGAGAGAGAGAGAGAGAGAGAGAGAGAGAGAGAGAGCGAGAGAACAAAACAGAAAAGAGAGGTAGAAAAAGAGAGAGAGTCTGAAGAACATCCTGCTTCTATGGGTCAGTAGGGACACAGTAAACCAAACACACTAGAACATCAAGTGTAAATCTCACACAGACTAGCGATGTCATGTAGAAGGAGTGGTGTGCATGCTCTAGTACCTCTCAGGTAGTAGGAGTCTCCGGACTGCAGTGGGAGGGTCAATCCAGGGGTGTGGATGTCCCAGGCCACCTTTAGACCAATCCTCCAGCAGCCCTTCTCCGCAGGACCCTCCTCCGAGCTCACACCTGCTAAACACAAACACTCCCACCACTTAGGTCAGTCAGATCAGAACCAAATATACAATAGGAGACAGGGCATATTGTTACATTATCTCTCAGTACAAATTGTGTCTTCATCACAGTTTCTGTACAAGAGGACAGCCTTTAAAATAAAAGTATTTGATGTTAGGTAGCTTGTGTGTGTAGGGGCAGCAGACAGACAGGGTAGTGGGGACTATTCTCCTCCCATAGCCAGTCTCTGAGCCTCTCACCCAGCATCTCCCTGTCTGTCCTCCATCCGAGGCATGGTGAGAAAACGAGATCTACCCAGCCCGTTAGGTCCACACCCTTCAGCATAAATCAATACTAAAGTGTTCCTGGGCCTCTCTCAGCCCCACGGCAAATCAGGTATTTTCCTTTGCTCAGCAGAGGATAAATAGTAACTTAATTTCCAGCCAGTACTTTCTGAGAGAGCCGTTAATGACACTGCTCCTAAAGGACCCAGGATGGGAATGGTGTTGGAGCTGGAGTAAAGAGCATTGTGGTCTTTCCAGCCGGAAAACACTCTGCCGCCAAGCCAGATACCTCCGGATGAGAGCAGCTGGGTGACTCTAAATAAAACCATTCTGAAACACCAGAGCCTTGGGAAAAAGAGACAAATACTAGACTTCTCCCAGACCTGACATGAAAACTAAGCGTGTCAAAAGAAAGACAGGTGTCATGCAAATAAACATGCTTAGAAGGTTACTGGTTACTGTATGTACCAGACTGTGTGATGCAAAACAGCTCAATTATTGAGTTGAGAAAGAGAGAGAGAGAGAGGGGCTTTGTCTGTGGCGCAGCCGAGAACAATGGAGAAACAACATGGGCCCCCTCGTAAAAAAACAACATTCCGCATGGTAACAATTCCATCTCTGTGGTTCTGGGAGTATTCAGAACGATCTGGCCCAAAGTGAACATAACATTTCTTGAGTAATGCACAGCGGGGTTAGCGAGCAGTGCTGCTAAACTTTGTCAGGTTTGCCTGTGAAGTCTGGTGCTGTGGGGTCAGTTTGGCCTACAAAGGAAAGGCACAGCTGCAGATAGAACAGTCTACCTAGACTACAGCCCCGGCCGGTCGGTCCTGTGCTGTTTGAAGCCAGCGTTCCCAGGGGTCAACGGTCACATGGGTCAGAACAAATCATCTCCACAGTCTTCTACTCTACGGCAGATGGTTCTGTTTAGCCAATCCCTCTGAAATGATGTTGGCCCGCTGCAAAGATGAGATGTGGTTGTGAACTGTATGGCCATGTGAAAAGGGGATCGTGCATCTTGATAGTAAAACAGAGTACATATTTGATTTAAAAATATGATCATGATCGATCAATCAATGAATGAACTCCATCAAAAAAGATACACTCACATCAGCCCTATAAAATCAGGCCGAGACCCACTATGATAGAACATCTAGGCTAAACACTGCCTCAATACTGCTGTACAGTCTAGAACCAGAAATCAAAGCAGACACTCATTATTCCATATCAGATAATTACACATTGATCATTTCTGGAGGAAATGACTTAGATCAGATGGTTGAGCGATAAGGCTGGGCGAGTTGTTGGAGTTTTGTAGTGTGCCGTTCAGCATGTGTTTAGCCCCTGAATGTGTCCCAGAGAGTGTGTGTTGATGATCTTCCCTCACCCCCTGGCCCTGCTAGCGATAAGGCATCCCAGCCTGTCAGAACAGAACAGAGGCAGTCTGTGATGACATTTGATAATGCCCTGACACTATCAGGCTGATAGATCTGATGGCTGGCTCACTGGAGGCCGTGTCTGAGATAAATGCTGTAAAGCTGTTGGAAGTGAGCTGCTGTAGGGCCACATACACAACGTTAACTGTTAGCTGCATCTGATAGAGATAGTAGCTCAAAATGACATCACAGTGGAGAAGAAAATAGCTACTTCTAAGGGGTTGTGGGTGGTGATAAAAATGGGATAACAAGTGAGACTGAAGGGTGTTTTTGAGGAAGTTTGGGTCTAGTTTGACGGGGATCCACCACTACTGACAGTGATATACAACAACTATACAGTATGACCTTTGACCCTCACCTTTGTCGTCGTCATGACAGCTGTAGCTGTAGACGGCCACAGGAGATAGGCTGACCAGGTTCTCATCATGGTGCCAGCCCACAGCCATCTTACCCATCCCATAATACGGCTCTTCTTTCAGCTGGCTCATAGCTGCTGGGTCCATGTAGTTGAGCAGGGTGACGTTGAACTGGGTCGGGCCAGGACAGGATGTCTTAGCAGGGTTGAGGTTAGAGCATCCCTGGCCACTCTGCTGGTCTTCATCCTCCTCATCTTCAATGTGGTACCCAGAGAGACTGTGTTTTAGCTCAGCCACAGGCTTCTCCTGAGGGCCTAGGCCTGTGGTCTCTGTCTCTGTGCTGCCAGCTGGCCTGTGCTTCCAGCCTGTGTGTTTTCCCTCACTGTGTTGTTTTGACCCCGCTGGACTACCCAGTTCAGTTTGTTTAGTCTTCATGTCTCCCATCTCGTCGCTGTGTCTTGACTCCCACGCTGCATCCTGTTTGGACAATTGGCCTTCTTCTTCACTGTGTTTTGACTCTATGTCCCAATCGTCGCTGTGCTTTGACTCAGTCTCTCCCTCCTCACTCTGCTTGGACTCCGAGTCTCCTCCATCGTCACTGGGTTTGGACTCCTCGCTATCTTTAGACTCCGTGTCTCCTTCTACACTGGGTTTAGACTCTATAGCACCAACCAACTCTTTCCTGCACTGCTTGAAAACATCCCCCTCCTTCCTGTCTCCGACATCAGAGCAGAAGAAGCAGTTGAGCTCCCAGAGTGCTTTGCAGGCAGCGCTGAGGTCTGGGTCGCAGCAGGTCCCTCTCTGCTCGTCTGTGTGCCAGGGGATGGTGAAGAGCCGCGTGTCCAGGTAGCGGTAGGTGGTTCCTGGCTGACCCAGCAGCACCCGGGACACGGCAGTGAAGACGTCTCGGTCCCTCACCTTCACCAGGTCCCTCAGGAAACAGCCCCTCCGCCGCAGGGTGAGCAGAGCAGCCTCCACCCGACCATGGAGCTCCTCAGGCAGGGAGCAGGACCGCCGCAGAGCCAGGCCAGAGTAGCTAGTCTCCCACTGGAACACAAACAAACACAGATCAATTAGCTGTTGTTCTGCCTGCTATGAGTTAAGTGGTCTCTCTGTCTCCAGAAACAATTGATGGGGAACAAGTACACAGACAACATAAATATTGTAAAACTAGCCATGTTCCTTCTAATTCTATGGTATGAGCTAAGTATCTTTCCAAGTGATAAGTCCTCTGTCTCCAGTGGGATAGACAGAAGGCTTTGGTATGGACTATTACCAATGGCAGTGGGATGACAGAAGGTCTGGACTAGTACCAATGGCAGTGGGATGACAGAAGGTCTGGACTAGTACCAATGGCAGTGGGATGACAGAAGGTCTGGACTAGTACCAATGGCAGTGGGATGACAGAAGGTCTGGACTAGTACCAATGGCAGTGGGATGACAGAAGGTCTCAAATCAAATCAAATCAAATTTTATTAGTCACATACACATGGTTAGCAGATGTTAATGCGAGTGTAGCGAAATGCTTGTGCTTCTAGTTCCGACAATGCAGTAATAACCAACAGTAATCTAACCTAACAATTCCACACTACTACCTTACACACACACAAGTGTAAGGGATAAAGAATATGTACATAAAGATATATGGATGAGTGGTGGTACAGAACGGCATGGCAGATGCAGTAGATGGTATAGAGTACGGTATATACAGTGGGGAGAACAAGTATTTGATACACTGCCGATTTTGCAGGTTTTCCTACTTACAAAGCATGTAGAGGTCTGTAATTATTATCATAGGTACACTTCAACTATGAGAGACGGAATCTAAAACAAAAATCCAGAAAATCACATTGTATGATTTTTAAGTAATTAATTTGCATTTTATTGCATGACATAAGTATTTGATACATCAGAAAAGCAGAAGTTAATATTTGGTACAGAAACCTTTGTTTGCAATTACAGAGATCATACGTTTCCTGTAGTTCTTGACTAGGTTTGCACACACTGCAGCAGGGATTTTGGCCCACTCCTCCCTACAGATCTTCTCCAGATCCTTCAGGTTTCGGGGCTGTCGCTGGGCAATACGGACTTTCAGCTCCCTCCAAAGATTTTCTATTGGGTTCAGGTCTGGAGACTGGCTAGGCCACTCCAGGACCTTGAGATGCTTCTTACGGAGCCACTCCTTAGTTGCCATGGCTGTGTGCTTCGTGTCGTTGTCATGCTGGAAGACCCAGCCACGACCCATCTTCAATGCTCTTACTGAGGGAAGGAGGTTGTTGGCCAAGATCTCGCGATACATGGCCCCATCCATCCTCCCCTCAATACGGTGCAGTCGTCCTGTCCCCTTTGCAGAAAAGCATCCCCAAAGAATGATGTTTCCACCTCCATGCTTCACGGTTGGGATGGTGTTCTTGGGGTTGTACTCATACTTCTTCTTCCTCCAAACACGGCGAGTGGAGTTAGACCAAAAAGCTCTATTTTTGTCTCATCAGACCACATGACCTTCTCCCATTCCTCCTCTGGATCATCCAGACGGTCATTGGCAAACTTCAGACGGGCCTGGACATGCGCTGGCTTGAGCAGGGGGACCTTGCGTGCGCTGCAGGATTTTAATCCATGACGGCGTAGTGTGTTACTAATGGTTTTCTTTGAGACTGTGGTCCCAGCTCTCTTCAGGTCATTGACCAGGTCCTGCCGTGTAGTTCTGGGCTGATCCCTCACCTTCCTCATGATCATTGATGCCCCACGAGGTGAAATCTTGCATGGAGCCCCAGACCGAGGGTGATTGACCGTCATCTTGAACTTCTTCCATTTTCTAATAATTGCGCCAACAGTTGTTTCCTTCTCACCAAGCTGCTTGCCTATTGTCCTGTAGCCCATCCCAGCCTTGTGCAGGTCTACAATTGTATCCCTGATGTCCTTACACAGCTCTCTGGTCTTGGCCATTGTGGAGAGGTTGGAATCTGTTTGATTGTGTGTGGACAGGTGTCTTTTATACAGGTAACGAGTTCAAACAGGTGCAGTTAATACAGGTAATGAGTGGAGAACAGGAGGGCTTCTTAAAGAAAAACTAACAGGTCTGTGAGAGCCGGAATTCTTACTGGTTGGTAGGTGATCAAATACTTATGTCATGCAATAAAATGCAAATTAATTATTTAAAAATCATACAATGTGATTTTCTGGATTTTTGTTTTAGATTCCGTCTCTCACAGTTGAAGTGTACCTATGATAAAAATTACAGACCTCTACATGCTTTGTAAGTAGGAAAACCTGCAAAATCGGCAGTGTATCAAATACTTGTTCTCCCCACTGTACATATGAGATGAGTACTGTAGGGTATGTAAACATAAAGTGGCATAGTTTAAAGTGGCTAGTGGTACATGTATTGCATAAAGATGGCAAGATGCAGTAGATGATATAGAGTACAGTATATATACATATGAGATGGGTAATGTAGGGTATGTAAACATTGTATTAAGTGGCATTGCTTAAAGTGGCTAGTGGTACATTTTTACATAATTTCCATCAATTCCCATTTTTAAAGTGGCTGGAGTTGAGTCAGTATGTTGGCAGCGGCCGCTAAATGTTAGTGGTGGCTGTTTAACAGTCTGATGGCCTTGAGATAGAAGCTGTTTTTCAGTCTCTCGGTCCCTGCTTTGATGCACCTGTACTGACCTCGCCTTCTGGATGATAGCGGGGTGAACAGGCAGTGGCTTGGGTGGTTGTTGTCCTTGATGATCTTTATGGCCTTCCTGTGACATCGGGTGGTGTAGGTGTCCTGGAGGGCAGGTAGTTTGCCCCTGGTGATGCGTTCTGCAGACCTCACTACCCTCTGGAGAGCCTTACGGTTGTGGGCGGAGCAGTTGCCGTACCAGGCGGTGATACAGCCCGACAGGATGCTCTCGATTGTGCATCTGTAGAAGTTTGTGAGTGCTTTTGGTGACAAGCCGAATTTCTTCAGCCTCCTGAGGTTGAAGAGGCGCTGCTGCGCCTTCTTCACAACGCTGTCTGTGTGGGTGGACCAGTTCAGTTTGTCCGTGATGTGTACACCGAGGAACTTAAAACTTTCCACCTTCTCCACTACTGACCCGTCGATGTGGATAGGGGGGTGCTCCCTCTGCTGTTTCCTGAAGTCCACAATCATCTCCTTTGTTTTGTTGACGTTGAGTATGAGGTTATTTTCCTGACACCACACTCCGAGGGCCCTCACCTCCTCCCTGTAGGCCGTCTCGTCGTTGTTGGTGATCAAGCCTACCACTGTAGTGTCATCCGCAAACTTGATGATTGAGTTGGAGGCGTGCATGGCCACGCAGTCGTGGGTGAACAGGGAGTACAGGAGAGGGCTCAGAACGCACCCTTGTGGGGCCCCAGTGTTGAGGATCAGCGGGGTGGAGATGTTGTTACCTACCCTCACCACCTGGGGGCGGCCCGTCAGGAAGTCCAGGACCCAGTTGCACAGGGCGGGGTCGAGACCCAGGGTCTCGAGCTTGATGACGAGTTTGGAGGGTACTATGGTGTTAAATGCTGAGCTGTAATCGATGAACAGCATTCTCACATGGGTATTCCTCTTGTCCAGATGGGTTAGGGCAGTGTGCAGTGTGGTTGCGATTGCGTCGTCTGTGGACCTATTGGGTCGGTAAGCAAATTGGAGTGGGTCTAGGGTGTCCGGTAGGGTGGAGGTGATATGGTCCTTGACTAGTCTCTCAAAGCACTTCATGATGACGGAAGTGAGTGCTACGGGGCGGTAGTCGTTTAGCTCAGTTACCTTAGCTTTCTTGGGAACAGGAACAATGGTGGCCCTCTTGAAGCATGTGGGAACAGCAGACTGGGATAAGGATTGATTGAATATGTCCGTAAACACACCAGCCAGCTGGTCTGCGCATGCTCTGAGGACGCGGCTGGGAATGCCGTCTGGGCCTGCAGCCTTGCGAGGGTTAACACGTTTAAATGTTTTACTCACCTCGGCTGCAGTGAAGGAGAGCCCGCAGGTTTTGGTAGGGGGCCGTGTCAGTGGCACTGTATTGTCCTCAAAGCGGGCAAAAAAGTTGTTTAGCCTGTCTGGGAGCAAGACATCCTGGTCCTCGACGGGGCTGGTTTTCTTTTTGTAATCCGTGATTGACTGTAGACCCTGCCACATACCTCTTGTGTCTGAGCTGTTGAATTTCGACTCGATTTTGTCTCTGTACTGAGACTTGGCCTGTTTGATTGCCTTGCGGAGAGAATAGCTACACTGTTTGTATTCGGTCATGCTTCCGGTCACCTTGCCCAGGTTAAAAGCAGTGGTTCGCGCTTTCAGTTTCACGCGAATGCTGCCGTCAATCCACGGTTTCTGGTTTGGGAATGTTTTTATCGTTGCTGTGGGTACGACATCGTCAATGCACTTCCTAATGAACTCGCTCACCGAATCAGCATATTCGTCAATATTGTTGTTGGACGCGATGCGGAACATATTCCAATCTGCGTGATCGAAGCAGTCTTGAAGCGTGGATTCAGATTGGTCGGACCAGCGTTGAACAGACCTGAGCGCGGGAGCTTGTTGTTTGAGTTTTTGTTTGTAGGCTGGAATCAACAAAATGGAGTCGTGGTCAGCTTTTCCGAAAGGGGGGCGGGGGAGGGCCTTATAAGCGTCGCGGAAATTAGTGTAACAATGGTCTAGTGTTTTTCCAGCCCTGGTAGCACAATCGATATGCTGATAGAATTTAGGGAGTTTTGTTTTTAGATTAGCCTTGTTAAAATCCCCAGCTACGATGAATGCAGCCTCAGGGTGTGTGGTTTCCAGTTTACAAAGAGTCAGATAAAGTTCGTTCAGGGCCATCGATGTGTCTGCTTGGGGGGGAATGTATACGGCTGTGATTATGATTGACGAGAATTCCCTTGGTAGATAATGCGGTCGACATTTGATTGTGAGGAGTTCTAGATCAGGTGAACAGAACGACTTGAGTTCTTGTGTGTTGTTATGATGATCACACCACTTCTCGTTAATCATAAGGCATACCCCCCCGCCCCTCTTCTTACCGGAAAGATGTTTGTTTCTGTCGGCGCGATGCATGGAGAAACCAGCTGGCTGCACCGACTCCGTTAGCGTCCCTTGAGTTAGCCATGTTTCCGTGAAGCAGAGCACGTTGCAATCCCTGATGTCTCTCTGGAATGCTACCCGTGCTCGGATTTCATCAACCTTATTGTCAAGAGACTGGACATTGGCGAGTAGTATGCTAGGGAGGTCTGGACTAGTACCAATGGCAGTGGGATGACAGAAGGTCTGGACTAGTACCAATGGCAGTGGGATGACAGAAGGTCTGGACTAGTACCAATGGCAGTGGGATGACAGAAGGTCTGGACTAGTACCAATGGCAGTGGGATGACAGAAGGTCTGGACTAGTACCAATGGCAGAAGGTCAACAGTGGTCTGGACTCTGGACCAGCCTGACTGACTGACTCACCAGCTGTTGGAAGCCATGGTCTGAGGGCCCGAGGTAGGGGATACGCTGGTCTCCTAGCTCCTGCAGCAGCCTGCGCCTCTGGAGAAGAGGAGACCAGACACAGGTCAGTACACAAAGGTCAGCAAAGTTGCACACGTCATGATGAATCTACAGGTAATGACATGTACGATAGAAGAGAACAGATTAATTCAGGGTTTTGGGAGTTGGCGAATGCATTAGCCTACATTTAAACTGAGACTGTGAAGCATCAGCGTCCCATTTAATTCAACCTTCCCAGATAATATCCAATGACCATCCCTTAATCCCCTAGCTTCATTGTCGTCTCACATTTTTATGATTTCTGGGTTCTGCAGTGGGGTTCCTCACAACCTTATAAAGAATGCCCTGCTGCGTTCTGCGTACTGGCTCCCTCCTATAAAGACCCAACCTGGTGGAAGGATCAAAGCCCTTTCATTGGCTCACATTCCATTCCGACCTGTAAATCCAACGGCAACCAGCGTAAAACTGTGATACCCAAATAAATTTCACAAGTGCCGAACCCTCCCCTCACCTCCTTCCCTCCCTCCCTCCATCCATCTCTGCCGTCTGCGTCCCTCCGTCCTTTATTCTCTCCCCACAGCCCCACAGGTGCACACACCCCACACCCCACACCCCAGTCAGCCACTGGCTGGCTGAGAGCCGGCGGGCGAGAGTGCCATGTCAGTGACCCGCTCCTGCCTTTAAACCTTTAAATGTGCTGTGGACACCGGTGTGAACGCTTCGCCTCGCCCCTTGCCGCACAGCTTCCCCACATCAGCAGTGAGCAAGCACAGAGCAGAGTGAAGGCTGTGAGGTTTAAGGACAGCAGGCCTCGTATATATTCCCAGACATTTACTACATGCGTTTCACATTTCTGCCGGCCTAATAATGCCAGAGACCTCATGCGGGACGCGGGGGAATGCGAGAGTCCCGACTGACAAAATATGTCCTGACTTTTAGAGAGAAATAAAATGTCCTGTTAAGAACATTAAAGTGTACGTTAAAAAGGTTGTGTCCTGAATGACTCAAAAGAGGACTGGATCAAAAAGAGAACAAACAGAAAAAGTATGTGCATGAATACAGAGGAAAAGGTGAAATCTCAGTGACGGAGACGGAGAACCTATTAGCTCTATGCTGTTAGTAGAGTTCCCTTCAGGGGGCTACAGCTTTATCTGCAGGCTAAACTACATCAACACCACCACCACCAACTACAACACCACCAACTACAACACCACCAACTACAACACCATCCCCACCAACTACACCACCACCAACTACACCACCACCACCAACTACACCACCACCAACTACAACACCACCAACTACACCAATAACAACTACAACACCACCAACTACAACACCACCAACTACACCACCACCAACTACAACACCACCAAACACCAACAACAACATCCCCACCAACTACAACACCACCAACTACACCAATAACAACACCAATAACACCACCAACTACACCAATAACAACACCAATAACACCAACAACTACAACACCACCAACTACACCAATAACAACACCAATAACACCAACAACTACACCAATAACAACACCAACTACACCAATAACACCAACAACTACACCAATAACAACACCAATAACACCAACAACTACAACACCACCAACTACACCAATAACAACACCACCATCAACTACAACACCACCAACACCACCAACTACAACACCACCAACTACAACACCATCCCCACCAACTACACCACCACCAACTACACCACCACCAACTACAACACCACCAAACACCAACAACACCATCCCCACCAACTACAACACCACCAACTACAACACCAACTACACCAATAACAACACCAATAACAACACCAATAACACCACCAATAACAACACCAATAACACCACCACCACCACCAACTACACCAATAACAACACCAATAACACCAACAACTACAACACCACCAACTACACCAATAACAACACCAACTACACCAATAACACCAACAACTACACCAATAACAACAACACCATCAACTACAACAATAACAACACCAATAACACCACCACCATCAACTACAACACCACCAACAACAACAACACCACTAACAACAACAACACCACTGTGTAACCAGTGTGTGTTGTTCCTGTATGTATGTATGTGTGTACAAGGCTGGTTGGTAGGCCGTTGCAAACTTGACCTTAGAGCACATTGCCCTGTGTGATGTGCATGCATGCAGGCACACACACACACAAACTGGGCTGGATAGCACACTGCCTCAGCTCCAATCGCACACAACCGGGCTGTCACGCACATGTCGAATACATCAAGCCACTCAGAAATTCCACAGGAAAAAAAGACAACCCCAGCCCTCTGTAGCAGATGGGCTCTCATTTCCTCCTCTCTTGTCTCTCCTCTATCCTTCTCTCCTCTCATCTCCCTGTATATCAGAGCAGTCTCTCTGTCAGAGAGAGATGCTGCTTTTCCACCCAGCATAAGAAACCAGATTACCAATCCCATAAAAACAATGACATGGATGATTTACTGTAACTATGCCAGTCATCTGTTCTGAGTGATATATCTGATGCTGCTCCTAATCTCTCTCTGTTGACGGGATTAAAATCCCCTTGGCCAGACTGTTTATCACATAAATAGGGGGTCTGTTCTCTCAGATCTGGACACAAGAGGGAAATCAAACGGATGGTATTTTAGATTTTTGACACTTTAATGAGTCGATTCATGTCCAGTGCTTAGATCATTATGGCTCAAAATAACTAAGAAAATAACATGTCTATATCAAAATTGCTGGTGGTGGTGGAGAAGAGCACGTTTCCTCTGAGAGGGAGGTTTGTCTGAGGACTACCCCCATGGATCCAGCATAACCCTGAGGAACCCTGGGTCCCAATGGACTGGCTTTGACTCGGGTTGCTATGCTGTAACAATCAGAACCAAAGTCAGGGTGTAGGTGGAACCAGACCTCCAACCAGTAGATGTCGTTCTACTGAGAGCCCTGGGAGTTTAAACCTTGACAGCCAACCCCAGCCCCTGTCATCCCCACGATGACGCATTGAGAGTTAGCTGCCTAATAGAGCGCTTTGTTTAGGAAGCAAACAATTGGTACTTGTGTGACACCGATTTCAGAAAATGGTCTCATCCTGCAAAAGTGACGGTGAATCAGGTATTTTGACAAGTCTCCTGTAGAAGATCAGCTTCAAACAGGGAGACAGGCGAAAACATCAAACGCGCTTCCACCCCATTTTCATTTTGGCATACCGTCGCAGAATGTGGGGAGTGGGTGTGGGGGCGGCCAGTGGCAAAGGAGGATGACAGGAAGGCCCGGGAGTGCCCACATTGGACCGGGGGAGGCGAGGGGTGAAGAGAGAGACCAAACGGACGAGGCAACAAGCCTGCTGTGAGGAGTAAGGAGCGGGCAGCCCTCGGACCTCCGCCCTCCAGCCCCCTGGACCTCCACCCCTCAGGTCCTCCATGCCCAAGCCCCCTGGGACCTCCACCCCCCAGGCCCTCCACGACCCAGCCCCCTGGACCTCCACCCCCCCAGCCCCCAGCACCTCCATGCCCTAGGACCTCCACACCCCAGCCCCCTGGACCTCCACCCCCCAGGACCTCCACCCTCCACGTCCTCCATGCCCAAGCCCCCTGGGACCTCCACCCCCCAGGCCCTCCACGACCCAGCCACCTGGACCTCCACCCCCCAGGACCTCCACCCCCCAGCCACCTGGACCTCCACCCCCCAGGACCTCCACCCCCCAGGACCTCCACCCTCCACGTCCTCCATGCCCAAGCCCCCTGGGACCTCCACCCCCCAGGCCCTCCACGACCCAGCCCCCTGGACCTCCACCCCCCAGGACCTCCACCCCCTCCCCAAGGACCTCCACCCCCCAGCCCCCAGGACCTCCACCCCCCAGCCCCCAGGACCTCCACCCCGCAGGCCCCTGGACTCCCTCCGCCTCACCCTGCCTAGGTGACTAACAGCACGTAGTTACCTCATACACAGGGCATGTCTCTGACTGCCACGAACCACGGTGAGAGCACACAGCACCTAGGTACCATCACACACACACAATCCATCACACACACTTCCTTGCACACTGACACTGTCCCTCCCCCCCCCCAGGCTACATGGTTATGTTAACTGACATTTAGGCCCCGGGACATAATAAGCACTATCCATTGAAAGAAAAGCAAAACTTTAACTGCCTTTTGACATTTTGTTTCCGACAAATCGTGGCATAATGCATTCTCAGAATCCCACACACTGGTCAGCGGTCACTGTAATGGTTATGGAGGTGGATGGGAGGTAAGTGATAAGTGACTGAACAGTGTAATAAATGGTTAACTGATTGAAACATCTGTAGAGTGACCTGAGAACCAGGCCACACAGGGCAGTAATAATGTGTAACCCCACACCCACACACTGGACCAGGAGGTGGGGATGCATATTCATCTGTCTGGTTGGAGGACTAGCTGGTTACATCCTGATCAGATCAGGTGGTCACTGCTCATGTAGTAAATAGTAGGAGTCAAATATAGTTTTTCAATTGAATATGTCAAAAGGTATTGCAATAGTACACAGCTACAGTAGAATATGATGAGCCTCGATGCTCCTCATGCCCAAGAGGAAACGCTGATCACCAACATGTATCTTCATCCGTGTCCTCCCTCAGCAGCTCAACTCAGCAGTCTCACACACACACACAGTGCAACGAGACACAGCAGGCTCTTCCTGCCCTGAGTAGATATTTTCAGTAGAGATCCATTCAGGTAGGTGATGAAAAATGGCCACCTAGCCCTCGTTGACGCTCTCCCTCACTAATTGTTGTTTGTGGCTGAAGGGGGACATTGTTCACTTCACTTAGCGGCAGGTCAGAGGGAGGTGGATTCATTAATATTAAAATGTGTCCATCCATCTAACTGAACACACTGGGGCCAAGTCATTTAAAGGACCGGTGTGATGCTGCATGGAGCTGGGCCCGGGCAGACCTTTCACACCCTGTTTAGAACACGGATCTAAGAACATTACCAGCACCGCAGGCAGGGTGATCACCAAGGATCATTATTTAAACACACACAGAAACACACATACACACACTAAGCGCATACTACTATAGACAATCATACTGGTTGATGTTCAGAAATGTATACACACCCACACACACAATGACAAGTACTTTATGGAAGACAGTCAAGTAGCTTAAACAGCCATTCAATTAGCCCTCTGTGTTCTCTCTGTCTCTCTCTCACAGTGTTAAACTCAATCCGTGACACAGCCACGGGCAGGTGTAACCCTGTCAGGCGTTAGGAGAAAGCAAAAGAGAGAAAGAAAGAGAGAAAGATGAATCACCCCAAAGTATTTACACATACACCTGGGGTAAGCCTAGACACTGACATCTTGGCACATACAAGGCCTGTCCATTTAAGTGCTTTTCAATGTGTCCACGGTGTCGACATCTATTTCACACTCATCTACACCTGGAAGGAGAAAAAGATGTTTCCATGACCTTTACCCAAGGTGTCAAATCTGGAGAGGAGAATGAGAGCGAGAGAGCAAGAGAGAGGAGACCAGAGCAGAACAGAGCAGATATTTAAGAGCTCGGCCCTGCCTTACATAAGCAGAAAAGGGTGTTAGCCACTTTGACTTTAATTGTTATTTTGTGGGCAGGCCATAACACTTCTATCAGGATTATGTCGATAGAGAAAGCTTTTTAGTTTTCACCTTCAAATGACAACATGGTTTCATGAGGTCAGCTGTTTTCCAGGCAGAATGGACCATTTTAACACTGACACACATTCCCTAGGTATTCAGATTCAGACACAGGCCAGTTTGTTGGGGGAGAGGTGAGGGACGGAGGGAGGGGAAGGAGAGCATTGATTGAAAGACTGTGATTAGCAGTTTTCAGCAGGGTGCGCTGAGGCCATCAAGTTGTTCTGACAGCCTTGTCGCGTCCTGAGGTGCAGTCAAGGAGAAGTCAGTGCTTTAGAGATGTCTCTCTCTCTCTCTCCGTGTCTCTCTCTCTCCGTGTCTCTCTCTCTCCGTGTCTCTCTCTCTCCACGTCTCTCTCTCTCCACGTCTCTCTCTCTCCACGTCTCTCCACGTCTCTCTCTCTCCACGTCTCTCTCTCTCTGTCTCTCTCCCTCTCTAGCTAGCCAGCCACACTTCTCTGCCCCGCAACAAAATCAATATGGCTCTGCAAAGTGCAGGCGGCCCGGGGGAGACTGAGGGCTAGAAGCGGGGCCAAGGCGTCCTCCAGGCCTGTCCCACGGGCAGTGTCAAGGACAGACCCGAGCCGGGCTGGGATACCGGAGGCTGAGGCTGGGGTCTGCCATGCCCCCCTCTGCCCCCTCCCCTGTGTCCGCTCACGAGCCCATCACTCGGCCTGGAGGACAGGATCGATAAGCAGGTGGAGCGTTAAATACTCTGCCCCAGAGGGTGTCCCGCTGCTGGGGCCCAGCCAGCCAGGACTCAGCCTCCTGCTCCCTCCTCCTGGAGGACGGTCTGGTCTGGTCTGGTCTGTCTGTTCTGGTCACACCTGAATTGGATGTTTTGTTCTCAGACAGAGAGACTGCAGATCTCTGACAATAAACAGTTCAATAACAGTTAGAGAAACATCTCTGCTGTGGAAGGTAGCAGCGTGGCCCACTGGTCACACAATGTAGCTCCTTAACAGGACACAGGACAACAGAAGTCAGCCACGGGGCATGGGCCTGCTCAGGGAATTGGTCAGTAAGCTACCTGAACACTCTCCTACAGTTAAGACAATACAATGTGTTCATAGCTTTATTATGGACAATATCTAAACCATAATAGAGCAAATAGCAAGACTACTTATTCTAGCTCGCTGTCAATAATTGTCCTAATTCTGATACAGTGAGTGAAACAGATGAGTGATGTTGAGAGGATTGCAGTCATTCCGAGTGTCTGTGTGTGTGAGTGACTGCTCACAGTGGAAGTGGCTTGTGTTGCTAATCCAGAAAACAGTGTACGACAGAGTAAAGAGCCAGCTCTGTGTTCCATCCACAGTGTTAACAGCACAAGCTGATCAACCCCTTCAGATGGCAGCTAGTCCCCTTCCCTGTCATTAAGGATCGAGTCTAGATGATCTGCTGCCTGTCTGCAGCTTCACTGGGGATAAAGATGATTTACAATCCAGATGGAGACTAGGGCTAAATCAGGGTAAAACAGGGCTGATTGTGACATCTGAAATGGCATTGTATTAGCTAGAATCCATTTAGTGAAAAACAAGCATGTTTTCTTTCTATTTCCTTTACTAACCACTGTGTACAGGAACAGTATGTTACTAATATCTGAGACTAAAGGAACAGACAAGAACGCTTAGGAAGTGATTCAGTGTTGTTACTGAATCACTACAACAGAACAAATCTAACCTATGTGTCTCAACTTTACGATTAAGACTCAGATTGCTATTGAATTACCGGACAGATATTATTTGGGAATGTATTTTAGTTTTCTTCTCAAGCCATCCCATCCATTCCTATTCACTGTTTATTTACTTTCCTTCCTTCACTCATTGTGAACCAAGGATAATATTCTACCAGGAATTGAATGTTTTAATCCTCTTTACACTCTTCCTAGTAGCCTGGATGGTGACAGATTAACAGACCGGACGTTTCCAAACCCTGAGGGGACAGTCTACTGCATGCATGGCTTTAAGTGGACTGGAGGGTTAATATGAAGCCAGTAGAAAAGAAAGCAATGGTGGTACTGAATATTACTGATAAGCTCCAGGTAAATGGTTGGTGCTGATGAGCTCCAGGTGAATGGTTGGTTCTGATGAGCTCCAGGTGAATGGTTGGTGCTGATGAGCTCCAGGTGAATGGTTGGTTCTGATGAGCTCCAGGTGAATGGTTGGTTCTGATGAGCTCCAGGTGAATGGTTGGTGCTGATGAGATCGTGCCAGTGTGGGTCAGACCCAATTCATTTAGCCTCGCCTGAGACTGAAAGTAAAATGGGACTCGGTCACGTACTAGAAGATGTTGGCTGTTCCCAACGTCCCCCACCACCTCCACCCACACTGGTCTGAGGGAAGAGGGAGATATCGCCGTGGTTACTGTTCACACTCCTGCTAATTATTAGAACCAATCAGAGAGGTTAACAGGGCGGAGCCTGAGCAGATCATGTTCTGGGGCATTTAACATCTGGCAGAGATGGAGGTGAATACATTACACACTGGCCTCCTCCAATCCAAATAAAACACTCTTGACATCTGAAGTGTACTTAGCACAGAGGGGAGGGAAGGAGGGAGGGAGGGAGGGAGGGAGGGAGGGAGGGAGGGAGGGAGGGAGGGAGGGAGGGAGGGGTGGCGGCGAGCGAGCATCCCATATGGTGATGTCCAAGTGCCACCTAGTGAAAACCATGTGGCTCGTCCAGTCAAGTGACGGTCCTCCAGGCTCCAGAGGAGAGGGGGTCTGCCCCAGAAAACAGCCCAGACAGGAGGACCCATCTGGACTGAGACAGCTCTGTCACAGGCCTAGCTACCTATGGCACAGTCCAACACGGTCAACGCTAAGAAAGATCTACTGCCACCAATGCCAAAAATTAGACTAGGGACCCAATACCACTAACCTACTTTGCAAGAACGTGCAAGTCAATTTGCAACTGTTATGATTTTAGGTTATCCAAAGGTTACAAGTTAATTCAACCTCCAGTAGTATGGTCATTGTTTCTAACCCTGCTGTTGGTCCTGGCTGCTACGCTGTGTTTGTTGTGATGGAGAAACAGATATGTGTCTATGGCTGTGTTTAGTAGCTAAAGGCCATCCCCTCCCACCATTAGTGGAGGTATAAATCACAGCCCTGCCCGTGCCGGGAGGTGAGAGAGATGAGAGTGGAGGTGAGCCTGAAATAATGCTGATGTCCCCCAGGGTCAGACCTCCATTATGGCCGCTTCAAAAACTATTAATCTATCTTGTAGTCACTGGCCTAGAAATAATTACTTCATCTAACCTATGTAATACAGCATGACCAGCAGTCCAGTCAGGTCCAATTGGGTGGGGGAAAGAGGAGTGGGAGAGAGAGGTTGGGGCAAAGAGGGGAGAGAGGGGGAAGGGGGAGAGAAAGCCACAAATGACAGGCCCGTCTCTGCTGCTACTAGGTGACTGATGTACCACTCACCATCTGGATATGGCCTTTACACTAACACTGATTTAGATACACACACAAATATATAGACATTGGTCTGGTGAGCCAAGGCACACACACAACATTTAATTTTTTTGCAATGTGGTCACAATATACTCAGCAATCCCTAAACAGGGTCTGAGTAAAAAAACTTACTAAAAGATAACAGCCATTCCAACCACTAATCACTAAAGTGAAACAGCCAGGGAACGGAGTCCAGTATATTCACTCTAACCAACCAAAACAACACACCAAACGGAACCCCGGACTTCCTAAGTAGTGCACTACCTCTGACCAGAGCTCTATGGGCCCTGGTCAAAAGTAGTGCACTATAGGGTGCCATTTGGGACACAACCAGAGTGTTGTTCTATCTAGTGTGAGGTCGGACAGAAGTCCACCTCTCTAACCACTGCTCAACACTGCCACCTAGAGATGTAGGAGAAACTGCTAGTCATCACCAACACCACTATGATGGTGAAATAAACCACCACAACATCCCACTACACACACACAGACACACCATAAAATGGTGTCCGTCTCCATAAATGTCACAGTGAAGTATGAAATGACATGAATAAATCCAACAACCATGAGTCTCCAGTCAGTCAGTGGAGGCATGGCTACATCGCTGGCTGTCACAGATGGGATCCCAGGTGGAGATGTAATTAGTTAGGGTTGAAGTCAGTCTCCCTTGTTGTCTGGGGGTCCTCGCTCGGCACGCGCTACTGTAAACATGCTCCATATCCTAATCAGGTGTCACCGCCGCGTTTGATCAGTCTGCTAAAACTTGTCACAAATCCCCGGCAGAGAGAGAGAGATGAGGGGGGAGGAGGGGGACAGAGGGAAGGAGCGGGGAGAACAAAAGGAAGGAGCTGTCAGAGGGAGAGAGAGGGGGGAGACAGAGGAGAGTTTGCCCATTAGCAGCATTCTCCATCTCTCTCCGGCTGCCCATAGTGAGGAGTCCCCTGGTGACAGACAGCTCCAGGTCTCTGCTATACAACACAGGGACTTCACTTCACCACCGTCAGCACTATACACACTAACACACCTGATCACTAGAACAACCACATACTCCAGCTAAACACTCAAGTAGTAAACTAGTTTCTGTTGTTTACCCAAAAAAAATGAGATAAGCCTACAAGCTGCACCCCTTTTTGGTTTCTGCAAACACTTTCAATAGTGGCTCTCTTTCTTTAAAAGCACCAAATCAGAGACAGACACCTCCCCTCCTCCCCTCCAGAATGAGAGAAGAGAGAAGACAGCAGGCAGTGGAGTTGGTATAGGAACACACGCACCATTAGATACTGTTTACCTTTTATTTATGTTGATATTGAATACATTAGCCGATTGAACCTCCTAAGAACACTGCAGAGTGACAAGCCGGAATCCGTCTTTGTAACTACCATGGCAACGGAGATTACCACAAATAGAAAAAATCTAAAACCTCTGAATAGAACGATACATAAATTAATTAAAGGACACAAAAACAAGCAGAGAATTAAAGTTAGAACATCTGTCAGAGACTTAGCTTCCCATCGTAATACCAGTGTTAGAACATTTATACCCTTGAAGTGAATGATCCCTTCTTTAATTGACAGTCAAGGAAAAGTGTTTGCAGCAGCATCCTGTAGCCGCTGATAAGAAAGCTTTCCCCCTCTCCCCCCCAAAAAACAGTTTAAAGAACCTTGGCACTAATCCCTATTGTCATCCCAGTGCAGTGGAAGGACTTACAAATAGCGATAACTCGACAGAGGCTGTCTGTTCCTGAGGAGTTAGGGACAGGGTAGCCGTCGCATGCTGGAGAATCAGTCACTTAGATTAATACAATCCATACGCGGCATCAGTCAGGCATGACACTAGACTGTCACTGCATTTACATCCCAGTCCATCCCTACCGTTCTATATGACAATGTGTTTAAGAAGGTCCACTCACATCACAAAGAGCCTCTGTGTGTGTGTGTGTGTGTGTGTTGGTGGATAACACTCCCAGTCATATGATGTGCTTTACTGGTGATCCTGGAAACAACAACTTTGCAAAGCTTTGTATCACATTTTTACATACGGAATGGGTGCCACTGTCACTCACACAAGTAGGCCAAACACACACACACACACACACACACACACACACACACACACACACACACACACACACACACACAGCCCGTAAACTTGTAGAAACAGTTGTTTATTGAGATAGGAATAGGAGTTTTTTTTGCTGAAGCTTGCTTTGAGAGCATATGGGCAGAATACAAAGAGAACTAGACTAAACTGATGAGCTACAGAAGAGGACTAATCTAACCAAAAACTCCACAGATTATCAAGAACAAACAGCAACATAACTGATCAAACAACAAATAAAATGGTAAGACTATTGTGGCAGAATACAAGGCTAATAGATGGCATCTCAGCCACTGCTGAGCCTCAGTGTTTAGGCTGTACGCCTGTGTGACTCCTCCACTTCAGCAGTCCTGAGACAAATGACAGTGGCTGCCCTCAACATTACAGGGCCAGGGCACGCATGACACTAGGGCTGACAACTGAACACACCCCTAGCTGCCTTGATAAATGCACACACACACACGCACACACACACACACACACAGCCCAAAACAGCAGTGACACAACCTCTCTCCCTCCACCTCCCACCTCCCTCTCTCCATCTCACAGGAGACAAGCCTGACTTCAGGCCCTTACCCAGGCAAGTGGATCTGACCTGCTGCCCCCCAGTCAGCCTCATCTGAATACACAGAGACAGGAACAGGAGAGGAAGGGAAATCTGCCTATATTATGATGGGAAGAGAGGAGAAGAAGATAGGAGAGGGGGATGAGATGCCGTCAGGGGGCTCTCTTCTTTATGCACGTATGATCATGTGGTTGACAGCACCGGTGGGAAGAATTATGGACTGTTGAACAAAAGGTTGAGGTCTGGCTGGTTGGTGATGTGATGGTACCTAGATGGAGAGGCAGGCAAGCAGCTAGGCAGTGGTGGGCCTGACAGTGGTGGACTTATGACAAGTACCACCGCGCACACACACACACACGGCACCTCCTCGCCATCCGCTCGCACCAAAGTCTGTCACTCAGAATGGGCCAAGAACGCTTCACGTTAGAGTGAGCGTGGGGGGCGGAGAGAGGATTGAGGGGGGTTCTGGTCAGAGGTTAAGCGCAGAGAAGACAGCAATGAAAGGCAACTGTCATGCACCAGCGCACGCTGAGGAGCGCCTGTCTCATGGAGAACATGCAAAGAAGGAATGCTCTCCGAGTCCTGACAACACCCCTCCTCCTCACCCCTATTACCATCACTACCCCACACAGAACACACACAGTACACACACAGTACACACACAGTACACACACAGTACACACACATAACTCAGCCCCTCTAAAACAGAGTGGCGGCACCACAGAAGGCAACGCCTGCCTGACAGCATGCCAATCAAACTGGTGACCCCTTCTCTAACATAGCATACGCATGACTAAAGTTAGCTGGGCCCATGAACAAAAACACAGGCTGAGAGAGAATCACTGAAAGATGAAGAGGCTACCTGGCTGGCATCAACAGGTATCATGGAATATCCAAAGAAATGATCCATCAAATGGTCTTGACTTATTTTAAAATGAAATAATCCCTGTAATATCTGACTTCAGGCAGAGAAAGGTATTTTATGAGTGGTGGTTGGTGGGTAAGGCAAGGTAGAGGCAAGGCACTCCAGCTGGCTAGGTTACACTTGGCTCCAGTGATGGGGCAGGGGGGCACTACCATCCCTCTCCCTCCTCAGTCTCCCCTGGGCAGTGTACTACAGTACTACATGCCAGGTACTTTCATTACACACGTTTATGGAAAATATCTTATGATGTACAAATTAACAGTTACAATTTACAGGGCCTTATGAAAGTGGCCTCCTGCAGTTTTTGTGAATGGAGGCTATTGAAGCAGTCATCAGAAGCAGATGCTGGCCAAGTCTAACGTTAGCTAACTGCTAGGTAGCTCAGCTTGTTTGGAGAGGTGAGTCATTACAAAGGAAAATAAATTCACAAATAAACAGCAACACCACCAGCCCTGTAATATAAATGGAGCAGGTGGATTCACAGGGAGAGCAGGCCTTCTGAGAGCTACAATAGGTAGGCTAGCTTTACTGCTATAGGACCAAGAGCAAAAGAAAGTTAACCTACATGATGAACGCCAAAGACAGCCTTGAAAGAAGAGACTGCACCTTAAGTGTTGTCTAGTCACTGTCCTTGTGACAGATGGCCTTACAAGGAAAATTAGATTAAATTAGAGGACTGCTGCACCAGTCTTCTCGTCCTCTCCCATCGTTAGTCTCTGTCTCTCTCTACAGTGTCCCCCCCCCCCTCCACACATACGTACAGATTCAAATGAAAATAATACGTACAGATTCAAATGAAAATAATGACCTCCCTAGATTGAAGCCTTGAGTGGCTAATGAACCCCCCTGAGTCCCCTCTGTCTGAGGTGAGCGGATCATTCCCATGTTTATTTAGTACGGCCCCACCACAGCCACACACACACCACCTATTGATCAGATTGATTATTCCATGTATATCACCGGTGATAGGGCTCTGTGTGACTGATGAACTCTGGGTCACACTGAACGTAAACTCATTGACTCTGACAGCTGAGATGATCCATTGTCACAGCAGCTTGTTTGGGAAAATACGCAGACATCAGCAATAATATGCCAATGCTAATATGAACTGCTAGGTAGAGCTGATGATGACATGGGATCTGTCAACAGAGAGGGTCGCCCACAGCTCACAAGCTAACAGCCTGCTCAGAACAAAACCTGGGACTGGTGGTACATTTTACTTCTGAAACTGAGCAACTAGGCCGATTTCTGCTGACAATCCAGTTAGGTATTACTTCAAAGAAAATCCTGAATAAATGTACCATTTGTCAATTGTAATAAAGTATGAATAAAGTAACTATGTAGAAGACACTAAATCTTTGTTCATCTGCCGGATGAGTTGAACATAGCATCCCGTTATATGTTCATCCTTAGTGTTTTCAACATACACTAAAACCCAAGCCCTTTAGCCAAACCGTGTGGATGGACATGCTGTGTAAAGTGTCATCTATCATATGGCTGCTGTGATGGCTAACATCAGGAGAGGAACCTAGGCTATATCCCAGAGTGCATCCAAAATGGCACCATATTCCGTACATTGCACACTACTTTTTATCAGGGCCCTGGTCAAAAGTAGTGCACTATATAGGGAATAGGGTGGCATTTGGGATAAATCCTCAAGCTGGTTTTTCCCTCTGGATGTTTAGTAGGATCACAGATGCTCTTAAACACATACATGTCTGTGGGCCCTGGCCCTGGCAGCTAGGGGCGGCTGTAGACATGGGACCTGAGACACCACAGAGAGAGCAGCCAGGCCGGGCTGTAAAAGTTGATATCCTCCCAGATGCAAACCAAATGTAGACATTATGAACCTTTAAATTGTCCTACATTTGAAGCAGACCACTATAAAAGGGGGTAAGGATAGGAGAAGAGACATGTATGCAGACACACATCTAGATCACGACACATGAAGAGCCATATTATAAACTGCACCACTGTGTAGCTGTTGACAGGGATGTAGGACTACTTACTGAGAAACCATATTTCAGATATAAACAGTTAGGAGTGTCTCTCACTCCCAGAAAAGGGTACGATAGCTGGTTCCATGTCAGTGCCATTACTGCAAATAAAATGTGCTATAAATTTGCTCTTTGTTGCCAAGAGATGAAAGAAACCCTGTAGCTGGCAAAAACAATGGCAAAAACAATAGCAACCCAAGTCCCTCTTCCATCACTGACACATTGCCACTGCCAGGCATGTGTCTTAAAGGCTGTAGGGTTGGGTTTACCAAGCTGATCTGTAAACAACACAAAAACACTCCAGATATATCCAGGCTAAGCTCCAATAACTAAGACAAGGTATGAAGAGGTAAAGAAAAGGGGGGTGCTCATAGCCACAGACTAATCAACCCTCCTCATCGTTCTCATATCGGATCAATGAACTACCCGGGGCCTTGGGCCCACTGCCACACCACCGCACAGGCACTACATTACACACAAAACTTCATATTCATTCATTGATTTACTTTTCAGAATAGTATATCATTGAACTCCAATGGGACTAAAAACAGAGGCTGGGGCTGAGGTCAAGCCCACTTGCATGGACAGATGTTTGCACAATATTGATGTCCCAAGCAGAAATAAATGAGTAAATATCCCGATCGATACCTAGTTTCCCTAGCCGGCCCTGTGCGACAGCAGATACAGAAATACATCTTTATGCCTACAGGAATGGTCCCTAATGAAGAGTGGATAAATGCTCCCCTGAAGGTAAACTCTTTGATTAGCTGAGGCCAGAGGTGACGCCCGGTTGGGGAGGGCAGAGGCGATATGCTGACATGGAAATGCCATACCTTCTATTGCCTGAGGAGTCTAATGGTTAAGAGGGGCTAAGTTACTGAGGGGCCAACAAGGATATGACAGGTCACAAGCCTTGAGCAGGTCGTTCTGTGCTGCCTGGCCTCCTTTCCATTTGTAATGGTAATAGCATGGATCAGCAGCATTCTCAATCATACTCATAGTCAATAACGCACATATTGTTTCAATTCTACATGTAGCCTAGCTCTGTTTTGACTGTGTCACTGGGCTGGAGAGGATACTGTTGAAACAAATCTTCTGCATTTCATCTCCAGCCACCTCAAGCACGAAGGCCCTAGCTGTCAGTGGTTAAGACGTATGAAAGAGGGGACATGAGACTGTAATCAGGCCAGACCATCGTCATCATCATCAGGAGCAGCAGTACTGGGCTCCGGCTCTCTGTCTCTCTGTCTCCCTCATGGTGAAGAGACAGTGGTGCTGATGACACTAGATAGAGGATCTGGATGGAGCTGCCTGCTCTTATTTACAGCACAGCTCAATTACCCAGGACAACACCAAGCAGGCTCATCACTCAGCTTTCCCTTCACTGCTCCACAGTGACCAACAGGGCCATAAAGAGGGAGGAACCAGATCATTCCCTGCTCCTTAATTAAATGAGAGCAAAGCTGTTGACTTAATTTCCCTCCTCTCCGTAAGCAGACCCTCCTCTTTCTCACCGTCTCACTCAACAAAGCAGTCCCCACCCACATTGAGCTGGCCAGCCCTCCAACCAATGAAGACCTCCCGGTCATCATCCCTGCTCGGCCCTAAATCAACAGCTGGATAAACAGCCTCCACGGTGGGTTAGTGCCGGTCCCCATGCAGTCACAAGAGGCCGAGGGCCAGGGGGCTCCAGGGGGCCGAGTCAGGAGCCGGATCGACACCTCAACAGCGATAAGTAATTCTGTGTTGGATTAGCAGCATGATGGCCTAATCAATACAGGGTGATACACTCAGGCCATTAGGAATGCAGGGAGGAAATGGCCCCCTCTGGTAATAAAGCAGGCCTTATGTCTGGCTGTTCCTTCATCAGATCTCTCCATTAGTGTAATGGTACTATTATCAGCCACAGCAAAATACGTATTTTACCAGGGAACCTTTTTTCAGCCAGACGGACCGGGCCGTGCTGGAGGGGTCTGACGGAGTCAGGGAGGGAGAGCCATGCAGTGAGGAGTGGAGAAATGTCCTCTCTCTCTCCATCTCCCTCCTTCCCCAGGCCCGGATGTAAATCTATCTCTCTATCTGCCCGACTCCTATGTATTCCTAAGCGTGTTTTATGTCAG
The DNA here is from genome assembly GCF_045679555.1 of Salvelinus alpinus. Lineage (NCBI taxonomy): Eukaryota > Metazoa > Chordata > Actinopteri > Salmoniformes > Salmonidae > Salvelinus > Salvelinus alpinus. The sequence continues at coordinate 26,878,573 of NC_092090.1, forward strand.
CTCCCAACACTATTTCTCCATTATTGGCTCATTAATAGAACTAGCAGTGTGTTAGCGGTGGGTAAGAGGGGGGGAGATGGCCGCCGGAGCAGGGGAAAGGTGCTGAATGTGTTGAATGTGACACCCCTCCTGCTAAAACAACCAGAGCTGACATGACAGCACACCCGGCATTAGTCGCCATAAATCGTTACCTTAACACTAATTCACCGGGTAACATTTTGTGGGGGGGATTGATTAACCATGTCTGGATGTGTGGCCACATAATCAGCTTTTACCTCTCTAGTTGTTCATTTAACAAGGGAAACACAAAACATTTGAATGAGTGTTGAGGAATGAAATCCCCTAAACAGCACTAGCTGCCACAACCAGAGGAAACCAATGAGGCTGATCTGAGCGGTGTTCTGGGCTCAGCCAGGACCTCAGCACAACATCTGCTGACCCTATGTGGTCATTACTTAGCCTGACATTCCCCTGAAATATATTTCCACTTTTTCTCTTTTCTTTTCTCCATCAACACTTTATACACGTCATCACATAGACAGCAGCTATCGTCAAGGAAGTAGGTTGAGGGTCAATTCCCTTTATATTCAGTTTACACAGGACGTGTATATAAAAATGCATATACCTTTATTTCTAAAATAATAGACATGTTTCAAACCATGAATTTCCTTTACAATAACCTGCTGACATTAGTGAAAACACATGCTATTGATCACAGTATATTACAAGTAGGCCTATTAGTTAGGCTTTTTAGTTGATGAGTCAGACAAACATGAGACAGTGCTGCTCTCAGAAACATGGGTAAGCCATTTTTGTCCTGCACATTGTATTAGATGTGGTTAAATTGAGTCTGCCTTTTTAAAACAGGTTGGGAGTTATGTTCAGTAGGCCTTCATGATAAATAGCTTGCCTTCACTAAACTAGCAAAATGACAGGGGGAAACAACTCACTGACTGAGTCTAACTACAAACACACTCACTTATGAGAATACAGTTATATCCCCATATCCCCAGCTATTACATATGATGATAAACTGAACCACTGCACTGTGTCCCTGCCCTATAACAAGCCACTGGGATTAATGCAGCTACTCTAATTTGGAACTGTTCTGTGGTTTTCCAGCCATTTTACCATTACAATACCCCGTCCTCGTTCCTCAATCATCCTTTTATTATTTGTCTAAAAGAGGAAGCAGAACCATTAGCTAGGTCTGAGTCTGCTCTCTCTGTGTGTGTGTGTGTGTGTGTGTGTGTGTGTGTGTGTGTGTGTGTGTGTGTGTGTGTGTGTGTGTGTGTGTGTGTGTGTGTGTGTGTGTGTGTGTGTGTGTGTGTGTGTGTGTGTGTGTGTGTGTGTGTGTGTGTGTGTGTTCTATGCTGCCTACACCCACCTGGGGGCCAGCTGGAAAGCGTTCTCGCTCTCATCTGGTCATCATGGCCGCTCTCTCAGCTCTTCATAAACAGGAGGAACCACGTCCTACATAGTTTCTGTGCTGTCAGACATGATCCAAACACATGTGCCATGGCAGACTGTGGCGCGGCCAAGGCTGGGAGCTGCCGGGACTGACTGACTTGGAGAGAGCAGACCTGGGTTCAAATACTATTTGAAATTGTTCAAAAACTTTGAGTGATTGCTCTAGCCTGCCTAGAGTGCCAGATGGGTGGGGCTTGAAGTGTTAGGACTATTATATTGGTCCAGTAAGCCAGTCAAGCTCAATCACAGATAAAGTGTTTGAAACGATTTTGAATAGTATTTGAACGCAGGTCTGGATGAACCTGAGCAGAGCAGTCTGCATGGGACCAGCAGTAGGGGTAGCTAAGGAGGTCTGGATGAGCCTGAGCAGAGCAGTCTGCATGGGCCCAGCAGTAGGGGTAGCTAAGGAGGTCTGGATGAGCCTGAGCAGAGCAGTCTGCATGGGCCCAGCAGTAGGGGTAGCTAGGGAGGTCTGGATGAGTCTGAGCAGAGCAGTCTGCATGGGCCCAGCAGTAGGGGTAGCTAAGGAGGTCTGGATGAACCTGAGCAGAGCAGTCTGCATGGGACCAGCAGTAGGGGTAGCTAAGGAGGTCTGGATGTGCCTGAGCAGAGCAGTCTGCATGGGCCCAGCGGTAGGGGTAGCTAGGGAGGTCTGGATGAGCCTGAGCAGAGCAGTCTGCATGGGCCCAGCAGTAGGGGTAGCTAGGGAGGTCTGGATGAGCCTGAGCAGAGCAGTCTGCATGGGCCCAGCAGTAGGGGTAGCTAAGGAGGTCTGGATGAGTCTGAACAGAGCAGTCTGCATGGGCCCAGCAGTAGGGGTAGCTAAGGAGGTCTGGATGAATCTGAGCAGAGCAGTCTGCATGGGACCAGCAGTAGGGGTAGCTAAGGAGGTCTGGATGAGCCTGAGCAGAGCAGTCTGCATGGGACCAGCAGTAGGGGTAGCTAGGGAGGTCTGGATGAGCCTGAGCAGAGCAGTCTGCATGGGACCAGCAGTAGGGGTAGCTAGGGAGGTCTGGATGAGCCTGAGCAGAGCAGTCTGCATGGGACCAGCAGTAGGGATAGCTAGGGTGGTCTGGATGAGCCTGAGCAGAGCAGTCTGCATGGGACCAGCAGTAGGGGTAGCTAGGGAGGTCTGGATGAGCCTGAGCAGAGCAGTCTGCATGGGACCAGCAGTAGGGGTAGCTAGGGAGGTCTGGATGAGCCTGAGCAGAGCAGTCTGCATGGGACCAGCAGTAGGGGTAGCTAGGGAGGTCTGGATGAGCCTGAGCAGAGCAGTCTGCATGGGACCAGCAGTAGGGGTAGCTAGGGAGGTCTGGATGAGCCTGAGCAGAGCAGTCTGCATGGGCCCAGCAGTAGGAGTAGCTAAGGAGGTCTGGATGAGTCTGAGCAGAGCAGTCTGCATGGGACCAGCAGTAGGGGTAGCTAGGGAGGTCTGGATGAGCCTGAGCAGAGCAGTCTGCATGGGACCAGCAGTAGGGGTAGCTAAGGAGATCTGGATGAGCCTGAGCAGAGCAGTCTGCATGGGACCAGCAGTAGGGGTAGCTAAGGAGGTCTGGATGAGCCTGAGCAGAGCAGTCTGCATGGGACCAGCAGTAGGGGTAGCTAGGGAGGTCTGGATGAGCCTGAGCAGAGCAGTCTGCATGGGACCAGCAGTAGGGGTAGCTAAGGAGGTCTGGATGAGCCTGAGCAGAGCAGTCTGCATGGGCCCAGCAGTAGGGGTAGCTAAGGAGGTCTGGAGGAGCCTGAGCAGAGCAGTCTGCATGGGACAAGCAGTAGGGGTAGCTAAGGAGGTCTGGATGAGCCTGAGCAGAGCAGTCTGCATGGGACCAGCAGTAGGGGTAGCTAAGGAGGTCTGGATGAACCTGAGCAGAGCAGTCTGCATGGGACCAGCAATAGGAGTAGCTAAGGAGGTCTGGATGAGCCTGAGCAGACTGCATGGGACAAGCAGTAGGGGTAGCTAAGGAGGTCTGGATGAGCCTGAGCAGAGCAGTCTGCATGGGACCAGCAGTAGGGGTAGCTAGGGAGGTCTGGAGAACAGAACAGCCTTTACTTTTCCTCTATTTCTCTCCATCTAGTTACACAAACCACAAACACAGTACATCCAGACCAGAACACACCACCCCTAATCACAGCAGGCCTCTTCAGCAGTGGGGTCTGCTACCTACTATAAAGCTGGGTATGCCCAAAATGTCACACCTTTACTTTGATCAACTATTTCATTCTCAATCATATTTTTACACAAACGCCAGTCAATGCCGTTACTATTCATTGTTTTGAACAGCATCCCAGGACAATCCAGCAGCCATCATAGTCCTTTGCGTTTCAGATGAGCCTATAATTATTACCTGCATTGAATTGTACCACTCGCACACAGCCAGAAACTGCTCTCCTCCAACTCACGGGATAGAACACACTGCAGTCACTCACGCCCCCCCCATACAATTATGGAGCAAGATTATTATGATTTTGAGGGAGTCTGACTTGAAAACATTGAAAATCTAAAATATAGGGGACTTTTAACATGCAACGTGTCTAAATCAATATTCAAGCCTTCACGGCGATCCAATCAGTTTATTGTAGCAGTCTACACCCATGTCTAAACTGTAATACTGAAAGCAAAAACAGTGTAGGCCTATCTGTAACGATAAAGCTGTTAACAGCGATGCTCCATTGTAGGTGAATGAAGAGGAAACCACAATAAAACCAGAAATCATGCAGGATGATGTGTAGCTACATAGACAACTGCAGCTTTCCAGCCTTCAAAATGACCCAAGCATCACCGCATTTGGAACATAAAGTTCTCAGAGAAAGAGTCCACTGTGTATTTGCCAGAGCTAAGGGAGAATAACGCTATGAATACCTTTCTTCTCTTCTCGCTCTCACTGCCACCCGATCGTTTCATGTTTCCTAGAGTTGTGTTTACACACCCGCGTTCACTGCAGCTCATCTTGGTATTTGTAGTTCCAACAGAAGAATTACAATAAAACTTATAGCGCTATTAAATAAACAGAGCATATAAAATGAACGGGTGCCTGTAATAACAATCTAGCTACAAAGACGGGTTATGAAATAATACCTTTCTGATCACAATCTAGTATTAATTTGCTTCGAATGAAAATGGAAAACTTCATATCCCGAAGCACGGAACAGAGGAAATACGTTCAAGCGTAATTTGACTCAGCCGGATGGGGATTCTTGCTGCGTAGTGCGCACAGCAGCTACAATAATACTAGATCTTCAAATCATATGTAAGCCATACCATCCTCACAATAACGGTGAGATAATTGTATACATTTGGTAAATCTTGCAGCTGCTCTTTTGATGTCGATGAGCACGTTCATTATAAAATGCACACAAGTACTTTAGCAATTCAACATGGCAAAACAATGGTTTAAAACACAAAATACTACAGCACGTAGATCAAATAAAAACGAATAAAGTAGCTGAAATAATGATTGCCAATAATAAGGGTAAACGTTAATGAAATGTATTTCCACATGTTGTGACATTGTCACTTTTATATTTTCGAATAGGCCTAGCCAATACATTACAATGAGATTTTAGAAGAAATAGCAAAAGGTTTGGGCAGTTTGAACTTTTTTTTTTTGCTGCTTGGGTTTTTTCTTGTGCAGCCTAAATGAAAAGCAGCATTTTGTAACTCGTGTAAAAATAGCAATCATGCTTTGAACATGCTCCAAGACTCCAACACTGCCAAGACTCTTTCAACTCTTGCATCTCATATCCAGGTGCTTTACTGCGAAAGGGTATTGGCTGCCTCGACATAGACAGACACACATCACATTCTACTCACCACCAATTGTGAAAGCAAATCATAAGCATGCTGTTTACAGTATGGGTGCATTTATGTATGGTATCACATGAAGACAATATTCTCTCTACATTGGGTTCAACCAAATACCTAGTAACATACTGTGAATAGTGTTGAAATGTGCTCTGTCCGTTATTCTTATTAAAGACAGCGCATATGTGAAAGACATGCGCTGCTTCACACACACACACACACACACACACACACACACACACACACACACACACACACACACACACACACACACACACACACACACACACACACACACACACACACACACACACACACACACACACACACACACACACACACACACACACACACACACACACACACACACACACACACACACACACACACACACACACACACACACACAGGGGGGACTGCAAGGTTGGAAACACCTGCTTTGTATTACCATTACAGACTTTGATCAGTGTCTTCATTAGTTTCCTTTGTAATCTCTTTCCTTTTATGGTAGAGCTGAACTAAGTGAACCGGGCACACTGATTTGACACATGTTCCATTCACCTGTCTTGTAAAAAGCTCAAAAGCTCTCCTGCTTTCAAATGTGTTGGTGTCTCTGGCATCCTTTGGCAGTGAACAGAAAATTGTCCTTTTGATTATTATTTACATTCTACATTTCCTCTCTATCCCCGTTCTCTTCAGAAGAAAATCTGTATGAAAAATATATTTGGAAACACTTTGACAAAACTGGATCCACGTGCATATTAGAACATAAACATATGGGGGCATATAGGAGGGTTTAGGACAGAGCTAATAGAGAGAACATTTGTTATATATGTTATAAATATCCCTTTTAACTGGTAATGTCCCAAACCCCTGTCTTTCCCCCATCAACCCAATCCATCATTATGTTCTTCATGTCTGTTAAACTACCTTTCACATACTACCCCTGTCAATCATATCTCTGGATGAAAAACATTTCAAAGACAAGCAGAAGGGAACTCTGACTCCACGTCTCATTTTTCCTTGTCAGATTGTGTGTGTGTGTGTGTGTGTGTGTGTGTGTGTGTGTGTGTGTGTGTGTGTGTGTGTGTGTGTGTGTGTGCGTGCGTGCGTGCGTGCGTGCGTGCGTGCGTGCGTGCGTGCGTGCGTGCGTGCGTGCGTGCGTGTGTGTGTATGTGTGTGTATGTGTGTGTGTGTGTGTCACATATTTCTCTGTCAGATTGTCTGGAACAGCACAGCGGGGGCACTGGAACTGATCCTAATGCTCAGGTCCTTCATGGTAAAACAGACAATTTACAACCTCCCAAAAATAACGGTCATTTGTCATGTAGCCAATCAGGCTATTTACTCCTCACCTCTCCTCTGATGTCCATCTCACAGGGTTCAGCACAGGGCAAGGGCATCACTGTACACTCTCAGCTGTGGTAGAAAAAAACTGAAAACTAACTTTGAACTCCTGTACCTCATCATATATCCCTCTTTTCTTTCTATGGTCTGGCCGATATGCTCACGATGGGATGGGGGATGTTTTCTGTTATTGCACATTGCATCAGCTCTGGACGACCCCTTTGACAAGGCTTCTTTTTAGTGATATAATGAGTGTATAAAAAAGCTGGGTAGAAATCAAAGGTGAAGGAAAGTGCGGTGCCAGAAATGTTAGTTGAGCACATTAAAGGAAGGAAGACAGAGACCATTGTGTGCTGTCTGTATTAAAACCAGAACTACCAACCCTAAAGCCCCTGCAGTCAGCTCTCCCTATGTCTCCCCATGCCTCAAACTATCATTGGTCTGAAAAATCACAAATATACTACAGTAGAGACAGGCTCCTTTGTGAATAATGATATGTTTCCTCTGTGGAGTTTTATATTGGGCCACCTACACGTTATTATTGCATTATCAAATTGTCCTTGGTTTCTAGAAGAATAGGCAGGAACAAAAAACGACTGGAAAAACTGCAAACAATATGCGTCCTGAGTTGTCCAGACTCCTGTACCATACGTGAACTTCACTCAAGGTACTCTTAGGCATTGCAAAAGGCATATTTCCCCACCACAACCTCCTGCCAGTAACTATCCTTAAGCATAGTGTGGTGCATCCAGTATCCATAAAGAAGAGAGTGGTTTTTGATTTGTATTTGTATTGAATGAGCATATGGAGCAAGTATGTGCCTTCCCTGTCAATGATAAGCCTTAGGAAACTGCTATTTGTCAGTGCTATAAAGCAGATTGCTGCCCAGTGGTTTCAATTAACATCAAAGGACTCTTCACAGGCAGTAATAGTTATATCAAAACCTGAAATGTATTATTTAGGTTCCGCGCGGGAGTCCTCCAAAAGATTGTGTCCCCTTTCAAAAGAGATTTTCTTTTCTTGCTGACTTTTTACATTCCGCCCTTTTCTATTGCTTTCTTCTCCTCTTTGAAGCAACCCCACATCACCCCTAGACAATCCCTTTGTAGCACTAGGGTACCTGGCTGGCTCCGACAGGGTGGCCTATTAGTTGGGTTACGTGTGTACATGAACAATACAGCGTCTGCGGCATACATTAAAAAGGGCATGTGGTATTGCGCTCGAAATTTGAAAGATCGGTAGCTAGTGTAGATAACGTGAAAGAAGATGGAGATATGGTATAGAGTGGAGGAAATATCTTCAGGCCATGTCCTCAATATAATTCATGAGTTCATCCATGTTGACTCCATCACCTTCAGCACACAGTTGACCTGTGTTGACAAATCCAGGACATTTAGGAAAATTCTCATTGTCACGCCCTGACCTTAAAGGGCCTTTTTTATTATCTTTTGGTTAGGTCAGGATGTGACTTGGGTGGGCAAATTTATGTTTCTATTTCTTTGTTGGCCTAGTATGGTTCCCAATCAGAGGAAGCTGTGTATCGTTGTCTCTGATTGGGGATCATACTTAGGCAGCCCTTTTTCCCACCTTAGTTTGTGCGATCTTGATTTGGTAAAGTTACTCTGTAGCCTGCAGAACGTTATGTTCGTTTATATTTTGTTGTTTTTTGGTGTTCATCAAATAAAGAAAGATGTACGCTTACCACGCTGCACCTTGGTCTCCTCATTCCATCAACGGACTCATATTTCTGCTTCATATTAGAACAGTCATGTAAGAATAGGTCTACACAGAGCCATGTGTTTAGAGAAATGAATGCATACATTTTAATACATGGCTCTGGGCCTACAGTGAGGGAAAAAAGTATTTGATCCCCTGCTGATTTTGTACGTTTGCCCACTGACAAAGAAATTATCGGTCTATAATTTTAATGGTAGGTTTATTTGAACAGTGAGAGACAGAATAACAACAAAAATATCCAGAAAAATGCATGTCAAAAATGTTATAAATTGATTTGCATTTTAATGAGGGAAATAAGTATTTGACCCCTTCTCAATCAAAAAGATTTCTGGCTCCCAGGTGTCTTTCATACAGGTAACGAACGGAGATTAGGAGCACACTCTTAAAGGGAGTGCTCCTAATCTCAGTTTCTTACCTGTATAAAAGATACCTGTCCACAGAAGCAATCAATCAATCAGATTCCAAACTCTCCACCATGGCCAAGACCAAAGAGCTCTCCAAGGATGTCAGGGACAAGATTGTAGACCTACACAAGGCTGGAATGGGCTACAAGACCATCGCCAAGCAGCTTGGTGAGAAGGTGACAACAGTTTCTGTGATTATTCGCAAATGGAAGAAACACAAAAGAACTGTCAATCTCCCTCAGCCTGGGGCTCCATGCAAGATCTCACCTCGTGGAGTTGCAATGATCATGAGAACGGTGAGGAATCAGCCCAGAACTACACAGGAGGATCTTGTCAATGATCTCAAGGCAGCTGGGACCATAGTCATCAAGAAAACAATTGGTAACACACTATGCCGTGAAGGACTGAAATCCTGCAGCGCCCGCAAGGTCCCCCTGCTCAAGAAAGCACATATACATGCCCGTCTGAAGTTTGCCAATGAACATCTGAATGATTCAGAGGACAACTGGGTGAACGTGTTGTGGTCAGATGAGACCAACATGGAGTTCTTTGGCATCAACCCAACTTGCCGTGTTTGGAGGAGGAGGAATGCTGCCTATGACCCCAAGAAACCATCCCCACCGTCAAACATGGAGGTGGAAACATTATGCTTTGGGGGTGTTTTTCTGCTAAAGGGACAGGACAACTTCACCGCATCAAAGGGACGATGGACGGGGCCATGTACCGTCAAATCTTGGGTGAAAACCTCCTTCCCTCAGCCAGGGTATTGAAAATGGGTCGTGGATGGGTATCCCAGCATGACAATGACCCAAAACACACGGCCAAGGCAACAAAGGAGTGGCTCAAGAAGAAGCACATTAAGGTCCTGGAGTGGCCTAGCCAGTCTCCAGACCTTAATCCCATAGAAAATCTGTGGAGGGAGCTGAAGGTTCGAGTTGCCAAACGTCAGCCTCGAAACCTTAATGACTTGAAGAAGATCTGCAAAGAGGAGTGGGACAAAATCCCTCCTGAGATGTGTGCAAACCTGGTGGCCAACTACAAGAAACGTCTGACCTCTGTGATTGCCAACAAGGATTTTGCCACCAAGTACTAAGTCATGTTTTGCAGAGGGGTCAAATACTTATTTCCCTCATTAAAATGCAAATCAATTCATAACATTTTTGACATGCGTTTTTCTGGATTTTTTTGTTGATATTCTGTCTCTCACTGTTCAAATAAACCTACCATTAAAATTATAGACTGATCATTTCTTTGTCAGTGGGCAAACGTACAAAATCAGCAGGGGATCAAATACTTTTTTCCCCCACTGTACGTATACCTCGTCCACTATTTTACTTTGCTCTACCAATAATACCACATCTTCTATTTCTTATGCATGTTGAAAGGGAAAGGGCATCATTAAGTTCATTCCAGTAGCTGGCATTTATCTACCCTCTTTTCTTCATTGTCATATAAATTAGAATGATGCTTGAACCCCTGAAGGGAGCTATGAGAGGTTATAACTAAAGCTTTTCTCTTTGAATGCTTCGGTGGCCCGCCGTTAGCTGGTATGGTGTTAAAACCATCGCTAACCTCTTGGCCAGAGCTTAAAGTGAAGGCAGGGCCCTATAAGAATGATTCACAAAGTACATACACCATTCAATACATGTTGATTAAGCCTCTATAAATGATCACATAGTGCCCGCAGGAAAAAGCACCATTGGTTAGTGAACAGAGAGAGCGTGCAGCCCTAGTCTAAGATGTGGTACGCTTCCCTGGCCGGGATCATTTCCAGACACCCGTACAGAGGAAGGGAAGCACTCTGCTATTGCTGTGATTTGAATACCATGATCACGGAACAGTTTTATAGGAAACCCATTAAAAAGTGAGGTTTGTCATACAAAAGAGCCCCTGTTTAAATCTCACGCACAATGTCAGGCTGAAAGACATTATAAAAATGGTTATATACGGAAGCATAGCTAGATACATCCTCTGTGTGTGTGTGTGTGTGTCCTTGTCTTGTGCTCTCTCATCTTGGGAGGAAATCTTTTGTGGGGGACAGAAGATGACTCCTTTTTTGGAGGGATATGTGTAGGCCTACTTTATCACTCACAGCCAACCCGGTGCCTAGGCCTAATCCTGCGTTTGTTCAGTCTGACACAAATCACTGTCTGAGATTGAGCTTCACTCTAATAAAGATGTCTGTGTAAAATATGCTAATTATAATACATAGGATATAGAAAATATAAGAATTTCATTAAAACCAAATGAGGTCCAATGAGGTGGACACAATGCCCTGACGTGACCCTTAACCTTCCTCATCTTCACTCCCATTACCCATAGAGTTATAGCCTCCACGCAGATCAAACAGACCATAAGTGAACAATGGCTGAAATTGCATATTAATATGATATGTAAAAGTTCAACAGATATTGGGAGTGATCCCTTTGAAAGGGACTGTTTTACATTAAGGGATTTTTATTAGCGCTTTTCTAGTCTTTAATGTGCATGTTTTCCCCCTGAGTCAGGCAGTCACTGGGACCAGGTTTGGGTCTTATTGGTGGTTCTCTATTTTAGGACATGTTGCTCAGAGTGTCTTGGTATGCTTAGAGATCAGTCGTAGCATAGGCCTACAGCAAGGTTGACTTGTAGCAAGACATGCCTTCTAATGCTGTGAATCCTTGTTTGTAGATTATGTTACAGATGTAGGATCGTAGTTTGACCACCCTGTTATAGGATAACTTTCCTGCATTGCAGGACATTTAAAACTTGTAGTGTATATTTGAGGTTTAAAAGGCTTCTGAAGTTTGTAATTTCCACTTTGAAATGTCAGACTTGATTTTCCCGTACGAAAAATGTATCAACCCCTACAAAATGTTTTATTAATTATAATCCACATACTGTTTCTGCAGGATTATTTTCCTGCTGTACTAAACTGGCTCAAATTAAGATCCTACATCTGTATTCCATATGTTCTGTAAATCCATAGATAGTGAACAGTGGGTGTGAGACTGGCATTTTTGGCAGTTGACTAGGAATCTGACTAACACACCCATTGCATACTGAAATAATTTACAGTGAACTTTATTTATTCATATATTTTTTATCTTTCAGACATTGTCATTTGCAGAGTATGCTTGTGGTGAAAGGTATATTTTACACTGAATACAGAGCTTCCTACATCTACGTAGTGACCCCTCCTTCACTTTCAATCATATCCAACTGTGACCCCTTCTTCACGTTCAATCAAATCCAACTGTGACCCCTCCTTCACTTTCAATCAAATCCAACTGTGACCCCTCCTTCACTTTCAATCAAATCCAACTGTGACCCCTCCTTCACTTTCAATCAAATCCAACTGTGACCCCTCCTTCACTTTCAATCAAATCCAACTGTGACCCCTCCTTAACTTTCAATCAAATCCAACTGTGACCCCTCCTTCACTTTCAATCAAATCCAACTGTGAACCCTCCTTCACTTTCAATCAAATCCAACTGTGACCCCTCCTTAACTTTCAATCAAATCCAACTGTGACCCCTCCTTCACTTTCAATCAAATCCAAATGTGACCCCTCCTTTACTTTCAATCATATCCAACTGTGACCCCTCCTTCACGTTCAATCATATCCAACTGTGACCCCTCCTTCACTTTCAATAATATCCAACTGTGACCCCTCCTTCACGTTCAATCATATCCAACTGTGACCCCTCCTTCACGTTCAATCATATCCAACTGTGACCCCTCCTTCACTTTCAATAATATCCAACTGTGACCCCTCCTTCACTTTCAATCATATCCAACTGTGACTCCTCCTTTAAGTTCAATCAAATCCAACTGTGACCCCTCCTTCATGTTCAATCATATCCAACTGTGACCCCTCCTTCACTTTCAATCATATCCAACTGTGACCCCTCCTTCACTTTCAATCATATCCAACTGTGACCCCTCCTTCACGTTCAATCAAATCCAACTGTGACCCCTCCTTCACGTTCAATCATATCCAACTGTGACCCCTCCTTCACTTTCAATAATATCCAACTGTGACCCCTCCTTCACGTTCAATCATATCCAACTGTGACTCCTCCTTCACTTTCAATCAAATCCAACTGTGACCCCTCCTTCACTTTCAATCATATCCAACTGTGACCCCTCCTTTACGTTCAATCAAATCCAACTGTGACCCCTCCTTCACGTTCAATCATATCCAACTGTGACCCCTCCTTCACTTTCAATCATATCCAACTGTGACCCCTCCTTCACTTTCAATCATATCCAACTGTGACCCCTCCTTCACTTTCAATCATATCCAACTGTGACCCCTCCTTCACTTTCAATTATATCCAACTGTGACCCCTCCTTCACGTTCAATCAAATCCAACTGTGACCCCTCCTTCACTTTCAATAATATCCAACTGTGACCCCTCCTTCACTTTCAATCATATCCAACTGTGGCCCCTCCTTCACGTTCAATCATATCAAACTGTGACCCCTCCTTCACTTTCAATCATATCCAACTGTGATCCCTCCTTCACTTTCAATAATATCCAACTGTGACCCCTCCTTCACTTTCAATCATATCCAGCTGTGACCCCTCCTTCACTTTCAATCATATCCAGCTGTGACCCCTCCTTCACTTTCAATCATATCCAGCTGTGACCCCTCCTTCACTTTCAATCATATCCAACTGTGACCCCTCCTTCACTTTCAATTATATCCAACTGTGACCCCTCCTTCACTTTCAATCATATCCAACTGTGACCCCTCCTTCACTTTCAATTATATCCAACTGTGACCCCTCCTTCACTTTCAATCATATCCAGCTGTGACCCCTCCTTCACGTTCAATCAAATCCAACTGTGTTTATACATATCCAATAACTGTCACCTCTGCCCAAAGTCAGGGGTTGAATTAGGAGTTTCTGGACAGACGAGCTGTACCCTAAAAATGTCAAAGATCTGTTCAATACCATATGCTGTCTCTCATACTAAGGTGATGAGTCCTGTTCCACCCTGTTCCCCCTCATTTTAACCCGTAAATTGGTCTAACAGTAAATAGAATAATTGGTTAGTTGAGTGGAGTGGCCTGGTCTCTTTGCACTGTGTATGAAACATATAGAGAACACTTCTCAGACCTTCCACAGCATCTGTTTAGTTGTCTGTTTGGTTTGGCTTAAGAAAGGCAGCAGCTTCTGGGTATCCTAAGCCCATTAATAGACTTTGATGTAGGATCCCAAATACACCTTGTTCCAATTTAACTTGTGTTCCATTTGTGTGTTGTTGTTGCAGATGGATTCGGAATACTTAGTCTTAGAAGCCACGGCAGTTCAAGGCCGACCGCGGTACTGCAGGCATTGTTAGCAGAAAATCGCATCGCCCTTTATAGTGAATGGAAAAAGGTCAATCTTTGTGGTCAATCTTCGTGTAAATAAAATACAATTTTCGAAGACAATCCCGGTACCAATAATTGCTTCTAATACACCAGATGTATGTCCTTGAACCGATTATTTTAAAATCGCACATAGAAGATGTTCTAAGTATAATTTAGTTGCTAATGGCAGCCTGCAGTACCCCGGTCAGCCTTTAACTTGAGCTACCCAATGCGAGGGGGCAACACTGAGCTAGCTTGCAATGTCACTTCTTGGAATAGCTCAAACTGTGCATGTTATGTCTCCATGCCATCTTAACCGGCCATCTTAACCGGCTTCATTTGGCTTCAATGTGCTGTTGAGTCTTCACATAGGAATAAATGGTGTCACATGATCAATGGCTTTGTCCGTTCATATATACAGTCATTGTCTTCAGCATCATCATCATCCTGGTCATTATCACCACCATCTCTCACTCACCACTATGAACTTCAGTGTCATTGTTTACATCATCTATAGCCTTATATGGTGATGCTGGCTTATTGATGATCTTATAGGATAAGTAAAGACTGACAGTAACTGACACATTATCTCCCATACAGTATAACAGCCTTCTCCCAGATGTTAACACGAGGCAGTTTGTTCATAATTAGCCTGGTCTGCATGAGGCAGTTCAGTGAAAGAGAAGGGACAAGACATATAAACATTATCAGGCGTATGTTTGACTGAACACTCTCAGTAATTAGAGCTATTTGTGATGACATCACCATGTCAAACAAATAGTGTGACCGCTGGAAATGTGCTGTGCAACCAATCGGAAGCCTGCCACACACCTTGAGCTAACACTCCGTACACACACACACACACTCTCTTTCTGTTCTTTTTCTGACACAAAGCAGCCAGTCTCCAGCCGGTCGTTTTGTTTGAAGCCATCAAGTGGTTTTGCAAATTATGTTGTTTTGTGCTGAAGTGCTGAAGCAGATTAATTAAAGAGTGTGTGACTGCATTAGTGTTACTGAAAACAAGCGTCTCGACAACACGGCCTGCCTGCCGTCTGTAAACAGCAACAGTTTTAGACACGAACACACACACACGTGCACACACACACACACATGTAGATAACAAGTCGGGGAGCCAAGTCTCCCCATTTCAACATTATGTCGAAGACGGGCTCTTGGGCAGCATCCAAGGGTTTTTGCTTATTTGTCTTTTGTAAAAAAGGACAACTATCCGAGCGGTGCCAAAGCACCCCAGGGCCTTAGATATATGAAGGGCTGCTCTCCTCTCAGCTGGTACACAGATGTGTGTGCCGAGGGAGTCCGCTGTCTGAACCGAGCACAGATTAGTGATCCTTTTTTTCTATTCCTAATAAAGAAAGAGCAGTGTGTGTGTGTCGGTGTGTCAGTGTGCGTGCATGTGTGTGTGGCATGTGTGAGGGGAAAATAACACCGCCCGCCCGCTGATCAGAAGTAAATGGGGGAGCTTGGTGGCCACATATAATGCTGCTCTTATCATAAAATAACAGCACTTTTAATTTTAACTGTGGTTTAGGTCTTGGGGTTTTGCCGAGGACTTAAAAAAATAGTTGTGTTTTTCATATTTTTGACTTGTTCTGAATGTTTGGAGTTAGATGCTTTAAATAGAGTTCCAATTATGGCCAACCGCTTTCTTTCAGCAAATGTTTCCAGATATACAGTTTATTGTTCCAGTCTCACCAGAAAATATTAAAACAACCAATTTACTAGAGGGAGGAATGACAGCTAATGATGAAGTGGTGGCAGCGGAACCATTTCTTTTAAGTTGTTTTTGTATAGTAAAGTGCTTGTGTGTGTGTGTGTGTGTGTGTGTGTGTGTGTGTGTGTGTGTGTGTGTGTGTGTGTGTGTGTGTGTGTGTGTGTGTGTGTGTGTGTGTGTGTGTGTGTGTGTGTGTGTGTGTGTGTGTGTGTGTGTGTGTTTGCGTGTGCGTACATGTGTGTGTGTGTGTGTGTGTTTGTATGTCTGTGTGTGTGTGTTTGTATGTCTGTGTGTGACCTTGGCCGGTCAGACATCAAGGACAGAGTAAGGAAACAGCTGTGTGAGAGAGGTGATAACTTCATAAGCAGGGCCAGGGGTGAGCAGGGAGGTGCCAGGAGTACCCCACACAGCCAGTCTCACTTGAGTGCAGCGAGCCCTAAACACCTTCTGATTAGATATTTCCCAGAGGGTAAAGAGGACAGCTGTGTATTTCCACTGTACCCACTGTACCCACAAGCCCAGTACTAATGTCTTCTGATGTCTCCTGAAGTGGGTCATAGGCTGAATCCCAAATTACACCCTATTGCATTTATAGTGCACTACTTTTGACCAGGGTGTGTAGGGAATGGGGCGTCATTTGAGACACAAGAGTATATTCATAGGTAGAATTACCACTGTGAGATGTTCTCTGGTACAGTAGGATGATGGCCTGCTATAAGATTTCCTCTGAAAGTTGAGGCGAAAAGCCATGATGAAAGGACCAGCCAATAAGATGACACGCCTTATCTTGATAATTCACTGCTTCACTGTGAACAGAGGTATTAGTCATCTGATTTTCACTTAGGAATCATACAATTCTCACCAGACAATAATGTCACGTGCATCAGTCTCCTCAGGTGTTTCACACCCACATCAACAAGGACTTGAAAACATTATGAAATAGGAACATACTGTACTCTAGAACAGTGGTTCACAAACTGGGTGGCATGCCCACTGGGGGGGGGGGGGGGGGCTTCAACTTACTCTTGAAAGTTATAATAGTAGAATGCACAAGGTGCAATTTCGATATTGGGTAGTGCATCATCAGTTCCTCTTGTCATTGCATACCTTAGAGAGCTATTAATAACTCAGCAAACATTTTTTTAGCTAGGTTCTTTAGCCTATAGATTTTGTTGTAGTGTTTGAGTCACTCAAATATCACATGAATACACATTAGACATGGCAAAATGTATTGAATTGCAAGAAAATTTGCTTTAAAACGGCAACCTTTTCTCTCCACCAACAAGAGGGGTGTGAACAGTTTGTGTCATGAACAGTGCTTGTGCCATAGAAATAGACGTGGCACGTGCACGCAGGGAGGGAGGGGGTACCAACAGTGGTGTGCAGAAAGACATCTCGGAACGCACAACTCATCGGTCCTTGTCACGGATGGGCAATTGCAGCAGACGACCACACCGGGTTCAGCTATCAGCTAAAAACAAGAAGAAGCAGCTCTAGTGGGCACGCGATCACCAATATTGGACAATTGAGGAGTGGAAAAACATTGCCTGGTCCGACGAATACCGGTTCCTGTTGCGTCATGCTGATGGCAGAGCCAGGATTTGGCGTAGGCAGCATGAGTTCATGGCCTCATCCTGCCTGGTGTCAACAGTACAGGCTGGTGGTGGTGGTGTAATGGTGTGGGGAATGTTTTCCTGGCACACGTTAAGTCCCTTGATGCCAATTGAACAACGTTTGAACACCACACATTGTAGAATCCACGCACCGAATAATTCAGACTGTTCTGGAGGCAAAGACGGGTCCGACCCGGTACTAGATGGCTGTACCTAATAAACTGACCACTGAGTGTATCTTGGTAAAGTAGGTCATGTATGTCATGGTATGGAGTCTATATATTGCAACTGTAGACATAATAATCTCCTGACCAACATTCTATAGTAAACGTATGGTTATGTTTATTATAGATCTGCAGTTTTAAAAAGAGCACACCCACCGTGACCCTTTTCTGGCATCTGACCCAAGTTTCTACATTCTCTATTGTAAATCAACAAGTCATTAAAAGAGCAAGAGAAGCAGTTATTCCAAACATAGAACCACAAAAGCATCAGACAGTGATTTGAGGGGAATCCCAATGCCTTTAGCTGCTAGTAATTAGTCACAGATAGAACATAAAATGTGATTGGGGATGAGAAAATAACACATAGATTGCAGACTGTGGTTTTGAATCCCAGATTCCTCAGGGAGACTGTCAGGGAAGGAAACACTTGATTTAAGGCGTTGTTTCAGTAAATTACCTCTCTGAGAAAGACAGCACAGGAGTTTTTAATTGCTCACATGAAATTACAGAGCGAAAATGGTGGTGCTTATGTATTTAGGTAGAGACAGACGTTCACAGTTGTATTTTTAGTTCAGATATAGCTACACATGTGTTGCTATTATCGAGGTTTCTACTCTGGGCTTTTCTTGCTCTTTGGGGTCAAGACCGGATTACTATAAAAGCACATTGTGACAGCTGCTGATTTAATAAGGGCATAATTAATTTTGATTGATATACATTTTTAGCTGATCACTGATGAGTTCTTGCCAATCAGTTGTTCAGTAATATTTCTTATTGCTTCACGTTAGTACAGACACCTTGTGAAATAGCTGACTCTCAATTTCCATTCAGTGAAACAATGATTCAGCGAACAGGTTTCTTCACCACAACACCCATGAGAATGTTTCATTTCTCCTGTTTAGTCAAAGGCCTCCCTGACAGATGTCAAATAAGACCCTGCTTATGATTTCCAATCAAATCCTTTTGTCTAATTAATATTTTTTCTATGCTAAATGGGATCACCGAAGGACAGTTGGTATGTCTGAACAACATCTGACAAATAGCTGTATCAATTCCAATTGGAATCCATTTATTTGTTATTCGATTGCTTCTCTGCATAACTGGCCCAAAGTCTCTTTCGTAATCATGGAGGGGGACATTTTATCACTCAACTCCTATCCAAAACGACTCTGCATCAGTTGTTCTTCCCTGTTTGTAAATGATGGTGATTTGTTTGTCTGTTTGTACGTTATGGTGGTCGTGCTCATCATTCAGTGGCACCAAACAGACTACAGGATTTCTGTTCCTGCTCGCCTGGTGGTGGCTCCAGGGCCCGTGCTGATGATTCTGCGGACAGCTGTATGTGTGTGTGGTGTAGAGGGTGTGTGTGGTTTAGAGGGTGTGTGTGACAACTAACCAGCCCTGTTGTGGGGACAGGCTACGTAATGTCAACAAACAGCAACAACAACGGAAGTATTGCTGCCTGCCTGCCTGCCTGCTGGTCTCTGAGCCTCAGCTATGTTGTAATTAGAATGGGATGAGAACACAAGACCAGGGGTGATGGGCTCTAACCAGAACCAAACTGTTTCTCTGTACTGAGGCACTCTGAGGATTACATGCAGTATATCAGAATGGGAATGTGGTCTCTGTGCATTCCTCCTCTGGCTGCCCTGTCATTGTATGCATCCCAAATGGCACACTACATAGGGAATAGGGTACCGTTTGGAACATAACCTCTGTCTCTGCCTGCCACATGTCACTGCTTTCTGCCTGGTCACTGATCCACTGGTCTCAGCCTGGTCACTGGTACACTGGTCTCAGCCTGGTCACTGATCCACTGGTCTCAGCCTGCATGCTCCTCCTCCTCTCTGCCTGGTCACTGATCCACTGGTCTCAGCCTGGTCACTGATCCACTGGTCTCAGCCTGCATGCTCCTCCTCCTCTCTGCCTGGTCACTGATCCATTGGTCTCAGCCTGGTCACTGGTCTACTGGTCTCAGCCTGGTCACTGATCCACTGGTCTCAGCCTGCATGCTCCTCCTCCTTTCTGCCTGGTCACATGTCCACTGGTCTCAGCCTGCATGCTCCTCCTCCTCTCTGCCTGGTCACTGGTCACTGGTCCACTGGTCTCAGCCTGGTCACTGGTCACTGGTCCACTGGTCTCAGCCTGCATGCTCCTCCTCCTTTCTGCCTGGTCACATGTCCACTGGTCTCAGCCTGCATGCTCCTCCTCCTCTCAGCCTGGTCACTGGTCACTGGTCCACTGGTCTCAGCCTGGTCACTGGTCACTGGTCCACTGGTCTCAGCCTGGTCACTGGTCACTGGTCACTGGTCCACTGGTCTCAGCCTGCCTGCTCCTCCTCCTCTCTGCCACTGGCCATATGATCTGCTCTAATCTGGAGTCCAGATGTGTCCTGTTCTTCTCTTTAGTCACCCTCCTCAACCGCTGCTTAGCTGGCCCTGCGTGTGGAAGTGTGTGTGTTGGTGTATGTGTGTGCATGTTTTTATGTACATGTGTTTGGGAGGAAGAAAGGAAGGGAGTGTGTGTGTGTGTGTGTGTGTGTGTGTGTGTGTGTGTGTGTGTGTGTGTGTGTGTGTGTGTGTGTGTGTGTGTGTGTGTGTGTGTGTGTGTGTGTGTGTGTGTGTGTGTGTGTGTGTGTGTGTGTGTGTGTGTGTGTGTCCTTTTTCAAACCACATTATCTGCCAGTCTATGCTGCCTCCCACTGGTTGGGTGTGATATTACTAGACATGTGTGTATTGGGTTGTAAAACTTACAACCCAGTGGAACATCTTTGCCATGGTTTAAGGAATAGTTTCCCCGGATGCTCTTTAACAACAACTGAGACTCCCTTGACACTCAATACAGAGAAACCTAGAAGATATACAATTACAAGGAATTTGGATGTGAATATTTTTTCACTCATCTGCTCTGGTCGATGTGTCCCTAGTCACAGGCGATGACAAACCTTTCAATAAGTGAGTGTTCAGTTATGGGCTCCACCACCACCGCCACCATCTCCAGCTATGAGAGCATGCGTCCCAAATGGCACCTTATTCCCTATATAGTGCACTACTTTTGACCAGGGAATATGGTGCCATTTGGGACACAAGCAAACACTACAACGGAGACATCTCTTGTAAACAGCAGACCATAATCATATGTAGCCTAAACTGAGACACGATTAATGGAAATCCCCCTGCCAGAAAACACAAGAAATACCTATGTTTTGGAAAGTGATCAAGATGGGTTTGTGTCTATGTGGAGTCTGGATATATATTGCACTAGCTAACTGCCCAATTATGTACAGATGCACAGACCGGTTTCATCTCATTTGCAGAGTTGCTCAAGTTTCAATGAAACCATGCTCTGTTTAACCCCTGTAAAGCTGGGAATTATAGTGACCTGTTAATTGTCCTCCTATACTCCTTTTTCCTCCCAGCACATCATGGATCTGACCTCTGTGTAACATCTTGATGATAGATATCAAATTTAACAGTTTCATTGGCTGCTATAAAACAATACAAAGCCCTGCTTTGTTTTTCAGACACCCCGGCCAAATAAGGGAGAATGCTGCCAGATCAGCCAGCATTGTGGGCTGTGCTTGCTGTGACTCTGGGCTACGCTCCCCACGGGCAGGGAGGATGGAGGGATCCAGTTCAGCTCTGGGAGCCTTACTCCTCTTCTCTTCTCCTCCCCTTGTCTCCCCCATCCAGCTCCCCTCCACCCCTCCCCATGTCCCCCCGTCGCACAGCCTCCCCAGGGGGTGGGTCAGCTGGGGAGGCATCCCACCCCAGCCCTAGAGAGGAGGGGGGCTTTCTATGTGGACAGAATGGTTTTGTCAGCAGCCTGTTGCTTAGGTTTGTTTGGAGCTCGCGGTCCCTGCTGGAATATGTAACCAAATTCCTTCTCCCGGTCCCACAATCGGAGTGTGCTGCCAGATTCCCTGGCAAAAAGGCCCTGAATTAGGGCCAGACCTCCTGCTCATCCCACAAACCCTTTCATGTTCCCAAACCACAGCCTGAGCGAGGCGCCTCGGTTTCAACAGCAGCAGACCAGCATATGTTTGCCTAATTCCTGAGACATGATGACAGTGGTCTCCCAGCCACGAAAAGACGGCTTCAGTTGTTTTTTGTTTTTTTTACCCTTTAATTATTATTTTCTGTTGTTGATGACTTCCAATAGTCACTTGACGCCACGTTTTCTCATTACATATGTTTTTATATGCCGACCCCAATCTTACCCCACACCTCCACATCCCCACCCTCCCTCAACATATCCACAATGCCTAGCCCCATGACCCAGGACAAGGGGAGTGGAAAAAACAGAGCCCAGTGGGGGAGGCTTTTCGTTGGCCAACGGGAGATGGTGGTTGGAGAATTATGGTTGGATATTACCCACAGGCCACTGCAGGGTGCTGGACAGGCTCAGTCTGCTGAGAGGTGGACACGGTTAGCCTTCCTGCCGCAGGTCCCGCTATATTACCCATAACCACCCCTGATGGTACAGACAGGGTGTCAGTCAGAGGAACCGTACCCAAAACATCACGCCATGATGCCTACAGTATATGACCTCTAGTTCACACTTGACTACCGCTTCCTACAAGACTTTACAGTATCCTGGTAAAGGCTTTGTCTATGTCCCAAATGGCACCCTATTCCCTTTATAGTGCACTACTTTTGAATAGTGCTCATAGGGCTCTGGTCAAAAATAGTGCACCATATAGGGAAGCACCATAGTGAATAGGGTTAAATTTGGGATGCACATTTGTCTTTGGCATTCCAATGATAGTATGAAGACCACAGCAGCCAGTGTTAAGTAGTCTTCTCTGGTCGACGTTGTTCATTGTGTGTCCACAATCTAGTGAGCCTTCTAATATAAACCTCAAGGTCAGTCAGTCGGCAACCTATCTATTAGCTAGCTAGGCAGAACGACTCAGTCGGTAAGCTTGGTGGAGTCAGAGTAGAGATACTATTCAGCCAAGAGAAATAAGCAACAGAGTACATAGAAAATAATCTGAATTTAGTCGCACATCATGGTTTGCTTTGAAGGGGAAGGTATTGATATATTTCTGCTGCTTTATTCCAGGTATCAGAAGCCCTGTGTGCTCTCCCCCTTCGGGCTGGTGTTTGGGAGTTAAGACTCTTTGGCTGGCGTGGACTGCCTGTGGCTGTCATTGCATGTGTTTAGTTTCACCACCAGTTCCTATGACTTATACTGCTCCCCTGCTAGTCTCTGAGATGGCGTGTGACACACACTTATCCAAGGCAAATCTGCTCGTCCCGCTCTGCCAACTCAAACAGCCCTCTGTATATTACTGACGTCCAACCCAATATCTTTGGACTTTTAAAGGCGTGTTCTTTCTTGCTTTTTCATGTACAAATCTGACCATAGTTTCAAATACTCAATCATTAAATCCTCAGTGCTGCTTGCTGAAACATTCTGAGTTTATTTTATTCCTGGATGTACAGACAGCCGCAATACATTTTTAGAAGCTGTGGCAGGAGCCGTGTGTATTTTAACACGTTGGCCATATGCGGAACACTGACCCATTCCATAAACACAACTGTCTGTCTGCTGCAGCCTGCGCACCATGGGTCCACTTCACCAGTCTGACAGGAGGGCTGGGGGTTTGTGTGTGTGCGTGTGTGTGTGCTATGCTGTAGCACTTTCTCTTTGTGGAGAGGTGGGCAGCTCTTCGGTTGAAACTCTTGCTGCATTTTGACTGAGACACAAGACTCATTTTTATCAGAAGAGCCAGAGACCTCATCCTTATGTTCACCAGAAGATTGCTAGAATTAACTTTAAAAGGCTGTTACCGTCCTTGGAACCACCAGGCATCATCCAAAACTAAACTATGACTGTTGCAATTTCAATCTTACATTCTCATAACCTCTCTTGTCAGGTCAAAGACTATAACAGTGTTTAACTAACATTAGGTTTTGTATGATTAAATGGTTTTAAATGGTTTTATTAAATGGCCCACAAAATGAATTTGAGATGCCTCTTCTTTGTCCGGGGAGTCCTTCATTCATGTACTGTAGAAAGTAATTTGTTCTGCAAAGAAATGTAATAATTGGAAACCCGTTGCCTAGAACTTTTCGAGTAACCCAAATCAAAGTATTTCAGTGTTCAATACTTAAAGTAATAAAGCGACATCACTAAACATATGGTTATATTTTTAAGTTGTTAATACTTAACTGTTTTGTGTTTTATGAACTTTTGACACTAAATTGCATTATGTATTCTGAACTAGAACAATTGAAGTTACTTGAACATTAATATTTATTCTAGGGAACATAAAAATGTAGGGTTCCTTCTACTTAAATTATTAACCTTCATTACAACTTTTTTCAAGTGTAAGTATTTCTGATTAGTCCTTTTCAGTGGTCATGTCTTAATGTTTAACATTGTTTTATGTATTTGACGATTTGTCATTTTACCCACCTTGGCAGGCATTGTTGAGCACAGTGCTCAACCCTCTAGCAGTAAATGGAGGTAGAGCTGTAACCAGTCATTGTTGAGCACAGTGCTTGTTCCTCTAGCAGTAAAGGGAGGTAGAGCTGTAACCAGTCATTGTTGAGCACAGTGCTTGTTCCTCTAGCAGTAAATGGAGGTAGAGCTGTAACCAGTCATTGTTGAGCACAGCGCTCATTCCTCTAGCAGTAAAGGGAGGTAGAGCTGTAACCAGTCATTGTTGAGCACAGCGCTCATTCCTCTAGCAGTAAAGGGAGGTAGAGCTGTAACCAGTCATTGTTGAGCACAGCGCTCATTCCTCTAGCAGTAAAGGGAGGTAGAGCTGTAACCAGTCATTGTTGAGCACAGTGCCCGTTCCTCTAGCAGTAAAGGGAGGTAGAGCTGTAACCAGTCATTGTTGAGCACAGTGCCCGTTCCTCTAGCAGTAAATGGAGGTAGAGCTGTAACCAGTCATTGTTGAGCACAGTGCTTGTTCCTCTAGCAGTAAATGGAGGTAGAGCTGTAACAAGTCATTGTTGAGCACAGTGCCCGTTCCTCTAGCAGTAAATGGAGGTAGAGCTGTAACCAGTCATTGTTGAGCACAGTGCTAATTCCTCTAGCAGTAAATGGAGGTAGAGCTGTAACCAGTCATTGTTGAGCACAGTGCTCATTCCTCTAGCAGTAAAGGGAGGTAGAGCTGTAACCAGTCATTGTTGAGAACAGTGCTCATTCCTCTAGCAGTAAATGGAGGTAGAGCTGTAACCAGTCATTGTTGAGCACAGTGCTCATTCCTCTAGCAGTAAAGGGAGGTAGAGCTGTAACCAGTCATTGTTGAGCACAGTGCTCATTCCTCTAGCAGTAAAGGGAGGTAGAGCTGTAACCAGTCATTGTTGAGCACAGTGCTAATTCCTCTAGCAGTAAATGGAGGTAGAGCTGTAACCAGTCATTGTTGAGCACAGTGCTAATTCCTCTAGCAGTAAATGGAGGTAGAGCTGTAACCAGTCATTGTTGAGAACAGTGCTCATTCCTCTAGCAGTAAAGGGAGGTAGAGCTGTAACCAGTCATTGTTGAGCACAGTGCTCATTCCTCTAGCAGTAAAGGGAGGTAGAGCTGTAACCAGTCATTGTTGAGAACAGTGCTCATTCCTCTAGCAGTAAAGGCAGGTAGAGCTGTAACCAGTCATTGTTGAGCACAGTGCTTGTTCCTCTAGCAGTAAAGGGAGGTAGAGCTGTAACCAGTCATTGTTGAGCACAGTGCTTGTTCCTCTAGCAGTAAATGGAGGTAGAGCTGTAACCAGTCATTGTTGAGCACAGCGCTCATTCCTCTAGCAGTAAAGGGAGGTAGAGCTGTAACCAGTCATTGTTGAGCACAGCGCTCATTCCTCTAGCAGTAAAGGGAGGTAGAGCTGTAACCAGTCATTGTTGAGCACAGTGCCCGTTCCTCTAGCAGTAAAGGGAGGTAGAGCTGTAACCAGTCATTGTTGAGCACAGTGCCCGTTCCTCTAGCAGTAAATGGAGGTAGAGCTGTAACCAGTCATTGTTGAGCACAGTGCTTGTTCCTCTAGCAGTAAATGGAGGTAGAGCTGTAACAAGTCATTGTTGAGCACAGTGCCCGTTCCTCTAGCAGTAAATGGAGGTAGAGCTGTAACCAGTCATTGTTGAGCACAGTGCTAATTCCTCTAGCAGTAAATGGAGGTAGAGCTGTAACCAGTCATTGTTGAGCACAGTGCTCATTCCTCTAGCAGTAAAGGGAGGTAGAGCTGTAACCAGTCATTGTTGAGAACAGTGCTCATTCCTCTAGCAGTAAATGGAGGTAGAGCTGTAACCAGTCATTGTTGAGCACAGTGCTCATTCCTCTAGCAGTAAAGGGAGGTAGAGCTGTAACCAGTCATTGTTGAGCACAGTGCTCATTCCTCTAGCAGTAAAGGGAGGTAGAGCTGTAACCAGTCATTGTTGAGCACAGTGCTAATTCCTCTAGCAGTAAATGGAGGTAGAGCTGTAACCAGTCATTGTTGAGCACAGTGCTAATTCCTCTAGCAGTAAATGGAGGTAGAGCTGTAACCAGTCATTGTTGAGAACAGTGCTCATTCCTCTAGCAGTAAAGGGAGGTAGAGCTGTAACCAGTCATTGTTGAGCACAGTGCTCATTCCTCTAGCAGTAAAGGGAGGTAGAGCTGTAACCAGTCATTGTTGAGAACAGTGCTCATTCCTCTAGCAGTAAAGGCAGGTAGAGCTGTAACCAGTCATTTTTGAGCACAGTGCTCATTCCTCTAGCAGTAAAGGCAGGTAGAGCTGTAACCAGTCATTGTTGAGCACAGTGCTCATTCCTCTAGCAGTAAAGGGAGGTAGAGCTGTAACCAGTCATTGTTGAGCACAGTGCTAATTCCTCTAGCAGTAAAGGCAGGTAGAGCTGTAACCAGTCATTGTTGAGCACAGTGCTAATTCCTCTAGCAGTAAAGGCAGGTAGAGCTGTAACCAGTCATTGTTGAGAACAGTGCTCATTCCTCTAGCAGTAAATGGAGGTAGAGCTGTAACCAGTCATTGTTGAGCACAGTGCTAATTCCTCTAGCAGTAAATGGAGGTAGAGCTGTAACCAGTCATTGTTGAGCACAGTGCTCATTCCTCTAGCAGTAAATGGAGGTAGAGCTGTAACCAGTCATTGTTGAGAACAGTGCTAATTCCTCTAGCAGTAAAGGGAGGTAGAGCTGTAACCAGTCATTGTTGAGCACAGTGCTAATTCCTCTAGCAGTAAATGGAGGTAGAGCTGTAACCAGTCATTGTTGAGCACAGTGCTAATTCCTCTAGCAGTAAAGGGAGGTAGAGCTGTAACCAGTCATTGTTGAGCACAGTGCTAATTCCTCTAGCAGTAAAGGGAGGTAGAGCTGTAACCAGTCATTGTTGAGCACAGTGCTAATTCCTCTAGCAGTAAAGGGAGGTAGAGCTGTAACCAGTCATTGTTGAGCACAGTGCCCGTTCCTCTAGCAGTAAAGGGAGGTAGAGCTGTAACCAGTCGTTGTTGAGCACAGTGCTAATTCCTCTAGCAGTAAAGGGAGGTAGAGCTGTAACCAGGTGTTGTTGAGCACAGTGCTAATTCCTCTAGCAGTAAAGGGAGGTAGAGCTGTAACCAGGTGTTGTTGAGCACAGTGCTAATTCCTCTAGCAGTAAAGGGAGGTAGAGCTGTAACCAGGTGTGGTTGAGCACAGTACTAATTCCTCTAGCAGTAAAGGGAGGTAGAGCTGTAACCAGGCGTTGTTGAGCACAGTGCTAATTCCTCTAGCAGTAAAGGGAGGTAGAGCTGTAACCAGGTGTTGTTGAGCACAGTGCTAAATCCTCTAGCAGTAAAGGGAGGTAGAGCTGTAACCAGTCATTGTTGAGCACAGTGCTCATTCCTCTAGCAGTAAAGGGAGGTAGAGCTGTAACCAGGTGTTGTTGAGCACAGTGCCCGTTCCTCTAGCAGTAAAGGGAGGTAGAGCTGTAAGCATTACAGGATGCTGCATTAGCCTCTGTCATTAAGAGTGGAGTGCACAACTTTGTTCATGGTGGGAATGGCTTGTCTCATTTTTGAAGGTCACTTTACCTGCAGGTTTTGATATCCGTTCATCGTAACCCATTACACCTTATAGCACAACAAATTGCTTAATACTATTTTAAAAATAGACTTTTCTTTCTTCAAACATGCATACAACATTGTGTAAAAGAATAATAAAGTTCTAAAAAAAATTATTACCCATAATCCTCTAAAAACAGAGCCATGTGGCACTATTAAGTATTCATAACTTGCAAAAATGTAATAATCCTATTTCGTTATTTAACTAGGCAAGTCAGTTAAGAACAAATTCTCATTTTCAATGACGGCCTAGGAACAGTGGGTTAACTGCCTTGTTCAGGGGAAGAGTGACAGATTTGTACCATGTCAGCTCGGGGATCAGATCTTGCAACCTTTTGGTTACTAGTCCAACGCTCTAACCACTAGCCTACCTGCCACCCCAATATCAGCACATCACAGATAAATTAAGTGTTTTTTACTCAAAGAGCAGTATGTCTACTACTTTATTATTTCAAGTAAAGATGTGAAACATAATAGAATCAAGTAAGAACAACTTATTTATTAAAGGTTAGATTGGCTTTAAAATATTAAATCATCATAACTTGCAAAAACTCAATAACTTTAGATTAGCCGAACACAAGTAAATAAAGTTATATTTAATTAATAACCTAATATTTGTTAACAGTACTCAAAAACAATAAGTGATAAGAAATCTTATTGACATCTGAGTTAGTACCACTTTTATGATTTGAGTTCTACTGACCGTTGGAGATGTTTGAGTAGTTACTTTTTACAGTTTGTGGGTGGCCAGAGTTGAAAGGCGGCCGGTCAGTCTGAAAGGGGCCAAAGGGCCAGGGGCCAAGGGGTCTGGTCAGTGGAGTGTCCCCACTGGGCTGCTCTACCTGTGGGTATCAGGTGTTGTGGGGGTCTGGAGGTTGGGGTCTGGAGGCTGGGCAGGCCTGGGGGATAGGAGGGTAATGACGCATGCATGTGAGGGGAGGCTCTGAGGGTAATGAGGTTCGGAGGATGCCGCCATCTCTGCGGGTGGTCCTCCCCTTCTCTCTTACACTGATCCCCCTACCTCTCTGTCTCTCTGTTTGCGTGTGCTCACGCGAAACGCCTTGAGTCCACGTCCCCTCCCTCTCCTCCAGCCAGGGACAACTGGATAGGCTCAAGTGGGGCCTTGGAGAGGCACCTGCTTTGGTTGGCTATCGCCCTCCTGCCTTCCACCCGACCTAGCCAAGCAGACTCCCGGAGTCCTGGACCACTCAGGGCTTTTCATCACATTACATCAGATCAAAAGCAATAAGCTAATTACAAAGGACTGTGGGCACACAAGCAGTAAATACAGAATCAACATCATTGATTTAATCCTCTTAGAGGCTAAGTGAAGAACTTTTTCAATGCCGATGTCAAAAATTACAGCCCTGTTTTCCGGAGCAACAGCGACAATCGGATGGATTAAAATATCACATGGAGTTCATTCAACCAAAGTAATCTACAGCAATGCCAATGTGAGTCAGGCGATGTGATGATGCTCGGCACAAAATGGAAGAAGACGAGAGACATTTAATCACAGGCTTTGGCTTGGTGTTACACTGCGCTGAGGACACATCTAGAGTTACTTGTTTATTTGTTCATCTGGGGGGGTTTCACAGAGGATGAGGTTTTTATGTGTACGAACTTCTCTGTTCGTTCAATCATTCATTGTGGCGGTTGGAGAGAAACAAATGTTTTATGCATGCAGCGATATGCATCTTAAAAGCAGAAGCATTAGGAAAGATACTGAAAATGCAAAAGGTTTCGTACAAAGATGACTTATTCATGATGTTCTGAGAAAAGCAGAAGCGTGTTTTAGAGCAAATCCATGTTATCATTGAAGAACCTCTCTCGTCTCTCTCAGTCCCAGAATTCATTTCTCCACCTGAGAACAGGGTCTGTAATGACAGCTGGAGGTGGGGCTGCTATAACGCTGTTATACCCCTAACCTACACTTAGATAAAAGGGTTCTTCGGCTGTCCCTATAGGAAAACCCTTTTTGGTTCTACTGTAGATACAACCCTTTTAGGTTCCATATACAGCCCTCTGTGTAAAAACCCAAAAGGTTTCTATTTGGAACCTTAAGGGTTTTACCTGGAACCAAAAAGTGTTCTTCAAAGGGCTCTTCTATGAGGACAACGGAATAACCCTTTTAGGTTGTAGATAGCACCTGTTTTTCTAAGAGTGAACATAGCATGTGTGATATCAACGCATGGAAGGAAGGGGAGGCTTTTCTCTCTCAAGAAAGTTCTGCTCTAATAAGGCAATAAGTAATACGGCAATTCAAGCAGTCGGGTCTCCCTGGATCATAACCTGACCTAAGACATGAATGCCTTTTTAATCAGACAGGAGTGACCTGAGGTGGCTGACACACCCTCAGCCGATTGTCATGACATCCAATCCCACTTCAGACAACAGGGTACAGCTAACTTGTCCTAGTATTTATCCACCTCTCATCACGGCGTACGCTGCAGACATATCATGGGGAAATATATGTGTATAAGGAACTGGAATTGAGGCCCTCAGAAACCACTCTCCTCAGGTTATTATCTTAAGCTGTGCCCTTCACAGAATATTCAAAGAGCACATGTTATGATTATTTGTGGAGGTCGCAGTGGTTCCATGTGTGCATACAGTGCAGTTTCTGTGTCTCTGTTTGGCAGTTTCTGTGTCTCTGTTTGTGCGTGCGTGTGTGCGTTTGCGTGCGATTTGTGCGATGTTGGCTTGCCCCCTATTGTCTGTAGCTCTGTCTCTATGGTGGCAGCCCTCTCGCTGACCTCTCATATGCCACATATTGCTCCCATCCAGCAGCAGTGTTTTTCTGGAATATGTAGGATAAGGCCTCATCTTGAACTTCACCCCAAACCCATCGGAGAAAGCAGTGTTTGTTGTGCAAGTAAGCCATCTAATGGACAACAATAGAACATGGTATAATTCACCAATACTCTCCAATGAGCTCCAGAGATATGAGGGCATGTGTGTTTGTCTACCAGTTGTCAGCTTGTTTTTATCTAAGATTCATGATGTGGTTAGTTCAGTGACATTTGGCTAAGACTCTCCAATATATTTTTTCCAATCTGACCACAGACAATACTACAACACAGTGTGCTGAGTTCTGACTTTTCAAGTTGACAGTCTCAGTAGGGATTAGTACTCTGGAGTAGTGTAAATAGAGTGGGGTGTCTGTCCTGTACTCAGTGTCCTCACTCCTCAGCAGAGCTAACTGGCCCTTGTTACAGCCTCATTTCTCCTGTGTAAATAACCTCAAACGGGATGCCATAGAATTCTCCACACTTCATCTGGCTCTGATTAATGTTTTACGGCATTGAATTAAATGTGCCTGGGACTCAAACCGTGCATGTATAGGGCCCGGCTTCGCTAGAGAGAGAGCTGTAGCTGCTCATGGGAACATTCTATCTTTCTTAACATGTCATTCACATAGTCCTATGACGGCTGCCATGTGTCATTGTTCAGTATGGCTCTGTGGTGCGAGCGAGGTGGCAACAGATAATAACACAAATTAAACGTATGGCAGTTGGGGAAAACATACCCGCCGTACTGTTTGAAATCTACAGTCATCACTCAATCAGTGTGGAGGCTGGAGAGAGACAGGCAGGGGTAGCATGGTGAGCTTACTGTACAGCAGTCTCATTTGTAGGACTGTGACTGTACACACAATGAGCATTTGACTGACTGGGTGACACTGGCCTTGACCGGATTGTTCTAGTTCTAGTTCTTGTAATCAGAATTTCATATCCACCTATCATATCAGTGTTACTTTATAACAGGGAGCTCAGCATAGCACCCAGTAGCAGGTGGCTAATGTCATCATTCTGGTTATTCAACACTGGAGTCCATTATAGTCGCTGAGCCGTGAGAAGACGGGGGAAGCGTTTTTTTAATGGAATCTTTCATTTCAGAGCTCTCTTTCACAGATATCCCACAGCACTGGAGATTGTGTAACAGAAAATAGGAATCAAGCTCTTTTGAAAGCACATTAAGCAGAAAGCAATTAACTAACACACAGTAGTTAGTTCCTGTATTAATACTTCAACAGCTGGAGCAGATTGGTTCGTCATTTTATCCCCTCTCCAGCTGTTACTTTACTGACAAGAACATTAAAGAGGATTTGTCCATTAATAAAGTAGAGCCATATATAGATACCTCTCTTAGAATGTAACCCTGAGGGAGACTAGATTTACATATGGAAAACTAAACTCAGGGAAACGAGAATGAACGGATGGACATCTTTTGAATACCCTGCCGGTCAGGCATCTTTTCAGCACTGCGATCTGATGGGAGCGGTTTCAAAGGACTTTTTTCTTGTGTAGCAGAATTTTGTCGTTGGTGTACATTTCAAAGTGCTTTATTGGTGCTCTCCACAGATGTGCTGCTTCTCTCTCAGAGGAACATTTGTTATGCTGTGAATTGGGGACTAAAGGGTAGGCCCAGGAATGTTTGATGACCGCTCGCTTCGCCTTCTACAATCTGGCTAGACTGAATCCAATCAGACTGCGTTGTTCTGAGCTGTTGACTACCTCTGTTCTATTTTATAAAGCTAGAAGGCAAAAAAATCTAATTGAAGTTGTTGCGTTGTGTTTTTTTGTCTTCTAAAATGTACAGTTGAGGTCGGAAGTTTACATACACGTAGGTTGGAGTCATTAAAACTCGCTTTTCAACCACTCCACAAATTTCTTGTTAAGTCGGTTAGGACATCTACTTTGTGCATGACACAAGTAATTTTTCCAGCAATTGTTTACAGACAGATTATTTCACTTATAATTCACTGTATCACAATTCCAGTGGGTCAGAAGTTTACATACACAAAGTTGACTGTGTCTTTAAACAGCTTGGAAAATTCCAGAAAATGATGTCATGGCTTTAGAAGCTTCTGATAGGTTAATTTACATCATTTGAGTCAATTGGAGGTGTACCGGTGGATGTACTTCAAGGCCTACCTTCAAACTCAGTGTCTCTTTGCTTGACATCATGGGAAAATCAAAAGAAATCAGCCAAGACCTCAGAAGAAAAATTGTAGACCTCCACAAGTCTGGTTCATCCTTGGGAGCAATTTCCAAACGCCTGAAGGTACCACGTTCAGCTGTACAAACAATAATACGCAAGTATAAACACCATGGGACCACGCAGCCGTCATACCGCTCAAGAAGGAGACGCGTTCTGTGTCCTAGAGATGAACGTACTTTGGTGCGAAAAGTGCAAATCAATCCCAGAACAACAGTAAACATAACCTGAAAGGCCGCTCAGCAAGGAAGAAGCCACTGCTCCAAAACCACCATGAAAAAGTCAGATTACGGTTTGCAACTGCACATGGGGACAAAGATCGTACTTTTTGGAGAAATATCCTCTGGACTGATGAAACAAAAATAGAACTGTTTGGCCATAATGACCATCAATATGTTTGGAGGAAAAAGGGGGAGGCTTGCAAGCCGAAGAACACCATCCCAACCATGAAGCATGGGGGTGGCAGCATCATGTTGTGGGGGTGCTTTGCTGCAGGACTGGTGCACTTCACAAAATAGATGGCATCATGAGGGAGGAAAATTGTGGATATATTGAAGCAACATCTCAAGACATCAGTCAGGAAGTTAAAGCTTGGTCGCAAATGAGTCTTCCAAATGGACAATGACCCCAAGCATACTTCCAAAGTTGTGGCAAAATGACTTAAGGACAACAAAGTCAAGGTATTGGAGTTGCCATCACAAAGCCCTGACCTCAATCCTATAGACAATTTGTGGGCAGAACTGAAAAAGCGTGTGCGAGCAAGGAGGCCTACATACCTGACTCAGTTACACCAGCTCTGTCAGGAGGAATGGGCCAAAATTCACCCAACTTATTGTGGGATGCTTGTGAAAGGCTACCCAAAACATTTGACCCAAGTTAAACAATTTAAAGGCAATGCTACCAAATACTAATTGAGTGTATGTAAACTTCTGGGAATGTGATGAAAGAAATAAAAGCTGAAATAAATCATTCTCTCTACTATTATTCAGACATCTCACATTCTTAAAATAAAGTGGTGATCCTAACTGACATAAGACAGGGAATTTGTACCTGGATTAAATGTCAGGAATTGTGAAAAACTGAGTTTAAATATATTTGGCTAAGGTGTATGTAAACTTCCGACTTCAACTGTATTTGGCCAACAGTTTTCCATATTTAAGGCATAAAGTGGCTTCTATTTGTAGTTTCTGTAAACCAAATGTATTTTTTTATTGGATCAGCCCGATATTAGTGCCAGGGCCTGCCCTCCGGGGTCTTAGTCGACTGTCAAAACAAACATACCAAGAACAACTTGAGAGAATCTGCCACTGGTGCCACATCCATCCCGTCTTAAACCAGCTTAGACCACCAGACATGTACTTATGCGCCCAGGCAGTTGCCACACCGTGCCACATGCCTGCTTGATTAAGTGAGTGTTGGGTACGGCTCACTGACTGACAAGCCCTGGGCTGCTGGGATGGGGAAGAGAAGCGAAGATAACTCTCTCTCACTGGTGTTCAGTGGGCCCTCTAGGATGTCAGGCCCATGTCTGCCAGTTTAAAGAGGTAAACCAGGACAGATTGGAAGCAGGTGGTTGCATCTTCTGAAGGGGCAGCAGAGTCTTTTAGTCCCTGATCCAGTCATTGGTCTCTGTTTGATGTGAGAACCTAGATATAGATAAATGGAGAATATCTACATATCTATAATTATAAATATCTCCATTCATAACAGAACTAAAAAGATTGAGGATATCTAAAAAGAATACCTGAAGCACAGTATACTGTAGGGACTTTAGTGTGGCTCAAAGGTTGGTAATTAATTTGATTTCAAAGTTTCCTGAATGTGAAGTCTACTAAATCAATGGTCTTGATTGAGCTCTGTTCCTCTCAGTTAATCCAGATGTGTATGAATGAAAGCCTTTCAGATCTAATTACTTTGTCAGATGGAACTTACATATTTTAAACACCTTTAAAAATCACTGCAGCATTTAGTCCCATTACATTCAGTGTTATAAACAGGAAAAACAAATGCTTTTCACAACACCATCCCACCCTATGTCATATTTGTTTTGTTGCTTGGATACTTATTGTTAAAAAGAGACGAAGGGTTTTGAGGGGGGGGTGGGAGAAAATAAAATGCATCACAGTTTGCAGCAGAAAAATAAGTGGCAAACATTATGAGAGTGAAAACCATTAAAACAAAACTCTTAATTTATGGTTCTGGTCTGTTTGTCATTTGGCTTGGCTACTGCACTGTTGCATAAGCCCATAAGAGTGGAATAATTACAGTATATTCATGGACACAGCTAGATGGGATTTATAATGGGCTGGTGGAAGAGAGGGAGGAGAAGGCTGAGGAACAACTGTGGCCCTTTGCTGCAGCCAGCGCCATGGCTCTCTCTCTCTCCGCTCTGGTCCAGATGTGATGTGAGGATGGGGCCACGGCCCTATGTGGTTCTACTTTATCACAGTGGGAGAGGGATGGACTAGGGAGAGGAGAGGGAGAGGACAGGAGGAGAGGGAGAGGGATAGGGAGAGGAGAGGAAGAGGACAGGAGGAGAGGGAGAGGGATAGGGAGAGAGAGAGGAAGAGGACAGGAGGAGAGGGAGAGGGATAGAGAGAGGAGAGGAAGAGGACAGGGGGAGAGGGATAGGGAGAGAGAGGAAGAGGACAAGAGGAGAGGGAGAGGGATAGGGAGAGGAAGAGGACAGGAGGAGAGGGAGAGGGATAGGGAGAGAGAGAGGAAGAGGACAGGAGGAGAGGGAGAGGGAGAGGGATAGGGAGAGGAGAGGAAGAGGACAGGAGGAGAGGGAGAGGGAGAGAGAGAGGAAGAGGACAGGAGGAGAGGGAGAGGGAGAGGGAGAGGGAGAGGGAGAGGGAGAGGGAGAGGGAGGAAGAGGACAGGAGGAGAGGAAGAGGGAGAGAGAGAGGAAGAGGACAGGAGGAGAGGGAGAGGGAGAGGAAGAGGGGCCGCAGGCCGCCTGTGAAGTCACTCCAAAAGGTCCAGCTACAGAGGGTCATGCCATCTCATAATCGCAATGTGTCATGATCAAACACTTGGCCTGCGTTGTGTCCTATGTGTTGCAGAGCATATGTTGACCAAAGTGTGTGTGTATGTGTGTGAGTCGTGTGGATGATGATATGTTTATGGGGACAGCCACATGAGGATGGGGACATAGTCAGGATGTCTGTGGAACATGTGGGAAGAGTTGTAATGATTTGTGGTTGACATATTACCTGATTTCACCCTGCCTTTCCACACACACACACACACACACACACACACACACACACACACACACACACACACACACACACACACACACACACACACACACACACACACACACACACACACACACACACACACACACACACACACACACACACACACACACACACACACACACACACACCTCACCAGTAGAGGCATTTGAACTGCTGCTGATATCATGGCTGTGACTCTGAAGCTCTGTAAGATCCTCCATAGAGTCTGGCTAAGACTTCCCTCCTCAGCTGGCTGGGCTGGTTAAACACCTTCATACAGTACAGTCCTCCTGTACAGGATATCCTGCCTGCCTGCCTCGACTGATGGGGTCCATGGGGCTCAGGGGAACAAGGTGTTACTTCCTCCAACCTCTTTCTTCTCCCTTTCCTCTCTCTTTCTTCTCTCCGTCAGGATGGAGGTGGAAGCTGCTGTGGCCCAGAGGATGGAAGGCATTAAGGCTGCACACACACACACACACACACACACACACACACACACACACACACACACACACACACACACACACACACACACACACACACACACACACACACACACACACACATTAAGGCCGGGGTGCCGGCTGAAACTTGACCGATTCGCCCAGCTGGTGGACATGAGAGCGCAACACGGCAAGACTTCAGGAAACTGGAAGGTATATCAAAAGCATAGCAACACATTATTATGGCTATTCCCCTCCACACAAAAAAGAAACCACACTCAATTTAAACTGAAGTAGTTGGCCCTGTAGAGAACATGAAAGCCGTTGTTTATTTAGAAGTGTGAGTTTTTAACTCCAAAAAATGCTGATGGTTATGATAGTGATGGTACTGTTCCATTAGTGTCACCTATATAGTTGTTTCATGTCACTTTCATTGGCTGTATGGTTTTATAAATCCTTTTATTAGCTCCCTTGTGCCAGCCAGTTCTCACATGCTAGCTCTTCTGAAACTAATAATAAAATGCACGCATTGTGTTGTTGTGTGCTCCTGGGAAGTCTCTCTGACACTGGTTACTGGTTACAAGGCACGACACACAACACAACACACAGGCATGTTGGGTATTGAGTTTTCTGATGTCCCACTGCTTCCTGTGAAGTATTGTGTTTTGGCTCCTTGCAACATGGTAGAAATAAATAAAACAATTTAACTTAATCCTGGCATCCATGCTGTGGAGGTGAGAGTGGTGCAGCCACCCACCCATACCACCCATACCACCCACCCACCTATACCACCCACCTATACCACCCACCCATACCACCCATACCCCCCCACCGACACCACCCACCCACCCATACCACCCATACCAACCATACCACTCATACCCCCCACCTACACCACCTACACCACCCACGCATACCACCCATACCACCCATACCACTCATACCACCCCCACACCTATTCCACCCACCCACCCACCCACACCACCCATACCACCCATACCACAAATACCCCTCATACCACCCCCCACACCTATTCCACCCACCCATACCACCCATACCACTCATACCCCCCCACCTACACCACCCACCCACCCATACCACCCATACCACCCCATACCTATTCCAACCAACCAACCACCCACCCACCCATACCACCCATACCACCCATACCACTCATACCACCCCCCCACCCATACCACTTAGCACAGGCTGGATCTGGGATATCTGCATGGATGCATGTTCTGCCTGACATTCAATGTCACGCTCCTGCTTTCTCCATATCCCTTCAGCACTGTACTATAAAGGCTTTATAGCCCAAATCACAAATCTGTGAATCAGGGCTGAACATGCCAAAACATTCTGCCCTCTCTGTTCCCCTGACATTAGCTCACCCAGTCACTACCTAACACTCTCTCCCAGTCACTACATAACTCTCTCTCTCAGTCACTAACTAACTCTCTCTCCAAGTCACGATCTAACACTCTCTACAAGTCACTACCTAACTCTCTCTATCAGTCATTACCTAACTTTCTCTCCCAGTCACTACCTGACTCTCTCTCCCAGTCACTACCCAACTCTCTCTCCCAGTCATTACCTAACTTTCTCTCCCAGTCACTACCTAACTTTCTCTCCCAGTCACTACCTAACTCTCTCTCCCAGTCATTACCTAACACTCTCTACAAGTCACTACCTAACTTTCTCTCCCAGTCACTACCTAACTCTCTCTACCAGTCATTACCTAATACTCTCTCCCAGTCACTACCTAACTCTCTCTCCCAGTCATTACCTAACACTCTCTACAAGTCACTACCTAACTTTCTCTCCCAGTCACTACCTAACTCTCTCTACCAGTCATTACCTAATACTCTCTCCCAGTCACTACCTAACTCTCTCTCCCAGTCACTACCTAATACTCTCTCCCAGTCACTACCTAACTCTCTCTCCCAGTCACTACCTAATACTCTCTCCCAGTCACTACCTAATACTCTCTCCCAGTCATTACCTAATACTCTCTCCCAGTCACTACCTAACTCTCTCTCCCAGTCACCACCTATCTCTCTCTCGCAGTCTCTACCTAACTCTCCCAGTCACTACCTATCTCTCTCTATCAGTCACTAACTAACTCTCTCTATCAGTCACTAACTAACTCTCTCTATCAGTCACTACCTAACTCTCTCTCCCAGTCACTACCTAACTCTCTCTCCCAGTCACTACCTAACTTTCTCCATCAGTCACTACCTAACTTTCTCCATCAGTTACTACCTAACTCTCTCTCCCAGTCACTACCTAATTCTCTCACCCAGTCATTACCTAACTCTCTCTCCCAGTCACTACCTAACTTTCTCCATCAGTCACTACCTAACTCTCTCTCCCAGTCACTACCTGCTGGTTCTTCTCACTCCAACATTGCTCGGGACTATAATAATGTAATAATGCAAAGGAGTCTTTGATGGGCCAAATCACCACCAGTTGAAAAGGTAATTTGCGTTCTAAGAGGCAGAACATGAAGTAAGAAATGAGAAACAAAGGACAGAGAGAAAGCTGAACATTTTGTTAGAAAAGGCTTTGCTTTGATTTTCCCATTTGGAAGTCTGGTATCATAAATAGACAAAGGGAGGGATGATGTACCCCTCTAGTTTATACATGCTGCTCTCATCAATGAAAAAGGCTCATTTCCATAATAACTAGCACATGTCTTGCTTTTGTCTTCGTGGTTTTCATTCAGCTATAAATTGAAGGTAGACACTATTTTTTCCCTCTACTTTTGGGTGACGTGTAAGACAGGTTTAAATGGATGTAATTTTACTTTGAAGAGACTGTGTGTGACTCATTAAATGGTGCCCGTTTGCGTGTACACTGCAGTGGTTTTGGAACGGTGTGAGGGCCCTGTAAGTCACCCACCGCTTTCTGCCTGTGTCCTCGGCCCACAAAAGACATCTGGCGCCCATTCCCATAGAAACGGGCGCGCGCCAACACGAACACATTAGGCGTTAGACCAAACGCTTTCTTTCAACCCTCGTCTAGCACGGAGCGCATGACAACCCAAAATCTAAACCTTTCGGAGAGGTTCAACATTTACACTTAATTTCTTATTTCTTCTCACAGGAAGAAAGAAATCTCTTCCTAGACGCCAGTTCAACTCTCTGGAGCGAAATGGATCCTTATTGAATTCTGAAATAGACATCACATGACCATGTTGCACAGCCACTCTCAAATCCGCTGTGGTAGGGATAAAGGAAACAGTTCATTTTTACAGCACACAGACTAGAGGTGACTTAGTGAGTGGCATATTGTCACTACTCCCCAACTGACCCGTATAACGACTCTCATTGAAACAACATCCCTTCCATACACAGTATCACGGAGTGGCTGCCCAATATAAATAAATATAACAGTATTATACTCCATATCTCTCTGGGTTGCCATATATACATTGAATCTACATTGCCTAATGTTACAGTATATTACAGTAGATGAAAATAATAACATCTCATCAAGTATTTTCCTAATACTCCCACAGGCATGTTCCTGT
Source organism: Salvelinus alpinus (assembly GCF_045679555.1). Taxonomy (NCBI): domain Eukaryota; kingdom Metazoa; phylum Chordata; class Actinopteri; order Salmoniformes; family Salmonidae; genus Salvelinus; species Salvelinus alpinus. Next base: position 26,918,506 of record NC_092090.1, read on the forward strand.
TCCTGGGTTATTTGTTTGTCATTCTCCTTACCTTGCAGAAGTTGTAGTGTTAACATTTACATGTTGTAGGTCTTCCTCGGGGAACAACATTCTCCCTATTCCCTACATAGTGCACTACTTTGACCAGGCCCTAGTCAAAAGTAGTGCACTATATAGGGAATAGTGGGCCATTTGAGATGCAAACTGAGTATGAATTAGCTCCCTCACCACAGAAAACTGTACCCAGTCCTTCCAGAACAGTTTGTGGTCCTGGACATAGCCATGTAGGGGGGACAGACTGTTTATAGAAAAGTATAATCCCTCATAAACCCTGGCTCCTCACATTCTGCTCATTGCCATCAAACACTTTCACTTTTTTGTTGAGACCATTAACTTTTCCATTAGTTTATTATTTGAAAAGGCTAAATGGCTGTAGGAATACAAATGGTACCTGGAGAAAATTCACACCAGAGGGAATTTCAGACCAGGGCTGTTTTAGCTGTAGCCCTCATATTTGGGGCAGATTTTTAGTCCATGGTTCTGGTCAATAGACTTAATGGGTAATAGGGATGTTGGCATTTACACGACGTCTCAAATGTAGCACTGTAGGTAGATATAATGGACATTTACAGTCATAAGTCTGTACAGTCACAAGTCATAACCTTAACACAGTTTTAGATATTGTAATCTTCTTGGAGTCAATATTTCCATGAAAAGACAATGTGTAGATATGACCAGGGGCAAACACTAATCCTCTGGGCCTGTACTGGAGTTTTATTGCTGTCATAAAAGCATTTAGTTGAAACTGGTGCATCTGGCAGTCACAGTTCTTCAACAGAGATGCTGTTACATCATGGCTGCTTCTCTTTGAGATCTAACTCAAGTAGAGTGACTCATTTTTGATAAACATCTGCATCATAATAGAGTGGCCTTGCTCCCCTCTCCTCAGTAATGATACTTTGAATATCAGTAATGCAACCAAGCCATTTGTCTGAGGAATATGAGGGAGAAGATCAAAAGTATATTGTACTGTAGTGTGATGTATTGGGTGCAGACTGGGTGAGCTCATTCACAGTTTCCATGTTGTACTATGTACTGATTAGTAATATCATTGTAATAATCTAATGTCCCTAATTGTTATTGTCTTCAGACCCATATTAGTATGGAGCAAGTTGGATTATTGGTATTGATCTGAAGGCCAAACTACATTTTGTCCAAAGCAACATGGCCAAATGGCCACAGTAACATTCAAACAACATGGCTAAAAGGCCAATACACTGTTACAAGTTGACAGTCACAAAAGAAGACTGCGAAGAACGGTTGATAATAGTTTTTTATTTTGTAGGCCTCTGTGTGTCTTTCAACATGTTCTTTCTCTCTAAGAGGTGGGTTTGATTAAAGCAAAAGAAAAGTACACAGTGTAAGAACAGAGCCCCACATTTCACTGTCTGTTCTCTGTAGAGGAACTAAGATAAATTCCCCTCAGGAAACAAAAGAGCTTATAGCATTACGAGAACCCTTGGTGATTTTTTCCAGATCAATCCAGGCTAAAAAGGTTTAGTTAGATTGAGAAGTCAATAACATTACTTACATGATGTTTGTTAAATGGGGATTGCGTTGCAGCAGACAAACTATACAAACTACTGTGTCCTCCCTCCAACCTCCACGACCCCAAATCTCTTACAGAACCATAATGACACACACATTTCCAAAACACTGTTCTCGCCAAAACGATTGTCAATATCTGTCAACTTCTTTGTTTATTTGTTTGTTTGTTTGTTCGTTAGTTGTTGCTCGGATGAATTTACAGTGCAGAGTGTTTTTTCTGGGATGTTTTGTGGTGTGGAGAGAGGTTGCTGCCTGGTTTGACTCAGTGTTTAATCCCCCAGAAGTCCCTGCGGAATTCTCTTAATGACGGTACCAATGTGGAGCACCGCCGAGCTCGGTGCCGAGCCGACAACTCTCTACTGCTCCTCCGCCTTGCTCCTCCGCTCGCTGCTAGGAAAAGCTGCCTGTCTCTCTGTCTATTGCCAGCCAAAGCTGTTGTTTTACAAGTGGAAACCCCACTGCAATTAAACCCCACTGGGTTGGTTTGGCTGAGCAAGATGGCAGAAGCTCTCTCCTGGCATTCTCCCCTCCGCTTGTGGCTTTCCACGATTAAAAAAGAAAACAAACAAACAAAAACTTACACAAACCAGAGGTCTGAAATCTGATACCCCATATAACAGCAGGGAGACATGGGTGAAAGTTCCCATGACCGTCCGTCAGTCAGTTCGTCTGTCTGTCCGTCCTTCCGTCCTTCAGTCACTGGTTCCCCAGACCCAGCTATAACAGGTAAACAGCAGTGTTAGTGGCCGACCTTGGAAACACATGTGTGAAGGTGCAGGGAGCAGCAGTAGTGATGAAAGCTTGGCACGTGCAGCAGCTGTGCGGTTGTAGGCACTGTTAGTCTCTTTGATCTTCTGTACTCAGGTGTGACAGTGCTTTGGCAGCTTGCGGTTGGTTCTGGCTTCAACTAGGGCCTCTCCTGGACAGGCCCATATGCTCACAGTGAGAGTGTGAGAAAGGGCACCTGCCATAGGCAAAAAGACGCTGAACAAAGTGCCGAACGTATTCGTCAAAGACTTTGAGGTAACTTTCCCATTACCACCTCTGGATATTTTATTTTCTGACTGATTTTAGATGACTATAGACTAGAGGCTATTATAATCATACTACTATTAAGGGCTACAGGCCCTTGTGAAAGTCATAACCATCAGAGTTTTATATTCTGACCCTTCCATTGCCAATGACCAGTTAAGCTTCAAAGAACCGTAATATACCATAGTCTAAAACACATAGAGCCATCACCAACTCAGTCAGCAAATATACAGATCGTCTGGAGAACCCTCCTTATGGTTTTTCAATAAATCAGTCCAAGCATGGATTTATGAAAATGACTGCTTGAGTGAACCCGGAGGTCAAACGCAAATTAATTTGGTCTTGGCAATAAATCTGGACCATTTCTATAATTGTTGTTGAATGTGCCTTTACAGTTGTAGAATAATACCGCAAGAATACAAGCTTATTCTGGTGATACATTAAAGGAAACCAAATATCATTTTTATGGCGCTGTCTGCTGGACACACCTATTTTTAATAAAAATGTATGTTTGAAATTTGTCCCATAAACCTAAGTCTGCAAAATAGGAAATTAGCCTATTACCTCAATGGTTAATGAGTTGCATATTTTTCAGGAATCCAGAGTGAAACAGTATTTAGCCATTTTCTCACATTTTGGCGTCATGTGGTCATGCTCTGTGTTGTATTATTTCTTATGGCCTAATTAAGACATTAGCCGTTATAGAAATTCCTCCAACACTCCCAGTGGATTCAAGCCCTTGTCTTTTGTGTTGTTCCAACTCCCCGGTCGGTGCATCTGCGCTCACTGCTCAGGCCCCAAGGGTTTGTTCCATTACATTACAGATCGCTTTCTTTCTGAGATCTTTGGAAGAGAGACAGGAGCGAGTGACCTTTGTGAACTGTTTACCCCCATCAGCTTCCAATACAGACAGCTAGCTCGCATGTCAGACAGCGCTTGACCCAGAGTCCATATCACCTTGATAACAGGTTGAGTTCTTTCAGTAAATCATTTTTTTTAGATCACGGTATACAATTTGAAAATGTTGATATCAGACAGGTTAAGGGAAAAAACACAACTGACCCTCTACCATCCCGTCTCTTTACAGTGAAACCTCAGCGATGTATACACCGGTATAGTTTTATCACTCGCTTCCTCTCATCACTTCCTCTCTTCTCTATCCTCTTCCTGACTAGAGTTGGTTCAGTCTCTAATTTGCTGTATGACTTTACAAAGGTCGCTGTCTGTGTATATTTCATTAGCATCTCTGCAGCACTCGTTCTCCCGGAGTGGATAATCAGAACCATGGCCTCCTCTCCTCAGCAGAGCTCAAAGCCCAGAAAGAAACATTCTAGTGTCAGCCAATGTCGCAGCTTGATGGCATATAAATGTAATTTATCAGCGTGTTTATGTTGCCGTTTTAGTAGGACATTTTTATGCCTCACTGGAGCAGGGATGCTGTGTCAGTACATAATGACAATGTCACTTCTAATAACACACAGATCTGGTATTGGTATGGCGTCATTCTCGTAAACTAAACTCAACGCCATCTGAGGACTGTGATAACTTTATGGTTGTATTTTACTTTCTTAAGCATCACTTCTTGACTTTAACAAACTACTGCAATGACAGATTGAAGGATGTCTGCTTGACCGTTGTGTTCAGTGTATCTGTGTATCTGCTCTATCTGATGCCTTATTTCCAAGCTAGGTATGAGAACATCTGTATCCATGATTGTAGCACTTCCTTGCCATACTTGCTATGTGCCAGACCACAATTCACACAAGACGAGCTCAGATGCACCAACTGTCATGTGGAATGTACTTGGTAAGGTAGATAGGGAGTGGTCACTCTACATCATCTGTCTCTCATGTCATTTTTAGGCCTGGTTTGAGATGTGCTCTATAAATTCAATGTAGTTTAATTGATTGGGATGCTGATTATGTGGAAATACTACTTGTATGTTTGTGTCAGTGTTTCTTGTTGTGTGTGTGTGCACATGCGTGTGCCTGCACGTGTGTATGTTTTTGGGTACATGTACAGATGTGTTAAGCGGTGGGAGATCATCAGCATTATCTCGTAAATCAATCTGGGAACAGTCACCTCTCACATTCCTGCATCTCTCCTCTCCAACATGGCCGTGTATTCTGTTGTTGTTTGCAGTTTTCAGCGTTAATTGCTCCAGCTTTTAACAATATGTTTCTGTGAGGGTTTGGAACTCTCTCCCTCCCACATAATGACTGTGTGAGGAGAGAGTCTTGTTTTTATGGCAACTTTAAAACATGTTGGCTGTGCTTCTTCCATATCTTACCCTCCCAGAAAGAAACACATGGAATGCTTTGATACGATGTGGCTCAACATAACAGCTGCTATCACCAAGTTATTGTCAGACTTTATTCTTGTGTCTTTTAAACCAAAACCAAACCCTAGTAAATTACTGATTTCCAAAGTGTTCCTCGTTAATGTGATGTCTCCCGTGTAGATAGTAGGCCAAAACAACCCCCATCAATGATGACACAGACTGACAGCTATGAAGAGTTAGCTAGGTGGATCCTCCTTAATGACCATAATGACTTGTAAGTAGGGTTACAACTTTATGTGGCAATAGTGAGCTAGATTGATGATACATTTTTTTATTTTTTTTATTTCACCTTTATTTAAACCTCTTGAAGCTAGGCGGCAGAATTTTTATGTTTGGAAAAATAACATTCCCATTGTAAGCTGCCTATTTCTCAGGTCCAGATGCTAGAATATGCATATAATTGACAGAGTAAGATAGAAAACACTCTAAAGTTTCCAAAACGGTAAAAATATTGTCTGTGAGTATAACAGAACTGATTTTGCAGGCGAAAACCAGAGGAAATCCAACCCGGAAGTGACCTCTATTTTGAAAAATCACTGTTCCATTGCCTGCCTTTCGTCCATTTAAAGGGATATCAACCATATTCCTGTGGCTTCCTCAGGGTGTGAACAGTCTTTAGACATAGTTTCAAGCTGTTATTTTGAAAAATTAGCTAGATTTATCAAAATGCGTCAGTGGATACACGGATGTCCCTCCATTAGTTGTTGCGCGCGACACACATTTTCTTTCTCTCCAGTATTGAATAGTTTGCAGTCCGGTTGAAATATTATTGATTATTGATGTTAAAAACAACCTGAGGATTGATTATTAAAAAGTTTGACATGTTTCTACGACTTTTACGGATACTATATGGAATTTTCATCAAGCCTTGATGACTTGCCCAAGGCTGTGGAATACTGAACGTAACGCGCCAAACAAATGGAGGTTTTCTACACCCGCATTGCTTGCTGTTTGGGGTTTTAGGCTGGGTTTCTGTACAGCACTTCGAGATATTAGCTGATGTACGAAGGGCTATATAAAATACATTTGATTTGATTTGATTTGATTTTGATATTTATGATATTAAAAAAATCTTTATCGAACAAAAGGAACATTTATTGTGTAACTGGGAGTCTCGTGAGTGCAAACATCCGAAGATCATCAAAGGTAAGCGATTCATTTTATTGCTTTTCTGGCTTTTGTGACCAATCTACATGGCTGCTAGGTGTTCTTAATGTTTTGTCTAGTGATCGATAAACTCACAAACGCTTCGATTGCTTTCGCTGTAAAGCATATTTTCAAAATCTGACACGACAGGTGGATTAACAACAAGCTAAACTGTGTTTTGCTATATTGCACTTGTGATTTCATGATTATAAATATTTTTAGCAATTTGTTTTGTATTTGGTGCTCTGCAATTCGGCGGTTGTTTACGAAAATGATCCCGCTAAAGGGATCCGTGCGTCAAGAAGTTTTTAACCAGGTAGGCCAGTTGAGAACAAGTTCTCATTTACAACTGCGACCTGGCCAAGATAAAGCAAAGCAGTGTGACAAAAAACAACAACAGAGTTACACATGGGATAAACAAAAGTACAGTCAATAACAATGTAAAAATCTATATACAGTGTGTGCAAATGGAGTAAGGCGGTAAGGCAATAAATAGGCCATAGTAGCAAAGTAATTACAATTTAGCAAATTAATACTGGCGTGATAGATGTGCAGATGATGATGTGCAAGTAGAAATACTAGTGTGCAAAAGAGCAAAAAAAGTAAATAAAAAAAATATGGGGATGAGATAGGTAGTTGGAATGGGCTATTTACAGATGGGCTGTGTACAGCTGCAGCGATCGGTGAGCTGCTCACATAGCTGATGCTTAAAGTTAGTGAGGGAGATATAGGTCTCCAACTTCAGAGATTTTTGAAATTTGTTCCAGTCATTGGCAGCAGAGAACTGGAAAGAAAGGCGGCCAAAGGAGGTGTTGGCTTTGGGGATGACCAGTGAAATATACCTGCTTGAGCGCGTGCTGCGGGTGGGTGTTGTTATGGTGACCAGTGAGCTGAGCTAAGGCGTAGCTTTACCTAGCAAAGACGTATAGATGACCTGGAGCCAGTGGGTCTGGCGATGAATATGTAGCGAGGGCCAGCCCACGAGAGCATACAGGTCGCAGTGATGGGTGGTATATGGGGCTTTGGTGATAAAACGGATGGCACTGTGATAGACTGCATCCAGTTTGCTGAGTAGAGTGTTGGAGGCTATTTTGTAAATGACATCGCCGAAGTCGAGGATCGGTAGGATAGTCAGTTTTACGAGGGTATGTTTGACAGCGTGAGTGAAGGAGGCTTTGTTGCGAAATAGGAAGCCGATTCTAGATTTAATTTTGAATTGGAGATGCTTAATATGAGTCTGGAAGACACCTATGTATTTGTATATGTCCACATATTCAGAACCGTCCAGAGAAGTGATGCTAGTCGGGCAGGTGGGTGCGGGCAGCGATCAGTTGAAGAGCATGCATTTCGTTTTACTAGCGTTTAAGAGCAGTTGGAGGCCACGGAAGGGGTGTTGTATGACATTGAAGCTCGTTTGGAGGTTTGTTAACACAGTGTCCAAAGAAGGGCCAGATGTATACAGAATGGTGTCGTCTGCATAGAGTGGATCAAGGAATCACCCGCAGCAAGAGCAACATCATTGATATATACAGAGAAAAGAGTCGGCCCGAGAATTGAACCCTGTGGTACCCCCATAGAGACTGCCAGAGGTCCGGACAACAGGCCCTCCGATTTGACACACTGAACTCTATCTGAGAAGTAGTTGGTGAACCAGGCGAGGCAGTCATTTCAGAAACCAAGGCTATTGAGTCTGCCGATAAGAATGCAGTGATTGACAGAGTCGAAAGCCTTAGCAGGTCAATGAAGACGGCTGCACAGTACTGTCTTTTATCGATGGCGGTTATGATATTGTTTAGGACCTTGAGCGTGGCCATGACCAGCTCGGAAACCAGATTGCATAGTGGAGAAGGTACGATAGGATTCAAAATGGTCTGTGATCTGTTTGTTAACTTGGTGCTCTTATTCTCCATGAACTTTACAGTGTACCAGAACTTTTGGAGATAGAGCTGCAGGATGCAGATTTCTGTTTGAAAAAGCTAGCCTTTGCTTTCCTAACTGACTGTGTGTATTGGTTCCTGACTTCCCTGAAAAGTTGCATATCGTGGGGACTATTCGAAGCTAGTGCAGTATGGTATGTTGCTATTGTGTAATATTGTCCAAAAGATCTGAGACACAGCAGAGAGCCTCCATCTACTGTAGGGTTGGGTCAGGTCCAGGTTAGCAGTCCACCCATTGGCTAGCAGACCTGGGTGGAAATACTTAAAAAAATATTTTCAAGTACTTTATCTGTTCTTTATTGAACTTCCCTGGCTACATTTATCAATAGAATAGCCCGAAAACTGTAAACCCGCCCATCTGGCAGTCCAGGCAGGCTAGAGCAAACGCTAACAGTATTTGAATGATTTCACATATTATTTGAACCCAACTCTGTTGGCTAGTCACCGTGGAAGAGCTAATATGATAAGAGGGCTAATTTGAATCTTCTCTCTCTTCTCGACTCCCATCAGGTTTTTCATGCCAGGTTAAACATGAAGTATGCATTTCCCTTCTCTGTTGTCATCCCTGGTGTTAGGTGTCTTTCACATGGATGATTATAACAATATCAAAAACAGATTGCTCTAGCAATTATCACTTGCCTCTCCCAGTATCTGAAACGCACCAGAGGCCCACTAAAGAAAGGGGAAGGTGTGCTGTTTTGGGCCAAGACTCAAGACTTTAAACCGCTAACAATAAACAGATCACCACTAGATTTGCATGTTGTCCAGCAATGACAATATCAGACAATACCACTTCAGAAGCCTAGCTAGGCTTGAGGTCGGAGCTCGACCACTGTCAGACAGATGTCCACTGTGAATAAGAATAGGCTCGACTCGCAGGCTATGTCCCAAATGGCACCTTATTCCATATGTAGTGCACTACTTTTGACCAGGGTCCATAGGGCACTATACAGAGAATAGGGTGCCATTTGGGACACCATTTGAGACAACTTCAGAGAGTCCAGCAGCCATTTGTTTGTGTCATCAAGTTCCTCTCAAACCACCAACCAGCAGCTCATAGCCAAGTCCTCTCCAGTCCTCTCCAGTGACCAAGACAGCATGACCTCAAGTGGATGACATATTTCTAATGGCAGACATTCACAGAGGAACAATGTTTTCGTACAAGGGTGTAACTTCTAACCAGAGACCTACCATTCCCCTAGGACTCCCTCTAAACCATCAATCATCGTGTTTATGAAGCTAACCTTTACTCTGACATCAGCTTGATCAATACTGACTGTAATAATACATTGCTATTATAATCTATTGTTCAGCTTGATTTTTACAAAGTTCTGCCACGTTGGCTATGAACTTTATTGCCTGACCCCTGATATTAGAAATTCCCTGCCTCCAATGGTAAATTGTTACTGTCCGTTTCTGAAATCGACTGTTTAGCTCAGGACAACAATCGCCAGAGCTTACATTGGCCAGCCTCATACAAGCTGTCTGCTTTCAAGCTCGGCTGTAACAGACATCTCTCATGTGCCTGCCTGCAGCGGTGTTCATAGGCAGCAGCTAATGGATCAAGAAATAAAGAAGACAGGAAATAGCAGACTGGTTCAGGATTCTTCCTCTGATGGTGAAGATGCTCTGGCAACAACTGAGCTGGATAAATCAATACTCTCCATCTGCCAACACTGGCCCATTCACATTGGGCTGCCCCATGCCAGGTGGGTTACAGCAGTGGTTTGGGGTGGATGAACCAACAAATGTTTTAAGAGCATATTGCTTCAGACAACATAAAACGTGAAGCTATTTTGGGGTTAAGTGGAAGCACAACTTCTTGTTTATATCGACTTGTTTGTGCTTGTGCCTGAATGTAGACAGATACATTAATAAAGTATAATGAGCCCCATTGCGTGCATTACCTTGCCCAGAAAGCTTAACACACTATAAATAATGTATAACAGTAGTGGAAGTTCTGCTAAGCCTACCTGTGTACTCACATTCACAGAGAGCTGTAATAATACAGTGATAATGTGATAATACGGACAATTACATACACCTTAGCCAAATACTTTTAAACTAAGTTTTTCACAATTCCTGACATTTAATCAGAGTAAAAATTCCCTGTCTTAGGTCAGTTAGGATCACCACTTTATTTTAAGAATGTGAAATGTCAGAATAATAATAGAGAGAATGATTTAGTTCAGCTTTTATTTCTTTCATCACGTTCCCAGTGGGTCAGAAGTTTACATACACTCAATTAGTATTTGGTAGCATTGCTTTTAAATTGTTTAACTTGGGTCAAACGTTTCAGGTAGCCTTCCACAAGCTTCCCACAATAAATTGGGTGAATTTTGGCCCATTCCCCCTGACAGAGCTGGTGTAACTGAGTCAGGTATGTAGGCCTCCTTGCTCGCACACGCTTTTTCAGTTCTGTCAACTAATTTTCTACATGATTGAGGTTAGGGCTATGTGATGGCCACTCCAATACCTTGACTTTGTTGTCCTTAAGCCATTTTGCCACAACTTTGGAAGTATGCTTGGGGTCATTGTCCATTTGGAAGACTCATTTGCGACCAAGCTTGAACTTCCTGACTGAAGTCTTGAGATGTTGCTTCAATATATCAACATAATTTTCCTACCTAATGATGCCATCTATTTTGTGAAGTGCACCAGTCCCTCCTGCAGCAAAGCACCCCCACAACATGATGCTGCCACCCCCATGCTTCACGGTTGGGATGGTGTACTTTGGCTTGCAAGCCTCCCCCTTTTTCCTCCAAACATATTGATGGTCATTATGGCCAAACAGTTATATTTTTGTTTCATCAGACCAGAGGACATTTCTCCAAAAAGTATGATCTTTGTCCCCATGTGCAGTTGCAAACCGTACTCTGCCTTGTTTATGGAGGTTTTGGAGCAGTGGCTTCGTCCTTGCTGAGCGACCTTTCAGGTTATGTCGATACAGGACTCGTTTTACTGTGGCTATAAATACTTTTGTACCTGTTTCCTCCAGCATCTTCACAAGGTCCTTTGCTGTTGTTCTGGGATTGATTTGCACTTTTCACACCAAAGTACGTTCATCTCTAGGAGACAGAACGCGTCTCCTTCCTGAGCGGTAGGATGGCTGCGTGGTCCCATGGTGTTTATACTTACGTACTATTGTTTGTACAGATGAACGTGGCATTTTGGAAATTGCTCCCAAGGATGAAACAGACTTGTGGACGTCTACAATTGTTTTTCTGGGGTCTTGGCTGATTTCTTTTGATTTTCTCATGATGTCAAGCAAAGAGGCACCGAGTTTGAAGGTAGGCCTTGAAGTACATCCACAGTTACACCTCCAATTGACTCAAATTATGTCAATTAGCCTATCAGAAGATTATAAAGCCATGACATAATTTTCTGGAATTTTCCAAGCTGTTCAAAGACACAGTCATCTTAGTGTATATAAACTTCTGACCCACTGGAATTGTGATACAGTGAATTATAAGTGAAATAATCTGTCTGTAAACAATTGTTGGAAAAATTACTTGTTTCAAAAAATAGTTTTAATGACTCCAACCTAAGTGTATGTAAACTTCAGACTTCAACTGTACATGCAGTCATAACAATGTGCTCTGTTGGATAGGAATCTTAACAAAGTGAGAAGAATTCATCAGTCCCTGGAGAAACGTCTCTCCACAACGAGAGAGAGAAAGAGAGGTAACACAGAGGACAGAATGTTCTAGAGATTGTACTATTTGTCTAAATAGTGTATTTTTATCACTGCACTTTCATGTAGTTAAGTATTTCTTAGAATCCTTAACCTCTGTTTTGCACTTCTAAGAAAGATGCAAAACAGTTCCTGATGTTGCCTCTTTTGTACCTCTTGATACCAGTTGATGTTTACCATAGTAATACATGAATATACAGCAGATACTACTAAAGGCACACTTGTATCCCTAGAAAGCATACAGATAGGTGTCTATTCTGCGTTGTGTTAGTATTGTTTTTAGTGATATTCATATGGGCTTTTAAACCCTAACTCCCACTGTTGCTACTTTAGATAAGAGAGTCTGAATACTGACACCGTCTGGGATTCCATGTGTTGTACCTTGTCACCTTTTGAACATATGGGTTGAGGCCTGCTGCTTTGGAGATTGATTGACCAACCAGGTGGAATGTTGATAAATGAGGACATAAAGCCCTGGGATAAAGGACAAGGGAACATTATTACCAAAGTAAAGGATATGTTCAAATTTGGTCAATGTTTTTAGATCAAAGACACATGTGTTTGGTGTCATTTCGATGTAACATGGCTTCCATATTCAGGTCATTTGCTCTCTGTAACTTTAGCTGTAATGGTGGCCACCCCGCTGCTATGTACAGATACCTGTGGAGATGGTCTGGGGTTCACGGATCTCATTGCACTTCTCAGTGTTGACCTATGATGACCAGAATAAATATCAGATGTGCCAGCCAGGTGAGTTCATTGCTAGCTTAGCCAGTCTGGGTTGATTCCTCAACTCCTCCTCTGGCACTTGTAGCTGTGTGGATATTCTCTGATGTATTTATTCATAATTCAGTGGATTTCAGTCATCATCTTTAGTCTCCATATTCTAACCTATCAAGACTGACGTCTCAGTTAGTTTCTGTTGGAGGATGTCTAGGTGATTCTGATGGCTTCTCTCTGATGAGCGATCAGCACACAGCTTCATAATGTATTTGATGTGTGTGTGTATAGCGGCTCCATGCTAGCCAATGACCAATCACCTGTAACAATAAAGGAATGTGCTGCAGGCGTGACGGCGGCGTGGGGAGAGATGCAGCGGCAGCGGGCACGGCCACTCGCTGGACTAATTAACCAGGCGTATAGACAGGGCTCGCTGCCGCAACCCAAGACAATTCCAATCTGAAGAGCTGTAATTGAAGTGACAAGTTAATTACAGCCTGATTATTATCATGCTTTCATTGTAGCCCCCCTTCTCCCCCTTTCCCTCTCTTTTCCCACTCTCTCATATCTCTCTGGATCTCCCCCTCGTTTACCCACTCTTCCGTTTTCTCTTTTTCCCACAGTCTCTCTCTCTCTTCCCTCTCTCTCTGGATCCCTCTTTCCCTTTCTCTTTGTATCTCTCTATCTTCTACTACTCTCTCTCTTCCTGTGATTAGTTAATTAAAGATGATCACCCAATAGGTTCTGAGTCTGCGTATGTACTCCTCCTCCACCTCCCCCCCCCCCCCCCCCTCACCTTTTCACCAATGTTGGATGTATAATTAAACTGAGATAAGTTCACTTTGTCTCATTTTCGTTTACAACATCTATGAGCTGCACTTTTTAGAGTCGAAATATCCCCCCCCCCATCACCAGCACCCCCACCCTCCGACCCACCCAATCTCACCAAACCCCTCTCTCTCCCAGTCTCTGTAATTAGTGTAAGCATATTTCTTTAAACAAGCTACATAAAGTTTAGTGGCAGGATTAAATCGCATCATTACCATAAAATGGCTGTGCGATTTGCCCCTATCTCTCTGCTTTTCCGCCACATCAAAGCTGGATGGAGCTCTGGTGTAATTGGGCCATGCCGCCTTGTCAAGATGATTCAGGCTGATGGCTGCTCCTCTCCTCTCCCTGGTCTCCCTGAAAACCTCCTGGGCATGATAATTAATGGAGAAAAAAAGTCAAGTTAACGTGAAGAAGAAAAGAAAAAAAAACTTTGGACAGCTCTGCATGAATATTTTACATATTCAAGTTATCTGGAGTTAACATTAGCAATTTGATGTATAATGCATTGATTAAGAAAGAGCTCCCCTTGTTCATTTTTTACGACATCAAAAATGGACATTTGTTTTGTCCTGGAGCTAGCTAGGCTTTTCTTTTCACCTCCATCCAGATGTGTGTTTTATTCTGTTTATCACTTTGATTTCCATACCTTGGGAGTCTTATCATGTATATGCAAAGGTACAGTATATACGTTTGTGTTGGTTCAGTGCATTCTTTTTAAATTCATGTCATTGTTGACGATGTTCTTAACTAGGACAGGTGTCAGTCAAGGTGTTCAGATGTAGTGAATGGTGAAGCCTCTTTCCCTGTAGACCTCCTATAACAAACACTGTCTAATGTTCCTGTAATCAGATCATTTCCCCCCATTGTCTCAAGAGACCTGGACCAGGGGCATAATCATAACCTCATCTTCATAGCGGAAATCACTTACTTTCCTTGATGAGTATTATGACACTAGGATTACAAAGAAACATCCATTTTCATTTGTTGGTTATTGTTCTATGACACACTTTAGTAATGAATAAGGCAATAATACTTGAAGCGCAGACAGATGCCAAGTGTCTTGCATCCTTCACAATGGATATCGTTGAGTGAAGTTTGCCTGGGTCACCGATGATTTGTTGGAAATGAGTCCCATATGTTTTATCTCTGTGTTTACATATGAATGAATCATAATGACAGAGAACACATAAGGGAGGGTTGGGGGGCGGGTGGAGTGGGTGATGGGCTGAATATCGATGAATCCTCTGTATTGGCGGAGCGAGAGAGCGGGCGGAGAGAAAGAAAGGGACATGCCATTCATCTGTCCATCATCTGTTCATCCAGGGGAGGAGAGGAGACAATGGCGGTGACAGGGGGTGAGAGAGGCTGTCTCCCAAATGGCACCCTATTTCCTACATAGTGCACTACGATTGACCAGAGCTCTATGGGTCCTGGTCAAAAGTAGTGCACTATATAAGGAATAGGGTGTAATTTGGGACACACCCAGAGAGACAGCTGGTCGTCCCACTAGTCCCACATGTGATTCGCCCGCCGCTCCGGGCGGTGACACCTCACTAAAGGAGTGCTTGACTAATCAAAACAACAAGCCTCTCTCCCTGCACCGCGCCGGGAGAGAGGGGGGACGACGTGCCAGCAAGACGTGGCACGTCAGACAATACCTTCTCAATCACCACCCCCCTCTCCTCCTATCGCTCCTCTACCCCTTACCCGCCAATGTAGGGCACTGGGGGTTGTCAGCTAAACCAAGTAACCTTTCCTCCTTTTCATTTCTTTCTCCCCACATTTGAATATGAAAAGCCTTCTTTTCTTACACAGTCAAAGGACCATCACTTTAACGACATTTGGCAGTCATTTGATTTATTAGGTTTTTAGAAGGAAGATAAATCCACTAAATATTTCATATGCCATGCTAATCCTTGTAATATTGCCGGCTGAAGCCATGTACCTGCATGGCAGTGGAGTGTGGTGCATGGATTTCTACCTCTGTCAGATGACTCTACTGAATAATACAACAGCCTTATTGAAATATTTAGACTTTGATTCCCATTAAAGGAATCTTTAAAACATGAGATTTACGTGCATGTACAGTTTCCAGAAGAAAGGAATAGGGAGATAGTGTAGACAGCAATCACAACACACTCACACATGGAGCCTAGCGCCAGTCTGAGTACCTGTGTTTTCCTCTGCGCTCCTCTCTAAAGTGGGTGTGGGTAGAAAACATTGGGGATTCTTTAAAACAAAGGGCATGCTAGCTACCCAGGCAGAACGAATGCCTCACAAGGAGCAGCTAGTTTGCATGATTGCATGTGTTGTGTTTTTATGTGATGTGGAGGCAAAAGTACAAGCGATGAAAGACATGTATAAAACATTGTGACACAAGTGGCTTAAGAAATCAAAAGAAATGGGAATCTAGTTTCAGCAGTTTTATTATTTCCTCGACACGCCACTCAGCTCAACACTGACATTTACGGCCATGTTTGGCATCCAACAGCTAGACACCCTTCTAACACCATACTGAGCACGCCTGTCTTTTTCCTTTTTCCTTCAAAAGTCTGTACTGTCAATACCTGTATGATTGTACTGTAAAAAAAAATGTATAAGATTCTCATGTTCCTTGACTGCATCCATTCTATTCACAAACTGGAAATCTAGAATTATAACGCTTGTTATTGATGAGAGACGGTGCTCTGTACTCAGGCCTATGGCCACTCCACAGGGCCTACAGAAGGCCTATGTTCAGGCTCTGTGGGCGTGTGTAAGCCTGTGTGTGCCACATGGTGTCTAGCTGCTTGCACTCTCAGGGTATAGCTGAGGTAAATGTGTTTCTTCCAACAAGCCTCTTGGCAGCCATCTTGCCATCTCTTTCATATCCATGCTTGACCCCACTGTGACATCATCCCTCTGGGCAGAGAGGCATCGTTGAGAGATAGGATGAAAGCATCCAGCCTGGGCCACCATGACAGCACACATAACAAACCATCTTTGAACTCTCTCTGCCTCCCTTTGTTTGGTACAGCTAAAGGCCAGGGGTGGTCCGAGCCGAGAGCTGCTGCTCATCGTAATGTGGGTATCACACGTGGCCACAGTCTGAGTAATGCTGCTTCTACAATTGGACTATGTCAAAAACCACAACTATCCAAAGACTGAAACAACAACAGCATCAGTAAAACAGTAAACCCAATCCAGTCAGTGTGCGCAGTCCCAGATAATGCACCACCATAGTCTTTATGCAATACACCAATACACTAGAAACATGATACAGTAAATACCAGAGGCATTGTTAAACCTGTGATAGAGAGTGTATTGACTGTACAGTTTACTACAGTTCTCTCTTTACTCTGAGAACAGTGGACATACTGATCACAAACGTATGCACTCAGAGTCAGGATCAAGAAGTTCATGTACAGTGTGTGCTTAGGGATGCATTGGCTCTAAAATAGTGTCTGTCCCTCTCTCTTCTTGAGATCCTATCGCTGAGTAACTCATCCCTAGAAGCTGTGCGTAGGAAACGGCAGAAACCCAGCAGAGAGTCTACACTTTAAAAATGAAAGGTTCCTGGAGTATCCTTTAGGGGAACCCCTATAAGTTCTTCCAATAGACCTTTAAACGGGTTCTTCAAAAAAAAAATTTTTATGGATCCTCAAATAACCTTTTGAAGAACCGTTTTGGGTACATTTTTTATCCCCCCCTCCCATATTATGATTCATAATAATATGCATAACAATAACAACAATAACACTATATTTTAGTTCTCAGTGTTTATTATGATTTAAATGTCAAAGCAGAATAAAAAATTCCAAATATGAGGCAAACTCCCAGCAGAGCCCCAAGTCCAATGGGTATGTCCTCTGAGGTGTTGATGTTAATGTGTTGATATCCTTCGTATCCATAGCCAGAATGATTTTGCAGTGCATGGTGATCAAACAGGTTTCCAGTTATATTTATCAGCGGTATAGGGAGGGTGAAATCTGTGAATACAATAATATATATTATACAGTTGATTAACAAAACATGCACATGACAGTATTCATACCTTGGATTTTGTTTAGATTTTGTTCAGATACCTACAGACACAAAAGTGAGCAGTTCAGTCATCTGCACGCAACACAGCTAGCCTTCAACATATTATTCTAGCATACAGTACATATTCTTACCTCTTTGTTGATTGATATCCATTGAATTGTGTCCATTTTCTGATTTAGAAAGATTTGCACAAGTATGAAAAGATAGATGGTATCATCATAAAACAATATCAATTCAGAAACCTTACCTTAAATTGAGGAGATTTTTACATTTTTCAGTTACAGTAAGTGCCTGCTCCTACTGTCCTTTCAAATTCAAATCCAAATGTTCCAGCTGGGCAGTTAGGTTCCTAAAAAAAAAACACCAACTAAGGAGGTTCCTCGATGAACTCCACCTACTATGGGGTTCTTGGAAGAACCTTTTGGGGGGCAATTGTCAGTGCCAAGAACTCTAAGGTACTTCGAAGAACTTTGAGAATCTTAGAAGAACCCTTGCTGAAACCCTAATTTTTAGAGTGTAGGCAAGAGGGCCCAATCAGCAGGCAGAGAGAGAGAGAGAGAGAGAGAGAGAGAGAGAGAGAGAGAGAGAGAGAGAGAGAGAGAGAGAGAGAGAGAGAGAGAGAGAGAGAGAGAGAGAGAGAGAGAGAGAGAGAGAGAGAGAGAGAGAGAGAGAGAGAGAGAGATTGTAGTGCAGGCAGTCCTAGTTGGAGGAAGCTGATCAGAGCTGCTGGGAGTCTAATTGGACATAACAGGCGTCAGTTGAGCGGGGTGGGTGGGGAGGAGGGGTCTCCTTGAAGGCGTAGGCAGGTAATTTGCACACAGTGATATTCACGCTTGACAACTGGAGGCAAACAAATGAGCCTGGGGAAGGAAGTGAGACAGGATGGGAGGCAGCCATCAGACACCAACCGCCAGCCACGCTCAGTAACACTCTCTGTCTGTGTTCCAAATGGCACCCTATTCCCTACATAGTACACTACTTTTGACCCAGGGCACATAGGACTCTGATCAAAAGTAGTGCACTATATAGGGAGTAGGGTGCAATTTGGGATGTAGCCTCTGCCTGCCCCACTTGATTTGCCAGCAGGGCTCAGTGAGCAGCCAGCCCAGGTAGCAGCAGCACCACAATTAGGCCTGTACACCCTGGCTCGGCTGCACCCGCTCCCCAAATTGTGAAGAGGAGAGGAAGTGACACCCATAAGGCTGCACATTACCGTAATCCAATGTAAATGAAGGGCTATGCAGAACCAGGGAACCAGAGATCCCACCTGAGACAGGCTGGGGAGGAACGTGACCGAGCGTGCCAGGCTGTCAGGATTGTGTCAACACGGCTGTTGGCTGTTCAGACCTGTTCAGTCCAGCTCTGCATGCATAATGGGACAAATCATTACAATGTCAATGGTGATCATGTAAATAGGACAAGTGTGATGGTGGAGACTGGGGAGGACAGTGGCGTGTATTCATGGATGCCAAGGGAAGCCAGGCTTCCCCAAACAATGTACCAAAAAGAAAACATAAAATAAAGTGGCTGAATGTATCTCACCGGAGAAAGCATCCAAGCATGTGAAACAGCGCCCCTCTGTCTCTGTATGTGTAGTCCATATAACTGATGCTGTCTGGTCAAAAAGAGTAAGATATTGTTGCCGCCCATAGCATTGAAGCAGCGAGCACTTGGCCTCCCTTGATAAAAAAAATACTAAAATCAGCGTTGCGCTAAACTGAGCGAGTTCAACTGTGAATGGTCCTGGTGCACCAAAGAAAAGTAATAGGGGAAGTCAGTTTGGATTTGGCTTCACACGAATCACATCAAAAGCCAAATGTCATTTACAGAAAAAAAATCATTGTTGCATCTCGTTGTGTTGTTGTCCTCCAGTGGCTAGCTAGCTAAAATTGTCCCTTTCCTAAATTAGCCATGGACGTCGATAGTTATTTGAACGTGTGGTTTTACTTAATTCTCCATAGGTCTACTGGCCAATGATTATAACGGCTATTCTGATCCAACCATTAATTCATACATTGAGCCCCTGGTCTGAGAGGATGGAAGTTCAATATGTAACTAGATGTAGTAGTGGAGACATCTTCTGTTTTTTGTGTGACTTGTGGTAGCCTAACTCTCCGTGGTTCTAAATCAATAGTTGTTTACTAGTCCGAAATGTTTTTGTGGGAGGGGGGCACACGGGGCGTTTGGCTGATTCAGGTTGGAGACCTGAGCCAACTCCCCGTGCTTACCGTGGCGAGCGTCATACTGGTCAGGCACCGTGTTATGCGGTGGAGCGCACGGTGTCTCCAGTACGTGTTCTTAGCCCGGTGCGCTACATTCCAGCTCCCCGCATCTGCCGGGCTAGGGTGAGCATCCAGCCAGGACGGGTTGTGCCAGCCCTGCTCTCCAGACCTCTAGTGCGCCTCCTCGGCCCAGTATATCCTGCGCCGGCTCTGCGCACTGTGTCTCCGGTACGTCTGCACAGCCCAGTGCGTCCTGTGCCAGCGCCCCGCATTTGCAGGGTGAAGATAACCACCCTGCCAGGACGGGTTGTGCAGGCTCTAAGCTCGAGACCTCCAGTGCTCCTCCAGGGCCCAATGTATCCGGTGCCTCTGCCAAGGACAAGGCCTCCTGTATGTCTCTCCAGCCTGGTGAGCCCTGTGGCAGCTCCACGTACCCGACTGCCCATACGTCTCCTCACTCCAGTGATGATCCATAGCAAGAAGCCTCCAGTGATGATCCATGGCACGAAGCCTTCAGTGATGATCCATGGCACGAGTCCTCCAGTGATGATCCATGGCACGAAGCCTCCAGTGATGATCCATGGCAAGAAGCCTCCAGTGATGATCCATGGCACGAGTCCTCCAGTGATGATCCATGGCACGAAGCCTGCAGTGATGATCCAAGGCACGAAGCCTCCAGTGATGATCCATGGCACGAAGCCTCCAGTGATGATCCATGGCACGAAGCCTCCAGTGATGATCCATGGCAAGAAGCCTCCAGTGATGATCCATGGCACAAAGCCTCCAGTGATGATCCATGGCAAGAAGCCTCCAGTGATGATCCATGGCACGAAGCCTCCAGTGATGATTCATGGCAAGAAGCCTCCAGTGATGATCCATGGCACGAAGCCTCCAGTGATGATCCATGGCAAGAAGCCTCCAGTGATGATCCATGGCACGAAGCCTCCAGTGATGATCCATGGCAAGAAGCCTCCAGTGATGATCCATGGCACGAAGCCTCCAGTGATGATCCATGGCAAGAAGCCTCCAGCGACGTTTTCCAGTCCGGAGCCTCCAGCGATGTTCTCCAGTCCGGAGTCTACAGCGACGTTCTCCAGACCGGAGCCTCCAGCGACGTTCTCCAGTCCGGAGCCTCCAGCGACGGTCTCCAGTCCGGAGCCCCCAGCGACGGTCTCCAGTCCGGAGCCCCCAGAGGCGGTGCCCAGACCGGAATCCCCAGCGACGGTGCCCAGTCCGGGGCCCCCAGCGACGGTGCCCAGTCCGGGGCCCGCAACGAGGGTGCCCAGTCCGGGACCCGCAACGAGGGTGCCCAGTCCCAGTCCGGGGCCCGCTACGAAGCCTCCAGTGAGGAGTCATGGCACGGAGCCTCCAGCGACGTTCTCCAGTCCGGAGCCTCCAGCGACGTTCTCCAGTCCGGAGCCTCCAGCGACGGTCTCCAGTCCGGAGCCCCCAGCGACGGTCTCCAGTCCGGAGCCCCCAGCGGCGGTCTCCAGTTCGGAGCCCCCAGCGACGGTGCCCAGTTCGGAGCCCCCAGCGACGGTGCCCAGTCCGGAGTCCCCAGCGACGGTCTCCAGTCCGGAGCCTCCAGCGATGTTCTCCAGTCCGGGGCCCGCAACGAGGTTGCCCAGTCCGGGGCCCGCTACGAGGGTCCCCAGTCCGGGTTCGGCGACGAGGGTCCCCGCACCAGAGGTGCCACCAAAGTGGGGTGAGCCAGTGGTGGAGCAGGGTCTGCGTCCCGCACCTGAGCCGCCACCGCGGATAGATGCCCACCCAGACCCTCCCCTATAGGTTCAGGTTTTGCGGCCGGAGTCCGCACCTTTGGGGGGGGTACTGTCACGCCCTGACCTTAGAGATCCTTTTTATGTCTCTATTTGGTTTGGTCAGGGTGTGATTTGGGGTGGGTATTCTATGGTCTATTATTTGTATTTCTATGTTTTGGCCGGGTAGGGTTCTCAATCAGGGACAGCTGTCTATCGTTGTCTCTGATTTTCCCACCTGTCTTTGTGGGAAGTTGACTTTGTTTGTGGCACATTAGCCTTAAGCTTCACGGTTTGTTTTGTAGTGTTTATTGTTTTGTTCGGCGTCTTTTCTAATAAAAAGAAAATGTACGCTCACCACGCTGCACCTTGGTCCACTTCATTCAACTGCCGTGACAATATATCACGGTGTCAAGGCATATGAACTAACAGGTTATAGACCAAACAATGCAATTATCACAACACATAGGTTGTATTATGGCTATTTTTCCTGGCTTGGCTTCCCAAGTGATTTTACCCACACACCACTACTGGGGGAGGAGATGAGGAGAGGAGACGAGGGGGAGGGATGGGAGGAAGAGTGAGCAGATAATGGTGGTGATGATAAAGACGACGACGACGGTGAAGACATGGAGTATAATGATGATCTAGATACTGTACATGATTGTGATTACAATACATTAAGACTTACTGAGACAAATTGGACAAATGTGGACTCATAGGGCCACAGTCAGACAAATAGATTTCCGGTCCCTTTCTCCCAGAGTATCTCTCTCTTTCTTAGTCTCTCTCTCTTTCTTACTCTCTCTCTCTATCTCTCTTTCTTACTCTCTCTCTCTCTCTCTCTATCTCTCTTTCTCACTCTCTCTCTCTTTCTCACTCACTCACTCACTCTTTCACTCACTCACTCATTCACTCACTCACTCACTCACTCACTCACTCACTCACTCACTCACTCACTCACTCACTCACTCTTTCTCACTCTCTCTCTATCTATCTATCTCTCTCTCGCTATCTTTTGGTGGTTTCCTCTGCGTGTCAGGAGGGTATAATCAGTCATGTCTTGGTGGTATGATTCAGGTTGAATAGCAGAATATTATCTTTGATAAAAATGAGATTTACCTGAAGGGCGGCCTGCGGTATAATTAATAGAGTGGCAGGGTTGAGCCGTGACTGTACACAACAAAGATGATGATAGAGCCGATGAGAGGGAGAACTTAATCATTCTGTTAAATACATCGCTTATTGTCATGTCTCAGCTGAAACTCTATACTCAGATTTTTTGCAACATAATAAGAATGTATTTTTTGGAGGGTCCTATTTGCATATGTCAGCTCTGATAAAATCTATGAATAAGTCGCAGAGATTATGATGACTGCTCTCTTTTCCTGTTGATGTAATTTCTCATTACCTGCATCAGTAGTGTGTAACATGTGATGTAACATCACATTTGTGTTGTTCATAACACACAGCACTAACATCACACTCATTAATCCTGCAGAGGGACAGTGAGGTTACTTATTAAGTTTGAAACTGTGGAGGGACAGACATAGCCATTGTCAGTGATGTTCAACCCCAGAGCATAAGGTTCAGTGTTACAGTAAGCTCAGAGTCATATCAGCTATACTTGTACTCTTGGCTGGGAGGAGATGACACAGTGACACAGATAAGCCTCACTGCCCATGTTGGCTCGTCATGTGTAACACATGTTAGTGGTACAGTGGCTCACTGTGGCAGGAGTTTGTGTGTGTTTGTGTTTGTAGCAGGGGGTTAAATCATCACTGCAGTCAGAGGACACGTGCTCCCTGCCACCCAGCATCATTATCAGAGCCTCCTGGTGCCAAAGGCATTAAATCCCCTCCACCACCCTGCACACATACACCCTCGCCCGCCACAGCGATTGAGACTGCCACTGTCATTAACCTGAGCTGACATTTCTGCAGGCCACTCAGCCCGCCACCCCAGATCCCCACTGACAGACAGCAATACACTGCAAACCTGCTAGTGACATAGACCACCTACATGGATCTTAAACCAGCCTTTTTCTGTCACCGCTAGGCTAGCTAGCCTTAGTGTTTCCCTGGTTATACTACCAGGCTCAGAGTGTTAGGGTTTGGAAGGGGGCGAGTAAGGTGGTGAAGTTGGGCATCGAGAGGGAAATTGTTGGGGCTTTTGTTGTATGTCATTTCCGTAACCCTACACTGGCCTGCTGGTGAACTCAGTGACTTTCTAAATGGCTCCTGCGGTACAGTCATACTGGCCTGGATGTCACCTCTGTCACCTCTGTCACCCTCTGAGTGAGCAGTTTCTTTCCCTCCCTGTCACAGATGCTGCCAGTGGAAATAAAAGACCAGCGGCGTCTCTTTCTCTCTCTGAGAACGGTGTTGACACCCTTTTTAATAAAGCCATGTAACTTTGTACTGTAGGAGTGTAACACATGATTTACAGTACAGACAGTGATGTTTATTACAGGCTAGTTCCACAGCCGCCTCTGTCTCGGGTCTGATGAAGTGGTGGTTGATGGGTAGTAGGAAAGGGAGCCAGTCTCCTGGGGCTCTGACCAGACACGTTGTCCCTCTTTTCTCCTCTTTATTTAGCCCAACAATTAGAAGAACCCATATTCTCCCAATCGTCTGATGGTTCCCTCATCTCTGCAGAGATATATTTATCTGAGGATAATTGGCCATTAAATCCTCACTTGACAACTGTGAAAATCCCACCCCAAGAGTAATCTAGCTGCCAGGAAATGACAACAGTTGGCAGGGCTGTCGAGTCAACTGCTGCCGGCGAGCCACATCAGCCCTGGGCTGGCTGGATGGATCTATTCCACGCATGCACGTATACACACACACACACACACACCATGCTTAGTTATATTAAACAGGCTATTACTAATCTGTTTCCACCATTCAGACCTGTTCACAGCCTTGTGATTTCTGCTGGAAGGAAACCTATCTATCTTGACTATGATCCTGATTAAAAAGACACATATATGCTATAAAACAGTGTAACAGCATCATTTGAGATGTCATTAGTACTGACAAAAAACAAATATGATTTTTGTTTTATTTATTTCCATTAACTTTACAAGCACAGGGCTTTAATAGTTGTATATATTCAATTACTGGAAGAGAGTTCTTTGAGGGCTGTTATGTACAATTGGATTCCACTCAGCCTCGTGTCTGACGGACTTAAGGTGATCCTTACCTGGAGGTTGAAAGCGTCAGAGCTTACCCGCGTTTCCACGCACGTCAAAAGACAAGCACTTTGCAATACAATTTTTGGTCCTTTAGTCTGTTCAAGTGCCTTGGCTATCGCTCAAGCCGCTAATGCACATCAGACAGAGTAGATAGCTGCAATTATACACAAAACGATGGAAAGGAAAACAGAGCTTGGATATTGTTTCAAATATCCAGCCCATTGTTTGCCCCCTGGGTGAACATTTTCCTTTATCACTATTTTTCTTCTTTTAGTAAATTTGTACCAGATTTTCTATTTCAGTTGTAGGTTTAACAGGGGAGAGAGGGGATGAAAAAGATTGGAACACGGCGAAGCGTTTGTGATTTATCCATTGAGCATGGAATGGTAGTGGTGGGTGGTGTTGTCGATTTGTTTTTGACGTTTTGGATGGGGGTTCGAGCCAAGCTAAGGTTTTTTTCTGGCTGCAGTCAAAGTGCTGACCGTGACAGAGTGATTACCATTGGAATGTGAACACTCATCCCTCATGGTGGAGGTCTAGGGTCTCTCCTGTTCCTCTTAAGCCCATTGTCTGTTTAACATGTGTGTGAATGGTATGTACTGTAGATAGACGACTGAGGTGTTTGTCACTGTCAGCAGAGTGGGAGCATTTAGGGACAAGACGGCCATCATGTTGATCAGGGCCTGTATTCACAAAGCGTCACGGAGTAGCAGTGCTGATCTAGGATCAGGCCCCCCTTCTTATTCATTATGGTTTAAAAGGAAAAACGGGTCCTAGCACGAAAAGTGCTCATGTCCAGCCACTGGGTCTATTTTCATGACCATCCTAATAAAATACTTTAAGATATGTAAGATATGAATACACCTCAATGGCATGCTGTGGTGATCCCGTCCCTCGAGGGTAAAGTGCTGACTTCCACACTTTCAGACAGAGTTTTGCAGAAGTAATGTTTAAATTCACTCAGTATGTGTTCCCTGTCTGTTCACATGTCATCCGTGCTGCCTTCCAAAGGTCATTTAAATCACAACATCCTTCAAAAAAAAACGTGTTTGTAGAACCACTCAGCCCAGGACCAATCAGGAGGAGTTGAGAGCTCTCTGTCCCTAGTACGGGTCTATATTCTGTGTGTGATCAGGGATGTCAGTGACGACTCCTCAAGATTAAATAGTAATAATACTGTTCTAATAATGTGTGCCCCAAAAAGGGGATTCACTCTAAAAAGCTCCAGACTGTTGTTTATTCATTCAGAAACAGTGTTTAATTTTCACAATCCATGTAATAAAAAATTCCTGACATTGTCTTGAGTGCAATCTCATGTAGGAGCGATAATGGCACAGGGAGGATCGAGGAGGAGAATGGGAGGTATAACATAAAGTATTCACCGGAGAGGAAGATGGGGGTATTTCTGTACTTCTACCTGGTGACAACAGCCCACTGTAAGTACGTTTGAACAGTTTGTCGAAGGAAGGAGCTCTTGTTTGTTCGTTCTCTTGTCCCCCCCAGTCAGTCCTCCTCTCCTGAGGCTTCCTCCCTTCTCACAATCAACATCTGCCTTCTCTTCCCAGTCGAGTCTCTCTGTTTGATGACCTACATATTACATTCTCTTAGCATGGAGGTACACCAAGGCTTACATGTTGTGTGTGCATAAAATGTGGTGTAAATGACTAGAACAAAAGGGAAGAGCGTCTGTGTTGGGAAGGGAAATGAAAGCATGTACCATTGTGGGGGACATGTTGCATCACAAGACGCTGCGTGTAGTCTAAATACCACCATGGAGGGACTTCATGTTATTGATGTTGGATCGTAGCATGGGTGGTGTGCTGCTGCGTGAATGATAGTGATGACTCTGTCCCTCGCACATGAAACACATCCCGCACTCCTCAGGGACCTCCCGGCAGTCACTTTCTGCTCGATCCTCTCCTCAACACCACAAACACATGAGCATGTCTCACTGGTAGAGCATTGAAGAGCACTGATCTACTGCTGCTGTCCCATCTCTACAACGACATCCGCAGCAAATCGATGAAAATGAGTCTCATCTGTGTGTCTCGTGGTGAGCAGAGTAAGAATACGTTGATGCTCTTGGACAGCCCTACTGTACTTCATGTAGGCCTACCAGTCTTCACGTACTCACTTCTGTACTCAACAATGCACTGAGCCTTTCCACAAGCACAACACACCAACCACAGATGTTAGCAGCATGTACAGTATGGCAAACCTACTTCAAAGTGTTCTTCTGTTACACCGACCACATCTCAGTTTCCCTAAGCAGCAGATAGACCATCTGAATCTGGTGCCTTCACGTCTCAGTCACAGCTACAGCTACGAAACTTCAGCATGTCCCACATCACTCCACTCCTGTACCACTTGTGTAATGTGTCATGTGAACGTCTGTTAATTTCTAATAAAACCTGCTTTTCAAAGAGTCAGAGGAGGAATTAAGCCCTTCGTTTCCCTTCCTAAAAACTAAAAGTTTGGCGTTATCCCTGTAAGCGGAGCTAAATGAGAACGCCAGTTAAACCCCATTAGGGGCCTGTGCGGCTGTGACCATCTCATTGGAAGGAGCTGGATGAAAATTGCTTGGATTAATGTGTTAATCCAACTCTTTAAAATGCTAATGTCCATTTTATGCCCATTAAATCTCAGTGTGCGTTTTCTTTGATGCGTGCAATTTCTATCAATTAAATACAGAGGAGTGAAACAGGCAGAAGGGAGATTAGTTCCTTTGCTTCAAGCATGAATTTCTCCATTTGGATGGTTTCATATTTATCTGGAATGGAAGTATAGAGAGCAGAGGGGGGATGTTTAGAATGGGTCTTGTGGAATATGACTGATTAATGCTGTGATTTTATTACACTCTGTTTTGGGATTTCTGCTTTGCTCAGTTGAAAGACAAACACTGAAAATAATGTATCAGTAAATATATTGCAACATGTATAGACTAATGTTTTATATGATGATCAACTTGCTCTTTGTATGTGAGAACTGTACTATATGTTGGTAAATTCATTGATGTTGACTACAGCAGTACACCACCAGGTTTCATTTTAAATGTCATGTATTTGACAAATGGATTTCAATTAAGTTTTATGGTTTTACAAACACTGGTTTTGTCTTTATTTTATGCACAGTGCTATGCAATATCACAGCTAATACATTTGACTAAAGTTCTGCAGCAGAGCTGTTATGAAGAAAATAAATATACTGTACATCATATCAACATCACAATATCAAATTCACTTTATTCTTTGATTCTATTTCTCAAAGAAAATAACAATTCTTGACATAGTCTACATTTTATAATGCACCACAGTCACATTGCCAGACAAACATTAAAGAGGAAATATGTGATTTAGAGATATCTTCCTTTCATTTAAATAATCCATTTCCAGGTGATTGTGTTTCTCTGGGGTTAGCGCCAGTACAGTAAGTCACAGATATTGATAATGTATACCGCCACAGTCACAAATTAACCAAACCTTTCATGTGTCTGACTATAGCAGGCAGCAGGGAGAGAAAGAATAAGTATTTGGAGAGAAATGAATGGTGTGATGGATGCTGTGGAATGTTACCGTCCCACAGATGGAACAATGGAACTCACAGATGGAACAATAGAACGTCGGAACCATGACTCTCGGATGCCCTCCATGTTGTGCAGTCCTTTAAAGACTAGGATTGACACGGTTTGTCAAATCACAGAGTGCGGTGTGGCTAGCCATAAACTGCTTCCAGACTTGTCACACACACACACACACAGTACACACACATAAACACATACACACACACAGACACACACACAGGCTCATTGTTCACAGTTCAACTAGGTTCCAGTAAACTGGGAGCGTTTATCATGTGAGCACTATTTTGAGTTGGAACATGAAGAATGATTTATGAAGGCATTTCTACTTCTCTCTACCTCACCCTCCATCATAAGCAAACGCACCAAACCATCTTTTACTTACTGTGTGCTATTTTGACATGAGTGTTCCAACTTAGAGGGGGGGTGGGTGGGTATGGTGGGTTTGGGAGGGCAGGGGTTATATACGGAATTTTAACCAGATAAACTCCTAAAAGTAATAGTCCATACAAGCCATTGAGATGACTGAAGCAAACCCCATTGCTTAAATTGTCCCTCCATTGCTTATGAAGACACACCCAGCACCAAACAGAAGCACATCAAGTAGTGCTGACTTCTATCAGGTTGTTTCCTGGGGGGTTTGGTGACTGTTGTTCCCCTATACCCTCCTCAACCCTATCTTCTAACACGCATGTTAAAATAGCCCGCCCTCCCCATTGGCACATCCCCCTCCATGGTAAGCATATGTGGGCTATTCAACTGGATGGGTCATTTATTAAAATCAACCTAATTTTCCATGATATATTAAATCTCTGCCTCAGTAATCATGGCTCATTTCATTGTAGTGAATTAGGCGCCCACTGCTTTGTGAGATCAGAGGCCTGGAAAATGAAGCCTGCGCCTCGTATTAGTGAGTGTTCACAGGCTGCTAATGGTCAGGAGACTGAACAGATCACCAGACAATTCATTACAGTTCACTGGCAAAACTGAGCACCCAAATATGTGTGCATGGTCAGAGTGCCATCTGTGTAACAGCCTCCACACATATGAGGGCTCTGGACGTCTCCATCATCTCCATCCAATATTGATGTGTTGATGTACTGGGAGGGAGAAGCATAGAGAGACCTTCTGTGTCTAGGCGACAATCTACCAAGGTGAGTGTTGACACTTTTCTAATTTGTATCTTTTTAAACTAGGTATGCACTAGGTGTACCTACAGAATAACATCAGTGTTAGTGCTATGACAATCCTACAACCCCAGCATCTTTAGATTCACACCAACAACCCTGTTGCAGCATCAGTACACTGGCGACCTTGTCCATGGTAAATGATATGACTTTCCTACTACCACAGCAGCCCAAGACGATGGCAACCCAAATGTCAGAACAGTACACTGGCAACCTTGTCCATGGTAAATCCAGTGAACAATATATTGTTTGATACAGTTGGATAGAACTGGCATATTCCATCCCAGCCCTCTAAAGTGTGGCCAAGCCCAGCTTTCTCTAGCTGACTGGCTTTCTCCTCATTAGATGTCCTTAAGCTAGAACCTAGACTGAAGAAGTCAGGATAAAGGCTGTCAAAAGGCAAACCTAGTGCCATCCTGCTGCCTGCACCCCAACATGTATGGTCACAAAAAAGGACAAAGTTGCTCCAAATAAATGCACATTCATGGACATATTACATCGAGTTTATTCTCATAACTGCTCGACAATAACGGAACATAAAGTGGATAAGTATAAATCTGCAGTCTCTCAGAGTGAGCCAAACCCCTGAGACCATTTAGTGTGGAGACAGAAAAAGCCTGGTCATTGTCATGTTGTTCAGCTTGTTTTGGGTTGAAACAAAATTAGCAGCTTCAGAATTTTGAGGTCCGGGGAGCGGCAGGGACAGCACCCTCTCACATTGTTCTGGGGCCGCCATTTATAATTATGTAATTTGTCTGTGCTGTTTTCCAGCAAACAGGAAGTCCCCTAAACCAGCGGAGGATGTGGCGAGGGCCGGGTCTCCTCAGGGAGGATAATGGATAACGGCTGATGCGATTGGACAGATCCAAGCTGGTGTGGTTATCTGACGGTCGGGAAGGATATTTTCTCTCTCTCTCTCACTCCTCTGTTTCTCTCTCTCTCTGATTGTACTATGCAACTGGCTTGGACAGCCTGCCAGAGATCCTAACCAGTCAAAGACATATCCCACAGAAACATTTTCATACCTGTAGTTCTTTGCCTCTGATTTCTCTTCGGAAACATGAATCTTGGTCTTGTTTTTGTCTGGTTTAATAGCAGTGAGAGAACTGACATTTGGTGTATTACTGCTGCCATGTGTAGATAGAGTGTGATGGAGGCAATGAATGAGGTGATCCTAATATTGAGGCCTTTCAACATTATTAACAAATGTCATACAGACTATGGTCCAAGACCCATTTATATATGGTCCAAGATGTCCACAAACGCCTACGTCTCCTCTCAGACTTTCTTACTTAGTAGACTGTACTGCATGGTGATAATGCCCAAGATGTGCTATACCCCAACTACCAGTGAGAGAATTTGATCATAAAGTTCTCTATCCATATCAAGTAGAAGCCATGTTAGCTGTCAGTATATGATGCGCCATGACACCACCATCTAGCAACATAATGTCACATAATGATACATTTGTTACAGAGCTTTACGTCATAGATATACGGTGGGGAAAAGACCATTATCTGCAGTATACACAAGTGTCAGAACTCCCAGTTGACATGAAGATGATTAAGGGCTGAATGGTGTCCCTCATGCCTTGGCATCATAGGCCTATTGCTATAAATGACTCAATAATATCTTAGTGTCCTTTATGCCTAGCCCCTACTGCTCTCTATCCTAAAGGGTCATACACTCTGACAGCCATGGCTTGTTTGACTCTCTCTTTGGGTAGCATACAGTAGGTCGACCATGAACTTCCACGAGTGGACTCAGGGATGTGTGATTTTCTCCACTTATTTCCTGGATGTTGTGACAGCCATGCTAGGGGCTTATCAGGTCCTGGCCCCTGTTAAATACCACTGCTCCTGGTCACTACTGTGGAATGACAAAATAAGAGTATAAGTCAATGTGACACATTAAGTACATGTGGAATCATATCCGTGAGCTAGTGGACAGCCAAATGTGAGTTGGGGTTTTATGATGATGGGAAAGCAAAAATCAGACTTAGCTCTGGGCTGCCAAAACAATGTAGTTAACCCTGAAGGGCATGGTTCTACTTGTGTCCCAGCCATCTAACCATTTACCCTGCTCTGTGTAAGACTGTCTACAACTCCCTCTATAACAGCACGCAAAATGACATTAGTATTCTTTGAGACAGACAGACCATCAGGCTCGGTTCCAGCACTCAGTGTTTGTAAGCGTCAGATCTGAGACGACACAGCAATATCAATAAAATACCTAATTTCAACCTTAACACGAACAACTGTACTTCTTTCAACCTACACTGTGGTGGGTATCAACTGTGTACTGAATAATGAAAGGTAATTATGTCGCTATACAAACCCCACAGTAATGGGCCTTTGTTTTATTTTTGTAACTTGAAATGAAAATACATTTTGTGGCTGAGCAGCGTGTCTGTCTGTGTTCTTTTTCTGGATCCTCTGTAGGTCATGCTCAGGACACATCACCACCACCACCACCACCAGCCTTCCCTGTCTTTTTATTGTGATTATTCCCATCCAAATGAATTAGACACAAGGCGTATGAATGAAGGGAACAGAACAGTGCAGCCAGACAATACAAAACAGAACAGTGCAGCCAGACAATACAGAACAGAACAGTGCAGCCAGACAATACAGAACAGAACAGTGCAGCCAGACAATACAGAACAGAACAGTGCAGCCAGACAATACAGAACAGAACAGTGCAGCCAGACAATACAGAACAGAACAGTGCAGCCAGACAATCCTGCTAAAACCTGGAGGAAAGGAAACAGGAGCAGCCTGCTCAGATTGTGTCTGTGGATTAATTATTCACGGCGTTGGCTTCTCTATCCAATGACCCCAGTAAAGAAACACAAATTATTTAGCGAGCTGCCAGATCGGCGTTTGGTGTGAGGGCATGAGGCATCCGTTCCCACTGACTGTAGTATCAGAGGAGGCATGTGAGCCCTGCTTAAGGCAGACACACACAGGCAAGCAGACACATACACACACACACACACACACACACACACACACACACACACACACACACACACACACACACACACACACACACACACACACACACACACACACACACACACACACACACACACACACACACACACACACTGAGCTGCTGCATGACAAAGAGAGTGTATTCATGGCAGGATCAGATCAGGGTACAAGGGTATGGTTTCCCTCCCTGGCCAATGTCCAAACACACACACAGACACACACACCAAATTAGATGAGATGAGTAGGGTATAATTGAACCGCTTGTTTGTTAGCAACAGTGACAAAATTAGTGTTTTTAGAAACCAGAATCCAGATGCAACTGAAGCTGAGACCTCGAAAGACCTGCTCTGTGAGGGATGCTGACCTTATAGCCTTTGCCACTGAGTTCAGATAGTAGTGTGACTTTTACTGGTTACCCGTTACTTTTAAGAGGTGGAAAAGCTGCATGTGGGTGTTTTCCATTAGGTTCATTAGGCCACTATGTTTTTAAACACCAGACTAATTTGTGAGGTAAACAGGTGGAGTAAGACAGACCAACATCTTGGGTGTTGATGACTAGTAATAACACATCCTTTTAGTCCGTTTCTGCTGTCGTTGCAGCAATCATTGTTTATAACTTCATCAAGTGACAAAAGGGTGAAATCAGATGTCATTTTTAGCGAAGTATAATAGTCACCCGTCTGTGATGTTATTTCTGCAGCACACAGTGACTTGAACCAAGCGGTATATTTTTCACAGCCACCCAAAAGGTGTGATAATTTCAGAGTGTTCCCATGAGAGAGAGAGGTGTTAGAGGAGAGAAGAGGAGAAGAGGAGAGAAGAGAAGAGAAGAGGAGAGGAGAGGAGAGGAGAGGAGAGGAGAGGAGAGGAGAGGAGAGGAGAGGAGAGGAGAGGAGAGGAGAGGAGAGGAGAGGAGAGGAGAGGAGAGGAGAGGAGAGGAGAAAATGAGGGTGAGTGTTACCCTTGATCTTGTTAGTGGTGATTGGGGTCTCTCAGACCTCACACTGGGCTGTGGGTGTAATTGCCTCTGGCAGGCCTGTAACATGGGTTAGGGGAGAGGAGAATGCCATGCCTTTGTTTGTGGCAGTCACCACATGTCTGCCTGTGTGGCACTGTACTGCCTGCCTGCATTCCCAGGCTTGGGAAACAGGGAGATGATCGTTATAGCACTGGTGTTGGCTTTTAAAAGGCCTTTTAATGGGAATGTATTTCACAGGCGAGAGCAGCAAGGTTTCAGGAAACCAACATCACAGCACCACTGGGGCGCAGGAGTTCGGCTCAGACTGAAGGAGCCTCCAACCGTGGAGATAGCCTACCACCTACTGGTGATCGAGAGGATTATCAGGAGAGGCATTTGTTGACTTGATAATTATCACCATTACAGTACAGTTACAGTACATTACCAGTACATTTCAGTGCATTATTATATTATAGTTCATTATAGATATTATAATATTGTATATCTGTTGCATGGCAAAGACAAGTATTGTCTAGTAGTCTATTATAGACCTATGTAAAATAGTTACTGCATGCTATAGATAATGTTGATGTACCCACTGTAGGTTATTTCCTATTCTGTTTGAAAGAAATTACTTTGCTCTGACAGTATTGTATTCTAAAATCACAATTTCTATGTTATGTTGTTTTAAGTCAGTCAACCACTGTTACCTCTCAGGGGCAGTGTAATTACACTGTTATGTTCCTGTTGTTTATAAGGCATTGGCCTCATTTTCTATTTAAAAATGCTATGTAGCCTTATACACAAACAACACATTGGCCATGTCGTCTGCGTGTAAACATGGTTGTAAAGTAATTACTAAAGATCCCTTCAACACGTGACCTTTCTGTTTACCTATAGGCACTTTCTTAATGAATGAATTATGGAGTAGCCTCTAAAGCATTTGCTGCCTAATGTGTTTGCCTAAATCATACTCAAGAGTAGGCCTACCTTTAAGTGGATAGTGTAGCCCTGTTCCGCCTGCGGTAAGTGTCTGGTTTAATTTAATTCAATAATCCCGATAGGCCTGATGAAATAAATCCCTTATGGGACACTCATTTCTTGAGTAGTGAGATCATGTGAAATGAGGTTCACATAGAAAATATTAGGACATTATGGTTGATTGAGCTTTAACAAAAAGCAGTATTATTAATACTGAGATATTCTTTATGTTTATAAATTTGCTTTAATGAATGAAGGCAACCATGTGGAAAACAATCAGCCACCAAAATGGATGAGAATGATTGTGGGGCTTAGTGAGAGAATGAATTAGCATTTCACCCACTCCCAATGCAAATTGTTTCACTTAAACTTTTTAAATACCATTTTGTGTTCTGACTTAATTTTAATAAAACAGTTTTTAGATAAGAAGCATGAGGCGTGAAGTTAATGGGCAGACTGTCTGTATCCGCAACAGACATGTACTTGTGATATATTGATTCAAGAGAGAAAATGAGCTAATAAAAAAGAAAGAACAGTGTTATGGTCTCCTCAGTAAAATAATAATACAGTTTGTGCTGAATTGATATTATTTCAACTATAGAAATAGCTTTATCAAACGGATATTTCAATAATGTATTTTCTTTACGCATTCATTTTCTGTCACATAAAATGTATTGTCCAAACTCATCATTCTCTTAACATCGATTTAGACAAGTGCATGCATATAACAATGGCAAAACAACTATGAAAGAAACACATTTAATTCCGAATTAAATAGCCCAATTAAAAAGGCCAGTTTGTAGTATTTTAATTTTAGTAAATTACATTGTAAAACACGGCCATTTGTAAATTAGCCTAAAAACAGAGATGTGAGAATATGGGCCTACTTGATATATTTATGACTCATTTAGAGGCCATCGTCCACTCTCTACTATCCTCTGTTCACTATAGCTGATTGTACAACTGGGTATTTATGGAAACGCCGATCCCATCATAACTGCAGCTTTGCATATCGTTGTCTTCGTTGTCCTCCAGTGATATTGGATATTGCTAAATTTCATAAAATGGCTTGATTATCAAAATGGAAACTGTCCACCACTAGGCACTGGTTGATTTACCAAATTATATCTTGATAATCTGTGTGTTATTATAACATATTTTATTTGAGTCTCTCTCTCTCTCGCTCGCTCTCTCTCTCCTGTGTTCTCTATATTGGCACCAGTCACTACTCACTCTTAACTGAGTAAAATGGAATGAGTTGTCCTTGAACATCTGTTGTTCAGCCAACCCTCAAAGGTAATCACAGTAATGGACTTCTAAGTTATCGACATACACACAGGAATAAATGTTTCCAAAGAGAATAGCTCAATGACTTGCCTGCTGCTGCTAACTAATCAATCCTAGTGGCTGCATCTGTTGATGAAAGTTTGTGGAAGTGCAGAGTAAGATATAAGTGTATATCGATGCCTGGCAGTTCGACTGCCCGTATAATGAGTGACAGTCACCGCTCCACCGGGACACAACTATTACGCACAGACTAGCAGACTTCTTGGCAGTTGAAAGCATAGCGTGCGCAACATCACAAACAGATGTCACTCAATTTCCCCATGACACACAAGCAAGGAAATACATTGACAGAATGTCCATCCAACACAGCGAGGAGAAGCAGGGTTCATGCCACTGGAATAGACTGATAATTACATTTACATTTACATTTAAGTCATTTAGCAGACGCTCTTATCCAGAGCGACTTACAAATTGGTGCATTCACCTTATGATATCCAGTGGAACAACCACTTTACAATAGTGCATCTAACTCTTTTAAGGGGGGGGGGGGGGGGGTTAGAAGGATTACTTTATCCTATCCTAGGTATTCCTTAAAGAGGTGGGGTTTCAGGTGTCTCCGGAAGGTGGTGATTGACTC
The DNA here is from genome assembly GCF_045679555.1 of Salvelinus alpinus. Taxonomy (NCBI): domain Eukaryota; kingdom Metazoa; phylum Chordata; class Actinopteri; order Salmoniformes; family Salmonidae; genus Salvelinus; species Salvelinus alpinus. Next base: position 26,954,618 of record NC_092090.1, read on the forward strand.
CGCTGACCTGGCGTCGTGAGGGAGTTTGTTCCACCATTGGGGTGCCAGAGCAGCGAACAGTTTTGACTGGGCTGAGCGGGAACTGTACTTCCTCAGAGGTAGGGAGGCGAGCAGGCCAGAGGTGGATGAACGCAGTGCCCTTGTTTGGGTGTAGGGCCTGATCAGAGCCTGAAGGTACGGAGGTGCCGTTCCCCTCACAGCTCCGTAGGCAAGCACCATGGTCTTGTAACGGATGCGAGCTTCAACTGGAAGCCAGTGGAGAGAGCGGAGGAGCGGGGTGACGTGAGAGAACTTGGGAAAGTTGAACACCAGACGGGCTGCGGCGTTCTGGATGAGTTGTAGGGGTTTAATGGCACAGGCAGGGAGCCCAGCCAACAGCGAGTTGCAGTAATCCAGACGGGAGATGACAAGTGCCTGGATTAGGACCTGCGCCGCTTCCTGCGTGAGGCAGGGTCGTACTCTGCGAATGTTGTAGAGTAATAAATAAATTACAGGTCAAAGGTATGATCTAATTGATAAAAAGTATTGTGGAAATGTCATGTTCATCTCCTGTACACCCAGCTGCCTTCCAGGATTGAATATGAAAAGACCATAGCCTAATGACAGTAAAAACAAGTTAAAAACTAGTTTGCTAAAAACAGTAAAAACAACAGTGATGTAGGCCTATAGACCATTATTCTACATTGACAAGTGTGTTTAGAACATGCCGATTTTGCACTTTTTCTTTGGATGCATATTCGTGTGACTTGGCCTATAGTGAAAAGTTCTCTCCAGACAGATCTACATTGTTTATGGCATGAAAACTAGTCCACGGGTATGGCTTTCCTTTATAAACCTCATATTAGAGTAAATGTATGATTTCGGAGAATCTCAGACATCCCTTTTTTCTGAATCTCAACAGACACTCAAACTCAAATATTTTTAGTGCCTGGGCTTATGACAGCACAAGAACTGTCTGCATTGGAGATGACAGACCACTGAAGCCGGGCTTTTTGGATCACTCCTGCTGCCGAGCAATATTCATAAATTAAATTTCCAATCCGCTCTCCTTTTATTAGTTTGGGTGTTATTAAATGAGATTGCTTCATCTTAATATATTTCTAGGGCCGAGGAATGTGGCTGGGAGCTGATATTCAAATCCAATAACACGGCCTGTACTTAGTGCATGGCACTAATAAATGCCAGCCTAGCTGTGATGCATATGCAGAAGGGTCTCACTCGCTTGAGTCACAGCAGGCAATAATACTCAGAGTGTCCTTCAGAGTAATCGTGCTGGGCTGACGTCTCCCTCCACCCCTCCGTCCCCCTCTCCTATAGGTCTGAGGAAGCCCAGGTGACCTGACCAGTCTATTTCCCATATTGATTTGGCTGGATATGGCTCTGGACATGGTTTTTACACCCAGAGAGAAGACCGTGGCTTTGATCCTCTCCTTTTCAATATATGTCTGCTGACCTTTGAGACCTGCTGTATTGGCATTTGGAAAAACAACACTGAGTGGATCATTCATTTCAGGACAATAAAAATGGCACTATGTGCCTCTGCTCTGTACTGAGTGGCATCAACTGAACATCAGTAGGCCTACTGCTTGCTAAGGTGAGACATATACCCTCCTCGGAGCAAAGAAAGCAGGACTGTAGAATGTTGGATCCCCTCTTTGCCCCTTCAGGGTTAAAGCATTGACATGCTTCTCCCCCTCCCATTTTACCAGAGGAATCAGACAACTGCTCATGTAAAGGTTGCAGCTTAGGAAGCTTAGCAGTTTCACAAAGTGACCTTTACCTTTATTATGAATATTTATTTTCATTATTATATAGTGAAATCTATGCACATGATCAGCACAATGGATTTCTTTTTCATTAGTTGTGTAAAATGCCAGTCAGTGAGTGTTAGGTATCAGGGGATGACCCAGCAGATTACACTAACCCCTTCCCCCATCTCTCCCCCACTGTCACGGCAGGATCTGACAATTGGAATTAATATGCATGGAGATCCTACTCCTTCGTTTCCTGGCTGAGGATCTTGCTGCCTGGGCAACTTTATCAGGGGTAACATTATCGAGAGCTTTGCCGGGAGCTTCTTCATCATGCTCACATCCGTGTCTGCCCAACACTTGTCACTGTCAATCACAAGGTGATAATACACAGATGATTCTCTCATTTGGTTTATTAAAATCTCCAGGCATATTTGAACTGCAGTCATTACAGCAGATAATTGCTGCATTGAGATGTTAGCCTGGCCCTAGCCTGAGGGATAAGACAAGACTATTGCTATATGAAGGATCTGGTAGATTTTGTGTGTGTGTGTGCCTTTTCCGCTCACCTTCCTAAAATGAATATTGCATTTGAATCCAGCTCTGGCTTTTCTTATTTAAACTAACATTGTTATTACTTATTATCTGGACGTGGAGTCATCCGTTCTCACTTTTTTATGTCTGTGCTGTCAAGGCAAATTTCACCGGTGGCTGACTATTGCAATTTTTAACTGTCATTTAAACCAAATTGCAGATCTGAATCGGCGGGTCTCAAACTCTCTGAAGGAATGGACTGACAGGAGGTATAACTACAGGACATATTTCACCTCAGTTCAAATTCAGGGGCTTACTTATACTGTTCCTCCTCTTATTGGAAGTTTATGTATATAGACTGACCATGACCATGTTAACACTAAATGTTTTATAAAAACGCAATTAATAGATTCCTAAATAGAACCAAATATGTTTGTAAAATTTGACAAATAGTTACTGACACTTGCCAATGGACCTGTCTCAAACAGCTGTTTTGAATAGTCCGATTGAAATGGTTCTGTGATGTTGGGTTGTCAGATCTGATGCATGTCTTTGCACTGTGTGTCTGTAGCCTAACTCACAGCTGCACTTTAAACCACTGTGAAAAGGGGATCAGAATAGGCTACTCATGGTTGCCATAGTAGACAGGGGGATTTCATGGTACTTGATTAATGAATCACTAATGTGAAAGGATAACATTAGCTCTACAGACTAACTTTAGATTAATTGTTTTGTTGCTGTAATTGTTTCTTACATAAGACTGAAAGGCAAATAATGTGTTAAAGTGATGTTGAAATCTATATCTGTAGTCAAAATTAATTTGATATCAAAGTAGTAGACAGGTCAAAGGACTAATCATTGTGTAACCATTTTCAATCTATCAAATGTAATCTCAATAACACTGACCATAGCAGCACTCTCCAGTCTTTCATGTCCTTACTAATGAAGGGCAACAGTTCTAGAGAAGAACCATCGACCTGGTAGTGAGGGTCGGTTTGAGATAATTACCCTATGACTATTACCATACACATTATTATCAGTCGGGGAGATGCTATCATACTTTTAAGGGACATTTCAGGAAATGATTAAGCCCAATCTTTCTTCTCTGATTGTTTTAATGTGTTTGTCTAACCATGCAAAGGTCACAGTAGTTGATTATAAAAGGAATCAATGCCAAAGACAAAAAAGTCATTAGGAAATCAGTGGGGTAGATGTGTGACTTTCTCCATGTCTGAGATTATCTCAATGTTGGGGGAAGGCAAAACAGACACCAAGTTATTTCTGTAGTTGCTCTGGTCTTTGATTTGTATGAGTCAAAGGAGTCAGTGACCTTGTGTTGTTGACTGCCCCAATAAAGAAACTGGACGCTAATTACCTTTGGCACTCAAGTGAACTTGAGGACAAAATAGAATCAGATAATATAGCAATAATGAAGTCAATAATTCGTCTTTAGTTTCAAACTTGGACAATGTCATTTCCTCTAATTAATTCAATCGGTGATGCATTAAATTAGTTTTTCTCTTCTGAATCATAATTAAGCTTAATTGTCAGCAAATCAATCAATCATCATCAAGCAGCAATGGCTACTGAAGCGTGGACCAAAAATAAAACAATGTGATTACAAACAAGAGGCTTGGATGTGTCAACCTCTCTGGACCAAGTCTGTGCATCACACTAGGACAAAATACTTTCTCCTATGGACTTTTATTTCATTTTTTGTTTCATTTTTGGAAGCATGAATTTGTCCCTGTCCGACTCCACACTCAATGTTAGTTGTCAATCACTGTGACTTCATTAAAAGGATTTAACAGGATAAGAAGTCACATACTGAATACCGGATAGGTGCAGTGAAATGTGCTCCAAATGTGAAATATGAAATTAAATTAAGTGAAATGTGGGCACCAGAGCGTTGGGCCAGTAACAGAAAGTTATCTGGTTCGATTACCTGAGCCGACACGGTGAAACATCTTTCGATGGGCTCTTGAGCAAGGCACTAATTTGCTCCAGGGGTCCCGTACTACTATGGCTGACCTGTAAAACAACACATTAAATTATCCTGTAGTCCATCAAAAGGTCAATGATACAGAAAGATCCATTATGGGGGGCAATGGAATGTTGGAGTCATGTAGGCAGAGATAGTAGGACTACAGTCTAGGTTCATCATCACAGGAGACTTGGCCTTATGGACATAAACCAGCTAGCTAGCTAAACAACAATGTCTGCTCCTCTACTTTGCCAAACAAATCAAAATGCAAAATTAGCTATTCTCGTGTTATCTGTGCAGAGTACTCTCACTTATCAACAGATTAATTTGAGATTTTGTACACTAGCCACATTTATATATTTTGCATTACATTGTTTATAATTTAGCTAGCTATGCCCTGCCACAACGTTTGCTAACTAACATTAGGTTAGCTAGTTTGCTAGCTTCTAACATTCAGGTAAACCAAATATTAGCTATACTCTCTGGCTAAACAAACTGGTTGACATCAATACATGTTCAATTCCTTTGTTGTTTCTAAATATCTGTTTTTTATTGAGCTAGTGAAGTAGTACAATAATACTTTGGTTGGTTACTACTTACACTGCCTAACTGCTGCCACACTGTTGTCCACCATTATTTTAGAAAGTTGGATCACGTGATCCTCAGGGCCCAGTTTTTCAAAAGATATCTGATCAGATTTTGTCAATCAGATAGGATTAAAATGTTAGAACTGCTTAAAAAAAAACTGAATAATGAGAGGATAGGGATTCGGATCTGGTACTCCAATCTGACCTTTAAATCAGGATCAAATGTTCTGTATGCATTTTTCAAAGTTGAATAAGGATGGTTTTGATCGCACTGGAAGGGTGCATTCAGGATGGATTTTAGAAAGGTGAAAGGCTCTACAACCAAGACATTTCTATCACACCCTGATCTGTTTCACCTGTCTTTGTGATTGTCTCCACCCCCCTGACCCCTGCCTGCCTTGACCTGTCTATCGCCTGCCCGTGTTGAAATATTAAACTATTGTTTATTCGACGTGGTCTGCATCTGGGTCTTACCTTCATACCTGATTGTACGAACTGTACTCGCTGTCGGGACCTGAAACCAAAGCTATGGAGGACTACATTGGGGACTCCCTAGCTACTGGATTTATCTGTCCCTCTTCCTCTCCCGCTGGCGCAGGGTTCTTCTTCGTGGAGAAGAAGGACAAGACCCTGCGCCTGTGCATTGACTACCGGGGACTCAATGACATCACTGTAAAGAACCGGTATCCGCTACCACTCATTTCCTCTGCCAATGAGCCGCTCCAGTGGACCACTGTGTTCTCCAAGCTGGATCTATGAAACGCCTACCACTTGATGCGGATACGAGAGGGGGATGAGTGGAAGACTGCCTTCAACACGGCCAGAGGCCACTACAAATATATGGACTTGAGGACTTGTGAGGCGTCTGTTTCTCAAACTACACTCTAATGTACTTGTCCTCTTGCTCAGTTGTGCACCGGGGCCTCCCACTCCTCTTTCTATTCTGGTTAGAGCCAGTTTGCGCTGTTCTGTGAAGGGAGTTGTACACAGCTTTGTACGAGATCTTCAGTTTCTTGGCAATTTCTCGCATGGAATGGCCTTCATTTCTCAGAATAAGAATAGACTGACGAGTTTCAGAAGAAAGGTCTTTGTTTCTGGCCATTTTGAAACTCACAAATGCTGATGCTCCAGATACTCGACTAGTCTAAAGAAGGACCGTTTTATTGCTTCTTTAATCAGCATAACAGTTTTCAGCTGTGCTAACATAATTGCAAAAGGGTTTTCTAATGATCAATTAGCTTTTTAAAATGGTCAACTTGGATTAGCTAACACAACGTGCCATTGGAACACAGGAGTGATGGTTGCTGATAATGGGCCTCTGTACGCCTATGTAGATATTCCATAACAAATCAGCTGTTTCCAGCTACAATAGTCATTTACAACATTAACAATGTCTACACTGTATTTCTGATCATTCTGATGTGATTTTAATGTACACAAAATGTGCTTTTCTTTCAAAAACAAGGACATTTCTAAGTGACCCCAAACTTTTGAACGATAGTGTATATGGAATACATATTCCTCTATAAGTCAATATGTATTCCATATAAAGTTATTCTCATTGTGGCCAATTGAATGGGTGGAATAAAAGGCAAGCAACACTCCATACCTTTCAATGCCCCATGAAAAGACATCATATACAGCATACATTCTACAGACCCTACTGAGTACTCCATACAATACTTTTACTGCGGCACCGAGAATAGTTTTTGCTCTATAAGCCAATGTGTAATCCATATTTAGTGATTTGCATTGTGGCCAATGGAATGGGTGGAGTAAAAGGCCAGCAACACTCAGTATTATTCAGTTCCCCATGAAATGACACCATATACAGTGCCTTCGGAAGTATTCAGACTCCTTGACTTTTTCCACATTTTGTTATGTTACAGCATATTCTAAAATGGATTAAATACATAAACAATCCTCAGCAATCTACACACAATACCCCATAAGGACAAAGTAAAAACAGGTTTTTAGACATTTTTGCAAATGTATTCAAAATAAAAAACAGAAATAGCTTATTTACATAAGTATTCAGACCCTTTGCTATGAGACTCGAAATTGAGCTCAGGTGCATCCTGTTTCCATTGATTGTCCTTGAAATGTTTCTACAACTTTATTGGAGGCCACCTGTGGTAAATGTAATTGATTGGACATGATTTGGAAAGGCACACACATGTCTATATAAGGCCCCACAGTTGACAGTGCATGTCAGAGCAAAAACCAAGCCGTGAGGTCAAAGGAATTGTGTCGAGGCACAGATCTTGGGAAAGGTACCAAAAAAATGCTGCATCATTGAAGGTCCCCAAGAACACAGTGGCCTCCATAATTCTTAAATGGACGAAGTTTGGAACCACGAAGACTCTTCCAAGAGCTGGCCGCCCGGCCAAACTGAACAATCGTGGGAGAAGGGCCTTGGTCAGGGAGGTGACCAAGAACCCGATGGTCACTCTAACAGAGCTCTAGAGTTCCTCTGTGGAGATGGGAGAACCTTCCAGAAGGACAACCATCTCTGCAGCACTCCACCAATTAGGCCTTTACGGTAGAGTGGCCAGACAGAAGCCACTCCTTGGTAAAAGGCACATGACAGCCCGCTTGGAGTTTTCCAAAAGGTATCTAAAGACTCTCAGACCATAAGAAACAAGATTATCTGGTCTAATGAAACCAAGATTGAACTCTTTGGCCTGAACGCCAAGCGTCAAGTTTAGAGGAAACCTGGCACCACAACCCTACGATGAAGCATGGTGGTGGCAGCATCATGCTGTGGGATGTTTTTCAGCGGCAGGGACTGGGAGACTAGTCAGGATCGAGGCAAAGATGAACAGAGCAAAGTACAGAGAGATCCTGAATGAAAACCGGCTCCAGAGTGTTCAGGACCTAAGACTGGTGCGAAGGTTCACCTTCCAACAGGACAACGACCCTAAGCACAAAGCCAAGACAACACAGGAGTGGATTCGGGACAAGTCTCTGAATGTCCTTGAGTGGCCCAGCCAGAGCCCGGACTTTAACTCGATCGAACATCTCTGGAGAGACCTGAAAATAGCTGTGCAGAAACACTCCCCATCCAACCTGATAGAACTTAAGAGGATCTGCAGAGAAGAAAGGGAGAAACTCCCCAAAATACAGGTGTGCCAAGCTTGTAGCGTCATACCCAAGAAGACACGAGGCTGTAATAGCTGCCAAGGTGCTTGAACAAATGACTGAGTAAGTGGTCTGAATACTTATGTAAATGTGATATTTCAAATTTTTATTTTTAATAAATTAGCAAAAATGTCTACAAATATTTTTGCTTTGTCATTATGGGGTATTGTGTGTAGATTGATGAGGGGAATAAAACGATTTAATCAATTTTAGAATAAGGCTGTAACCTAACAAAATACTTTCCGAAGGCACTGAATATATTCTACAAAACCTACTGAGTATTCCCTACAATAATTTTACTGCTGCACCTAAAATAGTTTTTGCTCTATAAACCCAGCCTGGTCTCATAGACTAAAAGTAACATAGTAGATGTAAATCGGGGACAGTCAAATTCGTATGATATGTTAAGTTTGTATGGTTACATAAAACAAGTCATTACTTAAGGCAAAAACTAAAGAAGGTTGGTTAAACGTAACATATTATACTAAATGTAGTTTCTCTGAATTACGTACATAATAATACGAAATGCTCTAAGACCAGTTTGGGCTACTGCATAGCAACCAATGGTTTATATATACACTAGATAACAGACAGAGGGTGCTGTTTGGAAGCTAACGCCTCCATCTTGGCACTCCCCCCACCATTGTAAAACATATTTTGGAAGCTATAGAAATGCATGTACTAATGCCTTCATTTGTTTTAGCCTTAATGCATACTTTTAAATGATATTTACATTTACATTTACATTTAAGTCATTTAGCAGACGCTCTTATCCAGAGCGACTTACAAATTGGTGCATTCACCTTATGATATCCAGTGGAACAACCACTTTACAATAGTGCATCTAACTCTTTTAAGGGGGGGGGGGGTTAGAAGGATTACTTTATCCTATCCTAGGTATTCCTTAAAGAGGTGGGGTTTCAGGTGTCTCCGGAAGGTGGTGATTGACTCCGCTGACCTGGCGTCGTGAGGGAGTTTGTTCCACCATTGGGGTGCCAGAGCAGCGAACAGTTTTGACTGGGCTGAGCGGGAACTGTACTTCCTCAGAGGTAGGGAGGCGAGCAGGCCAGAGGTGGATGAACGCAGTGCCCTTGTTTGGGTGTAGGGCCTGATCAGAGCCTGAAGGTACGGAGGTGCCGTTCCCCTCACAGCTCCGTAGGCAAGCACCATGGTCTTGTAGCGGATGCGAGCTTCAACTGGAAGCCAGTGGAGAGAGCGGAGGAGCGGGGTGACGTGAGAGAACTTGGGAAAGTTGAACACCAGACGGGCTGCGGCGTTCTGGATGAGTTGTAGGGGTTTAATGGCACAGGCAGGGAGCCCAGCCAACAGCGAGTTGCAGTAATCCAGACGGGAGATGACAAGTGCCTGGATTAGGACCTGCGCCGCTTCCTGCGTGAGGCAGGGTCGTACTCTGCGAATGTTGTAGAGCATGAACCTACAGGAACGGGTCACCACCTTGATGTTAGTTGAGAACGACAGGGTGTTGTCCAGGATCACGCCAAGGTTCTTAGCACTCTGGGAGGAGGACACAATGGAGTTGTCAACCGTGATGGCGAGATCATGGAACGGGCAGTCCTTCCTCGGGAGGAAGAGCAGCTCCGTCTTGCCGAGGTTCAGCTTGAGGTGGTGATCCGTCATCCACACTGATATGTCTGCCAGACATGCAGAGATGCGATTCACCACCTGGTTATCAGAGGGGGGAAAGGAGAAGATTAATTGTGTGTCGTCTGCATAGCAATGATAGGAGAGACCATGTGAGGATATGACAGAGCCAAGTGACTTGGTGTATAGCGAGAATAGGAGAGGGCCTAGAACAGAGCCCTGGGGGACACCAGTGGTGAGAGCACGTGGTGCGGAGACAGATTCTCGCCACGCCACCTGGTAGGAGCAACCTGTCAGGTAGGACGCAATCCAAGCGTGGGCCGCGCCGGAGATGCCCAGCTCGGAGAGGGTGGAGAGGAGGATCTGATGGTTCACAGTATCAAAGGCAGCCGATAGGTCTAGAAGGATGAGAGCAGAGGAGAGAGAGTTAGCTTTAGCAGTGCGGAGCGCCTCCGTGACACAGAGAAGAGCAGTCTCAGTTGAATGACTAGTCTTGAAACCTGACTGATTTGGATCAAGAAGGTCATTCTGAGAGAGATAGCAGGAGAGCTGGCCAAGGACGGCACGTTCAAGAGTTTTGGAGAGAAAAGAAAGAAGGGATACTGGTCTGTAGTTGTTGACATCGGAGGGATCGAGTGTAGGTTTTTTCAGAAGGGGTGCAACTCTCGCTCTCTTGAAGACGGAAGGGACGTAGCCAGCGGTCAAGGATGAGTTGATGAGCGAGGTGAGGTAAGGGAGAAGGTCTCCGGAAATGGTCTGGAGAAGAGAGGAGGGGATAGGGTCAAGCGGGCAGGTTGTTGGGCGGCCGGCCGTCACAAGACGCGAGATTTCATCTGGAGAGAGAGGGGAGAAAGAGGTCAAAGCACAGGGTAGGGCAGTGTGAGCAGAACCAGCGGTGTCGTTTGACTTAGCAAACGAGGATCGGATGTCGTCGACCTTCTTTTCAAAATGGTTGACGAAGTCATCAGCAGAGAGGGAGGAGGGGGGAGGAGGGGGAGGAGGATTCAGGAGGGAGGAGAAGGTGGCAAAGAGCTTCCTAGGGTTAGAGGCAGATGCTTGGAATTTAGAGTGGTAGAAATTGGCTTTAGCAGCAGAGACAGAAGAGGAGAATGTAGAGAGGAGGGAGTGAAAGGATGCCAGGTCCGCAGGGAGGAGAGTTTTCCTCCATTTCCGCTCGGCTGCCCGGAGCCCTGTTCTGTGAGCTCGCAATGAGTCGTCGAGCCACGGAGCAGGAGGGGAGGACCGAGCCGGCCTGGAGGATAGGGGACATAGAGAGTCAAAGGATGCAGAAAGGGAGGAGAGGAGGGTTGAGGAGGCAGAATCAGGAGATAGGTTGGAGAAGGTTTGAGCAGAGGGAAGAGATGATAGGATGGAAGAGGAGAGAGTAGAGGGGGAGATAGAGCGAAGGTTGGGACGGCGCGATACCATCCGAGTAGGGGCAGTGTGGGAAGTGTTGGATGAGAGCGAGAGGGAAAAGGATACAAGGTAGTGGTCGGAGACTTGGAGGGGAGTTGCAATGAGATTAGTGGAAGAACAGCATCTAGTAAAGATGAGGTCAAGCGTATTGCCTGCCTTGTGAGTAGGGGGGGAAGGTGAGAGGGTGAGGTCAAAAGAGGAGAGGAGTGGAAAGAAGGAGGCAGAGAGGAATGAGTCAAAGGTAGACGTGGGGAGGTTAAAGTCACCCAGAACTGTGAGAGGTGAGCCATCCTCAGGAAAGGAACTTATCAGGGCGTCAAGCTCATTGATGAACTCTCCAAGGGAACCTGGAGGGCGATAAATGATAAGGATGTTAAGCTTGAAAGGGCTGGTAACTGTGACAGCATGGAATTCAAAGGAGGCGATAGACAGATGGGTCAGGGGAGAAAGAGAGAATGTCCACTTGGGAGAGATGAGGATCCCAGTGCCACCACCCCGCTGACCAGAAGCTCTCGGGGTGTGCGAGAACACGTGGGCAGACGAGGAGAGAGCAGTAGGAGTAGCAGTGTTATCAGTGGTAATCCATGTTTCCGTCAGTGCCAAGAAGTCGAGGGACTGGAGGGAAGCATAGGCTGAGATGAACTCTGCCTTGTTGGCCGCAGATCGGCAGTTCCAGAGGCTGCCTGAGACCTGGAACTCCACGTGGGTCGTGCGCGCTGGGACCACCAGGTTAGAGTAGCAGCGGCCACGCGGTGTGAAGCGTTTGTATGGTCTGTGCAGAGAGGAGAGAACAGGGATAGACAGACACATAGTTGACAGGCTACAGAAGAGGCTACGCTAATGCAAAGGAGATTGGAATGACAAGTGCACTACACGTCTCGAATGTTCAGAAAGTTAAGCTTACGTTGCAAAAAATCTTATTGACTAAAATGATATAGTACTGCTGGCTGGTGAAATAGGCTAGCTAGCAGTGGCTGCGTTGTTGACTTTGTTTGAAAGTGTAGCTGGCTAGGTAACCTCTAACTGGCTAGGTAACCTCGACAATTACTCTAGACTACACAATTATCTTGGATACAAAGACGGCTATGTAGCCAGCTAAGATCAAACAAATCAAACTGTTGTACTGTAATGAAATGAAATGTAATACTACCTGTAATACTACCTGTGGAGCAAAGCGGAATGCAACTACTCGCTCCAAACCAAACCGGAAGTGCGTATCGTAGAGGGAGAGGCAATAGAAGTGTTGTTTCTTGTATTATTGTCTTTTGTGTCTTTAGAGGACTGCTTCACCTTAATGTCCCCTTTCCCTTTTCTTCTGTCCTTATTTTGTCCCACTTTGTCCCTTCTTTGTCCCTTCTTCTCTTCTGCCAACTAGACACTCCTTGTTAGCTAGCTCCTTGTTAGCTAGATATTGTGAGCTAAACATAAAAATATAATATATATATTTTTAAATCCTTACACTAGCATTTTTAGAAAGTACTAATGCTACTGTCCCCACTACTGTTGTGACTACAACACAAAAAATACGTAATATTTTGTCCTTGAAACATTTAAAGGAAATACTGAAAATTCCATTCATTCCTATGGAAGACTGCTTTTCTGATGATTGCCAACATGGTCCACCGGTGGCTTCAAAACCTCTATATGGCCAAAACATAGCATCTGCAATCCAGGGTCTATTACGTCATTGGTAGCGACCTAGCAGCGCAAAAAAACAGGTCTGCTGGTATGTATACTGGTTTTTCTGCAATAAAAAATCTTAAACGAAAAATAATAAACGATCTTACCATGAATGCCTTAAAAATAAAAACAGGTCTGTCCTATGTAAATTAAGATCGCCTGAAAGGCCCCAAATTTTTTTTACGGATGTTTGGCCTCTAAAATTTGATCCCAAATGTAAATTATTTTAAAGTTCACTACAAATCTAAATATTTAAATAAATTGTCATCCATTCTGACTACTGCACCACGTGCTGACACCAGCCGGCAGGCTATGACGAGACTCCCGATTGACTCTTTTACTCAGTTATAAGGAATTCTTATCACTTTACAAGGTCCCTGTAACACCTAAAGATTTTGCAATTGTTTTAGACGCCATTCCCTCAGGTGTTGCTCTGTTATTCAGGAACGTATTAAGACCTGACCCTCAGAGCCTGTTGACTCATCAGTAGGATATATTTGTTTTTCTTTTGGTCCATTCAACAACAGAGGGATGAGGGTTGTTTCAGCAGGATGTTGTATCTATACCTTATGTCATGCCTTATTGGAATGGATTTATTGATAATATCTGTTGGAAAAAAGTTTGGATGTTGCCACACACATACCTACTTGTTAACAAAATTAAGGAAGTTTCCTTTAAAATTATTCATAAATATTATCCTGCCAACCACTATATGAAGAAGTTTAAGGAAAACATCAACTCAAATTGTCCTTTTGTAATGACCCCCCAGAAACAGTGTTGCATCTTTTTTGGCATTGTATTCATGTAAGAAAACTGTGGCAAGACATCAGTAGATTTATAATTGAACACATTTATGAAGATTTTACACTATTGTGGAGAGATGTACTGCTTGGATTTTTTACATACGATAGAAATAAGCGGAAACATTTATGTAAATAATTTCATTATTCTTTTGGCCAAATTTCATATACACAAATGTAAATTTACTAACAAAAAAACACATTTTCTTACACTACAAAAATAAATTGAACTGTATTTTAAGACAGTTAAATACTCTACTAACAAAAAAGCTGTTAGAATTGTAAGTGTATGTATGTCCCTTAAGGTCCTTGTGTAATTGTAATGTGATATTGTACCCCCTAGCTCGATTGTCCATTATATATAATCTATATATACTCGTGTTCCTTATGTACTTTCTGTATTGATTTGTTGTTCATAAAATTACAAATTAAAAAATTAAAAAGGATGAAAACGACTACATTGACCATGAACCTTTGCAAGTTACGGCCACTTTCACCATGATCCATAGCGTTGTTTTGATGCCATCGTAGAGGAGGTTCGGCGGAAAATCTGTCTCCCTGTAGTAGGTGTTTTTTTAGGGGGGGGGTTCCTTCGCCCCCCAAGCAAGAAGTTTTTGTTTGGAGGTCAATGAGTGTCGAATTTGGTCAACTTAAAAAGGAATTGCTTATTTGCGACGTGACGTTTATTTGATCGAATAGAAGTTTCATAATGCTTAAATTGTTACGAGTATACTCGTGTACTAGGACACGTGACATCCAGGCTACTTTGGCTATGCATATTCAGGATTCCCGAATGGCGCAGCGGTCTAAGGCACTGCATCACTACAGACCCTGGATCGATTCCAGGCTGTATCAAAACCGTCCATGATTGGGAGTGCCGTAGGGTGGCACACAATTGGCCCAGCGTCGTCCGGGTTAGGGTTTGGCTGGGTTAGACCGTCATTGTAAATAAGAATTTGTTCTTAATGACTTGCCTAGTTAAATAAAAATAATTAAATGACTTGAGACTAGTAGCATATCATCTCTTGCCATTGAATACAGGCGGTGGTGTCAACAACCCTCATCGAATATTCAAAATACATTCAACAATCTGATGTATCCACCAATCCAAGATGGCGTAGCAGTCGGACGTGTGTTTGTATTGTCCTGTATTGTCCTGTCGCGTGTAAATAGTAAATAGTAAATAGTCTTCGTATTTTTCGTATACATTTCGTATATATTTTAATTTCACTTTCCATCTAGGAACTGAATATACATTCCTACATTCCGCCTCACCCAATGTGGTACGGACCTGCTATTTTTTTATACTTTAGAACCGTAACCCCAAGCAGAAGCTAGCCAGATAACTAGCTACTAGCTAGTAGTCAGTTAGCCACTGCTGCGGTCTTCACCCTCAACTCGGACACAGCCAGCTTCAATACCGGGCCAATACCTGCCAGTCTGCAAGCGCGATATCAACCCAGAGCATATAGGACTGCTTTTTCTCTACCACATCACCGGATTCCTGACGCAAGCTCTGGACAATTACACCGTATCATCACAGCTAGCTAGCTGCAACCGAGTGGCTACTACTGGCTAACACCTCTGTCCCGAAGCAAGCACCAGTTAGCCTTGAGCTAGCCTCGAGCTAGGCCCATCTGCCGGCTAGCTGCAAGCGCGATATCAACCCAGAGCATATAGGACTGCTTTTTCTCTACCACATCACCGGATTCCTGACGCAAGCTCTGGACAATTACACCGTATCATCACAGCTAGCTAGCTGCAACCGAGTGGCTACTACTGGCTAACACCTCTGTCCCGAAGCAAGCACCAGTTAGCCTTGAGCTAGCCTCGAGCTAGGCCCATCTGCCGGCTAGCTGCAAGCGCGATATAAACCCAGAGCATATAGGACTGCTTTTTCTCTACCACATCACCGGATTCCTGACGCAAGCTCTGGACAATTACACCGTATCATCACAGCTAGCTAGCTGCAACCGAGTGGCTACTACTGGCTAACACCTCTGTCCCGAAGCAAGCACCAGTTAGCCTTGAGCTAGCCTCGAGCTAGGCCCATCTGCCGGCTAGCTGAAGAGCTAGCGCCACTGCCACTGCCACGAAGCTAGCACCAGTTAGCAAACACAATTCTACAATTCACAACCTCTCTTTCGCCATCGCCATCTGGCTTGGATTCTCTGTCGACACAACCACGTCTGAGCAGACCCCCTCCGTCTGAGCAGACCACCCCCCGGGCTACTAACTTTAAACGCCGCGTGCTAGCTTAGTGGAGGCCTCCTCTGCTCCATCTATGGCTGCCCCCTGGACACTATGATCACTTGGCTACATAGCTGATGCATGCTTGACTGTCCATTAATTCACGGTACTCCATTCTGTTTATTTGTGTTTTACCTGTCGGCTCTGTGCTTTAACTCAGGATCTGTGTGTAGTTAATCCGACCCTCTCTGCCTAGTCGTCGCCATTTTTACCTGTTGTTGCTGTGTTAGACTAGCACCCTGTTATTGCTGCTGTTATCTTACCTGTTGTTTTAGCTAGCTCTCCCAATCAAGACCTGCAATCACTTTATGCCTTATTGTATGTCTCTCTCAAATATCAATATGCCTTGCATACTGTTGTTCAGGCTAGTTTTCATTATCATTGTTTTGGTTTGCAATGGACCCTGTAATTCCACTCTCCGTACCTCTGATACCCCCTTTGTCCCACCCCCCACACATGCGGTGACCTCACCCATTGAGACCAGCATGTCCAGAGATACAACCTCTCTTATCATCACCCAGTGCCTGGGCTTGCCTCCGCTGTACCCGCGCCCCTCCATACCCCTGTCTGCACATTATGCCCAGAATCTATTCTACCACGCCCATAAATCTGCTCCTTTTATTCTTTGTCCCCAACGCTCTAGGCGACCAGTTTTGATAGCCTTTAGCCGCACCCTCATCCTACTACTCCTCTGTTCCTCGGGTGATGTGGAGGTAAACCCAGGCCCTGCATGTCCCCAGTCACCCTCATTTGTTGACTTCTGCGATCGAAAAAGCCTTGGCCTCATGCATGTCAACATCAGAAGCCTCCTCCCTAAGTTTGCCTTACTCACCGCTTTAGCACACTCTGCCAATCCTGATGTCCTTGCCGTGTCCGAATCCTGGCTTAGGAAGGCCACCAAAAATTCTGAGATTTCCATACCCAACTATAACACTTTCCGTCAAGATAGAACTGCCAAAGGGGGAGGAGTTGCAATCTACTGCAGAGATAGCCTGCAAAGTTCTGTCATACTTTCCAGGTCTATGCCCAAACAGTTCGAACTTCTAATTTTAAAAATTAATCTCTCCAGAAATAAGTCTCTCACTGTTGCCGCCTGCTACCGACCCCCCTCAGCTCCCAGCTGTGCCCTGGACACCATCTGTGAATTGATCGCTCCCCATCTAGCCTCAGAGTTTGTTCTGTTAGGTGACCTAAACTGGGATATGCTTAACACCCCGGCAGTCCTACAATCCAAGCTTGATGCCCTCAATCTCACACAAATCATCAAGGAACCCACCAGGTACAACCCTAAATCCGTAAACATGGGCACCCTAATAGACATTATCCTGACCAACCTGCCCTCCAAATACACCTCTGCTGTCTTCAATCAAGATCTCAGCGATCACTGCCTCATTGCCTGTATCCGCCACGGGTCCGCGGTCAAACGACCACCCCTCATCACTGTCAAACGCTCCCTAAAACACTTCTGCGAGCAGGCCTTTCTAATCGACCTGGCCCGGGTACCCTGGAAGGATATTGACCTCATCCCGTCAGTTGAGGATGCCTGGTCATTCTTTAAATGTTACTTCCTCACCATATTAGACAAGCATGCTCCGTTCAAAAAATGCAGAACCAAGAACAGATATAGCCCTTGGTTCACTCCAGACCTGACTGCCCTCGACCAGCACAAAAACATCCTGTGGCGAACTGCAATAGCATCGAAGAGCCCCCGCGATATGCAACTGTTCAGGGAAGTCAGGAACCAATACACGCAGTCAGTCAGGAAAGCAAAGGCCAGCTTTTTCAAGCAGAAATTCGCATCCTGTAGCTCTAACTCCAAAAAGTTCTGTGATACTGTAAAGTCCATGGAGAACAAGAGCACCTCCTCCCAGCTGCCCACTGCACTGAGGCTAGGTAACACGGTCACCACCGATAAATCCGTGATAATCGAAGACTTCAACAAGCATTTCTCAATGGCTGGCCATGCCTTCCTCCTGGCGACTCCAACCTTGGCCAACAGCCCCGCCCCCCCCGCTGCTACTCGCCCAAGCCTCCCCAGCTTCTCCTTTACCCAAATCCAGATAGCAGATGTTCTGAAAGAGCTGGAAAACCTGGACCCATACAAATCAGCTGGGCTTGACAATCTGGACCCCCTATTTCTGAAACTGTCCGCCGCCATTGTCGCACCCCCTATTACCAGCCTGTTCAACCTCTCCTTCGTATCATCTGAGATCCCCAAGGATTGGAAAGCTGCCGCGGTCATCCCCCTCTTCAAAGGGGGAGACACCCTGGACCCAAACTGTTACAGACCTATATCCATCCTGCCCTGCCTATCTAAGGTCTTCGAAAGCCAAGTCAACAAACAGATCACTGACCATCTCGAATCCCACCGTACCTTCTCCGCTGTGCAATCCGGTTTCCGAGCCGGTCACGGGTGCACCTCAGCCACGCTCAAGGTACTAAACGACATCATAACCGCTATCGATAAAAGACATTACTGTGCAGCCGTCTTCATCGACCTGGCCAAGGCTTTCGACTCTGTCAATCACCATATTCTTATCGGCAGACTCAGTAGCCTCGGTTTTTCTAATGACTGCCTTTCCTGGTTCACCAACTACTTTGCAGACAGAGTTCAGTGTGTCAAATCGGCGGGCATGTTGTCCGGTCCTCTGGCAGTCTCTATGGGGGTACCACAGGGTTCAATTCTCGGGCCGACTCTTTTCTCTGTATACATCAATGATGTTGCTCTTGCTGCGGGCGATTCCCTGATCCACCTCTACGCAGACGACACCATTCTATATACTTCCGGCCCTTCCTTGGACACTGTGCTATCTAACCTCCAAACGAGCTTCAATGCCATACAACACTCCTTCCGTGGCCTCCAACTGCTCTTAAACGCTAGTAAAACCAAATGCATGCTTTTCAACCGTTCGCTGCCTGCACCCGCACGCCCGACTAGCATCACCACCCTGGACGGTTCCGACCTAGAATATGTGGACATCTATAAGTACCTAGGTGTCTGGCTAGACTGCAAACTCTCCTTCCAGACTCATATCAAACATCTCCAATCCAAAATCAAATCGAGAATCGGCTTTCTATTCCGCAACAAAGCCTCCTTCACTCACGCCGCCAAACTTACCCTAGTAAAACTGACTATCCTACCGATCCTCGACTTCGGCGATGTCATCTACAAAATAGCTTCCAACACTCTACTCAGCAAACTGGATGCAGTTTATCACAGTGCCATTCGTTTTGTTACTAAAGCACCTTATACGACCCACCACTGCGACCTGTATGCCCTAGTCGGCTGGCCCTCGCTACATGTTCGTCGTCAGACCCACTGGCTCCAGGTCATCTACAAGGCTATGCTAGGTAAAGTGCCGCCTTATCTCAGTTCACTGGTCACGATGGCTACACCCACCCGCAGCACGCGCTCCAGCAGGTGTATCTCACTGATCATCCCTAAAGCTAAAACCTCATTTGGACGCCTTTCCTTCCAGTTCTCTGCTGCCTGCGACTGGAACGAATTGCAAAAATCTCTGAAGTTGGAGACTTTTATCTCCCTCAACAACTTTAAAAATCTGCTATCCGAGCAGCTAACCGATCGCTGCAGCTGTACATAGTCCATCTGTAAACTACCCACCCAATTTACCTACCTCACCCCCCATACTGCTTTTATTTATTTACTTTTCTGCTCTTTTGCACACCAGTATCTCTTCTTGCACATGTTCATCTGATGATTTATCACTCCAGTGTTAATCTGCTAAATTGTAATTATTCGATTTATTGCCTACCTCATGCCTTTTGCACACATTGTATATAGATTCTCTTTTTTTCTACCATGTTATTGACTTGTTTATTGTTTACTCCATGTGTAACTCTGTGTTGTCTGTTCACACTGCTATGCTTTATCTTGGCCAGGTCGCAGTTGCAAATGAGAACTTGTTCTCAACTAGCCTACCTGGTTAAATAAAGGTGAAATGAAAAAAAAAAAAAAAAAAAAAAAAAATCCAAAGAAAGGATAGGTGGGCGTGAGACAGCCCGCCGTGCCACTTTGTGGTCAACGACTTCCAATGTCAGTATATCCATAGTCTTTGGTGCCACTCAGCAATATCGCGCAATCGGGAATTTTACGTAGGAATTGTGGATGACGTCATTATCACGATATACTGTTTTTAATGTCTATGGTCATACCTCAGAAATAAATAATTGTTGGATACCTTTACCTTTGCTTTTCTTTGTGATGATAGCCAAAGGGTTTCACTGGGTTGATATCTCTGGTCTGTTACTAGTGCCGTTTCAACTAGTTTTATCTTGTTCTTGATACCATGTCTTGTTTTGAGGTGTTTTGACTGATGTGTCACTTCTATGCTAATATGGCAAAAATACACTAACTAACCAACAATTGTACAACGTATTTAACCATTGTTACTCTCGCAAGGCTTCCGGCCCAGACGGCATCCCTAGTCACCCCTAGTCACGTCCTCAGAGCCTGCGCAGACCAGCTGGCTGGAGTGTTTATGGAAATATTCAATCTCTCCCTATTTCAGTCTGCTGTCCCCACATGCTTCAAAATGTCCACCATTGTTCCTGTACCCAAGAAAGCAAAGGTAACTGAACTACATGACTATTGCCCTGTAGCACTCACTTCGGTCATCATTAAGTGCTTTGAGAGACTAGTCAAGGATCATATCACATATACCTTACCTGACACCCTAGACCTACTTCAATTTGCTGACTGCCCCAATAGATCCACAGACGATGCAATCCCTATCGCACTGCACACTGCCCTATCCCATCTGGACAAGAGGAATAGCTATGTAAGAATGCTGTTCATTGACTATAGCTCAGCATTCAACACCATTGTACATTCCAAGCTCATGATTAAGATTGGGGCCCAGGGTCCCATACTGTGCAACTGGTTCCTGGACTTCCTGATGGGCCGCCCACAGGTGGTGAAGGTAGGAAACAACACCTCCACTTTGCTGATCCTCAACACAGGGTGTGTGTGCTCAGCCCCCTCCTGTACTCTCTGTTCACCCATGATTGCATGGCCATGCACGCCTCCAACTCAATCATCAAGTTTGCAGATGACACAAAAGTAGTAGGCCTGATTACCAACAATGACGAGACAGTCTACAGGGAGGAGGTGAGGGAAAATAACCTCTCACTCAACATCAACAAAATAAAGGAGCTGATCATGGACTTCAGGAAACAGCAGAGGGAGCATGCCCTTATCCACATCGACGGGACCGCAGTGGAGAAGATGGAAAGCTTCAAGTTCCTCGGCGTACACCTCACACAGACCGGGTGGTGAAGAAGGCGCAACAGCGTCTCTTCAACCTCAGGAGGCTGAAGAAATTTGTATTGGCACCTAAAACCCTCACAAACTTTGACAGATGCACAATTGAGAGAATCCTGTCGGGCTGTATCACCGCGTGGTATGGCAACTGCACCGCCCGCAACCACAGTGCTCTCCAGAGGGTGGTGCGGTCTGACCAACGCATCACTGGGGGTAAACTACCTGCCATCCAGGACATCTACAGCACCCGATGTCACAGGAAGGCCAAAAAGATCATCAAGGACAACACCCACCCGAGCCACTGCCTGTTCACCCCGCTATAATCCAGAAGGTAAGGTCAGTACAGGTGCATCAAAGCTGGGACCGAGAGACTGAGAAACTGCTTCTACCTCAAGGCCATCAGACTGTTAAATAGCCATCACTAGCACCTTAGAGGCTGTTGCCCTATATACATAGACTTGAAATCACTGGCTACTTTAATAATTGGAACACAAGTCACTTTGATGTTTACATATTTTGTGCTACTCATCTCATATATATATATATATATACTGTATTCTATTATATTCTACTGTATTTTAGTCTATGCCGTGCCGACATTGCTCATCTTAATATTTATATAATCCATTCCTTTTCTTTAAATTTGTGTGTATTGTTAAATTGTTAGACATGACTTTTTAGATATTACTGCACTGTTGGAGCTAGAAACACAATAATTTCGCTACACCAGCAATAACATCTGCTAAACATATGTATGTGACCGATTTGTATTTGAGAGACAACAAGCGCTTATTGACCACATTTATGTTTTTAATAAGCATTGGAGACGAAATATAGTTAACATGTTGTCAACAATCAAAGCCAACCCCGTCTGTTTTTCCCTATAGTTGCGCATGCTAAACAAACCGACCCATCTATACACGTTCTGCGTTCTACAAATCAGCAACTCGGACATTTCTGAGTTTCCTAGTTCCGACTAGTACGTGAATGCGGCATAACAGCATGACTTAAAAAGTGATAGAACGTCAGCGAATCATATTTCAGATACTTTATCCACGCTTTGTTAAAAGCCAATAGAAATATCCCTGGTGAATAGGAAACGCCCATCATGAGCTCTTTGATTGATTTCCGGTGTCTGTGAGATTGCTTAGCTAGCCAGTTACCCAAATAATTGCGGTGCACATTTTTTGTTTGTTTTGACCAGTGGTGATTGTAACAACGTCCTTTAAAACGCACATTTTGAAATTGTTCACATAAATGGGCAATTTTTGAACGGGTACTTGTCGGAATTTTCGTCCAGGGAAGGTAAGCTGGCAACTGGATACTAGCTAGCTAGCTACCGTTGGCTTTCAAGCTAGGTAACGTTAGCTGGTTAGTTTGCAAGGTAGTAGAACTGGTTAGTTTACTAAGTTTGTTGTGAATAACGTTCTTTTCATTCGGTTATCGAGTCGTTAAGTATGCCTATTTCATTATGGATTATATGCAACAATGCTAGATTCCATCGCAAATGAATATGTATGCTTGATTTGTTATTGCAAACCTGGCGTTCAGCTAACAAACTGGACGTATCTTGTTGACGTATCTTGTTAACAATCTAACTAGTTACTGTAACTATATATAGCTTAACTAACTAGCTATGCGCTCAAGGCATTTTGCATAATTAGTTGCCTGCGTAGAAACACGTGAAAAAACACGGATGCAATGGCAACATTGCTAGTTGGCATAGTAGTTGGCTAAGCAAAGATCTTAGTTAACTAACTTGTCAACTGCTGTAGCCAACGGCAATAACAATGACCTTTGGTAATATGCGAATAAAATAATGAATCTCGCTAGGCTAACATTCAACCTCCATGTTAAACAACCATTAACACCAGTTCAAGCTTGTGATGTTTGGATTATTTCCCGGTGAGGTTTAAAGTGCTTTGCCTGGCAGAGACGTAACAGTTAGGCCTGTTTGACGTCATGACATGAATGAGGCACGTCTGTCTGAGCAGCAGGATGGTCCGTAGATCAGAGAGTCAGCAGCTGTCATTGAGTTCAGGTTGCCCCATTGTGTGTGTGCTGAACAGAGGGCCTCATCAGTCATTTGGTCTTGTGTGGCTCAGTTGGTAGAGCATGGCGCTTTCAACGCCAGGGTTGTGGGTTGGATTTGTCATGGGAGACCAGTACGAAAATGGCCCTAAATGAATAAAAATGTAACATTTGTTCTGTCAATTCTACCCCCAGTGACGCCAGCGAATGGCACAGGCAACACTTGTTGTGGGACCGACATAGACGGACAAGTTAATGAACCTGAACCCATTCTGGAGCATGTCTACCAATACTGGTCGCAAGGTAAGGGAGCGCTCTTCCTCTTCTGCACTGAAAGCCAACTTCTGTCAAGTTCACCCAACACACAAGCGAGAAGAGAGACAAAAAAACAGGATCTTCAAAAGTTCCCAAAGAGACACCCACACACTGAAAGTAAGCCTAGTGTGGTCTGTCCCCCTAACGTTTTCCCATAAAGACGGCATGGCTTCCTTGGAGCTTTGTGCCTTTTACACCTGTTACCATCTGTCTTTAGTTTGAGAAAAATCTTGGAGGACTGGAATTGTGGCATGGGAATGTTTATCTTGTGGTGTCCTCTAATAACGCATTAGGCCTACTCATGCCTTTTCTCCAACTCCTTGCCAGGGACACTCCTTTGCAATCTCATCCCGAAAGAGGGCTGTTTCAGGGTTGCCTTTTACTACCTGGTGCTCTGTAGTGCTGTGACGATACCAGTATCGCAATATTTCAAAAATGAAGACGCAAAGCCGACCGAACTCTTTGGTCATTTAATAACCTGCTGTATGTAAAATATTGTGCTATAGCTTGGAAAATAAATACAATTGACTGGATGACAGTGGTTGTTTCCAACATTATGGCTGTTTTCCTAAAAGTTAAATCTGTTTTGTTTCTTTGCCACTATACTAACGAGTATCGCGATACTGGTATTGTCCCAGCCGTAGTGCTCTGGAGGTTGCCGCTATAGTCAGACGTGACTTGTCACAACACATGCGTGGTTGTTGCAGGAGGTGCCTGTTGCTCCTGGAAAATCCACTTGGATTAGATGTTAAACTTTAGTTTGACCAGAGCAATGGTGAACTTCTCAACTGTGCAGTGCATTTGTTTTGTTTGCTAATTGCTAAGATTCAGTTGGGTGAAAAGCTGTTTGCCATGCATCTGCTGTTTGTTATTGCCATTGTCTGTTGCCTACGTACCTCAATGACTTCGGCGAGAAAGGGAGGTACCAACTTCTAGTTTAGCATACAGGCGTCACATTGGAGAGGTAGCTCTGCCCGTAGTAACATAGGTGTAAATACTCTCTGCCCTGCCTTGTCAGATGAATGG
The DNA here is from genome assembly GCF_045679555.1 of Salvelinus alpinus. Lineage (NCBI taxonomy): Eukaryota > Metazoa > Chordata > Actinopteri > Salmoniformes > Salmonidae > Salvelinus > Salvelinus alpinus. The sequence goes on from NC_092090.1 coordinate 26,979,016, forward strand.
TTCACTCATTGTTCTGTGCCTCAAAACATTAATACTTCTACAACGTGGTTTAATGGCACTCGCTCTGTGTGAACCTGAATTCTTTCTGTAGTTGCAGAGATGGGCCTTGAGGGTTTGTTGCTTAGGTGTTCCTTTGCTTACAGGCATCCCTCCTGCTGTGAACTAGCCTATCCTCCTCCCCTGTGCTTCCCACTGAGCTAGCATTGGCAGGATATGATGCAGGCTGTATTTAGGGATGCTCTCTGTGGGTGCTCTCTCGCACCTCCCGTGGAACGAGGAGTTTGATGCCAGTCGAGACTATGAAACCTGAGAGGTCGTCACCTCATGCCTATTTATTGCCCAGGGCTCAATATGTGCTCCCACTGCTGTCTGTTGCCTTGTAGTTTGACAACAGAGCTTGCCTCTGTCTATGCAGATAGATGTAACTAACAGACTTGCTTGAAATTGGTAGTCTGCGTTGTCTCTTGTGATTCTGCAACATGGTGAAAAAAGTTTGGCTAAGTGGTTTCAATCTAAACATAATCCCCTCCTTGTAATAATCAATGCTACCAGTTTTTATTTTCTTGACATATATATTGAGTTGTTAAATGCCTTTTGTTCACTCTTCTGCTGAGCAGAGATCTGACGGTGATGAACAGAGTGGAGAGCAGCAGCAACAAAGAGCCAGTCCAGCCCGTCCTAGCTTTGGGAAGAAGCAGCTTCCCTCCATCCCCAAGAATGCAGTCCCCATCACCAAGCCGGCCTCTCCTGCCGCCACGGCCCAGTTGGCCAACGGAACACATGCCTCCTACGGTCCATTCTACCTGGAGTACTCGCTGCTGGCTGAGTTGTAAGTACTGGCCCCAGATCAGACTTTATTTTGGGTAGTGGATGTAGTAGACGCACTGGCTCTGTTAAAATGCGTCATTCCTCCCTCCTTTGCTAAAGGTAATCACTGATCTTTGTGACTGGATAAGTGAAGGTAAGATTTGTTTTCACCAGTCCAACCATGTCAGATCATTGATTAGCCTACCTGAAGGAAAGGAAGGATGCATCTTTGATATATTTGAACAGAGGCCAATTATGTAGTTAATTTAGAGAAGCTTTTGACGAAAACACACTGTTAATTTCCATATCCATTTTCTTCTGCATTGATTTAATTCCATGTTACCTTGTGACCCACAGCACCCTAGTGATCAAGCAAAAACTGCCTGGAATCTATGTGCAGCCATCCTACAAATCAGCATTGAGTAAGAGCCTAATTTCTTATTTTATTTAACCTTTATTTAACTAGGCAAGTCAGTTAAGAACAAATTCTTATTTACAATGACGGCTAAACTCCGGACGACGCTGGGCCAATTGTGCACCGCCCTATGGGACTCCCAATCACTGCCGGATGTGATGCAGTCAGGATTCGAACCAGAGACTGCAGTGACACCTCTTGCACTGAGATGCAGTGCCTTTGACCTATGTGCCACTTGGGAGCCCAAATCTGTCATCCTGTTTGACTGCATAATCTATACATAACCTTTACAAAATGTATGATTTTCTCTTCTTTCCAGTGTGGTTCGGGGTCATTTTCATCAGACATGGCTTGTACCAGGATGGAGTCTTCAAGTTCACTGTGTATATTCCAGATAACTATCCTGATGGTGAATGTCCTGTGAGTACTTCAGGGGACCTGCTGTAACACTACAACACAGCTGTTTACACAAAATAAAGCAATTTCTTTGGCACATTTCAAAGGTTATTGTGTTTGGCATTTCCTGCTTTGGTGGCAAAGGCTGAGACTGTGATTGGTTTGTGACTGTCATACAGTGCATTCGGAAATTATTCAGACCCCTTGAATTTTTTTCCACATTGTTGCGTTACAGCCTTATTCTAAAATATGTTATATAGATTTTACCCTCAATCTACACACAATACAAAACAGGTTTACATGTTTTTTGTGCAAATTGATTCAAAATAAAACTATCACATTTACATACGTATTCAGACCCTTTACTCAATACTTTGTTGAAGTACCTTTGGCAGCGATTACAGCCTCAGTTCTTCCTGGGTGTGATGCTACAAGCTTCGTACACCTGTATTTGGGGAGTTTCTCCCATTCTCTGCAGATCCTCTCAAGCTTTGTCAGGTTTGATGGTGTCACTGCACAAATATTTTCAGGTCTCCAGAGATACTCTGGCTGGGCCACACAAGGACAGAGACTTGTCCCGAAGCCACTCCTGTGTTGTCTTGGCTGTGTGCCTTAGTGTCATTGTCCTGTTGGAAGGTGAACCTTTGTCCCAATCTGAGGTCCTGAGCGCTCTGGAGCAGGCTTTCATCAAGGACCTCTACTTTGCTCTGTTCATCTTTCCCTCGATCCTGACTAGTTTCCCAGTCCCTGCCTCTGGAAAAACATCTCCACAGCATGATGTCTGCCACCACCATGCTTCAATGTAGGGATGGTATTGGCCAAGTGAAGAATGGTGCCTGGTTTCCTCCAGACATGATGCTTGGCATTCAGGCCAAAAAGTTCAATCTTGATTTCAGCAGACCAGAGAAACTAATTGGTGGAGTGCTGCAGAGATGGTTGTCCTTCTGGAAGGTTCTCCCATCTCCAGAGGAGCTCTGTCAGCTTGACCATCGGGTTCTTGGTCACCTCCCTGACCAAGGCCCTTCTCCCCGATTTTCTGTTTGGCTGGGCGGTCATCTGCAGGAAGAGTCTTGGAACCACCCACCAAACTTCCATTTTAAGAATGGAGGACACTGTGTTCTTGGATCTTCAATGCTGCAGACATTTTCTTGGTACCCTTCCCCAGATCTATGCGTCGAAACAATCCTTTCTTTGAGCTCTACGGACAATTCCTTCGACTTCTTTTCACTTTTTCATTGAGGTATTGTGTGTAGTTATTTAATCAAGTTTAGATTAAGGCTGTAACGTAACAAAATGTGAAGGTTAAGGGATTTGAATTCTTTCTGAATGCACTGTATGGTGGTACATTGAAATGTGGTGTTTTAGTACTGTTAGAATATTGCATAAATACCATGTTCTCTCCTGTACCACCATTTAGAGAGTGGTGTTTGATATCCCAGTCTTCCACCCACTAGTGGACCCTGTTTCAGGAGAGCTTGATGTCAGGAGAGCCTTCACCAAGTGGAGGTCAGTACATGGCTTCTATGCCCAGATCATTACATCCAAATGAATGAGGACGATTTAGAAATGGGTGTTTGTCAGGTACATGTGGCTTGATATTTTTCCCGTTTAGTGTAAAGTCTGCTCCACCATGTACTAGTCACTACTACACAGCCTTACACATCCCATGATAGGCTAAATGCAGTTACTACTTTTTGAGCTATGATGTTGTGTTTGATATGTGTGTTCTCTCAGGATGTTGTAGTTCTGGTGGTAAATAGTGATACAGTGCTGTCACAGAGTTGAACTGTGTGGGGGTGTCTGTAGTGTGCCTTGGTTAGAACTGGCATGCGTTACATCAAGGCCCATTCTTTACTCTGACTTCTGTTCCTCATGGCCTGTTTCTTCAGCTGGACAGTGACACAGCCTTGTAAGGTCTTCTCTTAAACCTCAGTCTCTATCAGCTGGAGGTGGATACCTTTTAATGAGTGGGGAAAGTTGTCCATGACATTCTCAATGGAAACCTGTCTGTCATTATGGTCTATTTGTCACACTTTGGCTGTGCACTACTGGTGTTTGAGCAGTGCTACTGTTGGGTATTTCACTAGTCTGAGATGAACCTATGCACCATGGATTGCCTTTATGATATTTGTGTATTTACTGTGACTGGAGTTGTATTTGGTTTGCCATTATGTTGAGATAATCATAAATGTCTCCCTGTGGACATGAAGGCGTAATCACAACCACATCTGGCAAGTCCTGATGTATGCACGCACGGTGTTCTACAAGATCAACACTATGGAACCACTCAACCCAGAAGCTGCTGTGCTGTAAGTCTGTACTTGTTCACTTTCTCCTCAAAGCCTTCTCTTCCTCCTGTAGATGGATACTGGGCCACGTGTACGTATGTGACCTGGGTCAGTTTATATAGGTCAACAAGCAAGCTAGTCTTTGTGCTCCTATTGTGTACCCTGAAACTTCAATTAATAGCCCACACATTTATTTGCTTCAATCACTGAACACAACCGGTGCTTATTAGAGACGGGCTTCTGTTTATTTGAGCCAGGTGTGTATTTCTTTAATGTACACAGCTTTTGCACAAAATGTTGAAGACTACCAAACTTAATTGTGACCAGTATAAACATAAATCTATCGCAGATCATACACTCCCGATTTGGCACTCCGGCACCATGGAGAGCTTGAATTTGACGTGTTTATTTTTTGGTGACGAGCAATGTTTTTAATGCACATGACTGGGATTATCAGAGCTGTGTCCATGGTAACTTCGTAAACAATTAATTTAGACCCATTGTTTATTTGCTGAAATGTGTGCCGATGCCCAGCTACTAAAAGGGACAGGCGGCTGTTTGAGACTTGCTGTTTAATTGAAATGTTGAGGTATTCTGTTAGGAGTAAAAAAAATCTTAGTTCCCTGACCTAATGAATTAGATTGTGTCCAGGTGGGGGCAATTATCACTCCACACTGTATTGACTGGCAAATTGTTTGTATAATCATACTGTTTTTTTCAGGTACGACAAGGATGTGCAGTTGTTCAAAAGCAAGGTGATAGACAGCGTCAAACTATGCAACAGTCACCTCTTCGACCAGCCCAAGATGGACGATCCTTATGCAATAAGGTTGGTAGTAGGAAATGCTCCTCATTCCTGGAATTCCTTTTCTCATTCTCATAGCTCATGAACAATCTGAACATTCAGTCTTTTTTTATTTATTTTTTATTGACGCCAATAAGAAACCTGCAGCATATGAAAGGAGATGCAATAAATGGTTGAGAATTTTGTTTCTTTGTGTTTTTGTACTTATTTTTCCAGTTTCTCTTCATGGAACCCAGCGATCCACGACGAGGCGAAGGAACGGATGTTCACACATAAAGTGAGTTTTCTAAACCCCAGCAGTGTGCTTTTCAGACTTATGTAAAAGGACACAAAGCTCTGAGTCTGTCTGCTATGGTCCAAGGAGTCAGGTTCCCTCTGAGCTCACTCTCCCAAAAGAGGCTTGTTTTACCCCAATGAGAGCCAGCAGGGCTGTGATTGGTGAAGCTGCGTGAGCTGCCATTTGTTTCCATGGTGCTAGCTGACCAGTGTGGTAATGCGTGTCTGTTATTCTAGAGACGGCCTGAGGATCACCACAAGGGGCTGCAGGTGTCAGGACTGTCTTGGGTGAAGCCCGGATCCACACAACCCTTTAGCAAAGATGACAACCCTCCCCAGAGCTGAGCTGATCCTGCAGTCTGAGTCAGCAGCCACTAGCGGAAGATGCAGAGCAGAATGCCACGCCACAGACTAGCTTCAGCAGCCGTTCAGTCGTATGAATAGGAACTGAACAAGTTGAATGTACTTAATTTTACGTTGCAACACTTGCGCTCAGCTTTAAAAGCATTATAGGCATCTTGTGCTCAAACAGCTATAGAACTAAAAATGTGTATATTATGTAAGTAAATCAACAATGACAACTGGTTGTCTTAGTAACACAGACTACAATGCAATCAGAGCTTTTTCCCTTTATTTTCTTCTCTGCTCTTTGCACATGCTTGGGTTTGGTCTATGAAGATAATCACTCAAAGCTGGTTGAAAGGTGAGAATAAAAATCAGCATTAATTATAGATATACTGTATGGGTGGACTATGGATTCATGACCGCTTGTTAAGGTGGGCTCAGGACAGTTATTGTTTATTATTGGGACTGAAGATGGACTCTAACCTTGGGTGTTCTTTTTCCCCCCAAACATATTTGACTGAAATCAAATTAGAGCAACACTACATTTTTTGGGCGAGGGAAATTTTGTTCTTTTGGATTACGGTTTAGTGTCTTATATTTCTCTTTACTGTGTAAACTATATGTAAACTATAGGTAAGATGGATAATATATATTGCAGACTGAGCAGCAGGCAAGTGTGGTTTTAATTAATATGCTAAGTTAAATAATCACATCCATCTTTACGTTGCTTTTAATTCTTTTTGAATGTTCTATTTACCCTTATTGAGCTTATTAAAGGTTTGTATAAATATAAAACATGTCTGCTGTGGGAATGGCAGCCCTCCACAGACAACATTGTTTTGCTCAAAGCTGTTGGATATTTGGCACAATTTATATTGCTGTGAAATGATGTAAACACATGCTGCCGTCTGGACTGTTGAATTTGGCAAAACAATGTGTACTTATACTTCTCATTTTACCTTTCCTATATGGAACCCAAACCTCAGTCAACAGTTTGTGCTGTATAGGCAATGAGTTTCGAAAGCTTTTCTTTGAAAGGAAATAAACACGACAATGCATATCAATGACTGTATATATATTTTTTATTTAGCCCCTTTAACTAGGCAAGTCTGTAAATAAGAATTTGTTCTTAACTATGATGGCCAAACTCGGACGACGCTGGGTCAATTGTACGCTGTCCTATGGTACAACCTGGAATCGAACCAGGGCGTCTAGTGACGCCTCAAGCTCTGAGATGTAATGCCTTAGTCTGCTGCGATGTACATGTATGTTGTGATTTAGGTTTGAGGTAAGAACTGTTTTCATTGGACTAGCTGTGGCGATCTAAGTAGCCTTTATTCATCACATAAGGGTGTGTGGGTCATGTTGGATTTCCTCAAGGAGTGATTTAAACGGTAGATGGGTTACTAATGTTGGCTCTATAGACCAGGGGTATTCAACTCTTAAAGGCACTGCATGGTCAATCTGATGTCTGCATTGGTCATGTAGCATTTATGGTGATATGCCTCTTCAGAAGCCAGGGCATTCATACTTCTTGCGCTTTGTGGAACAGCCCAGAGCTGATGTCAAGGAAACGAGTTGTATTTAATACAGGACCCCCCCCCACACCTACCGTCAACCGATCATGTCAATGCGGAGCTATATGGAGCACACTTCATTGTTACAAAACTTGAGGCGCAGGGCAATGTGGTACAGAGCTCAACTTGGCCTCTACGTGACTCCAGAGACTCCGCAAATGCGTCACACCATCCATATGGCGCCTTCAACCACATTTTCAGGTCAAGCATACATTTGCTCTTAGTAAATTAGCTGGAGAGGTTGATAACCAGGGGTGAACATACTAACGACGTTAGTGTTGAAAAATGTACTGACACGTTTGCTAAGACACAATTTATGCTTAATCTAAAAATGTGGTTGGAGGGTGTGACGCAGTTTCGAGGCCACCAGAGGCACGCAGAGGACAAAAAAGTTGATTAACTTTCCCCGGTAATACTTTCAGAAATGAAGGCATGTGCTTTGATTTAACTTTCAGATTAATAGAAAGGAGCGCATGTGTGAAAAATCTGGTTGGATCTCATAGATTGTAGAAAACCGTTTCACTATTTCTGGTCTCATGCTGTCATGCATAGATTTACGGTTCCACGTCAAGACCATAGTGACTTGGTTTAGCAGTACAGTACTGTCAAGAGCCATTGGGGGTCACCACACACTAACGACAGGTTGCCATGTTATTTTCACACTATCTCGCCTGTCAGTCAACATTATTATCCGGGAGACTACAGGTTTGTGTAATCAAAGTAAAACCTCCGCGGATTGGCTTCAACCCTACCGCGGCCATCTTGTGTGTCATGCCTTTATAACCAATTTAGTCTAATATTTGTTATTTTATTTTACATATGAGGAGTTATGACACAAAATTGAATATGACATTTTGTCCATGTGGAACCGGCTCCAAATGTAATCTGAGATTATAAAAATTGAACGAGTCCTCAACTGTCCAATCAGAGAGCAAGTAACTGATATGCAAATTGTGTCATCATCGATTCGTCACGTCAGCAGCAGTAGAACCGCTGTGGTCAACTAGTTAACTTCGCTCTTATAATTTTCAGTCAACGGATTTTGCTTCACTTCGGTAAGTAATAAAATAATTTTCTCGTCATAAATAGAAAGTATTGGCTCCACACAGAGATTTTAACTCTGGGAGCAAACTAATTCTAATGACAGAGACAGTGACGCTCAGCTGTGGTCACTAACGTTACGTTAGCAGTGGGAATCCCGGTCTGAAAAGCGCCCAACTAGCTACAATATCAATCAAATGGCTCGCGGAACATTGTAAGTTATACCTTTTCCATAATCGTTTCTCAGAGTTCGAAATATTGCGCTCGTGTTACTAAAGTTATTGACTGCGCTTCGTTATGGTGGTCCTGAACTGACAGCGACCCGCTGTGATGGTACGAGCCTCGAGCCAGCTCTGCGTCGTTACCATGAATGTGCATGCAGAGGGTAAAGTGATATAAATCGGGAGTCTCAACGAAACTCGGTCGGGTCCATCAACAACTGGTTTAATTGTCTGTGGTCAATCTATTGCATTGTTCCTAATGAATGACTGTCGACCCCCATCCAGCTCTTCCCTCTCCTACTCAGCAGAGGCGTCACGACACCACTGAAGTCGAGAGGAGAGGGGCTTGGAAGGAAAGACAAGTGGGGACACGTGTACGATTCGAGTCTCGAGAAGAACAGATGGTGGGAAAAAATCCCTAAGGCTTGGCACCTGTCTTTCAGATTCAGAAAGTTAAGATTCAGCTAATTTCTCTAACTAGGTAGCTAGTTACCTGTTGTGACAGGGAAACACATCGAGTGCCAAGCAGCCTTTTACTAGGAGGTGCAGCAAGGCTATTGTGAAGATTCGATGCTCAGATAGCCACGAGCCATAGCTGCACTCAGAGGATGCTGAGGTTAGTGGCCATGACAGACTGGCTTCTTTTTATCATGGGTTCATTGTTACAGATTCTCGCTGTGCCACATAAACCAGGTGTGGTTAATTGAGGGATTCTAGAACCTATTCTAAAGTAAAATTCAACAATGCAATACGATACTTATTAACCTTTCTTACCTAGTAATAATACCGCTATTCTTGGGATTATTCCTATTTAGCGTCATTACAAACTGATTGATGATCATCATGGACGTCCGTTGCACGTAGATGTAGTTTGTGCAAATAATATTTTGATTCCTGAATCCATGGAGTGGGATCGTCGACAGACGACAGGTTTGTGAGTTTGGACAGTTTGATGCTACATTGTTTCTGTCTCTATTTCGTTGTTGTTGTTGTGGCTGCACTTGTTATATGTATTTTTTTGTTTAGGGTGCTTAGATAAGTCACCGGGACTCTGAAATTGACAACGCCTATTTGTTTGTTGTGTATAGTGGGTTGGCGATATCATGCTACTTTAGGCAAAGAGGCATAGACTCATGATAAACAAAGAAGCAAGCATCTTGCAGAGGTAGCTAGCCCACTGGGCACAGACTTCAATTCAACGGCTATTCAACGTTAGTTCAACGTAGTTTTATTGAAATGATGTGTAAACAACGTTGATTCAATCAATGTGTGACCAGTGGGAGACTAAATGTAAGCAGGAAGCGCAGCACAAACACGAATGCATTTATATTGCACAGACTTTGATGGGACCTGTTGAATGTGCTCTGGAATGGCCCTTGATCAGTTTTCTTGGAGAGTTAAATTAATCTCCATTGTTCAATGATGCTTTTTTAACTAAATAAAAGTTGATTCAGTTGGGGGTCTTTTGTTATTGGTGGGCCGGTTATTACCCAATACTTTGAGGGTAGAGCCTACAGATAAACCAGCCAAACAAATAGTCTACATTCGATTTGGCTATGAATTATGTTTTACATTTTAAAGTGGGTTTCACTGTAGCTAAAACTTAACTCCAGATATTAACTAGAGCTAGTTTCACTGCAGATCTGGGTTCAACGTCATTCATAAAGACTTTCTAGACTGCATAAAGTCTTCATAAGAACTACATAGATGCTTCACAAACCTAGCATTTATAAGCAAAGTCATAGCATACCTACTACATGCAATAAAAAACGCCTGAAACTAGATCCTGAAGATTCTGGTCTTGATGAGAATAAAATAAATGTCTGGAGATGTTCCCTTCTGCACTGTTCAATCAATCTAGTAAATGTGAAGGAAGAGTTAAGATGGAGTGTCACCTTGTTAATGGAAGGGAAGTCGTGTCACAGGCTCTCTCTTCTATTTCCCCTGAAAACCGAAATTTACGGTTGTTGGCATCTCTGCTAAAGCTACACCCAAGGGTAGTGCTGAGCGATTAACCAAAATAACTGATTGACAGACGTTTTTTTCTTCTTCGGTGAGCTTAATGCGCACATTGCACAGTTTCTCTAGAGATAAATCAGATCTAGCCTGAACTGTTCAATGTAGTAGGGAGTTTTTTCCAACAGGCCTATATTCTACATAGTTGAGTGCATAACATGTGGTAATTAACTACAATGACCATAATCCATTGCGCATCTACTAGTCCGGTCTGTGTTTCTTTTACGCCAGCTACTGTAGAGACAGAAGAATGCGCAATCGTGAGGTGATATAGAGAGCAGCTGTTGCTTTGTGCAGTATCTCTACTTGAAAATACATGATCAAAGTGATTGATAGTTGGTATTCAGCAGTCATAAAGTATGTCTTATTTACTTTGAAGAACTACAAAATAGTGATTTTGTCAGACAGCATAGGTTGCAGCTCTATAGAGATGAGATGACTTGGAATGAAATATTAAAGTCATCAAATAAAACAAATGTAATATACACAATAAGCGATTTTTTTTTTTAAAGCAATGTGAATAAATTATGGATCGCCGTTTGGGTTTTTATGTCAAATTACACTATTTTACGTGTCAAATAAGCTTTTAATTTGACACGTCAAATAACAATTCTATTATAGAATGTTGTGTGTGCTGAATTTGCACGTGTAAGCCAAGTGCCACCATTACTGTCAAAGCTGTACAATACTGCGTTGGTAATAAGGCATTATTTGTTTGACCGAATGAGAAAATATCTGTGTGAGCATTTGAAATTAGATCAGGATAAAAAATGTTTGCAAATACAGTTGAAGTCGGAAGTTTACATACACTTCGTTTGGAGTCATTAAAACTAGTTTTTCAACCACTCCACAAATTTCTTGTTAACAAACTATAGTTTTGGCAAGTCGGTGAGGACATCTACTTTGTGAATGACACAAGTAATTTTTCCAACAATTGATTACAGACAGATTATTTCACTTATAATTCACTGTATCACAATTCCAGTGGGTCAGAAGTTTACTTACACTAAGTTGTGCCTTTAAGCAGCTTGGAAAATTCCAGAAGATTATGTCATGGCTTTAGAAGCTTCTGATAGGCTAATTGACATAATTTGAGTCAATTGGAGGTGTACCTGTGGATGTATTTCAAGGCCTTCAAACTACCTTCAAACTCAGTGCCTCTTTGCTTTACATCATGGGAAAATCAAAAGAAATCAGCCAAGACCTCAGAAGAAGAATTGTAGACCTCCACAAGTCTGGTTCATCCTTGGGAGCAATTTCCAAACGCCTGAAGGTACCACGTTCATCTGTACAAACAACAGTACGCAAGTATAAACACCATGGGACCACGCAGCCGCCATACCGCTCAGGAAGGAGACGCGTTCTGTCTCCTAGAGATGAACGTACTTTGGTGCGAAAAGTGCAAATCAATCCCAGAACAACAGCAAAGGACCTTGTGAAGATGCTGGAGGAAACTGGTACAAAAGTATCTATATCCACAGTAAAACGAGTCCTATATCGACATAACTTGAAAGGCCACTCAGCAAGGAAGAAGCCACTGCTCCAAAACCTCCATAAACAAGCCAGACTGCAGTTTGCAAGTGCACATGAGGACAAAGATCGTACTTTTTGGAGAAATGTCCTCTGGTCTGATGAAACAAAAATAGAACTGTTTGGCCATAATGACCATCGTTATGTATGGAGGAAAAAGGGAGAGGCTTGCAAGCCGAAGAACACCATCCCAACCGTGAAGCACGGGGGTGGCAGCATCATGTTGTGGGGGTGCTTTGCTGCAGGAGGGACTGGTGCACTTCACAAAATAGATGGCATCATGAGGTAGGAAAATTGTGAATATATTGAAGCAACATCTCAAGACATCAGTCAGGAAGTTAAAGCTTGGTTGCAAATGGGTCTTCCAAATGGACGATGACCCCAAAGATACTCCCAAAGTTGTGGCAAAATGGCTTAAGGACAACAAAGTCAAGGTATTGGGGTTGCCATCACAAAGCCCTGACCTCAATCCTTTAGAAAATTTGTGGGCAGAACTGAAAAAGCGTGTGCGAGCAAGGAGGCCTACAAACCTGACTCAGTTACACCAGCTCTGTCAGCAGGAATGGGCCAAAGTTCACCCAACTTATTGTGGGAAGCTTGTGGAAGTCTAACTGAAACGTTTGACCCAAGTTAAACAATTTAAAGGCAATGCTACCAAATACTAATTGAGTGTATGTAAACTTCTGACCCACTGGGAATGTGATGAAAGAAATAAAAGCTGAACTAAATCAATATCTCTACTATTATTCTGACATTTCACATTCTTAAAATGAAGTGGTGATCCTAACTGACCTTAGACAGGGAATTTTTACTAGGATTAAATGTCAGGAATTGTGAAAAACTGTGTTTAAATGTATTTGGCTAAGGCGTATGTAAACTTCCGACTTCAACTGTTTCTTAGATACAGACGTTATTAGAAACTTCTGGGTTAGCTAGCTAGCTTTAGCTTGGTACCTAGCTAGCACCAATCCAACCAGCCTGAAAACAATGACCAGTAGAAACTGCAGTCATTTTCAATATTCTTAACCTCTAGTTAGTACTGATCCCGGATACGGGTTTGAAAATGATTAAGGAATCCTTGTTGTTCTCCTATTGAAATAACTAGCTAGCCAGCTACCGAACCCTGTTGCCCAAAACTAAAGTTATAAGCAGCCAGCTAGCTTAATCTGTTAACCTTGTACATTGTCACAAGTTATCCCATTCGCTTGAGCAGGCAGACAGGTCTGACTGACAGGTACATTGGTTCTCTAACCTGTTGTCTCTCTTTATGCCTAAAGCATTTAGCCTACAGTATCCAACCATGCCTTCACCTCCATTGTTACTTGTATTTGTTCAAATCAAAGTTTATTTGTCACGTGCGCAGAATACAACAGGTGTAGACCTTACAGTGAAATGCTTACTTACAGGCTATAACCAATAGTGCGAAAAAAAGGTGTGTGTGTGTGTGTAGGTAAGTAAAGAAATAAAACAACAGTAAAAATACATTTGAAAATAAGAGTAGCAAGGCTATATACAGACACCGGTAAGTCAGGCTTATTGAGGTAGTATGTACATGTAGGTATGGTTAAAGTGACTATGCATATATGATGAACAGAGAGTAGCAGTAGCGTAAAGAGGGGTTGACGGGTGGAGGGACACAATGCAGATAGCCCGGTTAGCCAATGTGCGGGAGCACTGGTTGTTCGGGCCAATTGAGGTAGTATGTAAATGAATGTATAGTTAAAGTGACAATGCATATAAGATAAACAGAGAGTAGCAGCAGCGTAAAAGAGGGGTTGGGGGGGTGGGGCACACAATGCAAATAGTCCGGGTAACCATTTGGTTACCTGTTCAGGAGTCTTATGGCTTGGGGGTAAAAACTGTTGAGAAGCCTTTTTGTCCTAGACTTGGCACTCCGGTACCGCTTGCCATGCGGTAGTAGAGAGAACAGTCTATGACTGGGGTGGCTGGGGTCTTTGACAATTTTTAGGGCCTTCCTCTGACACCGCCTGGTGTAGAGGTCCTGGATGGTAGGCAGCTTAACCCCAGTGATGTACTGGGCCGTACGCACTACCCTCTGAAGTGACTTGCGGTCGGAGGCCTAGCAATTGCCGTACCAGGCAGTGATGCAACCGGTCAGGATGCTCTCGATGTTGCAGCTGTAGATTCTTTTGAGGATCTCAGGACCCATGCCAAATCTTTTTAGTTTCCTGAGGGGGAATAGGCTTTGTCGTGCCCTCTTCACGACTGTCTTGGTGTGTTTGGACCATTCTAGTTTGTTGTTGATGTGGACACCAAGGAATTTGAAGCTCTCAACCTGCTCCACTACAGCCCGGTCGATGAGAATGGGGACGTGCTCGGTGCTCCTTTTCCTGTAGTCCACAATCATCTCCTTGGTCTTGGTTACGTTGAGGGATAGGTTGTTATTCTGGCACCAAATCAAATGTATTTATATAGCCCTTCGTACATCAGCTGATATCTCAAAGTGCTGTACAGAAACCCAGCATAAAACCCCAAACAGCAAGCAATGTAGGTGTAGAAGCACCTGGGAAGGGAAGCACAGCCGCGAGCTGCCCAGTGCCCACCCGGCCAGGTCTCTAACCTCCTCCTTATAGGCTGTCTCGTCATTGTCGGTGATCAGGCCTACCACTGTTGTGTCGTCTGCAAATCTAATGATGGTGTTGGAGTCGTGCCTGGCCATGCAGTTGTGGGTGAACAGGGAGTACAGGAGAGGACTGAGCACGCACCTCTGGGGAGCTCCAGTGTTGAGGATCAGCGTGGCAGATGTGTTGCTACCTACCCTCACCACCTGGGGGCGGCACATCAGGAAGTCCAGGATCCAGTTGCAGAGGGAGGTGTTTAGTCCCAGGTTCCTTAGCTTAGTGATGAGCTTTGAGGGTACTATGGTGTTGAACGCTGAGCTGTAGTCAATGAATAGCATTCTCACATAGGTGTTCCTTTTGTCCAGGTGGGAAAGGGCAGTGTGGAGTGCAATAGAGATTGCATCATCTGTGGATCTGTTTGGCGGTATGCAAATTGGAGTGGGTCTAGGGTTTCTGGGATAATGGTGTTGATGTGAGCCATTACCAGCCTTTCAAAGCACTTCATGGCTACGGATGTGAGTGCTACGGGTCTGTAGTCATTTAGGCAGGTTGCCTTTGTGTTCTTGGGCACAGGGACTATGGTGGTCTGCTTGAAGCATGTTGGTATTACAGACTCAATCAGGGACATGTTGAAAATGTCAGTGAAGACACCTGCCAGTTGGTCAGCACATGCCCGGAGCACACGTCCTGGTAATCCGTCTGGCCCCGCAGCCTTGTGTATGTTGACCTGTTTAAAGGTCTTACACACGTCGGCTACAGAGAGAGTGATCACACAGTCGTCTGGAACAGCTGATACTCTCATGCATGCCTCAGTGTTGCTTGCCTCAAAGCGAGCATAGAAGTGATTTAGCTCGTCTGGTAGGCTCGTGTCACTGGGCAGCTCGCGGCTGTGCTTCCCTTTGTAGTCTGTAATAGTTTGCAAGCCCTGCCACATCCGACGAGCGTTCGGAGCCGGTGTAGTATGATTCAATCTTAGGCCTGTATTGACGCTTTGCCTGTTTGATGGTTCGTCGCAGGGCATAGCGGGATTTCTTGTAAGGTTCCGGGTTAGAGTCCCGCACCTTGAAAGCCGCAGCTCTACCCTTTAGCTCAGTGCGAATGTTGCCTGTAATCCATAGCTTCTGGTTGGGGTATGTACGTATTGTCACTGTGGGGACGACGTCCTCAATGCACTTATTGATAAAGCCAGTGACTGATGTGGTGTATTCCTCAATGTCATCGGAAGAATCTCGGAACATGTTCCAGTCTGTGATAGCAAAACAGTCCTGTAGTTTAGCATCTGCTTCATCTGACCATTTTTTTATAGACCGAGTCACTGGTGCTTCCTGCTTTCATTTTTTGCTTGTAAGCAGGAATCAGGAGGATAGAGTTGTAGTCGGATTTACCAAATGGAGGGCGAGGGAGAGCTTTGTACGCGTCTGTGTGTGGAGTACAGGTGATCTAGAATTTTCTTCCCTCTGGTTGCACATTTAACATGTTGATAGAGATTTGGTAGAACTGATTTAAGTTTCCCTGCATTAAAGTCTTCGGCCACTAGGAGCGCCGCCTCTGGGTGAGTGGTTTCCTGTTTGCTTATTTCCTTATACAGCTGACTGAGTGGGGTCTTAGTGCCAGCATCTGTTTGTGGTGGTAAATAAACAGCCACGAAAAGTATAGCTGAAAACTCTCTAGGCAAGTAGTGTGGCCTGCAATTTATCACAATATACTCTACTTCAGGCGAGCAAAATCTAGAGACTTCCTTAGATTTCGTGCACCAGCTGTTGCTTACAAATATGCACAGACCGCCCCCCTCGTCTCACGTCTTGTTGTTCTATCCTGCCGGTGCAGCGTATATCCCGCTAGCTGAATATCCATGTCGTCATTCAGCCACGATTCCGTGAAACATAGGATATTACAGTTTTTGATGTTCCGTTGGTAGGATATTCGTGATCGTACCTCGTCTAGTTTATTGTCCAATGATTGCACGTTGGCGAGTAATATTGACGGTAACGGCAGCTTTCCTACTCGCCTTCTGCAAGTCCGGACGAGACATCCGCCTCTTCGTCCTCTGCGTCGCTTCCTTTTGCGAATAATTGGGATGTCTGCCCTGTGGGGTGTTTGGAGAATATCGTGTGAGTCCTGCTTGTTGGTGTTGAAAAAATCTTTGTCTAATCCGAGTGATCGCTGTCCTGATATCCAGACGCTCTTTTCTGCCGTAAGATACGGTTGCAGAAACATTATGTACAAAATAATTTACAAATATTGTGAAAAGAACCACATAATAGCAGAATTGGTTAGGAGACCGTAAAACGGCGGCCATCTCCTCCTGGTGCCATCTTGTAATCAAAAAACCATAACTGGCATGCAGGTCAGTAGAAATTGTAAGATAAAATGACATTTCAATTCAGAAAGGTTACCGACTCGTGTAGCCTATTACCGGCAACTTCAGGAGAGTAGCGGCAGAATCTGCAAAAGCCAGTAGGAGCGGGAGGAGGATGGTCAGGTTAAGTTTTTAGTCTCCTGATTATCTTCATCTCTGGCTCCCTCGAGTCATTTGTGTCTTATTTAATCAAAAACTGCTCTTAAAGCATCAGACAAGCTCAATGCATATATAGTTGATTTTATTAAAATACATTGGGTGTGTCTATATATGGAAAAATACACGTTTAAAAATTACGACTTTCGGTCGACCAAGCTATTATTTAGTGTGGGACAGCCCTAGTCTCAACCATAGACAGTCTATAACCGGTTGTATTGTACATCATATAGCTTAGGTTCTACAGTTCATCATTGGTCCCAACTAATACAAGACGAAGAAGCAGCAGCAGGAAAAACTATGCGGCTCAGATAAGCTACCTAACCTACCTCTGATTACTCATTCAGACCGTTGAGCGGCCCGGGTTGGATTCTGGTCTGATGTTACCTCTAACTGAGTGATCAGATTTTCATGTCTGTTTGGGAGAATTAGGCCTGGCCATTCTGCTCATTGTCAGTTACAATGGAGCCCTGCTAAGTGGCTGAGAGCAATGGGAGTTCTCTTTTCATGCCTAGCCTGCCCTCAGATGTAGGTCTGTGTTGCAAGAGAAGAGAATACTCTCCTACTCCTGGGCTGGCTGCTAGTCACACGAGAACAGAGCTCTAGTATAGCCAAGAGCTGGGCATGGGATATGATCTGGCCCCTGCTATCTGGTGCTCCTGTTAAACACAGTTCTAAGTGCTATAGCTGTCCATGTTGTGCTGGACCTCCATTCCATAACACCTGTCATTTATGAAGATGAGTAAGGCTACATTAATGATTCACAGTAACCAGGTTAGGGTTAAGTCTTGATGCTTCCTGTATGAATCTTGTGTATTGTCTTGGTTGTGTGCTTGTGTCATATGGCATACTGGGCCTTTGTAACAATGAGTAAAAAGTAAGGTTTCATCATAGCCAGGGACAGACCCACTACTAGGTGTTGGGCAGTATGCAGATTTTCATATCTTCATATCGTCCTTCTCTCATCCCGAGATGTACGGTTTTACCATGGAGGCTGCTAGCTAAATATGCTAACAAGCGCAAATGGAAAAAAAAATATTGCAAAGACAGGCAGCCCAGTTATAAAGTTATACATCTATATGTAAGAGCTACTGAATTTTTTGTGAGTTTGGACATTTACAAACGAATGTGAACGAGATACATTGTGCAATAAACAGTACTGGTTCTGGAGCAGCATGTGTACGTGCTGTATCTGTGTGGAGTCTGGAGTCTCTAGGGCAACAGGCCTGCTTGCTCTGCTTAGAGAAGAAGACAGGCCGAGAACGGAGAGGAGAAAAAAACACAAGGAAATCAAAAGACAGCAGTGGCAGCTGTACAGATAACTCATCCAAAGGGCTTTGACTTTTCAAACACGGCAGAAAGCCAACACAATATGATGGATGCCCCGTCACCTTATTCATTTTGCCACTTACTTAGATAACCATCAAGTTAAACTTAGGGGTCACGTTAACGCAGAATTCTTCGCTTTTCCATGCAGGAAGAAAAGATAAAACGCATAAGAAATATATTGCTGCATTTTGTAAACACAAATCTAAAATGCTCCGTAATTTCTACTTGGCATCAGACTAATTTTGTGCTTCAGTTGCACTTCTCCACTTGGAAGAGAATTCGCTAAGAGCATTCTATCAGCAGACAGCGTTCTGATGTAGCTACTTTTCTGTGGTGCTTTTCTCGGTGTAGCCAGCCTACTTTTCTCCAGATTAACTTTAAGAAAAACATTAGGAAATGTAGCTAGCTACATTCTTTCTATAATAAACAGAAATATGATGGCCATGCATTGTTTTTGCAAAAAAATACCTTGCATGTTCATTGTAAGCTCATTTAGCCTACTTGTGTGACTGCCAGCCTAATAGCGTTTCTCTTCTGTTGTCATCTGATGAAAATGAAGCTATATTCTGATGAATGTGTTGTAGTAATGTATTTTCTGTGAAGGAAAACTATAGTTGCACGTCCCTGATCACTCTATTGAAGCAAAAAAACACTTGACTTTCAATTTAAAACTCAACCCCTGTCAATACACAGCTCGACTCACCTGCTCCTGCTTTGTGCCATTTACAAGCAAACACGTGACTGGCTCAACTGTTCTGGGGAACTACGGTGAGCTTCATAATGTAAAATAATGTGACAAGTGAAATGAAGAACGCTTTATCTTCTAACATATTGCCCAAGTTGACTGAAAGTATTTACTTACAAAGTAGCTACAAATATTAAAATATATAGAAAAACTTGAAATAAATAGTTAACGGTAATGAAAAACCATCCCGTGGCTATTTCCAAATACCCCGGTATACTGCCCAAGCCTACCCACTACCCCACTTAACCTTAGCAGAGGTTCACGAGTTGTGGTTGAAGCATTGGATCTCAGTTGTATGCCCCCCCTCTGTATCAGAAGACTTGTGAGAGCCATGACTGTACATTCAGAACATGTCAAAGTGTTTGTAGTGAGGTGAGTGTGTGTGGTGAGTATGAGTCAGCAGGTCTTGACTAACACAAGTGTTCCGTCATCTTCTATTGGTCATTGGTCTGTGGCTAGATGCATCCTGAGCCAACCTCCCTGGCTGTTGACACAAACAGCATCAGCTGTCTATCTGTCTGTCTGCACCTTCCTCCCACACATTCAGTAGCTACTAGCAGGCAGACGGCTCGGTAGATAGCAGGCACAGCACAGTCACAGGGCTGAGGCTGATCGGATCAGGGGGCTTTGAACCGAGGAAGACTAGAGGCACCTGGCTGCTGGTCTGTCTGGCAGTTGGTTCAGTTTAGATCAGATCAGATGCGTTACCACACAACTACCTGCTGCCAACCAGAGATAATTGACGGTGCCAAATTTATCCCAGGCCTGTCTGACCTAGCCATTACTTGGCTTTTTGGCAGCCGCTGTTTTCACTGATGACGTTTACGTGGCTGAGAGCGTCTGTTATGGTAATAAATTGCTTATTGTAGTGTATATGAGGTAGAGGTGTATGGAGATCTTGAAAACAACTAGAAGTGTATTGATTTGAAAAACACAGGATGAACATCAAAAAGAGACGGGCTAAATTGCATCAAATCTATTTGACAACTGAACATGTCTTTATTGTGCAGCCCACACACAGCTCAGTATGAACAAGACATGTTTAAAGATGCATGTTTTTCTTCTCTCTGTTAAATCTGACTTGAGGTTTTGTCTTCGTTTTTCTCTCCAGAGCCAGTCTGTGATGGACATACTGTAGCTCAGTAACACGTGACGCTCCTCAGCACCAGCTAGAACCCAGCAGAGGTCCAACGTGGGGGACTGGTCTCCGGAAGACTGACCCTGGCCCCTGGGCCATGACAGATCCCATCATGGACTTCTTTGACGACCCCAACCTGTTTGTGGGAGGGCTGGACGGGTTGGCTGAGGAGGGCTTCCCCCCTGGACCCTCGCTGGTGGATGAGCTCAACCTCAGCGCAGGCTTTGAGCCCCTACAGGTGGAGCCGATGGGGGCAGGGAAACACCCTGGGATGATCCCCACCTCCATGCCCTCCTCCACCCAACAGAGCATGACTTATGGACAGCAGATGGGGCATTTTCCGGGCATGAAGGCTCAGAACTCCATGGGACAGCCCTTCGCTGCCTCTGAGGGTGTGGGTGGTGAAGGGATGATAGCAGCACAGCATACCCAGTTCCATGGACGCTCAATTGGTCAGGCACCCCAATCCAACGCGTTGTTTTCCAACAGCAGCCCCATGTGGGGCAACCAGGACCAGAACGGGAACCTCTACCACTCAGTGCCCCAGCAACAACAACAACTACATCAACAACAGCAGCAGCAACTCCACAACCAACAGCATCACCTCCGACAGCAACAGCCACAGCAGCAGCACCACCCTTGTCAACAACAACTTCAGCAGCAGCAACACCAGCTTCTGAACCAGCGGCAGCAGCAGCACCTTCATCAACAGGTAGTGAACCCTCAGTCTCTGCCCCAGCAGCACCACAGCTTCCCCTTCCACCAGGCCAACCAACAGCCAGCTCCCCACAACCAGCAGCTTACCACCGGGGGGACCCAGTTCCACTCCAGGGCTGTGCCTAACTCAGGGGCTCTGGCCAAAGCTAATGTGGAAACCCCCAATGCCTCGCTGGCTGGAACCCCACCACAGCAGGGTGGCTACCAGCTGGTGCAGGGGACTCAGGGGGCCTTTCCTGGGGTAGGGCCAGAGGGCTCTAGCATGTCCTTCTCCATGCAGACCTGCTCCCCCATGGCTCACACCCTGTCCTCCTGCTCAGTGAGCTCCACCACCGCCTACCCTCCCTCCCAGTACTCCTTCCCTGGCCAGGGACAGCCTGGCACCTCCAGCCTGAGCCAGCCTCTCTCTTTAGCCCCAGTGTCCATGATCACCACCACCACTCCCCTGCCCTCCTCAGTGCCTGAACTCTCTCTCGTGGGAGCTGGATGTGCGTTTTCGTCTGCTCCAGGGATGACTCAGCATCATCAGCCCAAGCAGGTCCCAGTCAGCCAGGCTGAGGACGAATGTCCCTTCCGGGCTCTGCGCTGCTCCAGGCAGACCTTAGGGAACTACGACTCATCTGAGATGTTTGGCCAGGCCATGAGCTGCTACCCCAGTGCAGTCAGCCAGCTCGTTCCAGACCAGCACCAGCCCCAGAACTGTGGATCTAACTTGGAAGTTACCAGACCTCCGGCCAGTACCACTACCACTAACGGCTACGTGTCTCTAGAGGTTAGCCTGGCAGGGCTGCAAGGGGAGGTGGAGGCCCAAGGAGGGGGCTTTGAGGGCCTGGAGGCTCCGGACCTGCTGGCTGATGAGCTGCTGCCTCAGCTGGAGGCTGCCCTCAGTCAGCACGACCACCACGACTCCAACTGTTCCTGGATCAATGGTGGGGATGGAGAGAGGAATGGAAAGGGAGAGGAAGAAGAAGAGATGAAGGAGGAAGACAGGATCTCCATATCCATGGACTACAAGAAACAGGTAAACCCACTGGGCCATTAACACTTGCATTCAGTCTGAGGCTGGCTAGGCTGACATATGCTGACAGACTCAGAAAGGATGATATGGATGAAGTACCTAGTTATCCAGATTCCGCAGAGTTCTCCTTCATTCATCTATTTAAAGATGCACTATGCAGAAATCGCTCCGCCATTTCCTGGTTGCTACAATTCTAATTTCAGTTTATGTGACAAAACAAGCAAGTATAGTCATTGTACCATCTAAACCACTGTGAAATATATTTTCAATAACCCAAAATATTGTATTTTCAGCTGTTTGAAGCTGGTGTACAAAACCGTAAGTAAAAGACGCAAAAATGAAACTTAGAAATAGCCCACATAGAACAGATCTACGACTTCTTGCTTTCAATGAGAATGACAGATCTATGTCACATTTCTATGTGAATTTGGTCAGGTCATTCAAAAAGTTACATATTGCAGCTTTAATGTATTACTACAGGGGAAGAAATACACATTGCGGATGTATAGAATAGTTGTGGTTGTTGGTGCTAATAGTTGTCCTTCCACTTGACCACATGGGCAGGAGGGGATTGGACAAGCGAATTGTCCAATTATTTCTCATTCCATTCCCATTTAAATCTATATCTGCATCTCATCCAGGTTGTTTTATCTATTCAGTTCCAACTATGTTGGAAATTAATGGAAAGAATTGACAGTGAGACATGTATTTGTGACAGCTACATTAATGGATAAATCTCTTGCACTGACGTAGAGACTAGAGAGAGCCTTGCCATGCTTTCACTCCTCTCAGACGCCAGCCAGCCACCCACCCATGTAATGTTTAACTAGCCCTGGAAGAGCATGAGCATATTTGGTGCACCTGCAATCAGGGGGGAGGTGGAGGAAGGGAGTGAGGGAGGGAGGGGAAGGAGGCTCAGCCCTCCTTTAAATGATAATAATACAGCCTATTCTAGCTATCCTTACAGTATTGTGTCCCAAATGGCACCCTTTTCCCTGTATTTGACCAAAGCCCTGGTCAAAAGTAGTGCACTAAATAGAGAATAGGGTGCCATTTGGGACAGAGACAGACAGTAGGTAACTACAGTAGCCTAGCTGTGTCCCAGGGCCTGATTAATAGTGGCAGCAGTGTCTCCAGGACTTACAGCAACTAAGCGTACTCAAGGCTATAGATGTGGGTCAGGGCAGGCTAGAGGCTAGAGACACTGCCTGACTGTCTGTCTGTCTTGCTGCTGCGCACTGTACTCACTACATGGCTAGATAGAGTGTGGGGGTGGTTACTATTGTGGTTTTCTGTGTGTGTGTCTTTGAGTGAGAGAGAGGGAGAGGGGGGGGGGGGGATAGAGATGGACAGAGGGAGAGAGGATAGAGATGGACAGAGGGAGTGAGAGAGAGGGAGAGGGGATAGAGATGGACAGAGGGAGAGAGGATAGAGATGGACAGAGGGAGTGAGAGAGAGGGAGAGGGGATAGAGATGGACAGAGGGAGTGAGTGAGAGAGGGAGATGAGGGGGGAGAGAGGATAGAGATGGACAGAGGGAGTGAGGGAGAGGGGGGAGGGAGAGCGGATAGAGATGGACAGAGGGAGTGAGAGAGAGGGAGAGGAGGGAGAGGGGATAGAGATGGACAGAGGGAGTGAGTGAGAGAGGGGGAGGAGGGGGGGAGAGAGGATAGAGATGGACAGAGGGAGTGAGGGAGAGGGGGAGGGAGAGCGGATAGAGATGGAGTGAGTGAGAGAGGGAGAGGAGGGGGAGGGAGAGGGGATAGAGATGGACAGAGAGAGTGAGTGAGGGAGGGAGAGGGGATAGAGATGGACAGAGAGAGTGAGTGAGAGAGGGAGAGGAGGGGGAGGGAGAGGGGATAGAGATGGACAGAGAGAGTGAGTGAGAGAGGGAGAGGAGGGGGAGGGAGAGGGGATAGAGATGGACAGAGAGAGTGAGTGAGAGAGGGAGAGGAGGGGGAGGGAGAGGGGATAGAGATGGACAGAGGGAGTGAGTGAGAGAGGGAGAGGAGGGGGGAGAGAGGATAGAGATGGACAGAGGGAGTGAGGGAGAGGGGGGAGGGAGAGCGGATAGAGATGGAGTGAGTGAGAGAGGGAGAGGAGGGGGAGGGAGAGGGGATAGAGATGGACAGAGAGAGTGAGTGAGGGAGGGAAAGGAGGGGGGAGAGGGGATAGAGATGGACAGAGAGAGTGAGTGAGAGAGGGAGAGGAGGGGGAGGGAGAGGGGATAGAGATGGACAGAGAGAGTGAGTGAGGGAGGGAGAGGAGGGGGAGGGAGAGGGGATAGAGATGGACAGAGAGAGTGAGTGAGAGAGGGAGAGGAGGGGGAGGGAGAGGGGATAGAGATGGACAGAGAGAGTGAGTGAGGGAGGGAGAGGAGGGGGGGGAGAGGGGATAGAGATGGACAGAGGGAGAGAGGATAGAGATGGACAGAGGGAGTGAGAGAGAGGGAGAGGAGGGAGAGGGGATAGAGATGGACAGAGGGAGTGAGTGAGAGAGGGAGAGGAGGGGGGGAGAGAGGATAGAGATGGACAGAGGGAGTGAGGGAGAGGGGGGAGGGAGAGCAGATAGAGATGGACAGAGGGAGTGAGAGAGAGGGAGAGGAGGGAGAGGGGATAGAGATGGACAGGGGGAGTGAGTGAGAGAGGGAGAGGAGGGGGGGAGAGAGGATAGAGATGGACAGAGGGAGTGAGGGAGAGGGGGGCGGGAGAGCGGATAGAGATGGAGTGAGTGAGAGAGGGAGAGGAGGGGGAGGGAGAGGGGATAGAGATGGACAGAGAGAGTGAGTGAGGGACAGCTTGGGAAGGAGAGAGAGAGAGAGAGAGAGAGAGAAGGAGGGAGGCTAATGACAGACACAGAGAGAGGTAGAGAGTGCATTAGTGTGCTGCTCTGGCTCTGACAGGCACAAGGCGGATCCTGGAGCAGAGCTGGCCAGTAGCATAGCAACATCCATCCACACACCTCTCTTAGCCTGTTTCCACAGTGACTCAGACAGCCAGGCAAAGAGGACCGTCAGCAGCAGTCTGTACTTCATGTCAGACCTGGGTTCAAATACTTTTTGATATTATGTCAAATACTTAAACTGTGCTTGATTAATGGAACCAATAGAATAGTCCCAAAACTACTAACCCCACCCATCTGGAACTCCAGGCAGGCTAAAGATTTGAAATGGTGTTTGAACCCATGTCTGATCAGCAGCAGCACAGTGTGTCTGTTCCCTTCCATGGCCCTGGTGCTGGCACATGCAGCTCAGCACTCATCAGAACTCCCTCTGACTGGCTCTGTAAACTGTAAACAAGTGCGCATGCGCGCGCGCGCACACACACAGCTACTCTGTGGTGAGTGGTGATTCACAAGTCGCTACGTCTTTACCCTGTCTCTACAGCATAGCTCTGTCTCGCTCAACTCTACCACTTAGACTAACAGGTAGGCTGAATTTGTATTACATTTTTTATTTCACCTTTATTTAACCAGGTAGGCCAGTTGAGAACACGTTCTCATTTACAACTGCGACCTGGCCAAGATAAAGCAAAGCAGTGCGACAAAAACAACAACACAGAGTTACACATGGGATAAACAAACGTACAGACAATAACCCAATAGGAAAAAAATAGAAAAATCTATGAACAGTGTGTGCAAATGTAGTAAGATTAGGGAGGTAAGGCAATAAATAGGCCATAGAGGCGAAATAATTACAATTTAGCATTAACACTGGAGTGATAAGATCTGCAGATGACGATGTGCAAGTAGAAATACTCAAGCAGAGACTGGTGTTTTGACCCAGCAGACAATTTGTCCAATTTGTCCATCCGCTAATTGAAATGGGACATGGAACACCAGCAAACGGGCCCAGCTTCCCTACAGTCTGTGTCAACATCCACCCTTGTGTTGATGCTTATGGGTAGACTGCTCTATTCATGTCCACTGGTGTGTGAAGAGCCAACAGATAGTGTGTTTGCTGAACAGGCAGGGCATCAGGGGATAGAGTGGTGCCCACCCCCCTGTCCTAGTCTCACTGCCTGTCTCTAGCCCTGTCTCATCCCCTAGTCCTGTCTCACTGCCTGTCTCTGGCCCTGTCTCATCCCCTAGTCCCCTAGTTTCCATGTTTTTCAATCAATTGGATGGATCTTTACTGAGACGAACGGTCATTGACGTTTTGATTGTAAGTTACATAGGGACTGTCTCACTGCCTGTCTCTGGCCCTGTCTCACTGCCTGTCTCTGGCCCTGTCTCACCCCCTAGTCCTGTCTCACTGCCTGTCTCTGGCCCTGTCTCACTGCCTGTCTCTAGCCCTGTCTCATCCCCTAGTCCTGTCTCACTGCCTGTCTCTGGCCCTGTCTCATCCCCTAGTCCTGTCTCACTGCCTGTCTCTAGCCCTGTCTCATCCCCTAGTCCTGTCTCACTGCCTGTCTCTGGCCCTGTCTCATCCCCTAGTCCTGTCTCACTGCCTGTCTCTGGCCCTGTCTCACTGCTGTCTCTGGCCCTGTCTCACCCCCTAGTCCTGTCTCACTGCCTGTCTCTGGCCCTGTCTCACTGCCTGTCTCTAGCACTGTCTCATCCCCTAGTCCTGTCTCACTGCCTGTCTCTGGCCCTGTCTCACTGGCTGTCTCTGGCCCTGTCTCACTGCCTGTCTCTGGCTCTGTCTCACCCCCTAGTCCTGTCTCACTGCCTGTCTCTGCTCCTGTCTCACTGCCTGTCTTTGGTCCTGTCTCACCCCTTGGTCCTGTCTCTGGTCCTGTCTCACTCCCTATCTCTGGCCCTTTCTCACTCCCTGGTCCCGTCTCTGGCCCTGTCTCACTGCCTGTCTCTGGCCCTGTCTCACTGCCTGTCTTTGGTCCTGTCTCACCCCCTGGTCCTGTCTCTGGCCCTGTCTCACCCCCTGGTCCTGTCTCTGTCTCTGTTCCTGGCCCTGTCTCACCCCCTGGTCCTGTCTCTGGCCCTGTCTCACTCCCTGGTCCTGTCTCTGCCCTGTCTCACTCCCTGGTCCTGTCTCTGGTCCTGTCTCTGTTCCTGTCTCTGTCTCACCCCCTGGTCCTGTCTCTGGCACTGTCTCACTCCCTGTCTCTGGCCCTGTCTCACTCCCTGGTCCCGTCTCTGGCCCTGTCTCACTCCCTGGTCCCGTGTCTGGCCCTGTCTCACTCCCTGGTCCCGTCTCTGGCCCTGTCTCACTCCCTGTGTCTGGCCCTGTCTCACTCCCTGGTCCTGTGTCTGGCCCTGTCTCACTCCCTGGTCCTGTGTCTGGCCCTGTCTCACTCCCTGGTCCTGTGTCTGGCCCTGTCTCACCCCATGGCCCTGTGTTTGTCCAGCGCTTAATTTGCAAACCATAAGCCCAACGAAACAGTCCAAAAAGGAGAGGTGCCGGTTCTGTCTCTCACAGAACTGGAACGAGATTCACTTTCTATGATCTCTCTGCCTCTCTGCTCTGATAGACATGAATGAGCCTGCAACGCTGATCTCTCCAGTGTTGCACTTCATCATTTATTTCCTTATAGAATCATAGCCGCGCGAAGGGTTCTGGAGGAGCTGCAGCACCCCATATCAATTGAAATACATTTGCCAAAGTTATAGAGTTAATGCTCTCTGTTCAGAAAGAAATTAAATAATTCAGAATAGCCTAGTACACCATGAGAAAGCATATCATTTAGCCACAGAGGAACATCAGCGTCTTTAAAAACAATGTGCCTAGCTGTGAAATGTAGCGCAATAACAAGGCATAGCCTACAGTTGGGAATGCGCGGGAAATCTGTCAGTTAATAAACAGCATGCAGACAAAAAAATGCCTTTTGCAATACTTCAAATAGAATCGCTGGAAAACACAGATTGGAAAGCAAATGGCTACTGCTGAAAAGAGAAGACTCCAATTGTTCTGCTGTAGGCTACCAAAATATTGAATCAACTTCCAAATAGACTTATTGTTTACAAAGTAAATCAAGAGAGAGAGGCTTTTGGCACGAGCGCATCGGCCATCACCAGCCAGTGAGCTGCGCATCATTGGGTGCGCCAGTGATTTTTTTTAGGACTATCATTTCCTCTTCATATTGTAACCTACAATATGTGTCTCCACACACCTAGGCCTGGACTATTGATGGATTCAAGACAAGGTCATTTTTATTGATCTCAGTTTGTCAGTGTCAAAGTAGCCTGTCATTTCCGTCATTTGTGCGGTATTATGGTGCTTTCATGACAACTGGGAACTCTGGGGAAAAAACTAAGTCAAATCATGACGCCAGTGATCTTCAGGTCGGAAAGTCGGAGCTCTAGAAAGAGGCCAGAGTTCCCAACTTGGAATTCCGAGTTGGATGACCGTTCAAATCAAATTTTCCCATTCGGAGCTTGTTTTTTCCCAGAGTTCCCAGTTGTCTTGAACACACTGAAGTCGGAAGTCAGAGATTTCCCAGTCCCGAGTTCCCATGTTTTGAATGCGGCATTAAAAAGATTCTGCCAAAATCTCCGGACATGTAAAATGATGTAGAATTGCATGAAATGCCAATTTTTTTCCCAGACCCTAGGCCACTAAACATGTTCTCCATGTGTGCAACTTCTTCTGTAAGTGCCTTTACTCTACTGCTCTATGCCACTACGCAAATGTGATGATATGCATGCAATGCTTTACTATAACAGTGATTTTCTTCTTTCTGTAATGCGTTCCGGTACCTCAGAGGTCCCTAGATCACCACCCTCTCGCGCTCACATTTTGTTCCGGCACCTCCCGATTGACAAATGAAGCACTGTGTCTGTCCCTAGCCTGCACTGCATGTGGCTAATTAGGATTTCCGTCTGTCTTTAATGATGGAGAGCTGGATGGATTCTGTCTTGTTCTTGAGGCCCAGCCATGATCAATGCTGCTCTGGTCCTCTTGCCGAGATAGCAAGCAAATGTTTTGCCATGCACATTGTCACTATTAATGAATAATATGTTTTTTCACCCCAGTACTATAAAGTAGGGCTGGGCAATATGGCCAAAATATCATATCACAATATGTTAAACATTTTTGACGATATTTGAGGTTTTTGAATAATTTAGTTCTAAACATGCTTTATGACTAGTGCATGACCCTAGGGTGGAAACACATACATTTTAAGTGTTTTTAATAGAGCTTTGTCTGTTATGATTGTTTTATACTGTTCAATGAAATTTCAACCAAAAGTTGGAATGTAGTGGGCACTTTGAAAACAGTGTTGTTTGACATAACAACAAATGAAAAAGCCAGGGAGTGGTTATTGTGACAGGGGAGGAACCAAAGTGTTGGTCAGTGTTTCCTAGTGGACCCTAATTAATGTTACATTAAATGTTTTCTCTTACTGTAGCTTTGATGTAGCTAAAATATTTATGATTTACCAATTCTTCTCTGATTTAGAATATACCGTTGCACAAACAACATGCTGATGTAGGCCTACACCAGCACTGGTATCAGGCTGTATTAGCTAGCTTTCTAGCTACGTTTGCTCTGACTAAGTACATTTAGCTGGCTAGCTAGCCAACTAACTAGCGATTAGTATTAGCGGCTAACATAATTTATTTTAGCCACAACTTGCTAAGAAAAGACAAACTAGCTGTTTGCAGACAGTAAGATACATGCAGACTGTCACTGCAAGTGGTTGTTGTGACTTGTGGTAGTGCAAAAACTGTTCTGCTTGAGTGACAAGATGCGGGGCTTGGTGTGTGTGGAGGGAGAGAGATGACTCAAGTAGCAAACGGAGTAAACTGCCATTATTACACGTGGCGGAGTGGCGTAACACATTTAACAAACCAAACAATAATATATAGCTTTACAAGGTAAAGTAAAAACCCAAACCGGTCCGTGCATCAATACCGGTATATAGTAAAATATGGTATACCACCCATCCCTAGTCTCCAGCCAGTTGTAGGCCTAGTCCTCAGGTGCTAGTGCTTGGCTGTGACATGGGCTGGTTCTGTTCACTGTTAGTCACACAGAGAGACTGACTTCTAGACAGAGGGCCTTTGTTCCCAGTCATTGTGAAGACAGCAGTATGATAAAGGGTGTTGGAGCTGAGCATGAACGGGCCTGTTTGGATATGGTCATACCAAGGCAATTTGAATTAGTCTTCGCTTGGTCTGTTCGAAGATGTCCTCAGTGGGCCTATGTACAGCACACTGCCATAGGGTTATCGATGGGACAGGCACAACCCTTTAGGGTAGTAATAACCTGATTCAGTATTTTTATAGACCAGGGTTTCCCAAACTTGGTCCTGGGCACCGCCCGGGTGCATGTTTTGGTTTTTGCCCTAGCACTACACAGCTGATTCAAATAACCAAGTCATCATCAAGCGTTGATTATTTGAATCAGCTGTGTAGTGTGAGGGAAAAAAGATGATGAGCTGCTGTGCTGTACAGCAGGTGCCTCCTGTCTGACTCAGTGCATCAGTGGTTTAGGTTTATTCTGTGACTCCCCTCCTCCCTCTCCCCTCACCCCCTCCTCTGGCCTCTGGGGGCGTGTGTGAGGCCGACTCAGCCGAGGGTGTCTGTGGCTGTGGGCCCCCACTGAATTGCTGTCTTTGTTGCTTCCTGACCTTCCTGGGTGAAGTTTATGTAACTCCCAGTCAGCCAGTCAGCCAGGCAGAGAGTGCTGCAGTCAGCCTTGAAACCTGACACCAAGTCACTGCTCTACTCTCCGGAGGGGGAGGGGTCCCTGCCACGGGAAACCTGCCCTCCATGAGGCTGAGATATGATTGGCTGTTTCTCTGGCTGCAGTTGGTTCTCTCTCTCTGGTCTGTAGGTCTATCAGTCTCTCTCGATCTGTCAATTCAATGTTCAATTTAAGGGGCTTTATTGGCATGGGAAACATATGTTTACATTGCCAAAGCAAGTGAAATAGATAATAATCAAAAGTGAAATAAACAATAACAAATTGACAGTAAACATTACACTCCAAAAGTTCCAAAAGAAAAAATACATTTTAAATGTCATATTATCTCCTAATACAGTGTTGTAATACAAAAGGGAAAATAAATAAACATAAATATAGGTTATAGTTACAATAGTGTTTATTCTTCACTGGTTGCCCTTTTCTTGTGGCAACAGGTCACAAATCTTGCTGCTGTGATTGCAAACTGTGGTATTTCACCCAATAGATATGGGAGTTTATCAAAAATGTATTTGTTTTCAAATAATTTTTAGGTCTGTGTAATCTGAGGGAAAATGTGTCTCTAATATGGTCATACATTTGGCAGGAGGTTAGGAAGTGCAGCTCAGTTTCTACCTCATTTTGTGGGCAGTGTGCACATAGCCTGTCTCTCTCTCTCCCTAGCTCTTTCTGACTGCCTCTCTCTCTTTATGACTGCCTCTCTCTGTTCCTCCAGTCACCCGGCCTCATCTGCCTGCTAGTAGTGGAGGCCTGCCAGGAGTGGGTGGGATCTAGTGAGGGGTCAAAGGTGAACAGGAAGTCGGCTCTATTTAAAGCGGGGTGGTTTTGGCTGTGGACGGAAGGGGCGGGCTGTGGGGGGACACCAGAGGAGGAAATGGGTGGCTAGTTAGTAGAGGGAGGGGTGAGAGAATTGTACTTGGATTTAGCCTAGACTGTGAGGAGCATGTGGGAGCCTTGCCAGCCCCAAACTGCACAGTAGGTCTGAATAAAAACCCATTCTCTTTTATTCTGCATTTTTTCTCTCTCTCCCCCGCTCACAGGGGATTAAATAGCTTTGACTTTGTTGGCTGGCTAGGGGTTTGGAGAGGAGCGTGCGATAGCCAGCGGGTTCAGTGCTAACATGAGGTTTTGTGTGAGAGGAATGTGAGGGGTGACACAACCCAACGTGACCTCTTCCTTGAGCTGCAGTCAGGTTAACCTTTCACTGGCTGACAGGAATGAACTCAGCTCAACCACCAGGCAGCCTGCTGAACGCTAGCCTGCCTAGCATAGTCTGTCTCTGGGGAGAGAAAGTGGAGAACAGATTTACACCGTCTACTCTACAGGGACTCTAATGAGACTTTCAGTGGCTGTCATTGTTAGACTTAGTTTAGCACTAAATAGGGCAAGGGGAATAGGGGAAAGGCATTTGGACTGTGGATCATGACATTATGCTTTTAGTCAGCAGAACCGGCACGCTTGCTTACAGGTGCGCTAGGGTCGGACAGCATGACTGTGTAGATCAAGACACCGGGGAGCTAGCACGAGATATGGCTCAGAAAACCTACCTCAATATAGGGATGAGAAATGCACTGCACTCCAAATTGTCCCATTAACCCAACTGTTACACCAGAAAGTTTGAACGACTGCTACTTTTTCTGGAAATCTGCCCTTTTCGTCCCCATGCTAGGTAGCAGAAGCCACATCAGCCATTTTGAAATGGCACGGAGCCAATCGGGCTGCAGACTACGTCATCGCGCTGTGGAAATGTCAAAATAAAAGTTGCGGGTGGGGATTGGTTTAGTATATTGCCACGTTCAAAAACACTGGAAACTCTGACATTTCAGAATTCACTGCGTTCAAGACAACTGTGAACTCAGAAATGTTTTTTGAATGGTCATCCAACTGGGCATCTTTCTAGAGTTCCAAGTTGTCTTGAAAGGACCATAGGTCAAACTTGACCAAAACTATGGATGCTTGTCTGATGTACAATAATTAATTGGTAATCCATGTCATTGTTGTCAAGGGTGGATTAACAAAGGCAATAAACAGCCACACACTAGAAAGTTGTTGTGTTTGTCTTTCAATAGTTTATTTCTTTGTTCCAACAATTTTGCCTTTGTTAATGCACCCTTGACAACATTGACATTACCAATTATCAATGAATTATTACCAATTATAACAATGGCTTACCAATAAATTATTACCAATTCATTATAATAATGGATGACCAATGAATTATTGTACAGCCATAGTTTTGGGAGAGTTTGACATATACAAAGCCATTCCCCACACCACTTTTATTTTGACATTATCACAGCGCGACAACGTAGGCTGACTATCCTTTGTTGTTCAACGCACGTGGCTTCTGCTACGTAGCATGAGGAGGAAAGGGAAGCGTTCCGGGAAAGTAGCAGTTATTCAATCTTGTAACAGTTGGGATAATAGCACAATTCGGAGTACAACTAATTTCTCATCCCTGGATTGAAGTACATTTTCCAAGCCGGCTCCACGGTGTCCTGATCTATACGGTCGTGCTGTCCGACCCTAGTGCAGCTGTAAGTAAGCAGGTCGGATATTCTGGCTAATTGTGCTTTATGTGTCGGCTATACTTCATACAGTGTGCCTGTTTTGCCTTTATGTCTAAGGAACACTTGTTGGTTTGTGTTTGTGTTAGCTATTCCATGAAGATGACAGTTGCCTGGTGTGTTTGTTACTGTGTGTGTGTGATAGTTAGTTTGTGATTTTTCACACAGGAGTCCCAAAGCTATCAGACAGGTTTGTCAGGTAGCTGCTGGTTCCTAGCCGGGTATGTCCACTGGTTTCCATGGCGCTGGGCCCTGAGTCAAGGGTTTGTTTACACAGAGAAACACTTTATTTCACAACATTACACTGACTCTGTGGAAAGGGACAAAATGTAGGCTAATGCTGTCTTCTGTCTGCCTTGGATAAAGTTTAGTTTTATACCTCTAGTCTACAACACATGCAGTTGGCCTACTGTCACTAACTATGCGCACTATGACTCATGTTTACAGAGACTGCTGCCGCCATTAAGTTAATGTTTTAACATTTCAAAGTACAAAATGGAGGGTTGCTCTTTTCTCTCAGAATGTTGTAGGCATACGTCCTGCTTGGATGACTGAGGTGAATATGTTGGAAGAATCCTGTGAATTCCTTCCTATATAACTCAATCCGCTGCTGCTCAGTGCAATTACTAGGCTACAGGTTTCAATGTTTTCACTGGCCTATTGGTCTGTGGCATTTGGCCTTCATATAAATTAAATCAATCTCTGTGGAATGTTGAATCACATGGTTGCTCTCGCTATACTGCCACAAAGCTGCTGTTATTTTGTATGCCCTCGTCTCAAGACTGTCCTGTCTGCTGAGTTGTCAGTATGAAATGGTTAGTGTTGTGGCGTGGATCATTCATTTGATTTATAAAGACTTTCTTGACATTCCTGCTCAGAACAGAACTACACGTCTGTCTGTTGTCCTCAGTTGAATGTGTGTGGCCATAGTTGGGTGATTCCAAGCCAGCTTAGGCAGATTTTTTTTTTTCAACGATCTGATTGTTCTGTCAATTCTCACATAGAAACTTAATTGGGAGGAAGGATGTAGGACATGTCTGTAACATTTGTACCACAAACCATTTTCTTGAAAACTGGCAATTTTAGGCCCTTTTTAGACCTATACATGTCTCCTGTAAGACCCTATGATCTGTGAACTGTACATGATACAGACAACATCTTGGTGTCATTATACTTCTTATAGTGGGCTCTAAAATATGGAGTATGTCTAGATTCTGAAATACAAATGTTCACATTCATTTAGTCAACATTAAAATGATTAATATAAATATCTCAAATATGGAGTATGTGTGTAACCTTTATTTAACTAGGCAAGTCAGTTAAGAACAAATTCTTATGTACAAGGACGGCCTACCGGGGAACTGCCTTGTTCAGGGGCAGAAGGAGAGATTTTTACCTTGTCAGCTTGGGGATTCGATCCAGCAACCTTTCGGTAACTGTCCCAACACTCTATCCACTAGGCAACCTGCCGCCCCTAGATTCTGGAAAAAATAATTCACATTCATTTATTCAACATAAAAATATTAATATAAATATCTCAAAAGTACCCTTTTTGATTTTGCTTATTTTTTTAAACATTTTGTTTAGAACAATGTACTTGTTAAAAACGTCACATTTCCAGAGGGAGTTCTCTGGTACTTTTGTAGATATGATCCATTTTATACGTAGAAATGTACATTATAGGTCATTAACCAATCACAGCCCTTTCAATCCATTTTCCCATTCACTGTGTTGGCGGTGCTCATAAAATGTATCACAACTTCAGAATTAGCAGAGAACCCACTGGAAATGTCATGTACTTGTTAAGGGTACTTTTGAGATATTCATATGCATGTTTTTTTATATTGAATTAATTAATGTGAAAATGTGTATTTCAGAATCTAGACATTCTCTATTCTCTATAAGGAGTATAATGAACCAATATGTTGTCTGTATCATGTACGGTTCAAGGATCATAAGGTTTTACAGGAGTCATGTATAGGTCTTCAAAGGTGTCCTAAAATGTCCACTTTCATCATGATTTAAATTTTTTGAAATTGTGATACAAATGTAAAAAGCATGTCAAACATCCTTCCTCTCAATAAAGTTTATATGTGAGAATTGCCAGAACAATCTGAGATAGCAAAAATATGTTCTGCCTACGTTGGGGTGCAATCGCCCAGTTGCAGCACTGATGTCTGCTTTTTTGCTGCTAACAACCTGCCGTCTCCTGATTTAACCTCTTATTATGGAGAACTATAGCCTGGCAATGAACCCACCAATTGCTAATTTGCATGCATAAATCATACTATTTTGTATATTACCTCCAGGTAATGCTGGTTCAGTTCTCAAGCAAGGAATAGGCCTACATTTAGAAATTTGTGAAAATCCTTTTTGTCTAAATTATGTGATAGAGCCAATTTGAAAATCCTTTCCCTCTCGTGCCCCTGCCTGTGTTTCTGGCATGGTTTTCATCCTCCCTGTCTCCTCCTCGCCCCCCAC
The DNA here is from genome assembly GCF_045679555.1 of Salvelinus alpinus. Lineage (NCBI taxonomy): Eukaryota > Metazoa > Chordata > Actinopteri > Salmoniformes > Salmonidae > Salvelinus > Salvelinus alpinus. The sequence goes on from NC_092090.1 coordinate 27,014,429, forward strand.
ACAGCCATCCCTTCGCACAGGCCCCTGTCTCCCTCTGCTCTGTCCTGATCTGGAGGAGGAAGTTAAACCCAGCCTTTCTCTCTCACTGTTTGTGACGTGTGTGTTTGTGTCTGTGTGTGCTCTTGTGTGTAAATTTGCTTATGATCTGTGTGTGCGTGCACAACACTCATGTGTATGCATGCACAGCTGTCTCAGTATGCACTTGTGTGTGTGCGTGCGCGTGTGTATCTCCTAGCCAGCAGCTATACTCTCTCTTTCCAGAGCTTCAATAATGAAGGAACTGTAAAGGTCTAACAGTGATGTGAGCCCCCTGCTGTTTCCCCCACCTACACCTCTTTACTCCATCATAGCCAAACGCCAGTGGAGGCTGCTGAGGGGAGGACGGCTCATAATAATGGCTGGAAGGGAGCCAATGGTCCCTATGAAACCACGAGCCCGTACTCCCCATTTATGGTGCCACCAACCACCTGTGCCTAACGTTGCAGACCCATAGGGACCTCCACCCTGGCTCTGCGCTCTGAAGCTCATAGTTCCAATTATACATTGAGTCTGGGGGTGCCTATGACCATATATTTGACAATTGTGGGGTAACACCCATTGATAGATGTTTTCATTCTTATGTTCTCCTGAATCAGCTCAGTCCATCATAGAGGGCCATGCAGTCTGCTGGGAGCTGTGCTGAAATGAACCTGTCGGTCAGGCTGACAGATGATTGGGCTGTGGTTACACTGTTACATCTAGTGATTGTGGAGGAGAAATCCTCTCTAGATGAATTGGCTCTCAGTTTCTCTCTCATTTTTCGCACGCACGCACGCACGCACGCACACACACACACACACACACACACACAGACCTGCCTATGCCAGCCTTAAAATGCCCTCTTAAATCCGCTTGACTGCACCGCTCTCTCTCTCTGTCTCTGTCTCTGTCTCTGTCTCTCTCTGTCTCTGAACAAGCAGTAAAGATGAGATGGTCTAAGCAAAATTGAACCAGGTTGTCTCAGTTACGAACCAATATTCGCATTGTGAAAAAGAATATCCAAAATACAATATGGGAAACAATTTTTAATGCTATGTTGATAGTAAATGTATCAATTATATGAAAAGGAAACAACATTCCTACATCTTTCATTGTCAATAATTAATTAAATGGACAGAATCTTAATAAACATGTTGAAAACAGAATGTTGAAGAATGTTAATAAACTCACTGGTTTGAGACCCAAATACCGCTGCTAATAGCTCTATATTGAAATACTGTGATTGAAGAAAATTTGTTCATTAAGTTCATTATAATTTCTACACACTTTCTACCTGGTTTAAGTTGGTTAAGTTCAGACTGGACAATCTTTTTCATTATTATTTCATTTTTTACTCAGACATCCTGCGCGCGACCCATTCAAAACCTCCCCCAACCCAAATTTGTTGAGAATCGCTGGTCTAAGCCCTAAGGGAACCACTGTTGTTGGAATCCCCTCCCTCCATCTCTGCTCCCCAGTAAGTAGGCTGCTCATTGGCAGGTTGTTTTGATGGCTATATTGAAAGTTATTCTGCAATGACCTTGAATGTCTGCCCATTGTAATGCTTGCTAGGATAATGTAATAACCATCCAGCTTATTTGTCTGGAGTGGCCTAAAAACCTTAAGGTTTTGTGTGTGTCACTACACAACAAGGGGAACATTAGTTTGCCTGTATCATTGGGTGCTTAGCGCCTAACTTGTGGTGTATCATAGAGGCTCTCTCAGACCTTCCCCATACTGTGCTAATGACAGATACAGCATCATCTTCAATGACCTCAGACTGCCCTCTCCCCTCTGTCACCCCTCTGCTATCCTATAGAATCCAGCACGACCAGGCCCAAACTACCTTACCCTCCCCAGTCCCAGTCCATCCATGAACCACTCCTATCACCAATCCTCTCACAGATGCAAATGGCCATCGCATGCCTCTCTTAATGAAATGAAGGTGTCCGTTAGCTGAATGACTAATGGAAAGCTAATAGGTGGCTGTTAGTAAAGCTTCTTCATTGGGAGCTATTTGAGGATGTGTAATGGGTGTGATGGTGCAGCCCTCTCTCTCTGCCATGGCAGGTACGGCTAATGATATCATAACCTATGTGAATTGCTAATCGCTGCATTTGCAAGGAATTAACATGCCAAGCTGTGTGTGTGCATGTGCCAGCGTGTGTGTGTGTCTTGGCCTGGGCCTTAGAGCTTTCTGGGTAATAACTATAAATATCTCCAACAGACCAGAGAGGGAGGCCCACACACACAGCCTAGCGTACTAGGAGTGTGTACTTGGTTGAAGCTATAGTTCTCCTGTGTATAGATCTACAGAGTTTAATACCATTATACCACCTAGTAGTGTAAGTGCATTTCTGAGGAAATGAGGCCTAGGCTTATACAGTATAATATGTAACTTTGGACTGGGAACCTAATGTTATTCCAAATCAAATTTATTTATATAGCCCTTCTTACATCAGCTGATATCTCAAAGTGCTGTACAGAAACCCAGCCTAAAACCACAAACAGCAAGCAATGCAGGTGTAGAAGCACAGGGGCTAGGAAAAACTCCCTAGAAAGGCCAAAACCTAGGAAGAAACCTAGAGAGGAACCAGGCTATGAGGGGTGGCCAGTCCTCTTCTGGCTGTGCCGGGTGGAGATTATAACAGAACATGGCCAAGATGTTCAAATGTTCATAAATGACCAGCATGGTCAAATAATAATAATCACAGTAGTTGTCGAGGGTGCAACAGGTCAGCACCTCAGGAGTAAATGTCAGTTGGCTTTTCATAGCCGATCATTGAGAGTATCTCTACCGCTCCTGCAGTCTCTAGAGAGTTGAAAACAGCAGGTCTGGGACAGGTAGCACGTCCGGTGAACAGGTCAGGGTTCCATAGCCGCAGGCAGAACAGTTGAAACTGGAGCAGCAGCACGGCCAGGTGGACTGGGGACAGCAAGGAGTTATCATGCCAGGTAGTCCTGAGGCATGGTCCTAGGGCTCAGGTCCTCCGAGAGAGAGAAAGAAAGAGAGAATTAGAGAGAGCATACTTAAATTCACACAGGACACCGGATAAGACAGGAGAAGTACTCCAGATATAACAAACTGACCCTAGCCCCCCGACACATAAACTACTGCAGCATAAATACTGGAGGCTGAGACAGGAGGGGTCAGGAGACACTGTGGCCCCATCCGATGATACCCCCGGACAGGGCCAAACAGGAAGGATATAACCCCACACACTTTGCCAAAGCACAGCCCCCATACCACTAGAGGGATATCTTCAACCACCAACTTACCATCCTGAGACAAGGCCGAGTATAACCCACAAAGATCTCCGCCACGGCACAACCCAAGGGGGGGCGCCAACCCAAAATGTTATTCATGTTTATACCATGGCATTGTTGAATACTTGTTTCTGATTGGCTTGAAGGGCATTCTAGAGTGTGAGTTATTTAAGTGATAATGCCGAGAAGCCGGTGTTTGGAGGATATATTGGCACTGGTGTTGTCAGGCCCGAGACCAAGCCAATATATCCTCTAAACACCGGCTTTGAGGGCAGTATCACTTTTATACAACGAGTTACCAACATATTCAAATAATGATTGACATATTTTAATTAAAAACATTTTAATGAATTTATTCATAATCTAGTGTTCTTATTCCATTTGTGAATGATAATCAACAAGTGGCTATGCGTTCTATGGGAAATAATGGATGACGTGGAAGGTGTGTTCCACGATGCGCTAGCGAAGTGGAACTGACCTTCAACAGAGTTGCATTATTTTCCTGAGAACGCCTCAGGAAAATAATGCAACTCTGTTGAAGGTCAGTTCCACTTCGCTAGCGCATCGTGGAACACACCTTCCACGTCATCCATTATTTCCCATAGAACGCATAGCCACTTGTTGATTATCATTCACAAATGGAATAAGAACACTAGATTCTTTAAATCAATACAACTTTATTGATACTGTTTCTATACAGAATGGATAATTCCCTGTAGTTTCCCCCTTCCTAATCTGTAGGCCTAGGCCTACTACACATGCTCTGCAGAACATTAGCCTAATTAGGCTATGGTATTAGACTTAACTCTGTAACATGTCCGTCCTTCTGCCACCTACACTTCTCCACATCCGCTCTTCCATCCAGATACAGGCAACCAGTACCCTTTTCACACTGAGCCAACTTAATCCGAGCTGTACTGGGCTGGCCATTTGCCTGGTTACACATCCAACATAGAATAAGAAAATAGTGGTATCAGAGCCAGACAGTATGGTTTGGGTCAACCCTATGTGAATACAGCCCAGTTAAATGCCATATATTGTACTACTGCAGCTCTCACTAAGGCCCTGCTGCCATGTGACCTGCTAGAGCTGTGTGCCAGCCAGGCTGTGACAGCACAGGTCAAAGTGGACCAGGTCAGAGAGTGAGGACGGAGGACCTGTAAGCCCTGTTAGCCCACTGAGTGTCACTTCTGTTATTAGCCTCTCCCCGGGACAAGAGGTTAGCACCAGCACACCTTACCTTCCCTCTCCAACCCTGTGAAGGATCATTAAGGCTTGATGCTCTTTTTAATTGGTTCAGGAAGCATCGCCGTGCAGTGTGCCCCCTTTCATTTATCAACTACACCTCTCTACCTCCCCCTCTCTCTATCTCTCTCTCTCTCATATACACACTACATCTCTCTTCTCTCTCCTCTCTACCTCTTTCCTCACTCTCCATGCATGACTTTAAATTGGCCCATAGCCATAGGCCTAATTAACAGGCCTAATCTCTTCCCCACCTCCTGACAGACTAATCTATATTCCATTAACCAGGCAGTAGGTTTGGTCTCTGGTTAGGCTATGGTTGGGAACTGGGAAGGTGAGTAGTGTTGTATACTGCTGGTATTATCCCACTCACAACACAAGGCCAATAACTATTCTTAGGGACATTATGCACAAAGACACGACACACTTTGCTGTGAGGAGTATTTTTAAGGAAGAGTCGACCTCAAAGGTTGACTTCTAGGTAGACTTAAGATATTTTTAAAAGGAAAACGTTTAGGCAAAGGCTGAAGTGAGAGAGAAGCAGTGGATCATCTCTATTATTCCTGTACTATGCACTTTGTTAGTCATTAAAAAAAAAGTAGGCTGTCATTATTTAAATTTCTAGGGACCAGTACCACACACTGTCTCCTATATTTGCTCTGAAGGAACACTATGTTCACTTGCTCAGCTCTCTCTGTTACAACAGATGCACTCTCCTACTAGCCTATACAACCAGCATTACAGCACTACCTAGTGGGTGAAAATATAGGCTAACTGTTGATATGGTGGGTCTTGTGGGCTCTATGATTGGCTATAGTGTGTGCACAGTTATAGTGCAAGTTCCATTCTGTCCTAGGATGATAAATGTCAATTTCCCTAACGGTGTTTTAGTGGAGTCCTACTCAAAGGCCCTCAGGGGGAGGCAGAAGTAAGAGTGGCAGGCACACTAATACAGGCTCTGAGTTTGTGATGAGGTTATTATGGACTGTTTAGAGACTCACACCTGTGCCTCTGGCTCCCTCTTTATCTCGTTCTGTCTCTTTTACTCTTCCTCTCTCTCTCTCTCTCTCTCTCTCTCTCTCTCTCTCTATCTCTCTCTCTCTATCTATCTCTCTCTCTCTCTCTATCTCTCTCTCTCTCTCTCTCTCAATTCAATTCAATTCAATTCAAGGGGCTTTATTGGCATGGGAAACATGTGTTAACATTGCCAAAGCAAGTGAGGTAGGTAATATACAAAAGTCAAATAAACAATAAAAATGAACAGTAAACATTACACATACAGAAGTTTCAAAACAATAAAGACATTACAAATGTCATATTATATATATGCAGTGTTGTAACAATGTACAAATGGTTAAAGCACACAAGTTAAAATAAATAAACATAAATATGGGTTGTATTTACAGTGGTGTTTGTTCTTCACTGGTTGCCCTTTTCTTGTGGCAACAGGTCACAAATCTTGCTGCTGTGATGGCACACTGTGGAATTTCACCCAGTAGATATGGGAGTTTATCAAAATTGGATTTGTTTTCGAATTCTTTGTGGATCTGTGTAATCTGAGGGAAATATGTCTCTCTAATATGGTCATACATTGGGCAGGAGGTTAGGAAGTGCAGCTCAGTTTCCACCTCATTTCTCTCTCTATCTCTCTCTCTCTCTCTCTCACTTTAGAGGGAAGCCCCCCCAGCACACTAATGTCTCTGCCGGGAGGCCTATTTGCATGTTAACCGTTGGGTTGCCAAGGCGCCACAGCTCCACCAAGCCATGTGACCATTTCAGCATGTGTGCCTGGCTGCCTGCCTGCGTTCACTATTCCTGTTTCTCCCTTGTTTTCACCAACACATCCTCAGCCTAGAGAGACAATACACCCTGTGCAGAGCCAGTCGCTGGCAGCTAAAAGCCTTCCTGTGTATGAATCTACGTATACATAGGTGTTCTTGAATCTCTCCCTAGCTTTCTCTATCTACCTCTATCTGTTGCTCCTACCTACCTACCTACCTCTCTCTCTCTCTCTCTCTCTCTCTCATTGAACAGCCTGTTATGTAGTCTTTTGCATTATGATGTCGTCCCAGACTTAAAGGATGCTGTCTGTCCGTCACAGTGAACCCTTCAGTGTACTACACATCAGCGCACTGTACTCCATATCAGGTGATCAGGTGTTCAAATGTTCATGCTCAACATGCAGTACATAACATGGTTGCATACCGTTTAGGCCCTGTCTCTGAAAGAACTGTTGTTAAAACAGCTCCCTGAATTACACTATACATACAGTATTTTTACCTGTGTTCTTGACAGTGTTCTACAGCTGTGCATTGATCTTTTTCAGGGGCTCTGTGAGAGTGAGGTTCTGTCTCTGTGAGAGTGAGGTCCTGTCTCTGTGAGAGTGAGGTGCTGTCTCTGTGAGAGTGAGGTTCTGTCTCTGTGAGAGTGAGTCTCTGTGAGAGTGAGGTTCTGTCTCTGTGAGAGTAAGGTTCTGTCTCTGTGAGAGTGAGGCTCTGTTTCTGTGAGAGTGAGTCTCTGTCTCTGTGAGAGTGAGGCTCTGTCTCTGTGAGAGTGAGGCTCTGTTTCTGTGAGAGTGAGGCTCTGTTTCTGTGAGAGTGAGGCCCACTGCCACTATGCTATAGTTTATTCCTGTTGCATGGCATGCTCCCATCTGGCATGTGACATGTTCTCGCTCCACTGCAGGGACGGTAATTGGCATGTTGTGTCATTTAGTTCCCTTCGTTCCGTCTCTCCTAGAACAGGAGTCCAAACTCCCAAGGCCTAGCCTGACAGCTAGCCTATATCAGATGCCCACTCAAACATGGGGAGAACACACATATAGCCTACCAATAGTAAGCACATACACAGACACATGAATGCGCACACACACACACAAACGCACAACACAGGCTTATTTATCTAGATATGGGCATGGGGACAAACACATGGGCACTAGATTGGAGTTAACACAACCTACTGTGTACATTGTGACCTCCCACACATACTGTACGTTGGACTTTAACCAGTCGTATGTTATTCCTACAGTTGTACAGTTCAATATTTTGTCGTGTTTGTAGTTCCAATGTTTGTAGTTCCAATGTTCTTCCACAGAGTTAGGTGTCTGGCAGGTTTTTTAAGAGAGTTGTGCTCAGACAGGCTGGAGAAAGCAGAGCCAAATGATATTGCAGCTAAGCTGCTGTTTATTTAGCCAGTCAGGAAGGAGGGCTTTCAACATTGTTTGCCAGTACTGATGAGAGGGCCAGTTAAATACATCAGTCAGTCTCTCTTTATTTCCTACCTCTTTCTCCCCTTCTCTTTCTCTGTAGTTTCCCCAAAGCCTAATGGAAAGCTAGGAATATTTACATACATTCTGACTTACTTAAGGCCTACTAATCATACTAGTCTACTTATTAAACCGATAAAGCAACACAGATCAGCTAAGTTTACTAGGCCTATGTCCTTAAGAGCTCAGTGCCCCTTTCAGCTATTATCCATGTGAGATAATTCTGCTCTAATATCATTAAACAGTGTTACATTTCAGACAGGGAGAGAGCTGCTGCTCTGCTGCAAATGTCCGTCCCTTAGCCACATAGCCATGTAGCCTTTAGCCTGTAGCTTACTAGTTTGTAGCTTCAGACCTGTTACTGTTATTTCTAACTAGCAGGGAGCTAACTATCCATCTCCAGGTACTTGGCCTCCCCCTAGCCACATAGCCATGTAGCCTTTAGCCTGTAGCTTACTAGTCTGTAGCTTCAGACCTGTTACTGTTATTTCTAACTAGCAGGGAGCTAACTATCCATCTCCAGGTACTTGGCCTCCACCTAGCCACATAGCCATTGAGGCTAGCCATAGCCTGTAGCTTACCAACCTGTTCCCGGTTACTTCTGACTAGCAGGGAGCTAACAGTCAACCCCTAGGCTATGTAGCCCTTTGTGTAACCTGAGAAGGGGCTTATATGTTGTGCACAAGGTTTCAAACGAGGGTTCACTGTAAAAACACAGTCATGTGCTTTAGAGCAAGATGTATGGCTCTTTAAGTTTGTGTGTGAGCGCGTGCGTGTCTGTCTGGTGATGTGTGTGTCTCCACTCTGGGACCTAACCCTGTGCCAGGCAGGCTCCAGGCCAGCCAGGCATGTCTGTGTGTTCCCCTCCCAGCACCATGTGCCTGCTGGAGCACATGGCCCTTGCATCATGTTTCAGGGAGCCCCCTCCCTCTCTTCCATCGCCTCTCCAGTGACTGTCAGTCATGGAAGGGACAGAAGGCTCATCACGGCCTGTCCTTTCACATCTCGCACGCATTTGTGTGTGTGGGGGGCTATTCTGTCACCTCTTTCGAGAGCGATTCTCTTCCTGTGTGGCTGGGTGGCCAGAATCTATCTGCGTCTCTCTTTCCCCACCAGAGTGTGTCTGAGATCACTGCTTTACTGACAGTCTCTGGGAGTGTTAGTGTGCTGTACTAGGGACAGTGCTGTGGCTTTTTAGCCTCATGGTTTCATGGTTTTGCACACGTTGGTTGTTTGCTGTTTGGACTTTTAATATTGTATTGTTTAGTTTTTTCTCATAGTGGATTTTCATGTTATGACTCTGTACAACATAATATGGTGTCATTCAGTTTCTTGTGTATAATGTTTTATGTATAGAGCAATGTGCAACACATGCGAGCCTGCATTCCATTTATGTTAATCTCTGTGCTTGTGTTGAAATTCAGTGCTTTTGGGGTTAAGTTGTGAAAGTTAATGTAATAACTGCTAGCACCATCTGCTGGCCTACTTCCTCACAAAGAGTGAGTGAGTGAGAGAGAGAGAGAGAACGAGTCTGGATTTTAACGACATCTCTAATATTCATGCTGATGCATTTTGCTGCTTTGTGCTGCTTTCATTTTCCACCGCTCTGCTGCTGGAGACTCCAGCTCCTCGCCATACACACCCCAGCACGGGAGAGGGAGGGCAGAGAGGGAAGAGGAGGGGAAAACTAGTGGGAAAAGGAAAACAACCAAGCAAGCTAGCTAGCACAAAACCATTTTTGTGTACATAGGAGTAGCCTACCTTACCCTGGGATGTAAGAGAACGAGGCACGAACGAAGAGAGCAAGAAAAAGGAACGAGTTGAGAGAGTAGAGTGAGCGGACGGAGAGAGCACGCGATTGCTGGCGGAGGGGAATCAATGAGAAGGGAGGGAAGAGAAGAGGGTAGAGCAAGAGAGCAACGCTGAGACTCACACCACGAACCGCACGCAGTAGCAGCAGAATGAGACGAGCTTCCTGGACTGCCACTGCCTCGCACCTCTTCTGGCGGAACCAGCCCTGCTCACAGCTCTCCCAGTGATCTAACAGCCCAGCCCCATGTACTCCTACTGAGCCTGAGCCCTGCCCGCTAGGGGAGGAGAGGAGTGGAGGTGAAGGAGAGGAGGCTCCACCGCCCCCGCCTGTACGCTGCCTGTGGAGGGGGGAGGGGGTGGACACGCAGCTCAAGCAAGACAGACCATCGATCGAAAGAGAGAGCGAGCGAGAGAGAGAGAAAAAACCCGGCAAAAGGGCAAGGCTTTTGTTAGGTGGTTGGAGAGAGAGGGGGAGGAAGAACAAAAAAAATTGAAAAAAACATGTCTACAGTGAAGAGGCCAAGAGGAAGGGTAAGTGAGCTGCACAGAGAGAGAGAGAGGGGAGGAAGGGAGTGGAGGGAGGGAGGAGGGGCCGGACGACAGGAACTGAACAACCTCCTCTGCTACTGGCTCATGCTGCCTGCCTGATGCAGCTCCACTGTCGCCATCTTGAACTCCTTGTTGCTGCTCTTTCCCATACTAATTTGCTTAGCTGTGCTAGCTATGCTCTCCCTTCACTACCCCCCTCCTTTCACTTTATCCATCGTTTCCTCTCATCTCCCACACCCCCTCCCTCTATAGATTCCTCCCCACCTCTGGTTCGATGCAAAAGGCGATATGTGTGTGTGTGTGTCACATAAGATGAGTACATCAGTCACACAGCGTTCACTGCATGAGGGACTGAGGGAAGTAAGGGGTTAGTGAGTGAGTGAGTGAGTGAGCGGACTAACTGGCCCAAATGTCCTGGCTATCTCTATCTCTCTGTAGTCTTTCCTTACTGTACTAGTGCAACGTGTTTTCATGGGAGCGTGTGGTGGCAGAGAGAGAGATTGAAATCACTGCAGTGCTGGCAGCTTGTAATTTCAGTTATTTATAGTCATATTACACAGCTGCAGAACACTTGGTTTTGGTGCATTTTTCTTCTCTCTCCCTTTCTCACTCACTTTTTATACAAACTCTCATTCCTGCTCTCATTCCCGCCCTCTGCCCTCTCTCCCCTTTGCTACTTCCCTCTCTTCCCTGTTCTTTACCTTGACTTTCTCTTTCCTCCCCCTCTTTTTTTACCTTCAACTTGAATAATGAGAATATTTCAGTTCTGGGCAATGATTTCCACTAATAGTCTGGGCATCACAGCACACGTTAAACCTATAATTTTGTAGCTACAGCTCTTGTTTATCTTCCAAATAAACTGTCATTTATTTCTCCCCTCCCCCGCTTTGTTTGTGGCAGTTCAAGATAATTCTCTTTATTTAGCAGTCAGGAAAGCAACTGGCTGTGCCGTGCTGTGGCTCGGCCTCGGGTCATGTAGCCATCCGCTCTGACTGCAACACGTTGAGATTAGCTCATCCATTTATAGGCTCTGGGCCCAGCCGAAGGGAATAAAACTCAGCCCATGTTTTATTCCCATTTTATCACGTATCAGCCTTGTCTATATTATTTATTCTAGTTTGGCTGAATGTCAGTGTGCCGGTCCTGCCTGTCTCTTGTTTCTTTCTGCCTGTCTTAATGAAAGTTTGTGCTGCTGCAATCTATGTGACTAGGGGGGAAAATGTGTGGCTAGCAGAAAGTTCAGAGAGCAAGACTTTCAGTATGTCTGAGGTAGTGGGGTAGAGACACAGCAGCAGAATGGGATATTCTGGTGACTGGTTGTTTGTCTTTAAAAGGCTATCAAGCCTATATCATTAATAAGGCTTAGAGGGCCTAATAGAAGAGGTACAGTCAACTAGCTAACAGTGTTGTTGTGACTTCTACTGTGTGTGTTTTCTAGACCAGCTGGCTGTTGTTTTCAGTGTTCTATTTTCTAGATCGATCAGTGTAACTTCCCTTTCGACAATCACATTCATATCATACGGCCTTAAGAGTGCAATGAAAATGCGTACTTTTCCTCATCTGCCATTTCTTGGAAATTATGAGTTAAGCTTCCTGAGAAGGCTGATTTCTTAGTATGTCTCTCCTCTGTCAGCTACTGCTAAAGGCTACGACTACAAACTACACATAGCTCATAGCATGTTGCTTCATCATTTCTAGTCTTTCTCTGTCTATGTCTCTCTCTCTCCCCACGTCACTAAGCAGCAGTGTAAGTATACAGCTTGATTGTTATGCACATGGGGGTTTTCAGAGCTTCGCTGATTCACTTTTGTAATCCCATTCCTTTGTGTTTACAACATTTCCTTATTGAGCCTGCCTGGGTGACTTGACTCTTATTCCAGGCAGCAAAGCTGATATGGTACATTTCACACTTCTGTTCCTGAGGGGGAAGATGATGTGTGAGAGAGGCTGTGGAGGGTTAACTGAGGGGGAAGATGATGTGAGAGAGGCTGTGAAGGGTTAACTGAGGGGGAAGATGATGTGAGAGAGGCTGTGAAGGGTTAACTGAGGGGGAAGATGATGTGTGAGAGAGGCTGTGGAGGGTTAACTGAGGGGGAAGATGATGTGAGAGAGGCTGTGAAGGGTTAACTGAGGGGGAAGATGATGTGTGAGAGAGGCTGTGGAGGGTTAACTGAGGGGAAAGATGATGTGAGAGAGGCTGTGAAGGGTTAACTGAGGGGGAAGATGATGTGTGAGAGAGGCTGTGGAGGGTTAACTGAGGGGGAAGATGATGTGTGAGAAAGGCTGTGGAGGGTTAACTGAGGGGGAAGATGTGTGAGAGAGGCTGTGGAGGGTTAACTGAAGGGGAAGAAGATGTGTGAGAGAGGCTGTGGAGGGTTAACTGAGGGGGAAGATGATGTGTGAGGGAGGCTGTGGAGGGTTAACTGTGGGGGAAGATGATGTGTGAGAGAGGCTGTGGAGGGTTAACTGAAGGGGAAGATGTGTGAGAGAGGCTGTGGAGGGTTAACTGAAGGGGAAAATGTGTGAGAGAGGCTGTGAAGGGTTAACTGAGGGGGAAGATGATGTGTGAGAGAGGTTGTGGAGGGTTAACTGAGGGGGAAGATGATGTGTGAGAGAGGCTGTGGAGGGTTAACTGAAGGGGAAGATGATGTGTGAGAGAGGCTGTGGAGGGTTAACTGAAGGGGAAGATGTGTGAGAGAGGCTGTGAAGGGTTAACTGAGGGGGAAGATGATGTGTGAGAGAGGCTGTGGAGGGTTAACTGAGGGGGAAGATGGTGTGTGAGAGAGGCTGTGGAGGGTTAACTGAGGGGGAAGATGTGTGAGAGAGGCTGTGGAGGGTTAACTGAGGGGGAAGATGATGTGTGAGAGAGGCTGTGGAGGGTTAACTGAAGGGGAAGATGATGTGTGAGAGAGGCTGTGGAGGGTTAACTGAGGGGGAAGATGATGTGTGAGAGAGGCTGTGGAGGGTTAACTGAGGGGGAAGATGATGTGTGAGAGAGGTTGTGGAGGGTTAACTGAGGGGGAAGATGATGTGTGAGAGAGGCTGTGGAGGGTTAACTGAGGGGAAAGATGATGTGTGAGAGAGGTTGTGGAGGGTTAACTGAGGGGGAAGATGATGTGTGAGAGAGGCTGTGGAGGGTTAACTGAGGGGGAAGATGATGTGTGAGAAAGGCTGTGGAGGGTTAACTGAGGGGGAAGATGTGTGAGAGAGGCTGTGGAGGGTTAACTGAAGGGGAAGAAGATGTGTGAGAGAGGCTGTGGAGGGTTAACTGAGGGGGAAGATGATGTGTGAGGGAGGCTGTGGAGGGTTAACTGTGGGGGAAGATGATGTGTGAGAGAGGCTGTGGAGGGTTAACTGAGGGGGGAGATGATGTGTGAGAGAGGCTGTGGGGGGTTAACTGAGGGGGAAGATGATGTGTGAGAGATGCTGTGGAGGGTTAACTGAGGGGGAAGATGATGTGTGAGAGAGGCTGTGGAGGGTTAACGATGTGTGAGAGAGGTTGTGGAGGGTTAACTGAAGGGGAATGTGAGAACTAGGAGCTAAATTATCTAACTATTCAGTCTGAGATTCAGGAATGTAGGTTTGGTTTGGCTACATGAGAACATGAGCATAGTGGGGTGGGGGGATTATTGTGTGTGTGTGTGTTAACGATCATAAGATCATCCACTTCACAGGAAATGACATTAAGATCAGGCCGAGAGTCCTTTGTAATACACAGCTCTTTCCAGTCTTGCTATTAATGCAGATGTATGTATGTTACAATGACATCATCCTGTTGGTATATGTGTTCCCTCAGTCTGATTAATATCCCCCCTCCTCTCTCTCCTCTTCTCTCCAGCCTCCCAAGAACAAGAATGCTAATGGTCCCAACAGCCACACAGCAGCGCGGGTCCTCAGCCCCCCGATGAAGAGCAGCTCATCCTCCTCGTCTTCGTCCTCCTACAGCTCGTCATTGGAGAAGCGGGCCCAGCGGAGGCTGGTGAAGGAGCAGAGGGAGCAGCAGCAGCAGCAACTGATGGAGGAGGCTGGGGAGGACAAGCAGCAGAAGGCTAACAGGATCATCCATGAGGCCATTGCTAAGGCCCGGGAGAGAGGAGAGAAGAACATCCCCAGGGTTATGAGTCCAGAGAGCTTCCCCTCTGGGAGCTCCTCGGCCCACAGGAGAGAGAGGGAGAGGGACAGAGACAGAGACAGGGAGAGGGACCGAGGCAACAAGACCAGGACCAAGGCCTCCAAGAAGGCCCGCATTGTGCCCTCGTCCAAGCCCAAACAGAAGGCCAAGATCGGGTAGGTGTCTCACTGACCTTGTTCTCATATGCCTCACTATGCCCTTATAACACCACAGCTGTATGGCATGATATAGGGCCACGGTGTTGTATTTCTTTTGAAAAGTAATTTCAGTGGCCTTCCACATTAATCTACCATTTTGTTTTTGCTCTGCATCCTGTCTAAAGCAAGTTGTGTTACACTGTCAATTCTCCTTTACGGCTTGGCTTCCTTAGTGCCCATTCATTTCTGGAGCACAATAGAATAGCTAGATGACTAGCTGCTAGCAGCTGCTAGCTTGACAGACATAGCTGCTCGTAAAATAGTAGCTGCCAAGATGGCAGCTCAAAGTTCATTTTAAAATTCATGACACAGACAGACAGGAATGAGCAACAACTGCTGCTGTTAGCATTTAGGCTAGCTTGCTGAAAATAGGACAGCTAGGTTATGACAGAGACTAGTGGATATAGGGATGTAGTATACACTGTATGCAGTTCCCTTCCCCCTGTACAATGAAATTGTGTTGTTATACTGTAAGCCACACCCAGTGTGAGCTCATGTAATATCTGACCTGAGGCGGAGAAAGACAGGCAGCCAGGCTTGGAGACAGGAAGAAGGCAGCCAGGCTTGGAGACAGGAAGAAGGCAGCCAGGCTTGGAGACAGGAAGAAGGCAGGCAGGCTGGGAGTCAAGAAGACTGGCAAGCTGACTGGCTGGGAGGCAGGAAGACATGCAGGCAAGCTGGGAGGCAGGAAGACATGCAGGCAAGCTGGGAGGCAGGAAGACATGCAGGCAAGCTGGGAGGCAGGAAGACATGCAGGCAAGCTGGGAGGCAGGAAGACATGCAGGCAAGCTGGGAGGCAGGAAGACATGCAGGCAAGCTGGGAGGCAGGAAGACATGCAGGCAAGCTGGGAGGCAGGAGGACATGCAGGCAAGCTGGGAGGCAGGAGGACATGCAGGCAAGCTGGGAGGCAGGAGGACATGCAGGCAAGCTGGGAGGCAGGAAGACATGCAGGCAAGCTGGGAGGCAGGAAGACATGCAGGCAAGCTGGGAGGCAGGAGGACATGCAGGCAAGCTGGGAGGCAGGAAGACATGCAGGCAAGCTGGGAGGCAGGAAGACATGCAGGCAAGCTGGGAGGCAGGAAGACATGCAGGCAAGCTGGGAGGCAGGAGGACATGCAGGCAAGCTGGGAGGCAGGAAGACATGCAGGCAAGCTGGGAGGCAGGAAGACATGCAGGCAAGCTGGGAGGCAGGAAGACATGCAGGCAAGCTGGGAGGCAGGAAGACATGCAGGCAAGCTGGGAGGCAGGAAGACATGCAGGCAAGCTGGGAGGCAGGAAGACATGCAGGCAAGCTGGGAGGCAGGAGGACATGCAGGCAAGCTGGGAGGCAGGAAGACATGCAGGCAAGCTGGGAGGCAGGAAGACATACAGGCAAGCTGGGAGGCAGGAAGACATGCAGGCAAGCTGGGAGGCAGGAGGACATGCAGGCAAGCTGGGAGGCAGGAGGACATGCAGGCAAGCTGGGAGGCAGGAGGACATGCAGGCAAGCTGGGAGGCAGGAAGACATGCAGGCAAGCTGGGAGGCAGGAAGACATGCAGACAAGCTGGGAGGCAGGAGGACATGCAGGCAAGCTGGGAGGCAGGAAGACATGCAGGCAAGCTGGGAGGCAGGGAGGAGGAATGTGTATATTGTCACTCAGGTCATCACCAGGGCGGTTATGGAAGCTGTGAAATGAACCAACCAGGGATAGAGAGAGACACTCTAGTTTCATATTCTCATTAAGCGAGCAGGGCTGAGGACAACAATGGCCGACTATATTGTCTCCCTGCCTGCTTCCCTGCCTCATGATTAATGATTATATGAGCTCGGTTGCTGCATGTGGAAATGGCAGTAACAGATAATGGATTTTGCTCTGTTTGTGAGAGATAGTAAGAAATAGAGGGAGAGAGATAGTGTGGTGCAGATGTTAATGAGGGAGAATAGACATCTGTCAGGAGGGTTGGGCTGAACCAGGTCTGTATGGTTCATACTCAGGAAACCCAATGGGCCTGATGTTGAACACTAATAATTTCACTATTAGAATAGTTTTTGTCAGATATTCATTATTCTAATATATTTTTTAAAGTTTTTAACCTGAGTACTGCTGCGCGAGGGAGAGAGGCTGGTGCTCTATTGCTGCAGCTGCAGAGGGGGCGGTGTTTGTGAAATGGGAGTGAGCAGACGGAGGGAAAGAAAGAGACGTCAAGGCGCCAACTCGGTTACAGCCAAGACTAGCTAACTTGTAGCAGCCACAATGTTATTTATCATCCCATATAACAGTGCCGGCCGGTCTTGACTGGAGTAGCCTAGAGAAGCTAGCTATCTGGGCTAATTGAGGCCACATGCTGTGCTTTCTCCCCAACCCCATTCAGATAAAACAACAGCCTACATACCTGTTGGTTGCTCCTTGTAGCCTACTACTTCCCATTTTGCTAACTTTTAATTCTGTCATTTTTATTCCATCTTGCATTACATTAGTGAACTTACTCCACTTGCTACACATTGAGACTATATGCCGCTTTGATTGGCCAACATAAACAACAAATCAAATAAAAATGAAATCACATTTTAAACAACAGGTGTAGACTAACAGTGACATGCTTACTTACGGGCTCTTCCTAAAAATGCAGGATAAAAAATAAATATAATATTGAATAAATACACAATGACCAATGATAGCTTGGCCATATACATGGGGTACCAGTACCGAGTCTGTGCAGGTGTACGAGGAAATTGAGGTAAATATGTACATGTAGGTAGGGTTAAAGTGATTATGCAACAGGATAGATAACAGACAGTAGCAGCAGTGACTGTGATAAGTGTGTAAGTGTTTGTGTGGCGACAATGTGCCTGTGTGTACGTGTTGTGTGAGTAAGTGTGTGTGTTCATGTGTTGGAGTGTGAGTGTGTGGGTAGAGTCCAGTGTGTGTGTACAGAGTCAAAAAGAGTTAGTGCAAAGAGGGTCAATGTAGATAGTCTGGGTAGCTATTTGGTTAACTATTTAGTAGTCTAATGGCTTGGGGGGTAGAAGCTGTTCAGGAATGTTTTGGTCCCAGACTTAGCGCTCCGCTACCGTTTGCCGTGCGGTAGCAGAGGGAACAAAACTGGGGTGGCTGGGTCTTTGACAATTTCTTGGGCCTTCCTCTGACACCACCTGGTATAGAGGTCCTGAGTGGCAGGGAGTCCGACCCCAGTGATGTACTGGGCCGTTCGCACTACCCTATGTAGTGCTTTGCGGTCGAATGCCAAGCAGTTGCCATAGCAAGAGGTGATGCAGCCCGTCGAGATGCTCTCAATGGTACAGCTGTAGAACGTTTTGAGGATCTGACGGCCCATGCCAACTCTTTTCAGCTCCCCGAGGGAAGAGGCGTTGTCTTGCCCTCTTCATGACAGTGTTGGTGTGTTTGGACCATGATAGGTCCTTAGAGATGTTGACACAGAGGAACTTCAAGCTCTCGACCCACTCCACTACAGCACCGTCGATGTGAATGGGGGTGTTCGGCCTTCAGTTTTCTGTAGTCCACAATAAGCTCCTTTGTCTTGCCCACGTTGAGGGAGAGGTTGTTGTCCTGGCACCACGCTGCCAGGTCTCTGACCTCCTCCATATAGGCTGTCTCATCGTCATTGGTGATCAGGCCAGCAATTGTGTCATCGGCAAACTTAATGATGGTGTTGGAGTTGTGTGTGGCCACACAGTCATGTGTGAACAGGGAGTACAGGAGGCAACTAAGCACGCACCCCTGAGGGGCCCCGTGTTGAGGGTCAGCATGGCGGATGTGTTGTTGCCTACCCTCATGTTTTCTCTAAATAAGCGTTGTTGTACAATGAGACACTTCATTTCAAACAGTCAGCAATAATCTAATTCAGGGCTTGTGAAGTTATACTTAGGCTAAATGTAAGCCTTCCACAACCATAAGACCCAATAATAATTTAATTATTTGATCAAAATAGTTTAACCTGCTTTTTTTTGCAATAATCAATGATCTGGCTCTCAAGTCCGTCTATGTAAAGGCTATTTTTTTTACAAGTTTAACTAGAATCATGACTAATGCACATTCACTAATAACGACTAACTTCTTGTAGCAGACATTAGGCTATAGATAATTAACACAGGTCTCATCACCAATCTCTGAAGTCCACGTGTTAGTGAATTGTTAGTGAATCGTTATGAACACACCCTTCTGTCTCCAACTGTTTAACAGCATGTTATCATGTCCACTTTATTCAGATGTTGAAATCAAGTGGCCTACCTTAATTCTCAGAATGAGAATGAGTTGACAGTTCTATATATGTGTTTTATGCTTATGGCACATTTATAAAACACAGACTAGACAGCTAGTATAACAGTCTTTGGCTAAAATGCTGCTAGCTGTACCCCAATGCCATGCGTGACAAACTGAGCATACATTTTCTCCAAAATGTACCAAGGAAGTGAAGCTACAGTATTAGCATTTAAACCCACAGTATTTGTTGTATCACTGGAAGTTGACTTAGGCCTATTTATTTGAACTTTTCCCTATTCTCATTAAGGTGTTATTTCTTTGTCATGTCTGAGATTATTACTAACATCATTAAGTTAGTAGTATGCCCTAGCCTTACTTTATATGATATGCTATTGTATGTAACCTAACCTATTTTTACACAGTGTAGAACTTGTAAAGCAAAGGTCTGATTTGTGAAACTAGGCTAAACACAAAATGAAACCTAGTCTTTCCACTATTGTTTCAATGCTTCTTTCATGAAGCTTGTTATGTCATACATTCCAGCCATTTTGAAATATCAAAGTATATCAAAGCTCTTTACTCTTTCTTTTAACATGTAGCGTCATCTCTTACATACCTTAGCCTAAATTCATTATAGTTAAGTGTTTTTGCCTGTACATAATGTTGCTAAATGAAAAACAAGTTTAGTCCTGTCCTGCATCTAAAGAATGAACTTCCTTCAGTACAGGTTGATCCATCCCAGAGTTCCTCAGTCTCCTCTCTGACATGTAGGATTGTGCTAGTGATCCTATGAGTCACAAAGCCTTCCTCCCCAGGTGTCTGATTTACAGTAGTGTCTGTGGAGATCTGTCCAGAGCAGGGAGAGCAGAGAGGGGCTGACACCCCAGTGCCAGGCCATACACTAGAAAACCAGGCATGGACTCTGTTCGCTATAGGGAGGGATGGTCACTGTAGGGATGTTGTCTCAATGCAGAGGAGAGAAGAGGATGTTTTACTCTGACCGACCCCTCTCGCAAGGCTTTAGCCTTTGTTTATATGTGTGTGTGTGTTGAAGACTGTTGTTCTACAGTGTGTCTATATGAAAGGATGTTTTCGTTGCTTTGAGTGGGTTGGTACAGTAGCATAGCATGTGTTTGTATGTTTGTGTCCTCTGTTCTGTCTCGTTTGTGTTTGTGCTTTCTGTTGTCACTGTGTGCCAATGTGGCCAGTGTACATGTGTGTGCCAGTGCAGTGTGTGTGTGTGTGTGTGTGTGTGTGTGTGTGTGTGTGTGTGTGTGTGTGTGTGTGTGTGTGTGTGTGTGTGTGTGTGTGTGTGTGTGTGTGTGTGTGTGTGTGTGTGTGTGTGTGTGTGTGTGTGTGTGTGTGTGTGTGTGAGGTGTGGTGCAGTACAGTGTGAGGGATCATCCTCGTGCAGGGTAATGAAGACCGCAGGAGTACATGCTGCTCTGGGGAGGTTTCATGCAGACAGAGGAACCACAGTGTGTGTGTTCTGCCCTCACAGGGTCTTCTCATGTAATATTAACGCTCAGCCTTCTCCCTGTCAGCACCCGCACCGCTGCAGAGGCACTAACCTTCCTGCCTCTGCTGTGTGTGTGTGTGCTCGTAATTGTCTCTAGATGTGTTATTGAATGTGTGTGTTTATATGGTAGTTATACAGTATAATATAAGGGTGTATGTACGTGATTGTGTGTGAGTATAATCCACAACATAAGTGTCTGTGTGTCTGTGTGCATGCATATGTGCCTGCATGTTTCTCTGCCATGTGACAAGCATGCCTGTCTGAGTGGGGGGTTGGGACTGAGCTAATAGTATTATCAGGCTGGCTGTAGGAGCCTGCGGGTGGGGGGGGAGTAGCCTGTGTGTACTGTAAGACCACCCCAGCACAATGATTGTTAAGGTGTCAGCATGGTTCAG
The DNA here is from genome assembly GCF_045679555.1 of Salvelinus alpinus. NCBI lineage: Eukaryota > Metazoa > Chordata > Actinopteri > Salmoniformes > Salmonidae > Salvelinus > Salvelinus alpinus. The sequence continues at coordinate 27,035,031 of NC_092090.1, forward strand.
CTCGGCTGGCGTCTAGCTGAACTTGGCTAGCTGAACAGAACGAGTGTGCTCACATACTCCCTTAAAAGACCTTCGGTTGAAAAACAAGAAAAAAACGCAATAGTACTGTTTGTCCATTTTGAGATGCCGTAGCCAGTATACACTTCCTGAAAATAGTCAGAATTAATCTAAGATAACTCAAGACATCTGTCATTAATTTAGACGTTTTTGCAGAGGAGGTAGATCTTAGTCACACAGTCAAACTAAGATGTCTGGTGCAGTATTTCTCTAGTAATTTTACATCTAACTAAGATGTTTGGTGCAGTATTTATCCAGTAATTTCACATCTAACTAAGATGTTTGGTGCAGTATTTCTCCAGTAATTTTACATCTAACTAAGCTGTTTGGTGCAGTATTTCTCCAGTAATTTTACATCTAACTAAGATGTTTGGTGCAGTATTTCTCCAGTAATTTTACATCTAACTAAGCTGTTTGGTGCAGTATTTATCCAGTAATTTTACATCTAACTAAGATGTTTGGTGCAGTATTTCTCCAGTAACTTTTTTGCTATGTAAACAAGTCGTCTCTTAATTGAAGAGTCTACTGTTGACCAATCATTGACGAATGGGCATAGACTTCAGCCACCGACTTCAGCTTGCCTCAAGAAAAAATGTAATGTGCACAAACAGCCGAAAAACCCTTGCCGAAGAACAAAACAAACAAAAACATCACAAAATGTTGTCGTAATATATGCACAAACTGTTCCGAACTGTTTCGGATGGGAAGCATGCGGACGCCTTTAGACATGGCTATGGGACCAGAGGACAAGGGTGAGGGAGGGCTATGGGACCAGAGGACAAGGGTGAGGGAGGGGTATGGGACCAGAGGACAAGGGTGAGGGAGGGCTATGGGACCAGAGGACAAGGGTGAGGGAGGGCTATGGGACCAGAGGACAAGGGTGAGGGAGGGCTATGGGACCAGAGGACAAGGGTGAGGGAGGGCTATGGGACCAGAGGACAAGGGTGAGGGAGGGCTATGGGACCAGAGGACAAGGGTGAGGGAGGGGTATGGGACCAGAGGACAAGGGTGAGTGAGGGGTATGGGACCAGAGGACAAGGGTGAGGGAGGGCTATGGGACCAGAGGACAAGGGTGAGGGAGGGGTATGGGACCAGAGGACAAGGGTGAGGGAGGGCTATGGGACCAGAGGACAAGGGTGAGGGAGGGGTATGGGACCAGAGGACAAGGGTGAGGGAGGGGTATGGGACCAGAGGACAAGGGTGAGGGAGGGCTATGGGACCAGAGGACAAGGGTGAGGGAGGGGTATGGGACCAGAGGACAAGGGTGAGTGAGGGGTATGGGACCAGAGGACAAGGGTGAGGGAGGGCTATGGGACCAGAGGACAAGGGTGAGGGAGGGGTATGGGACCAGAGGACAAGGGTGAGGGAGGGCTATGGGACCAGAGGACAAGGGTGAGGGAGGGGTATGGGACCAGAGGACAAGGGTGAGTGAGGGGTATGGGACCAGAGGACAAGGGTGAGGGAGGGCTATGGGACCAGAGGACAAGGGTGAGGGAGGGGTATGGGACCAGAGGACAAGGGTGAGGGAGGGGTATGGGACCAGAGGACAAGGGTGAGGGAGGGGTATGGGACCAGAGGACAAGGGTGAGTGAGGGGTATGGGACCAGAGGACAAGGGTGAGTGAGGGGTATGGGACCAGAGGACAAGGGTGAGTGAGGGGTATGGGACCAGAGGACAGGGTGAGTGATGGTTATGGGACCAGAGGACAGGGTGAGGGAGGTGTATGGGACTAGAGGACAGGGTGAGGGATGGGTATGGGACTAGAGGACAAGGGTGAGGGAGGGGTATGGGACCAGAGGACAAGGGTGAGGGAGGGGTATGGGACCAGAGGACAAGGGTGAGGGAGGGGTATGGGACCAGAGGACAAGGTGAGGGAGGGGTATGTGACTAGAGGACAAGATGAGGGAGGGGACAGACTGAGTCCCCCCCCTCCCAGTCAGTCTCCATGTGCAGTGTTACACATGGGTCAGTAAAATGGGGGTGGGGGGGGGGGGGTGCAGGGGGGGGATGGAGGGTACGGAAGGGAAGGAATGGAGGGGATGGAGGGTAGGTTGGGAAGGGATGGAGGGTAGGGAGGGGATGGAGGGTAGGTAGGGAGGGGATGGAGGGTAGGTTAGGAAGGGATGGATGGTAGGTAGGGAGGGGATGGAGGGTAGGTAAGGAGGGTAGGTAGGGAGGGTAGTTAGGGAGGGGATGGATGGTAGGGAGGGTAGGTAGGTGATGGAGGGTAGTTAGGGGATGGAGGGATAGGGAGGGGATGAGGGTAGGGGGGGATGGAGGGTAGGTTGGGAAGGGATGGAGGGTAGGTAGGGAGGGGATGGAGGGTGGGTATGGAGGGTAGGTATTGAGGGGATGGAGGGTGGGGGGGTAGGGGGGGATGGAGGGTAGGAGGGGTAGGGCGTAGGGGGGGATGGAGGGTAGGGAGAGATGGAGGGTAGGGGGGATGGAGGGTAGGGGGGATGGAGGGGAAAGCCTCAAATCAAATGTCCTGAGGGGGTTACAGCTAGAAGTCAGGGTTGGCTGATCACACACTTCTTTCTGAAATTGCACAGTGTTTTTATAGCTACCTACCTGGTGAAAAACAAGCTCATCAGGAGATGAAAACATTAGTGTAAAGCACCTGCCTCTTTATTCCTTTTCTCATCCTCCCTCTCTCACTAAATATTCCTCCCCAGATATGGTTTCTTCCTAACATGCTGGGGGCTGTTAGCAGAAAGCTTCCTCTGTGTGTGCGTGTGCGTGTGTGCAGGGCAGCAGGCGTGATCTGAATGTGCTGATAGTACACTGTTGTCTACTGTGAAACATCTAACAAAATGGTGCAAGCGAGATCAATTACAATATAAAATGGGGGTTTAGGGTAGGCCTATAGACTACAGTAGAGTCAGTGTAGAGCGGGTTGGGTTCATATCTCCATGCCTGCCTGCCACGCAGTATAGTCTTCCTATCTAATCCTCTTCACTCACACTCTGATTAAAAATCCCAAAGCTGTTTTCTTAATTAAGTGTTTTTTATAATCCTTTGTGTGTGTGCATGTGTGCGAGCGTGCGTGGGCATGCGAATGGTGTGTGTGTGTGTGTGTTTGCGGGTATGTGAGCATATGCGGGCATATGGGTGTGTGAATGCTTTTGCTTGTGTGTATGCATGTGTGCGTGTGTGTGTGTGTGTGTGTGTTTTGTCAATATGTTAGTGTGTGTGTGTGTGAGCTCATAAGTCGACTGCATGCAGAACAAAGCATAAATCCCTTGTGCAGGTTCCTGCACTCTGCTGATATTTTCCATCACCAAGCTGTGTGTGTGTGTGTGTGTGTGTGTTGGAGAGGGGGAAGATTACACGGCCATTCATAAGGAGGGGGATTTTCTCACGGATCCCAGGCAGCACAGAGCCAGCAGCACCACTGTCACTGTAATCCCCTCAGGATAGGTTCCACTGTGTTACACGCACACACACACATTCTACACACTCCATCCGCTGCCGGAGGTTCATTCATCTCAGTCCATCTACAAACACGTAGCCTTTTAGCTATACAGTTGTAATGTTATACCCTGAAAGGGGGAATAGGAGAACTGATTCACACTGACACGTAGCATCAGTGACTGTTTAGTCAGTTCTAATGACGAATGACATAAAATCATCAACTCTACATACATCTCTTTTCTCAAATGACATAGCGTTGACATTTGTATTCCTAGGCATTACTAATCAAGTGCCACACAAACTGACATCAATGGAGCATACAGATTATCGTATTATCACGTTCAGATGAATTATTAGAATATTACTTACGATTCTGTAATAATATCAGTGATGTAGTGGTAAAAAAGGTGGGTAACGTATGACGTTACGTAAACGTATGATGTTTTTAGAGCTGTATTGTTTCCGTTATGATAGCATTTTAATGTAGGCCTGTAGGGAAGATAGACCATGTGGAGGTGTTCATATTGAAACATGTCTTGTTTTTTTTAAGTTCCTAACTTGTTTGATAAGATTAGTAAAAGGGATGTATGTTTCCCTTTCAGGATGATTCGATACGTATCTAGATACATGGGCTCGGATACAATACAGGAACGATCCGTTTCAGTTTAAAATGATTCAGTGGGATACAGTTTGATAGAGCTGGGCCTCTCTGAGCTGGATCTGTTTGCGCGTGCGTGTGTGCGTGCGTGCGTGCGTGCGTGTGTGCGTGTGTGTGAGAGAATCGGTGATTCGTAATGTTTGAATTGATTATGCGTGTTATATGCGTGCGTTCGTGCGTGCATGTGTGTGTGCGTGTGTGTGTGAGAGAATCGGTGATTCGTAATGTTTGAATTGATTATGCGGGTTATATGTGGATTGGTTTGGGCTACACCGACCAATGCTGTCCTATCTTAAACATTTGAATCAAGGACGATGTGTATCGATGAATCGTTACACCCCTAATTAGTATAGATTTTCTTAGGGTACCCTACCCTACGCCCGACCCCAAGTTTGGGAACCACCATAGTAATCTCTCTTGCTTCCTCTCTCTCTCTCTGTCTCGTCTACTTCCTCCTGCATGCATTTCAGGCTGCCTCAGCCTCACCACTGAGTACCACCTCACTGTCTGTCTAAGTAGCCTACTCTCTGTACAGCAAAGTTAATATGAGAACTTAGTAGCCTATTTAGGTAGGCTTCTTTTAACGTTCGCTTCTTACTTCATCCTTCTAGCTGGGTAAGTAACACTAGCCAGAGCCCTTCAAAGTTACTGCAATAGAAGTCTCTGCCGGCATCTAGCCACCTGACTGACTGAGCGACTATTTACCAGTCGGGCACTCATTCTCCCAGAGTCTGTTTTTGCATCTCGCAAACACACTGTCAGCAGTGTCTCTCGTTGCCTAATTGAGCCGACTCTGAGCTGGGGTAGTTTGTTTCAGGTCTCACACCGTCGGGCCTGTGCCAAGGGAGGGCGGAGTTAGCCGTTTGAGAGAGTGGTGAATAATGCTGTTAAAAAGGCAAACCAGGGAGGAAAATCAGGAGGATGCAGGGGAACATAAACAAATCACTGTTCATGATTCCACTCGTTCGCAAAGAGACAGGCGCGATTAGAACTCAGTCAGATCATGAATATAAGCGTTCTGATCTTTGAGGTGATGGCAGCAGATGAATGGCACAACAATGGGCCTCAGGATCTAATCTCGTCTGTGCAGTCAAATTGCCATCAATAAATTGCAATTGTATTTGTTGTCCTTAGCTTATGCCTGCCCATACCATAACCCCAGAACCACAATGGGCACTCAGTTCACAACGTTGACATCAGCAAATGGCTCGCCCACACGACAACATACACAATGTCTGCCATCTGCCCGGTACAGTTGAAACCGGGATTAATCCTTGAAGAGCACTCTTCTCCATCGTGCGAGTGGCCATCTAAGGTGAGGATTTGCCCACTGAAGTCGGTTACGACGCCAAACTGCAGTCAGGTCAGACCCTGGTGAGGAATACCAGCACGCAGATGAACTTCCTTCAGACGCTTTCTGACAGTTTGTGAAGAAATTATTTGGTTGTGCAAACCCAGAGTTTCATCAGCTGTCCGGGTGGCTGGTCTCAGACGATCCTGCAGGTGAAGAAGCTGGATGTGCCGGGTGGCGCAGTGGTCTAGGGCACTGCATCGCAGTGCTAGCTGCGCCACCAGAGTCTCTGGGTTCGCGCCCAGGCTGGGCTGGGTTCGCGCCCAGGCTCTGTCGCAGCCGGCCGCAACCGGGAGATCCGTGGGGCGACGCACAATTGGCATAGCGTCGTCCGGGTTAGGGAGGGTTTGGCCGGTAGGGATATCCTTGTCTCAGTATGTAAAAAATAAATAAAAATAAAAATAAAATAATAATAAAATGTATGCACTCTACTGTAAGTCGCTCTGGATAAGAGCGTCTGCTCTTGGCCGGTAGGGATATCCTTGTCTCAGTATGTAAAAATGTAATAAAATGTTTGCACTCTACTGTAAGTCGCTCTGGATAAGAGCGTCTGCTAAATGACTAAAATGTAAATGTAAATGTAATGTGGAGGTCCTGGGGTGGTGGGGTTACACGTGGTCTGCGGTTGTGAGGCTGGTTGGACGTACCGCCAACTTCTCTAAAACAATGTTGATGGCGACTTATGGTAGAGAAATTAACATTAAAACCTCTTTGGGCTGCAGGGGCAGTATTGAGTAGCCTGGATAAAATGTGCCCATTTCAAACGGCCTCGTACTCAATTCTTGCTCGTACAATATGCATATTATTATTACTATTGGATAGAAAACACTCTCTAGTTTCTAAAACCGTTTGAATTATATCTGTGAGTAAAACAGAACTCATTTGGCAGCAAACGTCCTGATCAGGAAGTGGAAAATCTGAAAACGATGCTCTGTTCTAGGGCCTGCCTATAAATGGGCTTGATACGTATTAGTATACATGCACGTCATACACCTTCCACTAGATGTCAATAGGCAGTGAGAGAGGAAATGGAGTGTTTATCTTGGTCTGAGGTGGAATAAAAGCTCTTGGCATGACGTGTCCCCCATTTCCTGTTTTCTGGAAAGCGCGAGAAGGAGCCTGGAATTGCCTTCTGGAAAGCTGTCATTATAGACCACTAATATCTCCGGCTTTGATTTTATTTGATAAATGTGACAATATCATCGTAAAGTATGTTTTTTCAATATAGTTTTATTAGATTATTGAAATTTATTCGGGACGTTAGGCGTGTTGCGTTGTGTGCCTTTGTTCAGGAAGGAGAGCTTCGCGCCACTTTGCTAGCTTTCCGTGCTAATTGACTGGAGAAGAGGACATTCTAAATCCAAACAACGATTGTTCTGGACAAAGGACCCCTTGTACAACATTCTGATGGAAGCTCATCAAAAGTAGGACCCATTTTATGATGCTATTTCATATATCTGTCGAACATGTTGTACTAGTAGTTTGCGCCCAGATTTTGGGCACTCTCTCGCTATAACTAAGCTGGATGTCGTAATGAAGTTATTTTTAGAATTCTAACACAGCGATTGCATTAAGAACTAGTGTATCTATCATTTCCTATACAACATGTATTTTTTAGTAATGTTTATGAATAGTTATTTGGTCAGAATATGTGAGTGGCAGAAAAATATCCGGACGTTGTGGGAAAAAGATGCTACGTTAGCACAATGTATAACCACTGATTTCATCTCTAAATATGCACATTTTCGAACAAAACATAAGTGTATGTATAACCTGATGTTATAGGACTGTCATCTGATGAAGCTGATCAAGGTTAGTCAAAAATTATATATCTTTTGCTGGTTTGTTACGATCGCTAACTTTCGCTGCTGGTAAATGGCTTGTGTTTCTGGCTATTGTGGTAAGCTAATATAATGCTATATTGTGTTTTCGCTGTAAAACACTTAATAAATCGGAAATATTGGCTGGAATCACAAGATGCCTGTCTTTCATTTGCTGTACACCATGTATTTTTCAGAAATGTTTTATGATGAGTATTTAGGTATTTGACGTTGGTGTCTGTAATTACTCTGGCTGCTTCGGTGCTATTTCTGACGGTAGCTGTGATGGTAGCTGCAATGTAAAACTGATTTATAGCTCAAATATGCAAATTTTTCGAACAAAACATAGATTTATTGAATAACATGTTATAAGACTGTCATCTGATGAAGTTGTTTCTTGGTTAGTTTGGTTGGTTCTTGGTTAGTTAGGTTGGTTTTGTGCATGCTACCTGTGCTGTGAAAAATGTCTGTCCTTTTTTTGTATTTGGTGGTGAGCTAACATAAATATACGTGGTGTTTTCACTGTAAAACATTTTAAAAATCGGACATGTTGGCTGGATTCACAAGATGTTTATCTTTCATATGCTGTATTGGACTTGTTAATGTGTGAAAGTTAAATATTTAAAAAATATATATTTTGAATTTCGCGCCCTGCACTTGAAGTGGCTGTTGTCATATTGTGCCCGGCTTCGGGCTTGCAGCCCAAAGAAGTTAAATTCTCTGGCAATAGCTCTTGTAGACATTCCTACTTGATGGCATTGTGTTGTGTGACATAACTGCACATTTTAGAGTGGCCTTTTATTGTCACCAGCACAAGGTGCACCTGTATAATGATCATGCCTTTTAATCAGCTTCTTGATATGCCACACCTGTCAGGTGGATGGATTATCTTGGCAAAGGAGAAATGCTCACGAACAGGGATGTAAACATTTGAGAGAAATAAGCTTTTCAGCTCAATGAAACATGGGACCAACACTTTACATGTTGAGGACCTCTGTGTCTTCATATGTAGTTACGGCCCTGGCTACAGTGAACTTGGGGGTAACACTGGCACCTTGTGTAGGCTGGTCTGTCACAGGTTCTCATTCCTCACGGGGGACCCTGGAAGACGTCAGTGTGCCCTCGGCCTACAAAATACTGTCACACTGTTCTCCCTCCAAACACACAGAATGGTGGGTGGTGTGCCAACTAGGACAGGGCAGTGCTGGGGGGCTGAGCATGGAGAGGAGAATGCTGGATTATTAGGCACCAGGCAGGATGAGGATCTGCTCGTGGGAGCCAAACGGGGCCACTGCTAGAACTAGAAGTACAGCTCTCTCTGGGAATCACTGTAACACTCCATCAGACTATCTAGCCTGTCTGCTGGAGTGAAGGCCTAACTCACCTACCGCACAGGGGACAGCTGGACTTGAGAGGAGAAGGACATGTAGAGAGAAAGAAGATGAGAGATGGCACCTCTGTAGTTAACCTAAGTATTGGGTGCCTGATCGGTGTCTGTGTGGTTTCAGTAATGGTGCTATTGGTCTGTTATTTGCTCTTTGTATGTGTGTTGGTGTGTCCCTGTGTATGTATCAACTGTAATACCTATGAAACGTCTGTAGTGGTGGTATTAGTAGTAAACTGTGGGTGGGCCTGTATAAAGCCAGTCTATGGTCTTGGTTGGGTTCTGAGGCTGTAAAGCCTGTGTGATGTGGGATGAGCTCCACGTGTGTCTGCGTCACGCCTCCTCCGTTCCTCCTCGTCCTCCCATCATGCTCTCTGAGGGCTTGCTAAACCTCCGTACACATTCCAACAACACTGACGCACATCACAGCTGCCAACCTGTAGAATGCTTCCTCCTAGGGCTGGGAGGTATACCGTATTTTATGATATACCGGTATTGATGCAGGGACCAGTTTGGGTTTTTGCTTTACCTTTTTACCGGTATTTGAATAGTTGGTTTGTTAAATGTGATACGCCATGTGTAATGTCAATTTTTATAGTTTACTTTGCTACTTGAGTCATCTCTCTCTGCTCTTTCTCTCTGTGCCACTTTCCACACAGACCTAGCCACGCCCCCTGTCACTCAAGGAGCGCATTTGATGTTCCTCAACCACGAGACACTTGCAACAGTGATGATGACAACAATGCTGTTTCCCTTTGCTTCTTAATATAAATCCACCAGCGTTCTATAATGACACTATTAGTTTGTGTTTCTTACATAAGCAAACAGCTAGTTTGTCTTTTCTTAGCAAGTTGCCCTAAATCTTGTGAGATGCTAATTGTTAGCCACTAATGCTAATAGCTAGCTAGCTAATAAACGTACTGAGTAAGCGCAAACGTAGCTAGCTAATACAGCCTAATAATACCAGTGATGGTGTAGAGCTAAATCAGCATGTTGTTTGTGCAACAGTGTCTTCTAAATCAGAGGAATATGCAAAGCAAGAATATGTTAGCTACATGAAGTAGCTAAGAGAGAACACGCAATGTAGCCAAAGCTTATAGGGTCCCCTAGGAAACATATATCAACACTTTACTTCCTACCCTGTCACAATAACTCCTCCCTGGCATTTTAATTCGTTGTCATCTCAAACAACACTGTATTCAAAGTGCCCACTATTATATTCTAACTATAGAATTAGAATAGTCATTATATTTCCATGATTCCAACAGTTTTGCTCTAATTCACAAGTCAAATCGCAATTGCGATTGGTTAAAAATAAGTCCTAGATTATTTGCCCATATCGTGCAGCCCTACGTGGTAGTGTGGGAATTATCTCAATTGAGCAGTGGTGTAAAGTACTTAAGTAGTACTTAAAAGTATTTAAGTTTTTTTTTGTTGGTATCTGTTCTTATTTTTAATTTTTGACTACTTTTACTTTTACTTCACTACATTCCTAAAGAAAATACTGTACTTTTTACTCTAAACATTTTCGCTGACACCTAAAAGTACTCGTTACATTTTGAATGCTTAGCAGGACAGTAAAATGGTCCAATTCACACACTTGTCAAGAGAACATCCCTGGTCATCTACTGCCTCTGATCTGGAGGACTCACTAAACCCAAATGCTTTGTTTGTAAATTATGTGTGGCGTGTGCCCCTTGCTATCCATAAAGAAAAAAGAAAATGGTGGCATCTGGTTTGCTTAATATAAGGAATTATGAAATTATTCATACTTTTACTTTTGATACTTAAGTACATTTTATCAGTAACATTTACTTTTGATACTTAAGTATATTTAAAACCAAATACTTTTAGACTTTTACTCAAGTAGTATTTTAATGGGTGACTTTCGCTTTTACTTATGTTCTATTAACGTATCTTTACTTTTACTCAAGTATGACAGTTGTGTACTTTTTCCACCACTGCAATTGAGTGCATGAAATGCAGAAATTATAAAAGTGCTGAAATGTGTTTTGATTGAAGTTGAATTGAACAGTATAAAACAATCAGAATGGAGAAAGACTCATTGAAATCACTTAGAATGTGTGTTGCCACCCTAGGATCACTCACTACTCATAAAGCAAATGTACAACTTTTACATTTACATTTAAGTCATTTAGCAGACGCTCTTATCCAGAGCGACTTACAAATTGGTGCATTCACCTTATGACATCCAGTGGAACGGCCACTTTACAATAGTGCATCTAAATCTTTTAAGGGGGGGGGGGGGTGAGAAGGATTACTTTATCCTATCCTAGGTATTCCTTAAAGAGGTGGGGTTTCAGGTGTCTCCGGAAGGTGGTGATTTATTATTCAAAACCGTCAAATACCGTCATACCGTCCAATTTCTTTTAAATACCGTGAAATAATATATTGGCCAAATCGCTTCCAGCCCTACTTCCTCCCCCTCTCTCAAATCAACGATTTCACAGTAAAGTAAACTGAAGAAGTGTCACTAATTTCACAGTTTAGTAATCCTGTTGGTTTACGTGTCAGATATGGTGGTTTTGAAGGGGGGGGGGGTGTTTTGCTATAGTCCAGTACGCCATTAACAGTCACCAGTATGTAATGGCCATGTTAGGTTAAGATAAAGCAAGTGTGTCTTGCTAAGGATGGGTTAGCTCACAACATCACGGAAACCATGTGCACGCGTCAATGGGGCAGAAGGCCTTGTGTTGTTGTGATTCTGGATGGCCAGATAGCTAGCAACAATGACAAGAAACTGCCATGTGGGGAATCGTAGGTGACTCGTTTCAGCTAGTTTCATCTTGTTCTGGATACCATGTCTTGTTTTGACTGATTTTATGTCGCTGCTAATATGGCTAAAATTAGCTAGCTAGCTAACACACATCTGTAACAATGTATTTGAGAGACAACAAGTGCTCTTTGTGCAAATGTATTTATGTTTTCAATAAACATTGGAAATGAAATGTAGTTATGTGTTGTCAACGATCTAAGGCAACCCTGTCTGTTTTGCCCCATAGTTGCGCACACGTTGGTTTTGTTGCTAAACAACCAACATGTCTATAGGAGAGAATATAATATGGCCTACTGTTTGATGATACGGGGTGAAACTGCTGGATTTCTCTATTTCAGTATTTCAGTCCTGCCCGTGTGTGGGAGAACATTCTGTTGTGTCCATATTTCCTGGACTGGTTGATATTAGAGCGGTCTTGTTGCCGTTTCACATTCTCCTCAGCTGCTCATTGCGTAGCAGAGTAGAGCATTTGGTCCATTGCCACTCACAGGAAGTGATGTCACATCCGCCACCCACGCTGCCAACTATACTCCCTGGGGCGCGTTGCCAGGCAACCCCAAAGTGTCATTGTGGAAGTGTAATATCATCCAGAGGAGGAGGAGTAAAATGAGAAAGATGGCTTCAGTCCTACAACAACACTACATGTTGGAGACCATGAAAGCTCTAGTATTGACAGACAGTGGGAGAAACGCTCAGCCTCCTACAGACCACTGTGTGTGTGTGTGTGTGTGTGTGTGTGTGTGTGTGTGTGTGTGTGTGTGTGTGTGTGTGTGTGTGTGTGTGTGTGTGTGTGTGTGTGTGTGTGTGTGTGTGTACACATAAATGCATGGTTATTTGTATAGATCACTGTGTGTGCTGTGTGGTTTTGTGTGTATGTTTCGTGCCTTCTCTCTAGCACCCTCTCTCTCCCTTTGTCTCCATCTAAACCACCAGAGCCAATAAACCACCAGAGCCAATATCAGTCCTGATTTAGTGGGAAATGTCCAGAGGGGATAGTGTATCCTAGACCTAGCATAGTGTGTGTCCTATCCTAGACCTAGCATAGTGTGTGTCCTATCCTAGACCTAGCCTGGCGTGTGGCCGAGAACCAGTGTGTGAGGCCGAGGCCAGCTTAGTGTGACAGACAGGCTAGGCTGTGGTAATGGCTGTAAGCACAGGGCAGGATGAATGCCTGCCTAGCTGGTTGAATGACTGGCTGGAGGACTGACTGGCTGGCTGGTTTTCCTGGCTCCACTATACTGTATTGGAAAAGTTTGGATTTGAAATCGAACAATGACATTGAGGTTGAAGTGCAGAGTGTCAGCTTTAATTTGAGGGTATTTTCATCCATATCAGGTGAAACATTTAGAAATTACAGCACTTTTTGTACATAGTCCCCCCATTTTAGGTGACCAAAAGTATTGAGACAAATTCACTTATGTGTATTAAAGTGAGAAAGTTAGACGCACAAATATCATACCCCCAAGGCATGCGAACCTCTCACGATTATAATAACGGGAGGTTAGCCTTTTTCTGTAAGTTTCCCACTCGTCATTATTCACAACTCATTCAGGATTATCCATAATCATGGTTGCATCCACATTAATTTAGAAGTGTTTAGAAATATATTCTATTCTTAATTACAATTAAAGTGACTCCAAAATGACACAATACATTATTTACCATTAATTTCTAATGGGCACAAAATAATCAGAAACACAACCAAAACAAACAGCAAATGCATCCAACAAGTTTCTAGAGTCACAAGCTTGATGTAGTTATTGCGTGCTTTGAATATGGGACCAAATACTTAACCTTAATACACATAAGTTCATTTAAAATACCCTAAAATTAAAGCTGACAGTCTGCACTTTAACCTCATAGTCATTGTTTGATTACAAATCCAAACTGTTGCAGTATAGAACCAAAATAATAAAAATGCTTCCCTGTCCCAATAATTACAGAGGGCACTGTAGTTAGCTCTGTGTGCGTGTGTATGTGTGAGTACCTCTTTCAGAGTAGTTGGTGTTGTGTGAGAAGGAATCTACTTACTGCGTGTCTGCTCGTGTGAGCGTTGCTGTGTTTTGGAGGGTATCAGACAGAGCTAGAGAGCTTCTGTTCCTGTTGCTGTGTGAGAGAGTACAGGGAGGGGAGAGGGGTGGAGGAAGACAAGGTGAGAGATAATGTGCATGACAGAGGGAATGAGGGAGGACTGATCAGGAGCACACACAGAGAGAAGACCTCAGGCTATGTATGGTGTTTAGAGCACTTTACACCAAACCTCTGAACTTGTTCTGAATGGAGGATTCCTCTGTCTCCTCTATCTCCCTCTTCAGATACGAGAGAACAGACATAGAGTACAGACATAGGCCTGTACAATACTGACATATAACAGACATGGTCCTCGCTTCATTTTTGTTGCCAAACCCACTGGCTCCAGGTCATCTATAAGTCTTTGCTAGGTAAAGCCCCGCCTTATCTAAGCTCACTGGTCACCATAGCAGCACCCACCCGTTGCACGCGCTCCAGCAGGTATATTTCACTGGTCACCCCCAAAGCCAATTCCTCCTTTGGCCGCCTTTCCTTCCAGTTCTCTGCTGCCAATGACTGGAACGAATTGCAAAAATCACTGAAGCTGGAGACTCATATCTCCCTCACTAACTTTAAGCATCAGCTGTCAGAGCAGCTTACAGATCATTGCATCTGTACATAGCCCACCTGTAAATAGCCCATCCAACTACCTCATCCCCATATTGTTAAAAAAAAATATATTCATCCTTTGGATGGGGAGCGTCGCTGGACAGCTATTTTCAGGTCTATCCAGAGATGTTCGATCGGGTTCAAGTCCGGGCTCTGGCTGGGCCACTCAAGGACATTCAGAGACTTGTCCCGAAGCCACTCCTGTGTTGTCCTCGCTGTGTGCTTAGGGTTGTTGTCCTGTTGGAAGGTGAACCTTTGCCCCAGTGTGAGGTCCTGAACGCTCTGGAGCAGATTTTCATCAAGGATCTCTCTGTACTTTGCTCCATTCATCTTTGCCTCAATCTTGACTAGTCTCCCAGTCCCTGCTGCTGAAAAACATAATGCTCACAATGCTTCACTGTAGGGATGGTGCCAGGTTTCCTCCAGAAGTGACGCTTGGCATTCAGGCCAAAGAGTTCAATCTTGGTTTCATCAGACCAGAGAATCTTGTTTCTCATGGTCTGAGAGTTTTTAAGTGCCTTTTGGCAAACTCCAAGCGTGCTGCCATGTGCCTTTTACTGAGGCGTGGGTTCTGTCTGGCCACTGTACAATAAAGGCCTAGTTGGTGGTGTGCTGTAGAGCTGGTTGTCCGTGTGGAAGGTTCTCTCATCTCCACAGAGGAACTCTAGAGCTCTCAGTGACCATTGGGTTCTTGGTCACCTCCCTGACCAAGGCCCTTATTCCCCGATTGCTTAGTTTGTCTGGGCGGACAGCTTTAGGAAGAGTCTTCGTGGTTCCAAACTTCTTCCATTTAAGAATGATGGAGGCCACTGTGTTCTTGGGGACCTTCAATGCTGTAGAAATGTTTTGGTACCCTTCCCCAGATCTATGTCTCGACACAATCCTGTCTCTGAGCTCTACGGACAATTCCTTCGACCTCATGGCTTGGTTTTTGCTCTGACATGCACTGTCAACGGTGGGACCTTATATGGACATGTGTGTGCCTTTCCAAATCATGTCCAATCAATTGAATTTACCACAGGTGGACTCCAATCAAGTTGTAGAAACATCTCAAGGATGATCAATGGAAACAGGATGCACCTGAGCTCAATTTCGAGTCTCATAGTAAAGGGTCTGAATACTTATGTAAAGAAGGTATTTATGTTTTTTATTTTTAATACACGTGCCCAAAAAAATATCTGTTTTCGCTTTGTCATTATGGTGTACTTTGTGTAGATTGCTGAGAGAAAAACTAAATTGAATCTATTTTAGAATGAGACTGTAATGTAACAAAATGTGGATGCGGTAAAGGAGTTAATAGAATGCAGACCATTCCATTGACCAGATTGGCACACATTCAACAAATTGGATCTAGCAAAGTGGATATTCCTCAAATCCGTCATGAGTTATGTATTGTAACAGGCCCACAATGTGCTTATTTAAGTCCAATTTTGATATATTTGGCTGTTTTCACTGCATAATATTTATAAGTTGTCCCTTTTCAGGTTTAAAAGAAGTAACTGTTAAACGCTAACTCCCGCTCGTATAAGCTGGTTAGCATAGCTAACTCCCGCTCGTATAAGCTGGTAGCATAGCTAACTCCTGCTCGTATAAGCTGGTTAGCATAGCTAACTCCTGCTCGTATAAGCTGGTTAGCATAGCTAACTCCTGCTCGTATAAGCTGGTTAGCATAGCTAACTCCTGCTCGTATAAGCTGGTTAGCATAGCTAACTCCTGCTCGTATAAGCTGGTTAGCATAGCTAACTCCCGCTCGTATAAGATGGTAGCATAGCTGGTATACAGAAATTGGTGGTGGTAGTCAAAGTCGTTTTTAACTGTAATGAAGTTGATTGGTGATGATGCCATGAACATGTGTTCCTCCTGCTCAGATTTTTACCTCAACATAGTGTGAAATACACATATGAACAATATCCTAAATGTATGCTAATTTTGCTGGGATTCAGTGAGCAGACTCGGGATCTTTCCCCCACTCTATTCCATGGCAATTGAGTTCAATTGACCTCTTTACCGCATCTACAGTATTAGCCTGTTAGATCCAGCCACGCTAGTCTGTCTGCCTGTATGTGGATTTGGAGTTTGGACTGGCTCTTTGTGTAGGTAGTTGAATCATATCCATGTTTATGTGTTTTCTGAGCCATAGAGGGAGGGAGGGGAAGAGTGGAGAGGGATGGAGGGATTGGAAGAGAGAGAGCGATGGAAGAGAGACGAGAGAGAGAGAGAGAGAGGTAGGTGGCAGGAGGCGGTGACTGAGAGGGGGGGGGGGGGAAGAGAGCGAGACCAGAGAGGAAGAAGTGAGGGGGATAACTGGGTCTAAAACCGGTCTTCTCCAGCAGGTGGCGGTACATTTTTTTTAAATTATCGCTCACCAAGAGGAGATTTTGTATGGAGGTCAATGAGTGTCGAATTTAGTTAACAAAAAATGTAATGGCTTATTTATGGGCTGTTATTGTAAATAATAATTAGTTTTTAACTGACTTGCCTAGTTAAATCAAGGTTAAATAAAAATGTGTTAGATGTGGCTTATTTGATCTGATAGAAGTTTGGTAATGCTTAGGTTCTTACCAGTCTAATGATATTAGGAGGACATGTGACATCCCGGCATCTTAGAGAAAGTCTGAGTTTTGTCTGTTGTTCACACACGTACCTGCCCTCTCATTGGCTAGAATGGTCCCACCTGATCTGGCCTCCTCACGACTGCCTTCCATTTTTGAAGACATGTATTTTCATTGTTAGATCGACCACTTGAGTATCTGGTCAATATAATGGATCATCTATGGCAAGACAGAGAGCTAGAGACGGAGAAGGGAGGAGGCTCAGTCACTATCTATATCTCTCTGTTTTGATCCAATATAGAGCTTGACAAATGGAGCAATGGAAGTGCAGTCTTACATGTTGATAAGAACACAGCAGGCTGGGGCGGACAGACAGGCAGGCAGGCGCACACAAGAGAGAGAGAGACTGTATTTGTGTCTCTCTCTCAAACTGTACATAGCAGAGATCTATTGTATCAGTCTACTGGTTCATATCTTCCCTGTCTGCAGACACTCTGACACACACACACGCACAAACACACACACACACACTACACACACACTACATATTTTCTCCCTGAAAAATATCTCTGCATTCTGCACATGATGAGATATTGAGTCACCACAGTCATGGACATATTAGAAGCTGATTTTCACACAATAACCAAGAGGGACATGATTATATTATTGGAGATTTGTTAAATGTGATAATCCCTTTTGAGGTCATTAGGTCATGCTAAAGTATTTATTTAAAATATGTGTTAATATTGTAGCTAACTGCCTGGTTACTTCCCATGAAAATGTATGTATTGATGTTCTATAATTTAAATGTACTGCAGCCTACTTGAATCAGTCACTATTTGTCTCTAGGTTATGAAAGTGCATTTAATAAGGCATTAAGCAACCATGGAAACAATTAAATCATTAATTTTAAGTGAGGCAAAATAAACCGAGCTGGACTGGTAATAACAGTGAAACAAAATAACTATTCTTACTTAATTCTAATTCTTTGTGTAATAATTCCTTTTTGCCTTTAGAAGATGCAGTGAGGAACACGGCACACTGTACTGCACCACACGGCAGCGCACACACTCCTGAGGTCATTTATTTAGCACAACAAGGACAATCTTTATATTATCGTTTCCATGAAACATAGCAGAGGGAAAGAGGAGAAAATAGAGTCCAGTTTTCCTATTTTTTATCTCGTTTAACAGACGTTGATCCTTAATGTTTGTCCTGTTATCTTTATTTCAGGAAAATCGTCATTAAATTTGGAGGGATGAAGAAGAAGAGGGAGACAGAGTCTTCAGAGGAGGGGTCTGATGAAGAGCGTCCGCCTCGAAGATCCTTTAAAGACGATGACTCGGTGAGTCCCTCCCCCAGTCTCCAAGCTGCAGCACGCAAAAGCCTTATGACGGTGTTATTGTGATTATTAAAGGCATGGAGTCCCTCCCCATGTCTCCAAGGCTACATGCAGGTTCTTTATGGCTGCAGAACTCTTATGATAGTGTTTTTGTGATGTTTAAGGCAGGGGTAGGCAAATATATTTATTTATATATTGTAGTATTATTATTAAAAGGCATGGAGAGGCCATTTCCTCAGTCTGCAGAACGCAGGCCTTTATGTTTAAAGATTCATGTCATATAGACTGGTTCTTATGACAGTGTTGTTGTGATAGTTAAAGCCATGGAGAGTCCCTGTCCTTGGGCTCTCTTGTTGGCCATGCTGATGCTGAGTGGAATACAGGAATCACAGCTGTGGTATGGAGTCAAAGTACACCGGGTGGTTCAGAGTTAGTTCAGGGCCTAACCAACTCAAGAACGAATAGCTCCAGTGTAATTTACTGTTGTTGTTGGTAGAGCTGAGGATTATGTAGGGGTAGGCCTATTCTATACCATGAGGACAGTCCTCATCCGTAGACACTGGTGTTGAGTGAGGGGGACGATCTGCTCTGTTCCAGTTGACAGAGTATTCAGTGAGTGGGGATGAAAGACTACTCTCCCCCTGGTTGTGTCATAGTATGGAGCGACTGGGGATTACCCCCCCTGCCCATGTGTGGGTATAATTATCCTCATTATCCCCCCTCACCCAGTCTTAATTAGAGCTGTCTGAAGATGTCATTTAGAATGATCCTCCATTCCTGTATGTTGCACTATAAGTGGTGGAGTTAGTAGACAGACAGCTACAGCATCATCACCACAGGGGACCCCTCAGCCTGGGAGGTAACCTGACAGGCAGGGAAGGAGGGACCCCTCGGCCTGGCAGGCCCGAGTCTTTTATGGTCAGCCTGGGTTATTCTCATACACAGACACGTTATTAGTTTCAACTGAATGGTATTTAGTATCTCATTAAACTGTGGCTGTCATTAGCAGGGTCTCTGATGTGTTTTCCTAATAATAAACACTAAGCACACTTGAATGTCATACATTGCTGCGGAGTGCATACAACACACAGACACATGCACACACACTATTGAGAATAGACAGGACTGCCTTAACCAAATAAAACATAGGAAAAGAGTTATACTGATATTTTGGCTGTACTGATTTGTATAATACAGAACCTCCGTAATACTAAACCTCTTTCCCTTACCCCCCTGTAGACCCGTCGGTCGAACCGCCAGGTGAAGAGGAAGAAGTATGCAGAGGAGGGAGAGGCCAGGGTGTCTGATGAGGAGGTGAAGGTCATGGTTAAAGCCAAGAGGACCAGCACTGCTGCAGCACGCAAAGAGCCAGCACAGCAGCTGTTTGTGGTGAGGAGATACTGGCCTGGCCCAGGCAGCAATCAATAACTCTCAATAACATTCAGTTGTTCTAGACCAGTTGTTTCCAACTCCAGTCCTCCAGTACCCCCAACAGTACATTTTTGCTGTAGCCCCAGACAAAAACATCTATTTCAACTTGTCAGCTAATCGTCAATCCCTCAATGAGTTGAATCAGGTGAGTTTGTCTGGGGCTACAACAATGTGTACTGTTGGGGGTACTGGAGGACTGGAGTTGGGAAACACTGTAAGACTGATAGGTTCTACAGTACCAATACATTCTTCATTGCTCTATCATTGCTCTATCTAGTCTAATATGTGTGTTATAGCAGTACAATGCATCTCAAGGCCATACTTCATTCAGATATACATTGAAAATACATGAAACTGGTGTGTGGAGTATGAAAGTTGTACATGGTGCTGTTAAAGTGGTTTGTTTCCATCTTGTCAATGTTGCAGGAAAACCCCAGTGAGGAGGATGCTGCGGTTGTTGACAAGATCATGTCATCTCGAATAGTCAAGAATGAGGTAGGATTACAATCATTATCTTTAATGCCACACTCACTCATACCACTCTTTGTAGTACTATAGTATCTTAGTTTGCAGTAGTACATCTACTTACCTTCTGCAATGTGGGTTTGGTTGAATTCAATCCTCTGTCTTTTCCTACTATACGCTGAGTGTACAAAACATTAAGAGCACCTTCCTAATATTGCAACCCCCCTTTTGCCCTCAGAACAGCCTCAATTCGTTGGAGCACGGACTCTACAAGGTGTCAAAAGCGTTCCACAGGGATGCTGGCCCATGTTGACTCCAATGCTTCCCACAGTTGGCTGTTGAGCGTGAAAAACCCAGCAGCGTTGCAGTTCTTGACACAAACCGGTGCGCCTGGCACGTATTACCACACCCCGTTCAAAGGAAATAAAATATTTTGTCTGCCCATTCACTCTCTGAATGGCACACATACACAATCCATGTCTCAATTGTCTCAAGGCTTAAAAATCCTTACTTAACCTGTCTCCTCCCCTTCATCTACACTGATTGAAGTGGATTTAACAAGTGACATCAATAAGGGATCATAGCTTTCACCTGGATTCACCTGGTCAGTCTGTCATGGAAAGAGCAGGTGTTCTTAATGTTTTGTACACTCAGTGTATGAAGAGCTTTTAGTCTGTATTCTGTTCTATAATATTGGTTCCTCTTCTAGGTCGCTCCAGGAGTTATCATAGAAGTGGAAGAGTTCTTTGTAAAATACAAAAACTAGTAAGGCATTCTTTTTCATTCCAGCTAAGATAATTGCATTCACATTTTTAAATGATTGTATTCAACCGAAAAAGTCAAATACAGTATGTTAAATAGAGTGATGTAAAACACAGCTTGTCATTACTAGTTCTTGCACTACCACTTTGAGATGCCTTTGACTGAACTCACATGTGACCTCATTGTAGTTTCAGTAGAACAAAATCCAGGTCACTCTAAAATGAAGACTAATTTGGTGTGTAGTAGATTGTAAATCCTATACAAATGTAAAATGTACAAAATGGCACACAAATGGAACATTATACATAAAGTAAACATATATCCATTTGAAAGATGTACGACATCATAAAAGACATTGAAGGTTTATTTGAAGTTTGTACTATATGTGTATGTTCTCGTGCATTCCTTACTCTGTGTGTTGTCCCTCGGTCTCCTTCAGCTCCTACCTCCACTGTGAGTGGGCCGTAGAGCAGCAGCTGGAGAAAGACAAGAGGATTCAGCAGAAGATCAAACGTTTCAAGATTAAACAGGCACAGAGAGCCCACTTCTTTGCAGATGTAAGACCCTTTCACACCAGTGTGTGTGTGTTCGTGTGTGTGTGTGTTTGCCTGTTTAGCACAGGCGTGTTTGCATGCATCTCTGTAGTGTGCTTTAGGCCTTGATATGTTCATCCCACCCACCCATGCAGTCATACAGTGTGTTTTTCCCCCAGGCTCCCGGGTGGCATGAAGGTGGTTTACTTTGTCTTCCTGTGTGTTTTAGATGGAGGAGGATCCCTTTAACCCTGACTATGTCTTCCTGTGTGTTTTAGATGGAGGAGGATCCCTTTAACCCTGACTATGTCTTCCTGTGTGTTTTAGATGGAGGAGGATCCCTTTAACCCTGACTATGTCTTCCTGTGTGTTTTAGATGGAGGAGGATCCCTTTAACCCTGACTATGTCTTCCTGTGTGTTTTAGATGGAGGAGGATCCCTTTAACCCTGACTATGTCTTCCTGTGTGTTTTAGATGGAGGAGGATCCCTTTAACCCCGACTATGTCTTCCTGTGTGTTTTAGATGGAGGAGGATCCCTTTAACCCTGACTATGTCTTCCTGTGTGTTTTAGATGGAGGAGGATCCCTTTAACCCTGACTATGTCTTCCTGTGTGTTATAGATGGAGGAGGATCCCTTTAACCCTGACTATGTCTTCCTTTGTGTTTTAGATGGAGGAGGATCCCTTTAACCCTGACTATGTCTTCCTTTGTGTTTTAGACGGAGGAGGATCCCTTTAACCCTGACTATGTCTTCCTGTGTGTTTTAGAATGAGGAGGATCCCTTTAACCCTGACTATGTCTTCCTTTTGTGTTTTAGATGGAGGAGGATCCCTTTAACCCTGACTATGTCTTCCTTTGTGTTTTAGATGGAGGAGGATCCCTTTAACCCTGACTATGTCTTCCTGTGTGTTTTAGATGGAGGAGGATCCCTTTAACCCTGACTATGTCTTCCTGTGTGTTTTAGAATGAGGAGGATCCCTTTAAACCTGACTATGTCTTCCTTTGTGTTTTAGAATGAGGAGGATCCCTTTAACCCTGACTATGTCTTCCTTTGTGTTTTAGATGGAGGAGGATCCCTTTAACCCTGACTATGTCTTCCTGTGTGTTTTAGAATGAGGAGGATCCCTTTAACCCTGCCTATGTCTTCCTTTGTGTTTTAGATGGAGGAGGATCCCTTTAAACCTGACTATGTCTTCCTGTGTGTTTTAGAATGAGGAGGATCCCTTTAACCCTGACTATGTCTTCCTTTGTGTTTTAGATGGAGGAGGATCCCTTTAACCCTGACTATGTCTTCCTGTGTGTTTTAGAATGAGGAGGATCCCTTTAACCCTGACTATGTCTTCCTTTGTGTTTTAGATGGAGGAGGATCCCTTTAACCCTGACTATGTCTTCCTTTGTGTTTTAGGTGGAGGAGGATCCCTTTAACCCTGACTATGTCTTCCTGTGTGTTTTAGATGGAGGAGGATCCCTTTAACCCTGACTATGTCTTCCTGTGTGTTTTAGATGGAGGAGGATCCCTTTAACCCTGACTATGTCTTCCTGTGTGTTTTAGATGGAGGAGGATCCCTTTAACCCTGACTATGTCTTCCTGTGTGTTTTAGATGGAGGAGGATCCCTTTAACCCTGACTATGTCTTCCTGTGTGTTTTAGATGGAGGAGGATCCCTTTAACCCTGACTATGTGGAGGTAGACAGAGTACTGGAGGTGTCCTATTGTGAAGACAAGGACACAGGAGAGGTAAGAGTGGGGGGTGGGCTCTTTCATTCACAACAAATGACCTCCAACGGAGAGATGATTAGACTGCCTTTTGTTGGAAAGAGAGAGAGACAGAGTGTGTATGTCTGTAAATTGTGTGCGTGCGTGTGTGTGTATGTCCTTGAGTGTGTCTCATCTCCTCCTTTGTAGAAGATACTATTGTAAAGCATGGGGTCATTCCATACATGTGTATTATGGTTGTTGTCTCTGCTACTTTAGCTGAGGGTGTAACTACTAGTGTTGCTTGGTGTACCGGTACCACGGTAACATCACGTTAATACCACGGCAATACCACGGTACCAAAACCAAAACCTCATGATATATATAATATAATTTCATCACCTGTTATAACCAAGAGCACAGGCCAGTTTGATCTGACTTTGCAAGTTCACTGTCATGCTGCTCCTGAGTGTCAGAGAGGGGAAATGAAGCAGCACTTCGCGACAGGCATGCTTACAGCTTTACAGCAAAGAAAATGGCTTGTCCCTAGGGCTGTTACGGTGACCATATTACCGCCACACCTGCGTTCACGAGTCATGACGACAGTCAAATTCCACATGACCGTTTAATCACGGTAATTAGGCTTCTCCAAGCTCTGATACTGCTGATGGTCATTAATAGCCTACCAAACTTGCTAACTGCTTGGTACTCCGCACTCTATTGTCCCTCTAATCACTCTGACATCAATACAAATGTGGTTGAAAATCTAATCAAACACTTCATGAGAGGAGCTCATGTTGACAACATTTCAATAAGCTATGCAATTGCGTTAGAACAGAGTGATGGCCTCTATTAAAAAGAGGAAGATCCCATCAGCTTTGTATACGCTAGGCCTACTATATTTATTTCTCAACTTTCATAATATTAAGTACGTTGCTTCTCTTTACAACAGGAGTATAGCCTACCTGGCTGGCATGAAAATAAACCACGGGAAAAGCGTCCTCCATTCTCTATTTAAGTGCATAGCTACCCCTGTTTTGATACAGGTGCATGATAATGGTCCATTCTAAATCAAAACAAATTTCACACATATATTATTTAGTATATGTAAAGACAAGATTAAATCAAGAATAGTCTGCTGGGTGACAATATTAGCCTATCACTTGTGAATGATACCCAGCTTCAGGCAAACAGCGCATTCTTTTTTTTGCTACTTTTTCAAATCATATTCGCACACCTCATATAGCCTATAGCCATATAGTGGCCAAATAACTTCTTAAAATTAAGCACATTCATCCACTTCTAAATGACATACATACGCAGCGCGTGAGATCAAGTTTGGGGAAGATAATTGTCACCATAAAAATGCACCTTTATAATAAAAGCAATACATGCATAATTGCATTTGGGTTACTTTTGAGAGTGGTGTTTCCCCGCTAATGGAACATTCACACTTATAGCCTACTGCCGTGTGCGCATTGCTGCGCTTATAATGTGAAGAAATAGCCTAATAGTTTATCAACATTTTAAGCTAAACATTCTCATCTGTTGCGTCAGGCTTATTGCTTAAAACAGGTTTTTTTGATTGTAGTGTAGTTGTAGTTGTATTAATTTGGGATCTATCGCATCCCACAACTGTCCAAGACTATGTTTGGAATATTTATTTATTGCACAGAATAGAGTAGGTCGACCTTTGTACTATGGGGAATAGTAGATTGACATATGCTAGTGCTTTTGCTGTTCGTCAGGCCTACTCATCTTGTTGTCTGACGAAAGTAAATGTGGACAGTTCTTCCAACATCTTCAATATGCACCTTGGTATTGGATAAGGTCCACGGTGTGTCTGTCTTCACTTGAAGCCTGTGAGAAAGACCCGATCACGTGACGGAGAGCCATGTGAGTGAGAGGTGATTCAGCACGCAGCCGGGAGAAGGGATTTATACTTATTATATTCAGCCCAAGGGCACAACGGTCGCTGGCCGCAAAAGGCATGGATTTTTTTAGGGGGCATTACGGCCACACAAAGGGGATGCAGCCGGGAAATTTGAGGCATTATTAACTGCTTGAGTGAGAGACTGATGAAGTGTGTTCAGCCTGCGCAAGAAACAAAGCAGAGCTCATGCCTTTCATGCGACTTTTTTCAAATCATCATTAGAGTCGCATCATGCAGCCTTAGAATGTATTAAAAATCTAAACATATAGCCCAACATTTGTATCACAACTAAAGTTACATTAATAACTCTAAATTAAGCATATAGGAGTACCTGTTTCTTTGTTAACCGCTCAACACAGAATAGAGAAAATATCCTTCCTATTTTATTCAGCTATGTTCAGTTGTATTCTTCATACGGAATTCTAAGCAAATCTTGTCTGCTAAATGAACTAGTGTAGCCTACAGCCATTTGGCATAGCCAGATCAGGACCTAACATAAGGACAACTCAGAGTATGCTATTCTGTTCTTCTGAAATAGACTACATTTTCTTCTTATGTTTTTTTAAACCTGTTTAAAACAAATTATATATTTATTGTGAAGGTGTAGGCTATGTTACATGGATTTATTAGACTTTTTAAAATGTAGATGTTCCAAAGGTCAGCATCAGTGGCTTGTAGGCTATGTGTGGAAGCCAGGAGATGCTAAATGTGTTTATGTTAATTAATGGTCAATTACCGCGAGACCGGCAGTTATTTGCTTGACAATCACCTGCTGACGAAATTTCGTGACCGCCACAGCCCTACTTGTCCCTAGCCTGAACGGTTCAAAAATCTGTTTCTTTCTGGTGCTCCTTAAATTCTGTTTGGTGTCTAGCGTTTTAAAAGTTGAGAGCAGTGTGTATTTGTGGGAGAGAGTGAGTGGTGTGTGTGTGTGTGTGTGTGTGTGTGTGTGTGTGTGTGTGTGTGTGTGTGTGTGTGTGTGTGTGTGTGTGTGTGTGTGTGTGTGTGTGTGTGTGTGTGTGTGTGTGTGTGTGTGTGTGTGTGTGTGTGTGTGTGTGTGTGTGTGTGTGTTTACGAGAGGGAGGGGGATTGAGTGTGAGGAAGGGATGGAGAGTGTGCATGTCTATTTTAACTGAAGAGTAAAGAAGGTTTCATGCAGTGTTTTCTCCTTACTGACACAATGACATGCAGATCATTATGCATGTATGTTCCAGCCACCCATTCCTCCAGCCAAATCACAGGTAGGCCTTTGCAAATATGAGCAAATCAGCCATTCTATGCAGTATTCTATTAAACACTGAACAGTGTGAAGTTAAATTCAATATGTGTTGTATTGAGTAAAAGTGTGAATTTCAGTGACAGGTTTTTGCGTAGCTCATGCGCAGGAGGTTTAGAAAACGGGATACTGGGCGAACAGGACGCTAGTGACGACACTAGTAGCTACTAAAAGGTGAAGTTTCTATGTTTTTTTGTGTTAACTCACAACATATCTCTTTCTTTCCCCCTCCCTCCTCCCCCTCTCTCCGTCCCTCTTCCCCCAGCAGGTGGTGTACTACCTGGTGAAGTGGTGCTCTCTGCCCTATGAAGACAGTACGTGGGAACTGAAGGGGGATGTGGACCAGAGTAAAATAGAGGAGTTTGAGCTGCTGCAGGCAGCAAGGCCAGACTCCCGCAGGACGGTAAGCCCCCTTTATTCAACCTCCTTTCTCTTCTCTTCTTTTCTCTTCTCATCTTCTCATCTTCTCATCCTCTAACATTCTCTACCCCACAGGAGCGTCCCCCAGCCAGCCTGTGGAAGAAGAGGGATCAGTCGAGGGAGTACAGGAACAGTAACGTCCTCAGGGACTACCAGCTAGAGGGAGTCAACTGGCTCCTCTTCAACTGGTACAACAGGTCAGTAGGGCCCCCCAAGGCCACACACACACACACACACACACACACACACACACACACACACACACACACACACACACACACACACACACACACACACACACACACACACACACACACACACACTGTACCTGTATGCATGTGCAAACAAACAGACACACAGTGTTCTACTGCCCTGAACAGATTCTGACAGTCAGAAACACAGGGTTGTTCCAGACTTCAGATCCTAGGTTTCAGCTCTGTGGTTGTAGCATACTGCATCCAGCCAGAGAGACAAGGGCTGGACTGTCAGATTGCTAAGTAGTGCAGAAGAGAAGCCAGTGAAGCAGTGAGCTGACAGCATGTCTGTACCGAGACAGGGAGACGCTTGCCCAGAGCCTGCTGACTTCTAGCTTGGTTTAGTATGCAAAACCTGTGAAGAATGTGGTTAATAGGCTTGGACGGTATGTCGTATATACAGTGGGGAGAACAAGTATTTGATACACTGCCGATTTTGCAGGTTTTCCTACTTACAAAGCATGTAGAGGTCTGTCATTTTTATCATAGGTACACTTCAACTGTGAGAGACGGAATCTAAAACAAAAATCCAGAAAATCACATTGTATGATTTTTAAGTAATTAATTTGCATTTTATTGCATGAGAGAGAACAAAGGAGAGAGAAAGATGGAGAGACAGATCAAGAGAGAGAGAAAGCGAGTGAGTGTGGAACACATCCCAAATCATCTGTTTGTCTGTAGCCAGGCTGTAGTGTTGCTACTGGGACTGTGTTTCAGAGTGCTGTGAAGTTCTTAAAGGTCCAATGCAGCACTTTTTATCTCTATCAAATCATTTCTCGGTAACAATCAAGTACCTTGATTGTGATTGTTGTCAATTAAAACGGTCAGAAAGAAACAAAAATAGCTTCTTAGCAAAGAGCAATTTCTCAAGCAAGAATTTTGCTAGGACTGCCTGGGATGGGTCTGAGTGGGGAGGGGAAAACTAACTGTTATTGGCAGAAAGGTTTAGAACTCTCTTTATTGGTCTATCAACTAATTTACTGTGATGTCACCAGGCAGGCCAAAACAACGTCCCACCAAAACAGGCTGAAATTTCAGCCAGTATTTTCAATCAGCTCTTACACTAAAAGGGCATTATCATAATTTTCCCAATTTCGGAGTATTATTCCATCCTCATATTGTGGAAATATTTATAAAACACAGGACATCCTGTTTTTGACTGCACCGAGCCTTTAAGATTAAGGAAAAAAGTATAGGAAGCAAGTGGGAGTATCTGCTCTTTGCAATTAATGTCAAGATTCACTGTAACACCCCCACCCTCTGGACAACCAGATTAATGTTCTGCCTGGCTACTAGAGGAAGGATTCTGTTCAGCCCAGTCTCATCACTTAATATCAATATCAGACAGGACCACAACTACTCTATACATGTTTTGGGACTGTAATGTCTCTCTCTCTTCCGCCAACCCCCCTCTCGCTTCCTCTCACTCCTTTCAAATCAAATCAAATTTTATTTGTCACGTACACGTGGTTAGCAGATGTTAATGCGAGTGTAGCGAAATGCTTGTGCTTCTAGTTCCGACAATGCAGAAATAACCAACGAGTAATCTAACCTAACAATTCCTTACTCCTTCCCTGCACCCCACCACTCTCTTCCTCCCTGACAGACGGAACTGTATCCTGGCAGATGAGATGGGTCTGGGGAAGACCATCCAGTCCATCACGTTTCTGGAGGAGATCTGGCGTGTGGGCATCAGGGGCCCCTTCCTCATCATCGCCCCCCTCTCCACCATCGCCAACTGGGAGAGGGAGTTCAGAACGTGGACCCACCTCAACGTCATTGTCTACCACGGCTCCATGGTCAGCAGGCAGATGCTGCAGCAGTATGAGATGTACTCCAGGGACACACAGGTAAACAACAACATAAATAAACAACACAGGCTAGCCGTACAAGATGTACAGTCAGGGACCCACAGATAAACAACAATGTCAACAACAGGTGAGTCCTTGAAGTTTCAAAAGTTGTTCTCTGATGAGGGGAGGTGGTGGTTGTCAGAAACAACAGCAAAAGGGCCTTGAAACCCGCTGGCAGCCAGCATCTCATAATGGGGACGAAGAACAGGAGATAATGTGATGCACATCATTAGCTGTGAAAGATTAAGTGAAACTCAGGTGTTTCTCTGTTCCATTAAAGTAATGACAGTATTTGTTATATTGTGTATCAGGGAATAGTGACATGATATCAGAGATGCTCAGTCGGACAAAGATATTTGTCCAAGGAGAGCTTGCAGGCCACATAATGAGAGAGAGAGAGATACTGAGATTGAGTAGCATGACTGTCATGTTCCAGCATGCCTAGTCACCTTACCCCAACACATATCTGCCTCTATCAATCCAGTATCCCTTCACATTATAAATATGCTACTGGAACTGACCCTGTATATAGTATGCTTACTTACTTTATCGTGTTCTTCTTATTTCATATCTCGTGTGTCTTTGTTCTACCTTGTTATTTTTACTATTACATTGTTATTGATTACCGCATTGTTGGAGTTAGAGTTTGGAAGAAAGGCCTTTCACTGTACTTGTGCATGTGACGTTAAAGCTTGAAACTTGAAAGCAGGACTCAATTTAAAGGCACATGAGAAGGGTTTGAAGGGTGGCACATGTCAGGCGGTAGCCCTGGGAAAAGGTTTTTTCTGCAGTTGTTGGCAGAGTAATGTAGAATGACAGACAGCGGTTAGGAGATCTTAGTATGCAAATGTAACAAGGGAGGAGGGGAAGAACGGATGAGGGAGGAGAGGAAAGATGAGCTGCCACCAGGAAGACTGTGATGTCACTGTGGCACCACAGGGCTTATTCTTACAGCACGGCTCACCCCTTAACACACAGGGAATCACCTTAACACACAGGGAATCACCTTAAAGGACAGAGGGCGCTGTTTTCACTTTGGGGGAAAATCGTGCCCAATTTAAACAGCCTCGTACTCAATTCTTGCTCGTACAATATGCATATTATTATTACTATTGGATAGAAAACACTCTCTAGTTTCTAAAACCGTTTGAATTATATCTGTGAGTAAAACAGAACTCGTTTGGCAGCAAACTTCCTGACCAGGAAGTGGAAAGTCTGAAAACGATGCTCTGTTCTAGGGCCTGCCTATAAATGGGCATGATACGTATTAGTATACATGCACGTCATACACCTTCCACTAGATGTCAAGAGGCAGTGAGAGAAGAAATGGGGTGTTTATCTTGGTCTGAGGTGGAATAAATCCTCTTGGAATGACGTGTCACCCATTTCCTGTTTTCTGGAAAGCGCGAGGATGGACCTGGATTTGCCTTCTGGAAAGCTGTCGTTATAGGCGACTACTATCTCCGGCTTTGATTTTATTTGATACATGTCACAATATCATCGTAAAGTATGTTTTTTCAATATAGTTTTATTAGATTATTGAATTTTTTTCAGGACGTTAGGCGTGTTGCGTTGTCTGTGTTTGTTGACGATGGAGAGCTTCGCGCCACTTGGCTAGTGTGCTTGCTAATTCAAGAGGGACAAAGGACGTTCTAAAACCAAACAACGATTGTTCCCGACAAAGGACCTCTTGTACAACATTCTGATGGAAGCTCATCAAAAGTAGGACCCATTTTATGATGCTATTTCATATATCTGTCGAACTGTGTACTATTAGTTTTGCGCCCAGGTTTTGGGCACTATTTCGCCATAACGTAAGCCTTATGTCGTAATGAAGTTATTTTTAGAATTCTAACACTGCGATTGCATTAAGAACTAGTGTATCTATCATTTCCTATACAACATGTATTTTTTTGTAATGTTTATGAATAGTTATTTGGTCAGAATAGGTGAGAGTCTAATAGAAATATCCGCACATTCTGGGAAAAAGATGCTACGTTAGCACAATGTATAACCACTGATTTCAGCTCTAAATATGCACATTTTCGAACAAAACATAAGTGTATGTATAACCTGATGTTATAGGACTGTCATCTGATGAAGGTTTATGAAGGTTAGTGAAAATTAATATATTTTGCTGGTTTATTCGCTAACGCTAACGTGCCTATTGCTATCGCTAACGTGCCTTGATGAATGAATGCGGTTGTGTGGTAGGCTATTGTAGTAAGCTAATATAATGCTATATTGTGTTTTCGCTGTAAAACACTTAAAAAATCGGAAATATTGGCTGGATTCACAAGATGTTTTTCTTTAATTTGCTGTACACCATGTATTTTTCAGAAATGTTTTATGATGAGTATTTAGGTATTTCACGTTGGTCTCTATAATTACTCTGGCTGCTTCGGTGCTATTTTTGATGGTAGCTGTGATTGTAGCTGCAATGTAAAACTAATTTATACCTCAAATATGCACATTTTTCGAACAAAACATAGATTTATTGTGTAACATGTTATAGGACTGTCATCTGATGAAGTTGTTTCTTGGTTAGTTTGGTTGGTTCTTGGTTAGTTTGGTTGGTTTCGTGCATGCTACCTGTGCTGTGAAAAATGTCTGTCCTTTTTTGTATTTGGTGGTGAGCTAACATAAATATATGTGGTGTTTTCGCTGTAAAACATTAAAAAAATCGGACATGTTGACTGGATTCACAAGATGTGTATCTTTCATTTGCTGTATTGGACTTGTTAATGTGTGAAAGTTAAATATTTCAAAAAAATATTTTTTGAATTTCGCGCTCTGCCTTTTCAATGGAATGTGGGAGGAGTTCCGCTAGCGGAACGCTGGGGCCAGACAGGTTAACACACAGGGAATCACCTTAACACACAGGGAATCACCTTAACACACAGGGAATCACCTTAACACACAGGGAATCACCTTAACACACAGGGAATCACCTTAACACACAGGGAATCACCTTAATACACAGGGAATCACCTTAACACACAGGGAATCACCTTAACACACAGGGAATCACCTTAACACACAGGGAATCACCTTAGCACACAGGGAATCACCTTAACACACAGGGAATCACCTTAATACACAGGGAATCACCTTAACACACAGGGAATCACCTTAACACACAGGGAATCACCTTAACACACAGGGAATCACCTTAACACACAGGGAATCACCTTAACATTTACATTTAACATTTAAGTCATTTAGCAGACGCTCTTATCCAGAGCGACTTACAAATTGGTGCATTCACCTTATGATATCCAGTGGAACAACCACTTTACAATAGTGCATCTAACTCTTTTAAGGGGGGGGGGTTAGAAGGATTACTTTATCCTATCCTAGGTATTCCTTAAAGAGGTGGGGTTTCAGGTGTCTCCGGAAGGTGGTGATTGACTCCGCTGACCTGGCGTCGTGAGGGAGTTTGTTCCACCATTGGGGTGTCAGAGCAGCGAACAGTTTTGACTGGGCTGAGCGGGAACTGTACTTCCTCAGAGGTAGGGAGGCGAGCAGGCCAGAGGTGGATGAACGCAGTGCCATTGTTTGGGTGTAGGGCCTGATCAGAGCCTGAAGGTACGGAGGTGCCGTTCCCCTCACAGCTCCGTAGGCAAGCACCATGGTCTTGTAGCGGATGCGAGCTTCAACTGGAAGCCAGTGGAGAGAGCGGAGGAGCGGGGTGACGTGAGAGAACTTGGGAAAGTTGAACACCAGACGGGCTGCGGCGTTCTGGATGAGTTGTAGGGGTTTAATGGCACAGGCAGGGAGCCCAGCCAACAGCGAGTTGCAGTAATCCAGACGGGAGATGACAAGTGCCTGGATTAGGACCTGCGCCGCTTCCTGCGTGAGGCAGGGTCGTACTCTGCGAATGTTGTAGAGCATGAACCTACAGGAACGGGTCACCGCCTTGATGTTAGTTGAGAACGACAGGGTGTTGTCCAGGATCACGCCAAGGTTCTTAGCACTCTGGGAGGAGGACACAATGGAGTTGTCAACCGTGATGGCGAGATCATGGAACGGGCAGTCCTTCCCGGGGAGGAAGAGCAGCTCCGTCTTGCCGAGGTTCAGCTTGAGGTGGTGATCCGTCATCCACACTGATATGTCTGCCAGACATGCAGAGATGCGATTCACCACCTTCGATGTCTTGCAT
Source organism: Salvelinus alpinus (assembly GCF_045679555.1). Classification (NCBI taxonomy): domain Eukaryota; kingdom Metazoa; phylum Chordata; class Actinopteri; order Salmoniformes; family Salmonidae; genus Salvelinus; species Salvelinus alpinus. The sequence continues at coordinate 27,067,870 of NC_092090.1, forward strand.
CGATGTCTTAACACACAGGGAATCACCTTAACACACAGGGAATCACCTTAGCACACAGGGAATCACCTTAACACACAGGGAATCACCTTAACACACAGGGAATGAATGGAAGAGTTGTATTGACTCCCTGTGCGTTTCTTCCTGGTTTCCCTCCAGGGTCGTGTGGTGCGGGGAGCCTACAAGTTCCACGCCCTCATCACCACATTTGAGATGATCCTGGGCGGCTGTCCAGAGCTCAACGCCATCGAGTGGCGCTGCGTCATCATCGACGAGGCCCATCGCCTCAAGAACAAGAACTGCAAGCTGCTAGAGGGCTTCAAGCTCATGAATCTGGTATGTCCAAGTCACTGAGCATACTGTAGAGCAGAACTGAGCAAAGGGTAGAAATGCAGCCATTACAGCTTGAATGTTTGAGATCCTAGGCCTAGTGTGTCTCCAATCAATATCTTATTTGTGTGTGGAGAGAAGCAGTGAAACGTGCCCTAATGGTAACCATCACTGTACACCAATCTGGTTGGATCTTAAGATTGTTTGTGATTGAGGTCTCCCCTCTCTGTAGTTGTGTTCAGTGGAGGCACAGCTTGTAGGTTGGAGTTCCAATGCTGTGTGTCTTGTATTGTTTCTAACTCACATCTCTCTCTTCCCTCTCCTCTCTCTCCAGGAATACAAAGTTCTCCTGACAGGGACCCCCCTCCAGAACACGGTAGAGGAGCTGTTCAGTCTGCTGCACTTCCTGGAGCCTCAAAGCTTCCCCTCAGAGAACACCTTCATGCTGGAGTTTGGAGACCTCAAGACTGAGGAGCAGGTGAGGCTGTGTGATTCTATCATGTGGTTGTTGGGTTCGTATCAAGTGTGTCGCTGTCAGTGTGACTGTGTGAGTATTATGTTGTTGGGTTCCTATCAACAAAGTGTATGTGAGAAATACTGTGTGTTATAGTTTAGTCTCTGCCTGTGTGTGAGTGTGTCATTTACCATCACTGATCATAATGAATATGATTATTAATACAGAAGCTAATTTGTTTTCATATGGTATCAGGGGACATGAGTGTGTTTTTCCCCACTCACCCCACCTGGTGTTTGAACAGTGTGTCAGTGTGTGGAGATAATGATCCTGTTGGTACAGATGGAACTCTGAAGGAGAATAGAGCTCACACACACACACAGAGACAGACAGACAGACAGACAGACAGACAGACAGACAGACAGACATACAGACAGACAGACAGACAGACAGACAGACAGACAGACAGACAGACAGACAGGCAGACAGGCAGGCAGGCAGGCAGGCAAGCAGGCAGGTTTGGAAAGTTATGTTAAAGGCCCTGTAGCATTATGCTCATGTAATTACAGTTATTTAGAAACCCTATAATCAACCTCATGGACTTCATCAGTCTGTTAGTGTGAAAAACCCAGCAGCATTGCAGTTATTGACACACTCAAACAGGTGTTCCTGGCATCTACTACCACACCCCGTTCAAAGGCACTTAAATATTTTGGATTTCTAAGGTGTTCCTAATGTTTTGTACACTCAGTGTATTGTACTGGTTTGACAATCATACCACTGACCGGCCCATGGTCAACCCCTCTTAATCCTGCTAATCCTTCAGCACCTCTTGTTAAAATCATGTGTGTGTAGGTGTGTGTGTGGGTGCATGTGTGGGTGCGTGTGTGGGTGCGTGTGTGGGTGCATGTGTGGGTGCGTGTGTGTGTGGGTTCATGTGTGGGTGCGTGTGTGGGTGCATGTGTGGGTGCGTGTGTGGGTGCATGTGTGGGTGCGTGTGTGGGTTCATGTGTGGGTGCGTGTGTGGGTGCATGTGTGGGTGCATGTGTGGGTGCGTGTGTGGGTTCATGTGTGGGTGCGTGAGTGTGTGAAAGTGGGCGTTCCTGTTCCAGACTCTCCACATGTTAACGTGTATCTTCCATCTCTCTGTATCCGTCTCTCTGTGTCTCAGGTCAAAAAGCTTCACGTATTACTGTAAACTGTGTCTGTGTGTATGAGTGCGTATGCATGCGTCCATCCATATATGAACATGCATATCTCGGTCTCTCTCAGGTCCAGAAGTTGCAGGCCATCCTGAAGCCCATGATGCTGCGTCGTCTCAAGGAGGACGTGGAGAAGAAGCTGGCTCCTAAGGAGGAAACCATCATTGAGGTGTGTATGTGCGTGTTTGCGTTGTGTGTGTGCTTGAGATTGAGTTTTTGTGTTTTTTTGTCTTAGTTTTGCTGACTGATGTGGTTTCTGTGTATTGTCTTATATAATTGAATGTTTCTATATAATGTGGTCAGGTGGAGCTGACCAACATCCAGAAGAAGTACTACAGAGCCATCCTAGAGAAGAACTTCTCCTTCCTGTCTAAAGGAGTCGGCCAGGCCAATGTCCCCAACCTGGTCAACACCATGATGGAGCTGAGGAAGTGTTGCAACCACCCCTACCTCATTAAAGGTACTGAACACACCACTACCTGACCCTGACCCTGACCCCTACCTAACCCTAACTGTAACCAGGGTTGGGGTCAATTCCATTGAAATTCTAGTCAATTCAGAAAGTAAACCAAATTCCAATTCCCATTTTCCCCATTGAAAAGCATTGAAGAGAATTGGAATTGGAATTTCAGTTTACTTCCTTAATTGACATGGAATTGCCCCAAGCCTGACTAACTCAATCTGGTCAACACCATGATGGAGCTGAGAAGCTGCTGTAACCAGCCTTACCTCATCTCATCAAAGGTACTACACTGTGTGTGTGTGTGTGTGTGTGTGTGTGTGTGTGTGTGTGTGTGTGTGTGTGTGTGTGTGTGTGTGTGTGTGTGTGTGTGTGTGTAACAGTTTTAATGAGGGCTAGGACAACTAAAGGATCAGCTTTAGAGTTGATAAACTGCCAAATGGAAATATGAAGGCTTTCTAATTAAGCAATAAGTCACGGGGGGGTGTGGTATATGGGCTCCTGAGTGGCGCAGCGGTCTAGGACACTGATGCTAGAGGCATCACTATAGACACCCTGGTTCGTATCTAGGCTGTATCACAACCGGCTGTGATTGGGAATCCCATAGGGCAGCACACAATTGGCCCAGCGTTGTCCGGATTTGACCAGTGTAGGCCGTCATTGTAAGTAAGAATTTGTTCTTAATTGACTTACCTAGTTAAATAAAGGTTAAATAAATAAATAAACGTTGGTAACCAGTTTATAATAGCAATAAGGCCTTATTGCTATTATTAACTGGTTACCAACGTAATTAGAGTAGTAAAAATAAATGTTTTGTCATACCCATGTTATACGGTCGGATATACCACGGCTGTCAGCCAATTAGCATTCAGGGCTCAAACCACCCAGTTTTTCATATCCGGGAGTTTTTAGTATGTCAAATCAAAAAAGGGGTTGTTAGACTTGATAAGCATTATAGAAGTCCTAATTCTCATATTGTCTTTGACCTGCATACAGATTAGTGTAGTTATGGTACCTTTCTTCATCAATGCTGGTTTGTGAGTTTGAGGCAGTGAGCTGTGTGTGTGACCTGTCTCTTTGGTCATTCAGTTGCTTGGTCATTATCCTTCTAACCAGTGACCAGAGAGAGAGTTCCTTGTACCGCCACCTCACTCAGGTCCACCCTCTTTTTTCCAGTACCATATTGTACAAAATCTATTCCATGACTGAGTTGCTATTCCTATCTGTCTTAAAGTAGGTACTGTATACAGATTAGGTCAAAATGGTAGCATGGTACCAGATTGTGTCATCCAGTCTTTTCCCAATAGAAGCCAAACTCTGGTGGCAACAGCGTTAGACGGGGGCCCCGCCCTGCTTGTACAATTGTAGCAGAAACACTGATACCATCACTGAGTTTATTTGTCTGTCCATCTCTCCCAGGTGCTGAGGAGAAGATCTTGGAGGACTTCCGAGAGGTGTACAGCCCTGTTGCCTTTGATTTCCACCTGCAGGCCATGGTGCAGTCGGCTGGTAAACTGGTCCTCATAGATAAGCTGCTGCCCAAGATGAAGGCCGGGGGACACAAGGTCCTCATCTTCTCCCAGATGGTCCGCTGTCTGGATATCCTGGAGGACTACCTCATCCAGAGAAGGTACTGCTGCCTGCCTCTCGTCTTGTATTACTATGCTCCCAAGTACTCCACTCCAATAGAAGCCTGGAAATCAAGGTTCTCTCTCCTCAGATATTTCATATTGTGAGATGATGTAGTTTGAGATGAGATATATAATGTTTATTACTTTGTGTCAGTGCATGTAGAATTTTAAACGCCCTCTGCAGTTTCAGCTAGGCTGATGCAGAAAAAGACAGGAATCATCAAATCAAATCAAATCAAATTTATTAGTCACATACACATGGTTAGCAGATGTTAATGCGAGTGTAGCGAAATGCTTGTGCTTCTAGTTCCGACAATGCAGTAATAACAACAAGTAATCTAACCTAACAATTCCGCAACTACTACCTTATACACGCAAGTGTAAAGGGATAAAGAATATGTACATAAAGATATATGAATGAGTGATGGTACAGACGGCATAGGCAAGGTGCAGTAGATGGTATAGAGTACGGTATATACCTATGAGATGAGTACTGTAGGGTATGTAAACATAAAGTGGCATAGTTTAAAGTGGCTAGTGGTCCATGTATTACATACGATGGCAAGATGCAGTAGATGATATAGAGTACAGTATATACATATACATAAGAGATGTGTAATGTAGGGTATGTAAACATTATATTAGGTGGCATTGTTTAAAGTGGCTGGTGGTACATTTTTACATAATTTCCATCAATTCCCATTTTTAAGGTGGCTGGAGCTGAGTCAGTTTGTTGGCAGCGGCCGCTAAATGTTAGTGGTGGCTGTTTAACAGTCTGATGGCCTTGAGATAGAAGCTGTTTTTCAGTCTCTCGGTCCCTGCTTGGATGCACCTGTACTGACCTCGCCTTCTGGATGATAGCGGGGTGAACAGGTAGTGGCTTGGGTGGTTGTTGTCCTTGATGATCTTTATGGCCTTCCTGTGACATCGGGTGGTGTAGGTGTCCTGGAGGGCAGGTAGTTTGCCCCGGGTGATGCGTTCTGCCGACCTCACTACCCTCTGGAGAGCCTTACGGTTGTGTGCGGAGCAGTTGCCGTACCAGGCGGTGATACAGCCCGACAGGATGCTCTCGATTGTGCATCTGTAGAAGTTTGTGAGTGCTTTTGGTGACAAGCCGAATTTCTTCAGCCTCCTGAGGTTGAAGAGGCGCTGCTGCGCCTTCTTCACAACGCTGTCTGTGTGGGTGGACCAATTCAGTTTGTCCGTGATGTGTACACCGAGGAACTTAAAACTTTCCACCTTCTCCACTACTGACCCGTCGATGTGGATAGGGGGGAGCTCCCTCTGCTGTTTCCTGAAGTCCACAATCATCTCCTTTGTTTTGTTGACGTTGAGTGTGAGGTTATTTTCCTGACACCACACTCCGAGGGCCCTCACCTCCTCCCTGTAGGCCGTCTCGTCGTTGTTGGTAATCAAGCCTACCACTGTAGTGTCGTCCGCAAACTTGATGATTGAGTTGGAGGCGTGCATGGCCACGCAGTCGTGGGTGAACAGGGAGTACAGGAGAGGGCTCAGAACGCACCCTTGTGGGGCCCCAGTGTTGAGGATCAGCGGGGTGGAGATGTTGTTACCTACCCTCACCACCTGGGGGCGGCCCGTCAGGAAGTCCAGGACCCAGTTGCACAGGGCGGGGTCGAGGCCCAGGGTCTCGAGCTTGATGACGAGTTTGGAGGGTACTATGGTGTTAAATGCTGAGCTGTAGTCGATGAACAGCATTCTCACAATCATGCAATCATGCAGAATCATGCTTGAGAGGGTAATAGACTTTGTAATATCCATTTTTCAGCTCCATTTTCAAAGTGATGTATTTATGGTTTATTATCTGGTGTTAGCTAGCTAGCAGTTTGCAGTGCAGCAAAAGCTGAATCACTCCAGTACTTTCCCTTATTAAATTGAATGTAGTTGAAGAGAAATGCTGAATCTCTAAGCATTAGCCTCTCTCTCCAGTGACTGTCTGAGAAAGAGCCTTTTAAAGCCCCCTGTGCTCATCACTCCATAATGCTACCCAGAGCAGGGAGATGATAAAGACTGTGTAACAGAAGCAGAAGAATGTACCAAGACCCTTTCATTCAAGGTCTTAATCTCCTGGCTTAATGAGCTTCCTGTTTGCACGCTAAATGAAAAGGATATTATCCCAGCAGCCCGTCTAAGCTGAGGAAAGCGGGCGACTGGCCTGGTCTGTGTGGTCTCTCTATATCTTCCTCCCTTTCCCTCCTGATATCTCTGTCCTCTCTCTTCTTCTCCCTCTTTCTATCCTCTCTTGTCTCTCTCACTATCCCGGGCCTGGCCCTGTGTTCTTCTCCCCTCCCTGCTTCTTTCTGGCACTCAAACCCCGAACAAAACCAGTGTAAACACACAAGGCGAGTCGCTCCGCTCAGTGGCTAGGCAAGGCTTAGCCGGGGATCAGCGGCAGGTCACAGACTCCCTCGGGGCACTCCCACATCAGACAGAGGGAGAGAGGAGTCTGTGGGCGGGCGGAGGGAAGTGGGTCACTGTAGAGGTGAGGGGGTGAGGTGTGTAAGGTGAAGAAGATGAGGGGTAGGATGTGGGGTAAGGCAGGGGCGAGGGCAGGGCTCCTGGGAAAGAGGCTGCCCGTGATCAGCGAGCTAAACCACCTTGTTCTCTGCCAGAGAGAGGGGGAGGAAGGATGAAAGGAGGAAGAGGGAGCAGAATAGAGAGAGGGGAAAAGAGAGACAGGAATGGAGGAAAGAAGGAGAGAACTAGTGAATGTTGTTTGAAAGTGGGTGACAAAAACAAATTCCTGGAAATATTGTGTGGCAATTGGAGGCCCCTTAATGTGTGATGGTTGGTGTTGTATCAGCTACTGTAAAACTCTGTGTCGTACTGTATGTAAATGTTGACATTCATGATACTTGGATGTGACACTAGAACATGTGTAATTATGTGTACTAGAAGATCCTCCTCCAACCCTGCATGGTCCTGTGTTCCTCAGGTACCTGTATGAGCGTATCGATGGCAGAGTGAGAGGTAACCTGCGTCAGGCAGCTATAGACCGTTTCAGCAAACCAGACTCGGACCGCTTTGTGTTCCTGCTGTGTACCCGGGCTGGAGGTCTGGGCATCAACTTGACTGCTGCTGACACCTGTATTATCTTTGACTCAGACTGGAACCCACAGAACGACCTGCAGGTAAAGACACACACAGACATTTAAAGTGACACCAGCCTCCACTGTAATAAATTAGCAACAAAGGTGTGGTCACTTTCTATTTAAATTCAGTCAATTCAGAAAGTCCTTGAATTGAGAAGTGTCTTTTATATCCTATTATAATAGTTTAACTTTTTCATTGGCACAGCTTGGATAGTAAAATGTATGTATGCATGACTAAGTCGCTTTGGATAAAAGCGTCTGCTAAATGGCATATATTATATTATTATAGCAGAGCAACGATCTTGATCCTAAAGTGATTTTTATTGGACAAATATAAAATGTATTGGGTTGGTCATAACCAAGTTATTTTTCATTATTAGGCCCAGGCTCGCTGCCATAGGATTGGTCAGAACAAGGCGGTGAAGGTGTACCGTCTGATCACCAGGAACTCTTACGAGCGTGAGATGTTTGACCGGGCCAGCCTCAAACTGGGCCTGGACAAGGCTGTGCTGCAGAGCATGAGTGGCAGAGAGAACAGCGTGCCGGGAGGAGGGGTGAGTCTGCTGTGTTCATCATACACACACACTGCAGCACCTGTATCAGTCCAGTGGATGCTCTATGCATTCGGAAAGTATTCTGACCCCTTGACTTTTTTCACATTTTGTTATGTTACAGCCTTATTCTAAAATGGATTAAATATTTTTTTAAATCTCAGCAATCTACATACAATAACCCATAATGACAAAGCAAAAACAGGTTTTCAGAGTTTTTTGCAAATGTATTACAAATAAAAAACATAAATACCTTCTTTACATAAGTATTCAGACCATTTGCTATGAGACTTGAAATTGAGCTCAGGTGCATCCTGTTTCCATTGATCATCCTTGAGATGTTTCTACAACTTGATTGAAGTCCATCTGTCGTAAATTCAATTGATTGGACATGATATGGAAAAGCACACACCTGTCTATATAAAGTCTCACAGTTGACAGTGCGTATCAGATCAAAAATCAAGCAATGACGTTGAAGGAATTGTCCGTAGAGCTCCGAGACAGGATTGTGTCGAGGCACAGATCTGGGGAAGGTTACCAAAACATTTCTGCAGCATTGAAGGTCCCCAAGAACACAGTGGCCTCCATCATTCTTAAATGGAAGAAGTTTGGAACCACCAAGACTCTCCCTAGAGCTGGCCGCCCGGCCAAACTGAGCAATCGGGGAATAAGGGCCTTGGTCAGGGAGGTGACCAAGAACCCGATGGTCACTGACAGAGCTCTAGAGTTCCTCTGTGGAGATGGGAGAACCTTCCAGAAGGACAACCATCTCTACAGCACTCCACCAATCAGACCTTTATGGTAGAGTGGCCAGACGGAACCCGCTCTTCAGTAAAAGCCACATGACAGCACGCTTGGAGTTTGCCAAAAGGCACTTAAAAACTCTCAGACCATGAGAAACAAGATTCTCTGGTCTGATGAAACCAAGATTGAACTCTTTGATCTGAATGCCAAGCGTCACATCTGGAGGAAACCTGGCACCATTCCTATGGTGTAGCATGGTGGTGGCAGCATCATGCTGTGGGGATGTTTTTCAGTGGCAGGGACTGGGAGACTAGTCAGGATCGAGGCAAAGATGAATGTACAGAGCGATCCTTGATTAAAACCTGCTCCAGAGCACTCAGGACCTCAGACTGGGACGGAGGTTCACCTTCCAACAGGACAACAACCCTAAGCACACAGCCAAGACAACACAGGAGTGGCTTCGGGACAAGTCTCTGAATGTCCTTGAGTGGCCGAGCCAGAGCCCGGACTTGAACCCGATCAAACATCTCTGGAGAGACCTGAAAGTAGCTGTGCAGCAACGCTCCCCATCCAACCTGACAGAGCTTGAGAGGAGCTGCAGAGAGGAATGGAAGAAACTCCCCAAATACAGGTGTACCAAGCTTGTAGCGTCATACCCAAGAAGACTCAATTATGTAATCGCTGCCAAAGGTGCTTCAACAAAGTACTGAGTAAAGGGCCTGAATACTTATGTAAATGTCATATTTCAGTTTTTTTTATATATACATTTGCAAAAAATATATATATATGTTTTTTGCTTTGTCATTATGGGTTATTGTGTGTAGATTGATGAGGGAAAAAATTATTTAGTCAATTTTAGAATAAGGCTGTAATGTAACAAAATGTGGAAAAAGTCAAGGGGTCAGAATATATTCTGAAGGCAAAAAATGTTATGTCCATTCTACGAAATGAGAGTGTAGAAAATGGACTAGTCAATATAATAAACACAGCTTTGAGATATCCTCTTAGTGCATCATCAGTGTGTAGGAGGAGCTTAGCTGTTTCTCTCTCTGGATTAGCTGGACTATCAGGAAGAAAGTGTTGAGCAGACATTAGCACCACCAGCTGCATACTAACACACCATGGGTCAGCTGGTGGTTGCTGCTACTCTTTCAGATTTAAAAAGGTCTAGCATGTGATCCAGTTCAGCTTCAGTTCAACTAACTGTCTCTCTCCTCGGCGTTTCTCACACTAGAGTGTCTGTTTGTTTTTGTGTGGTGTTAATGCATGTGCATGTGTTGTGCACATGTTTGTGTGTACAATGATGTAATGTGTAGTCTGTGATCTACTGTAGTCCATCATCAGTTCCCCTGACACCCTCTCTGTTTCTCCCCCTCCCCTCTCTCCAGCCGACCCAGCAGCAGCTGTCTAAGAAGGAGATCGAGGACCTGCTGAGGAAAGGGGCGTATGGAGCTCTGATGGACGATGAGGATGAGGGGGCCAAGTTCTGTGAGGAGGACATCGACCAAATCCTTCAACGCAGGACCAAGACCATCACCATCGAGTCTGAGGGACGGGGATCTACCTTTGCCAAGGTACCCAGTGACTGAAAGAGCACCACACAGTGGTCATTGTTTGAATGTTGCTATCCTTTTCCTTTCTGCATGACTAGCAGTAGTAACCCGTGTCTCCTGTCTACTCTCATGTCACTCTTCATCACAGACTCTCAGCTCTGTTAGGAGACTCAGACTTCTCATTGAAGGAGACTCAGGAAGGAACAGTGAATCAGATTATCAAGGTTTAATGTGATATAATGTCTTCTTCTCTCTCAGGCCAGTTTTGTGGCATCCGGAAACCGCACAGACATTTCTCTGGATGACCCCAACTTCTGGGACAAGTGGGCCAAGAAGGCTGAGATTGACATGGACACTGCCAATGGCAGAGTAAGTAATGCTTTAGTTTAAACACTGAACCTGCTCTTTCTGGCCATGATGAGATATGTTATATAGGAGATAAGATCAATGCCATGAGTGAATTTGCTACAATAGTATCTGAGTATCTGTGTGTGTTCCTCTCCTATTTCACAACAGAACAGCCTGGTAATTGACACTCCGAGGGTGAGGAAGCAGACCCGACCCTTCAGTGCCACTAAGGACGAGCTGGCAGAGCTGTCAGAGGGGGAGAGTGACAACGAGGACAAGCCCAAGCTCCGCCGGCCCCACGACCGTCTCAACAGCTACGGCAGGACAGAGTGCTTCAGAGTGGAGAAGAACCTACTAGTATACGGGTCAGTGTCAGTGACTGTACCACTTATGCTAGATAATATACAAACCAACATTGAACCTAAATAACAATGTTCTTTAATACATATCTTGGGGACCCACAGGATGTGCAGACTTGAGTTTCAGCCCAGACCAACCCCATCTTGTTCTTAGTGTTACTGCTGTACAGTGTTGTGTCTGTACTGAGGCTCTCCTGTGTTGTTTATCTGTATTGTACAGTGTTGTGTCTGTACTGAGGCTCTCCTGTGTTGTTTATCTGTATTGTACAGTGTTGTGTCTGTACTGAGGCTCTCCTGTGTTGTCCATCTATATTGTACAGTGTTGTCTGTATTGAGGCTCTCCTGTGTTGTTTATCTATATTGTGCAGTGTTGTCTGTATTGAGGCTCTCCTGTGTTGGCCATCTATATTGTACAGTGTTGTCTGTACTGAGGCTCTCCTGTGTTGTCCATCTATATTGTACAGCGTTGTGTCTGTATTGAGGCTCTCCTGTGTTGTTCATCTATATTGTACAGTGTTGTCTGTATTGAGGCTCTCCTGTGTTGTCCATCTATATTGGACAGTGTTGTGTCTGTATTGAGGCTCTCCTGTGTTGTCCATCTATATTGTGCAGTGTTGTCTGTATTGAGGCTCTCCTGTGTTGTCCATCTATATTGTACAGTGTTGTCTGTATCGAGGCTCTCCTGTGTTGGCCATCTATATTGTACAGTGTTGTCTGTATTGAGGCTCTCCTGTGTTGGCCATCTATATTGTACAGTGTTGTCTGTATTGAGGCTCTCCTGTGTTGTCCATCTATATTGTACAGTATTGTGTCTGTACTGAGGCTCTCCTGTGTCCTCCGTCTATATTGTACAGTATTGTGTCTGTACTGAAGCTCTCCTGTGTTGTCCATCTATATTGTACAGTATTGTGTCTGTACTGAAGCTCTCCTGTGTTGTCCATCTATATTGTGCAGTGTTGTGTCTGTACTGAAGCTCTCCTGTGTTGTCCATCTATATTGTACAGTATTGTGTCTGTACTGAAGCTCTCCTGTGTTGTCCATCTATATTGTGCAGTGTTTGTCTCCAGTATTGACCCTCTCCTCCTGTGTTGTCCATCTATATTGTACAGTATTTGTCTCCAGTATTGACCCTCTCCTGTGTTGTCCATCTATATTGTACAGTATTTGTCTCCAGTATTGACCCTCTCCTCCTGTGTTGTCCATCTATATTGTACAGTATTTGTCTCCAGTATTGACCCTCTCCTCCTGTGTCGTCCAGGTGGGGTCGTTGGAAGGACATCTTGCTCCATGGTCGTTTTAAGAAGCAGCTGACAGAGCGTGATGTAGAGTCTATCTGCAGAGCCCTTCTGGCCTACTGTCTGGTTCACTACCGCGGTGACGACAAGATCAAGAGCTTCATGTGGGACCTGATCGCCCCCTCCGAGGACGGACAGACCAAGGAACTACAGAACCACCTGGGTACGTTACAACCTCACAATGACCAAACCTCAGGGGTCCAACCACAGATTAGAATCTGGTTCCTCTCAAAGAATTCTTCCTTTAAAGGACATTTCCCCTTACCACTGTGCTATTGGTTTACTGTTAATGGTTTTAATGTGGGTTTATAAACCGGTATCCATAACCACAAATTGAATCTGTGTTCCTCCCTCAGGTCTGTCGACCCCGGTCCCCAGAGGCAGGAAGGGGAAGAAGATGAAGACTCAGTCTAGCACGTTTGACATCCAGAAGGCTGAGTGGATCAGGAAGCACAACCCAGAACACATGCTGCAGGACGAGGGATACAAGAAGCACCTCAAACACCACTGCAACAAGTAAGAAGCTACTCTTGGTACTATAGGCCTATAGTATTAAATATATTCAGTACACTTTTAGATTTTTAATGGTGTTGTTGTTAAATAGTTACATTGGAACAAACAACTTGTCTTTGTAAATGTGGCTTAGCTTGGTTTTTATTGATGTTGGAAATTAACATAGGTTCTTGTCTCTGTCGTATATAGAGTTGAGAGAACATTTTTGAAACGTCTCATATTTTGTATTTCCCTCAGTTGGCTTCAGTGTATTGACGCTAGCCTGTGTGAAAACATAATTGTATGTTTTTGTCAGTAGCAGAGTGTTGACTCCTGCACATCAACACCACTGTCTGTAATTAAGACAAATTGAAGCAGCCATCTTCTCCATCTGTGGCTTTCCTCTATTAATGACCGTGAATCAGATTATAGATTACACTGCTGAATGATAATCATCTGAATGGGATTTTAACCCAAACTAATAGCTGTCATTGATCTTTTATTGACAGATAGAAAAAACAGATTACACTACAGCCAGGGATTTATTATATTTTATATAAAGCTACATAGATGATGGGAAGAAGAAAACAACTCTTACATCCAATGAAATGGTTTGAAATATGAACCTATAAGTTATCAGATAATGGTTCTTGAGATATAAAACAGCCAAATAGATGATGGTTGTTGAGATATAAAACACAGCCATATAGATGATGGTTGTTGAGATATAAAACACATGAGATATAAAACAGCCAAATAGATGATGGTTGTTGAGATATAAAACACAGCCATATAGATGATGGTTGTTGAGATATAAAACACATGAGATATAAAACACAGCCAAATAGATGATGGTTGTTGAGATATAAAACAGCCAAATAGATGATGGTTGTTGAGATATAAAACAGCCAAATAGATGATGGTTGTTGAGATATAAAACACATGAGATATAAAACACAGCCAAATAGATGATGGTTGTTGAGATATAAAACACATGAGATATAAAACACAGCCAAATAGATGATGGTTGTTGAGATATAAAACAGCCAAATAGATGATGGTTGTTGAGATATAAAACATAGTCAAATAGATGATGGTTGTTGAGATATAAAACACATGAGATATAAAACACAGCCAAATAGATGATGGTTGTTGAGATATAAAACACATGAGATATAAAACATAGTCAAATAGATGATGGTTGTTGAGATATAAAACATAGTCAAATAGATGATGGTTGTTGAGATATAAAACACATGAGATATAAAACACAGCCAAATAGATGATGGTTGTTGAGATATAAAACACATGAGATATAAAACATAGTCAAATAGATGATGGTTGTTGAGATATAAAACACATGAGATATAAAACACAGCCAAATAGATGATGGTTGTTGAGATATAAAACAGCCAAATAGATGATGGTTGTTGAGATATGAAACACATGAGATATAAAACACAGCCAAATAGATGATGGTTGTTGAGATATAAAACATAGTCAAATAGATGATGGTTGTTGAGATATAAAACATAGTCAAATAGATGATGGTTGTTGAGATATAAAACACATGAGATATAAAACATAGCCAAATAGATGATGGTTGTTGAGATATAAAACAGCCAAATAGATGATGGTTGTTGAGATATAAAACACATGAGATATAAAACATAGCCAAATAGATGATGGTTGTTGAGATATAAAACACATGAGATATAAAACATAGCCAAATAGATGATGGTTGTTGAGATATAAAACAGCCAAATAGATGATGGTTGTTGAGATATAAAACACATGAGATATAAAACATAGCCATATAGATGATGGTTGTTGAGATATAAAACATAGTCAAATAGATGATGGTTGTTGAGATATAAAACACAGCCAAATAGATGATGGTTGTTGAGATATAAAACACATGAGATATAAAACACAGCCATATAGATGATGGTTGTTGAGATATAAAACATAGTCAAATAGATGATGGTTGTTGAGATATAAAACATAGTCAAATAGATGATGGTTGTTGAGATATAAAACACATGAGATATAAAACATAGCCAAATAGATGATGGTTGTTGAGATATAAAACAGCCAAATAGATGATGGTTGTTGAGATATAAAACACAGTCAAATAGATGATGGTTGTTGAGATATAAAACATAGTCAAATAGATGATGGTTGTTGAGATATAAAACATAGTCAAATAGATGATGGTTGTTGAGATATAAAACACATGAGATATAAAACATAGCCAAATAGATGATGGTTGTTGAGATATAAAACAGCCAAATAGATGATGGTTGTTGAGATATAAAACACAGTCAAATAGATGATGGTTGTTGAGATATAAAACATAGTCAAATAGATGATGGTTCTTGAGATATAAAACACATGAGATATAAAACACAGTCAAATAGATGATGGTTGTTGAGATATAAAACATAGTCAAATAGATGATGGTTGTTGAGATATAAAACAGCCAAATAGATGATGGTTGTTGAGATATAAAACACAGCCAAATAGATGATGGTTGTTGAGATATAAAACAGCCAAATAGATGATGGTTGTTGAGATATAAAACATAGTCAAATAGATGATGGTTGTTGAGATATAAAACACATGAGATATAAAACACAGCCAAATAGATGATGGTTGTTGAGATATAAAACATAGTCAAATAGATGATGGTTGTTGAGATATAAAACATAGTCAAATAGATGATGGTTGTTGAGATATAAAACATAGTCAAATAGATGATGGTTGTTGAGATATAAAACATAGTCAAATAGATGATGGTTGTTGAGATATAAAACAGCCAAATAGATGATGGTTGTTGAGATATAAAACATAGTCAAATAGATGATGGTTGTTGAGATATAAAACACATGAGATATAAAACAGCCATATAGATGATGGTTGTTGAGATATAAAACATAGTCAAATAGATGATGGTTGTTGAGATATAAAACATAGTCAAATAGATGATGGTTGTTGAGATATAAAACACATGAGATATAAAACACAGCCAAATAGATGATGGTTGTTGAGATATAAAACAGCCAAATAGATGATGGTTGTTGAGATATAAAACAGGCATATAGATGATGGTTGTTGAGATATAAAACATAGTCAAATAGATGATGGTTGTTGAGATATAAAACAGCCAAATAGATGATGGTTGTTGAGATATAAAACATAGTCAAATAGATGATGGTTGTTGAGATATAAAACATAGTCAAATAGATGATGGTTGTTGAGATATAAAACACATGAGATATAAAACAGCCATATAGATGATGGTTGTTGAGATATAAAACATAGTCAAATAGATGATGGTTGTTGAGATATAAAACATAGTCAAATAGATGATGGTTGTTGAGATATAAAACACATGAGATATAAAACACAGCCAAATAGATGATGGTTGTTGAGATATAAAACAGCCAAATAGATGATGGTTGTTGAGATATAAAACAGCCAAATAGATGATGGTTGTTGAGATATAAAACACATGAGATATAAAACACAGCCAAATAGATGATGGTTGTTGAGATATAAAACAGCCAAATAGATGATGGTTGTTGAGATATAAAACACATGAGATATAAAACACAGCCAAATAGATGATGGTTGTTGAGATATAAAACATAGTCAAATAGATGATGGTTGTTGAGATATAAAACAGCCAAATAGATGATGGTTGTTGAGATATAAAACACAGCCATATAGATGATGGTTGTTGAGATATAAAACACATGAGATATAAAACACAGCCAAATAGATGATGGTTGTTGAGATATAAAACACATGAGATATAAAACATAGTCAAATAGATGATGGTTGTTGAGATATAAAACAGCCAAATAGATGATGGTTGTTGAGATATAAAACACATGAGATATAAAACACAGCCAAATAGATGATGGTTGTTGAGATATAAAACATAGTCAAATAGATGATGGTTGTTGAGATATAAAACACAGTCAAATAGATGATGGTTGTTGAGATATAAAACAGCCAAATAGATGATGGTTGTTGAGATATAAAACAGCCAAATAGATGATGGTTGTTGAGATATAAAACAGCCAAATAGATGATGGTTGTTGAGATATAAAACATAGTCAAATAGATGATGGTTGTTGAGATATAAAACATAGCCAAATAGATGATGGTTGTTGAGATATAAAACAGCCAAATAGATGATGGTTGTTGAGATATAAAACAGCCAAATAGATGATGGTTGTTGAGATATAAAACAGCCAAATAGATGATGGTTGTTGAGATATAAAACATAGTCAAATAGATGATGGTTGTTGAGATATAAAACATAGTCAAATAGATGATGGTTGTTGAGATATAAAACATAGTCAAATAGATGATGGTTGTTGAGATATAAAACATAGTCAAATAGATGATGGTTGTTGAGATATAAAACACATGAGATATAAAACATAGTCAAATAGATGATGGTTGTTGAGATATAAAACAGCCAAATAGATGATGGTTGTTGAGATATAAAACATAGTCAAATAGATGATGGTTGTTGAGATATAAAACAGCCAAATAGATGATGGTTGTTGAGATATAAAACAGCCAAATAGATGATGGTTGTTGAGATATAAAACATAGTCAAATAGATGATGGTTGTTGAGATATAAAACATAGTCAAATAGATGATGGTTGTTGAGATATAAAACACATGAGATATAAAACAGCCATATAGATGATGGTTGTTGAGATATAAAACATAGTCAAATAGATGATGGTTGTTGAGATATAAAACATAGTCAAATAGATGATGGTTGTTGAGATATAAAACAGCCAAATAGATGATGGTTGTTGAGATATAAAACAGCCAAATAGATGATGGTTGTTGAGATATAAAACACAGCCATATAGATGATGGTTGTTGAGATATAAAACACATGAGATATAAAACACAGCCAAATAGATGATGGTTGTTGAGATATAAAACAGCCAAATAGATGATGGTTGTTGAGATATAAAACAGCCAAATAGATGATGGTTGTTGAGATATAAAACACATGAGATATAAAACACAGCCAAATAGATGATGGTTGTTGAGATATAAAACAGCCAAATAGATGATGGTTGTTGAGATATAAAACACATGAGATATAAAACACAGCCAAATAGATGATGGTTGTTGAGATATAAAACATAGTCAAATAGATGATGGTTGTTGAGATATAAAACAGCCAAATAGATGATGGTTGTTGAGATATAAAACACAGCCATATAGATGATGGTTGTTGAGATATAAAACACATGAGATATAAAACACAGCCAAATAGATGATGGTTGTTGAGATATAAAACACATGAGATATAAAACATAGTCAAATAGATGATGGTTGTTGAGATATAAAACAGCCAAATAGATGATGGTTGTTGAGATATAAAACACATGAGATATAAAACACAGCCAAATAGATGATGGTTGTTGAGATATAAAACATAGTCAAATAGATGATGGTTGTTGAGATATAAAACACAGTCAAATAGATGATGGTTGTTGAGATATAAAACAGCCAAATAGATGATGGTTGTTGAGATATAAAACAGCCAAATAGATGATGGTTGTTGAGATATAAAACAGCCAAATAGATGATGGTTGTTGAGATATAAAACATAGTCAAATAGATGATGGTTGTTGAGATATAAAACATAGTCAAATAGATGATGGTTGTTGAGATATAAAACATAGTCAAATAGATGATGGTTGTTGAGATATAAAACAGCCAAATAGATGATGGTTGTTGAGATATAAAACAGCCAAATAGATGATGGTTGTTGAGATATAAAACATAGTCAAATAGATGATGGTTGTTGAGATATAAAACAGCCAAATAGATGATGGTTGTTGAGATATAAAACATAGTCAAATAGATGATGGTTGTTGAGATATAAAACATAGTCAAATAGATGATGGTTGTTGAGATATAAAACATAGTCAAATAGATGATGGTTGTTGAGATATAAAACACATGAGATATAAAACATAGTCAAATAGATGATGGTTGTTGAGATATAAAACAGCCAAATAGATGATGGTTGTTGAGATATAAAACATAGTCAAATAGATGATGGTTGTTGAGATATAAAACAGCCAAATAGATGATGGTTGTTGAGATATAAAACAGCCAAATAGATGATGGTTGTTGAGATATAAAACATAGTCAAATAGATGATGGTTGTTGAGATATAAAACAGCCAAATAGATGATGGTTGTTGAGATATAAAACAGCCAAATAGATGATGGTTGTTGAGATATAAAACATAGTCAAATAGATGATGGTTGTTGAGATATAAAACAGCCAAATAGATGATGGTTGTTGAGATATAAAACATAGTCAAATAGATGATGGTTGTTGAGATATAAAACATAGTCAAATAGATGATGGTTGTTGAGATATAAAACATAGTCAAATAGATGATGGTTGTTGAGATATAAAACAGTCAAATAGATGATGGTTGTTGAGATATAAAACAGTCAAATAGATGATGGTTGTTGAGATATAAAACAGTCAAATAGATGATGGTTGTTGAGATATAAAACATAGTCAAATAGATGATGGTTGTTGAGATATAAAACATAGTCAAATAGATGATGGTTGTTGAGATATAAAACACATGAGATATAAAACATAGCCAAATAGATGATGGTTGTTGAGATATAAAACAGCCAAATAGATGATGGTTGTTGAGATATAAAACACATGAGATATAAAACACAGCCAAATAGATGATGGTTGTTGAGATATAAAACATAGCCAAATAGATGATGGTTGTTGAGATATAAAACAGCCAAATAGATGATGGTTGTTGAGATATAAAACACATGAGATATAAAACACAGCCAAATAGATGATGGTTGTTGAGATATAAAACACATGAGATATAAAACACATGAGATATAAAACACAGCCAAATAGATGATGGTTGTTGAGATATAAAACACATGAGATATAAAACATAGCCAAATAGATGATGGTTGTTGAGATATAAAACACATGAGATATAAAACACAGCCATATAGATGATGGTTGTTGAGATATAAAACACATGAGATATAAAACACATGAGATATAAAACACAGCCAAATAGATGATGGTTGTTGAGATATAAAACAGCCAAATAGATGATGGTTGTTGAGATATAAAACACATGAGATATAAAACACAGCCAAATAGATGATGGTTGTTGAGATATAAAACACACGAGATATAAAACACATGAGATATAAAACACAGCCATATAGATGATGGTTGTTGAGATATAAAACATAGTCAAATAGATGATGGTTGTTGAGATATAAAACACATGAGATATAAAACACAGCCAAAAAGATGATGTTGAAATGTGTTAAACTACAGTAAATAGATTCAGGTTGCTGTCTTTCTAAAGGGGGTTGTTTGGGGGTTTGTCTCCTGCCGTCCTGCTTTAAACACAGAGTCATGCAGGGCTTCCACAGAAAGTTCCCCATTGTTCCCAGAGCAGTAGTGCTGAAGCCAGGGATCGTCCGATGGGAGGCACGCTGGTCAAACGGGGACACAGTCTGTGTATTTGCTGACCTCCGCGTTTTCCCCTCAGGGAGGAATGTGGACTGACGTGGGGATGGGGCATGCACAGGCATGGCCCCCTACTGTCCCTGTCCCACACAGAGATCCAGAACCCTGTCCTATGATAATGACATTTAGAAGATATGTGTTCAATACTGTGTAGCTACTAGTACTGGCCTGTTAGGAAATGTAAGGTTAAGACTGACGAGGCCTGTGTTCTGTTGGGATATGTGTAACATTCTCAGTATGACTTGTGCTAGTACATGCATATGATTGTGGGTGTGTGTTTACCTTTATGTATCATGTGCGTGTATAGTAAGTACAGTATGTACATGAGTGTGTTGGTATTTTCCAAGTCTGTGTGTGTGTGTGTGTGTGTGTGTGTGTGTGTGTGTGTGTGTGTGTGTGTGTGTGTGTGTGTGTGTGTGTGTGTGTGTGTGTGTGTGTGTGTGTGTGTGTGTGTGTGTGTGTGTGAGCTCTATGTCTGGTGCAGAGAGGTTCCCTTCTCTGTCAGATACCTCCCACACTCCAGGCTGTCTGTCTGAGTGTAAGAGAGAGAGAGAGGGAAAGAGTGATGTAGGGCCTTGCTGACAGCCACAGGAAACAGCAGCTGCTGCGGGGAGACCCAGGGCACAGCCCCTCAGAGGCAGGGAGGGAGGGGAGAGGCCTGGACCTGAACCTCAGCACTGGAGCTCACAGCCCTGCCTGCAAGAGGGGGTGTTCTCATGTCACTCCCTTTCCACTAGTGTCATAATGGATGTGTAAAGCTAGGGCCACACACACCATCTGAAGAAATCTACACTGGACCTTTTAACCTGCCACACTGTTAGACAGATTTTAAAAAATGGATGTGTCATGGAAACAGCATCTCTCCTCTGACTCAGCCTGCCTCTCTCTTCTCTCTTCTCCCTGCCAGCCCAGAGATCACATCATATCACACCACTGATCTCTATGGCACAGACACTGTCTCAGTCTCTATGGCACAGACACTGTCTCAGTCTCTATGGCACAGACACTGTCTCGCTCTCTATGGCACAGACACTGTCTCGCTCTCTATGGCACAGACACTGTCTCGCTCTTTATGGCACAGACACTGTCTCGCTCTCTATGGCACAGACACTGTCTCGCTCTCTATGGCACAGACACTCTCGCTCTCTATGGCACAGACACTGTCTCGCTCTCTATGGCACAGACACTGTCTCGCTGTCTATGGCACAGACACTGTCTCGCTCTCTATGGCACAGACACTGTCTCGCTCTCTGGCACAGACACTGTCTCGCTCTCTATGGCACAGACACTGTCTCGCTCTCTATGGCACAGACACTGTCTCGCTCTCTCTGGCACAGACACTGTCTCGCTCTCTATGGCACAGACACTGTCTCGCTCTCTATGGCACAGACACTGTCTCGCTCTCTATGGCACAGACACTGTCTCGCTCTCTATGGCACAGACACTGTCTCGCTCTCTCTGGCACAGACACTGTCTCGCTCTCTATGGCACAGACACTGTCTCGCTCTCTGGCACAGACACTGTCTCGCTCTCAGGGACTGACTACACAGTGACTGTACTGACTGCATATTTTCTATCCCACTCCATTTTGGGCATGTGTGTATCATTGAAGTCAACATTTATACAGTATATACAACAATACAAAATGATTCCCTTTGTGTGGACAGTTGATCTACCGTGACGAGCTAGGCACAGCATTTCAGTCATCTACCGTGACGAGCTAGGCACAGTATTTCAGTCATCTACGTGACGAGCTAGGCACAGTATTTCAGTCATCTACGTGACGAGCTAGGCACAGTATTTCAGTCATCTACCGTGACGAGCTAGACACAGCATTTCAGTCATCTACGTGACGAGCTAGGCACAGTATTTCAGTCATCTACCGTGACGAGCTAGGCACAGTATTTCAGTCATCTACGTGACGAGCTAGGCACAGTATTTCAGTCATCTACGTGACGAGCTAGGCACAGTATTTCAGTCATCTACGTGACGAGCTAGACACAGCATTTCAGTCATCTACGTGACGAGCTAGGCACAGTATGTCAGTCATCTACCGTGACGAGCTAGGCACAGTATTTCAGTCATCTACCGTGACGAGCTAGGCACAGCATTTCAGTCATCTACCGTGACGAGCTAGGCACAGCATTTCAGTCATCTACCGTGACGAGCTAGGCACAGCATTTCAGTCATCTACCGTGACGAGCTAGGCACAGCATTTCAGTCATCTACCGTGACGAGCTAGGCACAGCATGTCAGTCATCTACCGTGACGAGCTAGGCACAGCATTTCAGTCAGCTACCGTGACGAGCTAGGCACAGTATTTCAGTCATCTACCGTGACGAGCTAGGCACAGCATTTCAGTCATCTACCGTGACGAGCTAGGCGCAGTATTTCAGTCATCTACGTGACGAGCTAGGCACAGTATTTCAGTCATCTACGTGACGAGCTAGGCACAGCATTTCAGTCATCTACGTGACGAGCTAGGCACAGCATTTCAGTCATCTACCGTGACGAGCTAGGCACAGCATTTCAGTCATCTACGTGACGAGCTAGGCACAGTATGTCAGTCATCTACCGTGACGAGCTAGGCACAGCATTTCAGTCATCTACCGTGATGAGCTAGGCACAGCATTTCAGTCATCTACCGTGACGAGCTAGGCACAGTATGTCAGTCATCTACCGTGACGAGCTAGGCACAGTATTTCAGTCAGCTACCGTGACGAGCTAGGCACAGTTTTTCAGTCAGCTACCGTGACGAGCTAGGCACAGTATTTCAGTCATCTACCGTGACGAGCTAGGCACAGCATTTCAGTCATCTACCGTGACGAGCTAGGCGCAGTATTTCAGTCATCTACGTGACGAGCTAGGCACAGTATTTCAGTCAGCTACCGTGACGAGCTAGGCACAGTATTTCAGTCATCTACCGTGACGAGCTAGGCACAGTATTTCAGTCAGCTACCGTGACGAGCTAGGCACAGTATTTCAGTCATCTACGTGACGAGATAGGCACAGTATTTCAGTCATCTACCGTGACGAGCTAGGCACAGTATGTCAGTCATCTACCGTGACGAGCTAGGCACATTATTTCAGTCAGCTACCGTGACGAGCTAGGCACAGCATTTCAGTCATCCAGGAGGAAAGTGAGAATGTGTGTGATAGAGAGTGTGATATTTTGATTGCGTGTATATACATGAGTTTGTACGTTCGCGAATGTGTGAGTGTGTGTGTGTGTGTATTTACGGACGTGAGTGCGTGTGAAAGCCGTTCTGCTCTCTCAGCGTTTGTGCGTGCTGAGGCTTTGTGGTGACCGCGGGCGGGGCTGTGTCTGTGTGCAGGGTGTTGCTGCGGGTTAGAATGCTCTACTACCTGAAACAAGAGGTGATGGGAAGCCAGTCACAGAAGATACTAGACGGCGTGGACTCCAGGTGAGCTGAACTTTCACCTTTTTTACAACCAAACAGCTCTGAACATTGACAGACACCCTTAGAGTAGAGTACACAACATTTCCAAAGCTCATTAATGCTCTCTCTGTCTATCCTCTAATTGGTCATTTCAGTTGTTAGATTATTTGAAGAGGATTACACTATTTACGCCATTATTTTGAGATGGTCGGATTGATCGGTGGCTATTCAGGCTAGACTGAATGTTATGCCAACCAGTTCAGCCAGGCTGCCAGCACTATGCCAGTATTTGTTTAAGTTTTCTGGTATTTCTGGTAAGCTGCTGGCACTCAAATTCAGCTGACACATCGTTTGAGAAGGTTCCGTTTACATTCACTTTTTAAATAAAAACCTGTTCATTCATAGGCCCATGTTGTTCATGTTTTCCATGGTAAGGACATAGACCAAACATGACAGGTTGTTCCCATACATACTGTAGCTGTCTCTATCTATCACCATGTATGAAGGAGGGCACAGCTAGTCAGACTCAGGGAAGGAAAGTCCATGTATAACGGAGGGCACAGCTAGTCAGACTCAGGGAAGGAAAGTCCATGTATAACGGAGGGCACAGCTAGTCAGACTCAGGGAAGGAAAGTCCATGTATAACGGAGGGCACAGCTAGTCAGACTCAGGGAAGGAAAGTCCATGTATAACGGAGGGCACAGCTAGTCAAACTCAGGGAAGGAAAGTCCATGTATAACGGAGGGCACAGCTAGTCAGACTCAGGGAAGGAAAGTCCATGTATAACGGAGGGCACAGCTAGTCAGACTCAGGGAAGGAAAGTCAGTAGTCACTCCACCTGCTGTTTAAAGATGGATCAGCAGCTTCTTAAAACCAATACTATTGCTGAGGATATACAGAGGTGGCTGTGGAAAAACGTTGAGTATTTCTAGCCTCCAGACACATTTTCAGCCTTGATGCTGACCTAAAAGTCTTATCGGAGCTCATGGTTTTGGCTGTACCACGCTGTTGCTTATCTGAGCATCTATGTTGGGATGGAAACCCAGCTGTCGTAGTACCCATGAGTCCCCCATGCTATACATATATAGACCTGTTCCTCCTGACATGTTGTGTCCACGCCCCCTCCTCCTCATCAGTGAGATCAAGATCTGGGTTCCTGAGCCCGACAGCTCTGAGCTACCAGCCCTGTGGTGGGACAACATCTCTGACAAGTGTCTGCTGTTGGGGGTCTACAAGCACGGTGAGTCGACAACAGGGACCAGGGATGTACTAACTGACCCACAGGCCTGAGACAACTAGGAATGTGTGATACTAGGGCTACGATACTAACATAACACTTAGCATAAAGTCATGTATTGGGCATGTATTCTAAGTGGGTTTACTAGAATGGATATAGGAACAGAGCCTAGACAAATGTAGAGAGTGAAAACGGGTCAGGGGGAATTAATCAGATACGGTATAGTATGTACAATTCTGAGTTAGTGTCATGTGGAAAATGCACTGTAGGTGTTCCTCCATGGGGATGTAGTTTACACTGGATGACAGCTGTCACACTCACCTTTGGGGGAAAGTGGCCATCTGTATGTTTGTTTTTTATCTCTTCAAGTTTCCAAGTTCTAAGCTCTGTTTGCTTACCTCTCCACTGTGGTCCACTCATACAGGTTATGAGAAGTACAACACGGTGCGTGCAGACCCTGCCTTCTGCTTCCTAGAGCGAGTGGGCCGGCCAGACGAGAAGGCCATCGCTGCTGAACAGAGAGCCAATGACTTCATGGATGGGTAGGTAACATTACACATCATGGCTGACTGACTGATTGACTGAGTCAGCTAGTTAGCTTGTCGGTCTCCTCCACTGAGTCAGACAGGGCTTAGACACACAATGACACACTTAAAAAGTTTCAGTTGTTGTAACACTTTTTATAACCAGTCATAAAGCTATGATAGAAAAGGAAGAAACCAGAAACTGATATTATTGTAAAAAACCTTTTCTGAAGTGAATCTGAGTCCGTGTTTAGTTCAGAGCTGTTAGGAGCTGCCTGCAAGTTCCCCTGTCTGTTACCTTGTGTGGCCCTTGCTGACTGACTGAATAACTGAATAACTGGCTGGCTGGCTGGCTGGCTGGCTGGCTGGCTGGCTGGCTGGCTGGCTGGCTGGCTGGCTGACTGACGGTTGTTATCTGTGTTTGCAGGGACGTGGATGACCCAGAATACAAGCCTGCCCCAGCCTTGCTGAAGGACGATATGGAGGTGAGGCCACAACGAAGGGGGGCAGAACAGAGCCAGCACAGCAACAGATAAGGCTGCTGTACACACTGACTGGCATGTGTATTCTCTGCCCCTGTAGAGACTAGACAATACAGGTTGTTTTGAGTGTTATTGTGTCCAGTACTGTGTCCAGTGTTTGAACACACACTTCTCTCCTCCATAGGATGACGCCTCCTCTCCTGGAGACCTGGTTGTCACAGACAACCCTGGAGGTCAGTTACATCTTTCTATTCAAGTCTCTTTCTACTCAGCTTTTGTACTATCACAACCAATACACATCATATTACAATATCTACTACTACCAGTCACTACTACTACCAGTCACGACTACTACTACTAATACTGCTACTACAGGTCACTACTACTACTACCAGTCACTACTACTACTACTAATACTGCTACCACCAGTCACTACTACTACCAGTCACTACTACTAATACTGCTACTACAAGTCACTACTACTACTACCAGTCACTACTACTACTAATACTAATATCGCTACTACAAGTCACTACTACTACTACCAGGCACTACTACTACCAGTCTCTAATACTACTACTAATACTAATACTACCAGTCACTACTGCTACCAGTAACTACTACTACTACTACTAATACTACTACTACAAGTCACTACTAATACTACTACTACAAGTCACTACTAATACTACCAGTCACTACTACTACTACTACTAATACTACTGCTACAAGTCACTACTAATACTACCAGTCACTACTACTACCAGTAACTACTACTAATACTACTACTACAAGTCACTACTACTACTACCAGTCACTACTACTACCAGTCACCGCTACTACTACTAAACTCAGCAAAAAAAGAAACGGACCATTTTCAGGACCCTGTCTTTCAAAGATAATTTGTAAAAATCCAAATAACTTAACAGATCTTCATTGTAAAGGGTTTAAACACTTTTTGCCATGCTTGTTCAATGAACCATCAACAATTAATGAACATGCACCTGTGGACCGGTCGTTAAGACACTAACAGCTTACAGACGGTAGGCAATTAAGGTCACAGTTATGAAAACTTAGGACACTAAAGAGGCCTTTCTACTGACTCTGAAAAACACCAAAAGAAAGATGCCCAAGGTCCCTGCTCATCTGCGTGAACGTGCCTTAGGCAAGCTGCAAGGAGGCATGAGGACTGCAGATGTGGCCAGGGCAATATATTGCATTGCCCGTACTGTGAGACGCCTAAGACAGAGCTACAGGGAGACAGGACAGACAGCTGATCGTCCTCGCAGTGGCAGACCACGTGTAACAACACCTGCACAGGATCGGTACATCCGAACATCACACCTGCGGGACAGGTACAGGATGGCAACAACAACTGCCCGAGTTACACCAGGAACGCACAGTCCCTCCATCAGTGCTCAGACTGTCCGTAATCAGCTGAGAGAGGCTGGGCTGAGGGCTTGTAGGCCTGTTGTAAGGCAGGTCCTCACCAGACATCACCGGCAACAACGTCACCTATGGGCACAAACCCACCGTCAAAGGACCAGACAGGACTGGCAAAAAGTGCTCTTCACTGACGAGTCGCGGTTTTGTCTCACCAGGGGTGATGGTCGGATTTGCGTTTATAGTCGAAGGAATGAGCGTTACGCCGATGCCTGTACTCTGGAGCGGGATCGATTTGGAGGTGGAGGGTCCGTCATGGTCTGGGGCGGTGTGTCACAGTATCAGCGGACTGAGCTTGTTGTCATTGCAGGCAATCTCAACGCTGTGCGTTACAAGGAAAACATCCTCCTTCCTCATATGGTACCCTGCAAGCTCAACCTGACATGACCCTCCAGCATGACAATGCCACCAGCCATACTGCACGTTCTGTGCGTGATTTCCTGCAAGACAGGAATGTCAGTGTTCTGCCATGGCCAGCGAAGAGCCCAGATCTCAATCCCATTGAGCACGTCTGGGACCTGTTGGGTCGGAGGGTGAGGGCTAGGGCCATTCCCCCCAGAAATGTCTGGGAACTTGCAGGTGCCTTGGTGGAAGAGTGGGGTAACATCTCACAGCAAGAACTGGCAAATCTGGTGCAGTCCATGAGGAGGAGATGCACTGCAGTACTTAATGCAGCTGGTGGCCACACCAGATACTGATTGTTACTTTTGATTTTGACCCCCCCCCCTTTGTTCAGGGATACATTATTCCATTTCTGTTAGTCACATGTTTGTGGAACTTGTTCAGTTTATGTCTCAGTTGTTGAATCTTGTTATGTTCATACAAATATTTACACATGTTCGGTTTGCTGAAAATAAACGCAGTTGTTTACTGAGTTTACTACTACCAGCTACTGCTACTACTAATACCAGTCACTACTAATACTACTATTACTACTACTACTCACTACTACTACAACTAGTTAATACTACTACTACTACCAGTTAATATTATTACTACTACTACCAGTCACCACCACCACTACTACTACCAGTCACGACTAATACTACTACTACTACTCACTACTACCACTACTACTCACTACTACTACAGCTAGTTAATACTACTACTACTGCCAGTCACCACCACTACTACAACTACCAGTCACTACTACTACAACCAGTCACTACTATTACTACAACAACAACAACTACTATATATTTTATTACCAACAGTCACTTCTATTACAAACAGTAATAGTAATACTACTAGTGCTACTACTGCTGAAACTACTACAACTTCTTCCACTACTATAAAACAACTTAAAAAGCGTTCTCCCTGGTTAAACAATGTGTGTGTTGTGTCTGTGCTCTCCAGAGGGTGCTCCAATGATGATTGAGGAGTTAGGTGGTGGAGGTGGAGGAGGAGGAGATGCAGCCTACTGGCCCTCCTCCTCAGTACTAACAGCCAGACTGAGACGTCTGATCACAGCCTCTCAGCGCTACACCAAGTCCAGACAGATCCTCCACATCCACCAGACCCAGACACAGCACACCACCCAGGTCACACCCTCACTGTGCCCCCTGCCACCCACCCTCAACGACACTATCAACCCCAAGATGGCCGCCAAGATAGAACGCCAGCAGAGGTGAGTGAAGCTGCAAGGCCTGGACAGAAACATAAAGTTAGCCACGGTCTATAACTTATACCAATGTCTCCTTCTGTCTTCTTTCTCTCCCCCCTCTCTCTGTGTATATCTCTATCTCTACGCCTATTTCTATTTCTCTCTGTTTCTCTCTCCCTCCGTCTCTCCCCAGATGGACGAGGCGAGAGGAAGCTGATTTCTACCGTGTGGTGTCTACCTTTGGTGTGGTGTTTGACCCAGACCTGGGCTGTTTCGACTGGACCAAGTTCAGAGCCATGGCTCGGCTGCACAAGAAGACAGATGAGAGTCTGCAGAAGTACCTGTGGGCCTTCACTGCCATGTGCAGGAGAGTGTGTCGCCTGCCACCCAGAGAAGGAGGTGAGAGAGATACTGTTCATCTGTGCCACCTGTAGAAAAGGTGTGGAAGTCAATATACTTATAAGCTGTATACTGTGTTGTTTATTAGAGGAGTTGTGTGCTTACTAATACCTGCTGATAATGTGCTACAGTATTTCAAGATTAATGATTTCAGGAAATGCTGGGGAAACAAGCAAGTGATAAGGTTAACGATCAATGGAAAGTTAAACAGAGAGTGGAATGAGTTCACACAAAATGAAAACACAGATGTATGAATTATGCAGGACAGCCTTATTCTCTCTCTCCCTCTCTCTAGACACAGCGGTGGACCCCTCTCTGTCCATTCAGCCCATCACAGAGGAGCGTGCATCTCGTACCCTCTACAGAGTAGAGCTGCTACGCCAGGTCAGGGAACAGGTCCTGCGCCACCCCTCGCTCTATGAGCGCCTGCCCCTGTGCCAGCTGGGCTCGGACCTGCCCGTGTGGTGGGAGACCGGTACCCACGACCGAGATCTCCTAATCGGGGCCGCCAAGCACGGCGTCAGCCGCACAGACTACCACATCCTCCGAGACCCAGAGCTCTGCTTCATGGCTTCCCAGCGCAACTACAGCCAGAATAAAGGAGTCCAACAGCCATCTCAGACCCCTACTCCGCTCCTGAACCCCCAGTACCAGGCTAGTAGAGACCCAGCCTTGGCAGAGTCCCCAGTGCCAACCCCAGCCCAGATGGAGAGGGAGGACATCCCGGGGGCAGTGCCCAAAGAAGAACCTCTCTCGGAGGGGGAGGAGCGCATGGAGAGAGGGGGTCAGGTGGAGGGGGAGAGGTGGAGTCCCCAGCCTGCCCCTCTCACTCCTACAGGGATAGAGGAGAAGCCTGACCTGGGGGTGGTGAAAGGAGAGAACGAGAGCCACTTGGTGGCGGCACGGACCAAGCCACTCACACCCAACTCAGCCGCCAGGAAAGAGAAGAAAGCCAATAAAAGAAGTCGAAGAGAGGCCAGACGAGCCGCCTCCGCAGCATCAGACTCCGACTCGGACGGCTCCTCCTCCAGCTCTTCATCACGATCTTCTTCATCATCGTCGTCCTCTTCCTCCTCCCGCTCCGGATCCAGCTCCTCTTCGTCTTCATCCTGCTCATCAGGCTCCTCATCTTCCTCATCTTCATCTTCCTCTGTTGACAGTGAGAGTGAGGGAGAGGAAGGAAAGATCAAGGGTGAGTGCTGTTATTATTATTTTGGTTCTTGCAGTGAAAGACTTTTACAGTACTGTTGAGGCAATCAATGTTGTAATTTTGCCAAAGTTGTTAGGCTGTCTGAAGTTGTGTTGTATACTTTGAGGTTTTCTAAAGTAGAGTTATATTGCATGTTCTTCCAGTCCCGACAGTGGCCATCGTGAAGGGATTTGACGAAGACAGTGTGGCGTCTCTCAGCACCACTCAGGATGAGATGCAGGACAGTCACGTGACAGAGAACGGCAGCAACAACTCCCACCACCACCCCTTCCAGGGAGGATACATGCTGGCTGCATCCTACTGGCCCAAGGTAAACACACACACCAAACCTCTTTGTGTTTCAGTTCTAGCCTGAGTTAGTTTCCTGAGAATCCCAACCATGTTGAAACAGCCCTTAGGAGGGTGCTGTTCACGATAATCCAGTTTTATTTCATCCTTCCACCAGACGATATAGTCCAGGCAAAAGCCAATCAGCATCCAGGATCCAAACAACTTGTTTTATAATGTCCCCTGTCCCCCTGTAGGACCGTGTGATGATCAACCGTCTGGACAGTATCTGCCAAGCAGTGCTGAAGGGGAAGTGGCCGGGGGCCCGGCGGTCGTACGAGGCAGGAGGGGCCGTAGCCTCCTTCTACACCACCAAGCTGCTGGACAATGCAGCTGCGGCCAACAACAGCAGCAACCTCTGCTCAGCTTCCGCCTCGGCCTCAGAGGACCCCTCTGTCTCCCCTCAGGGTTCAAAGGTGAAGAAGCATGTTGCAGGAGAAAAGGAGTTCTCAGTGAAAATGAATGAAGTATGTTGATTTCCGTTACTCCCCTCTCGTAGGACCCCACACCACTCCAAAGCCTAATTGTGGTGTTTCAGCATGTTTTGTTGGGGATTTTGATTTTGTTGTTTTGTCTGCTGCCTTAAACTGATTTGTTTAATAGTAATACCCTCTTTAATTTATTCCCACTCCATGTGGATTGGGATCCGGGGCTGTAATTAAATTTTTACATATATCAGTCATTCATGGATGGGAAGCTAATAAGAAGCTTAGTGTGGAGAGACACTGGGGTTTGAGAGGGTTGATCTGATTGAGATGGGGCTGGCTCGCTATTGTGGGGGATTGTGATGGGGCTCTAGTACTGTGGGTGTTCTGTCTCTAATGGGGCTGATAGCAGCTGGGCTATTAACCATGCAGGCCTGCTTCCTGCTTGCTTTAATACTACAGTAGCTAGCTATGAGCCTAAATTGCCATATCAACAGAGGGAGGAGCATTTGTGTCAAATATTCTATAAAAATGGCCACTGACTGCTGCTACAGGGTTGCTGGGGCTTTCCTGACCGGTTTGGCTGGAATCTTGACCTTAATAAGGAATATGCTGAAAGCTGCAGCCTTCCCTGTGACATAGTCCTTCAGTAAACTCCTGACATTGCATAGACAACTTCCCCTATATGCTTCTAGTTGCTACAGTATATGCTGTGTCCCTACCCATAACTATCCCTACTTCCAAGCATACAGAATGCTCTGTATGACAAGCCAACAAAGTATTGTGCCAATGCAGTGAAAATCAAAACAAGCACTTAGACCACCTCCCTTTTTTCTGTTATGTTTTGGTTAGTTTTTTCTCTGTAGAAGGGGCTCCAATGCCATCAGACAGTGTGACCTCGTATTTCTGTGTAATTGACTGACAGTCTCTCTCTCTACAGCAGGAGGGGGGTCTGAAGCTGACCTTCCAGAAGCAGGGGCCCGGCCAGCCCCTGAAGAGGCCCCTGGAGCCTGAGGAGGGGCCCCTGAGCCAGCAGCAGTACCTTACAAGGCTCCATGAGCTCCAGAGTGCCTCAGACACCAGTCTGGCTGACTTCACCAAGCCCCAGGCTGCTAGCTTCCCACAGGGTACATACAGACTAGGGCTGACCACAAAGTCCTGTTTTTACAGCAATGTATTGTTAGTTTATACAATTGATAGTTCATACTAGGCAGGTAGCCTAGTGGTTAGATCGTTGGACTAGTAACTGAAAGGTTGCAAGATCGAATCCCCGAGCTGACATGGTAAAAGTCTGTCGTTCTGCTCCTGAACAAGGCAGTTATCCCACTGTTCCTAGGCCATCATTGAAAATAAGAATGTGTTCTTAACTGACTTGCCTAGTTAAATAAAGGTTAAAAAAAATAAAATTCCTGTCTGGTAATGAGAAATCTCAAAGCTAAACTGTGTGTTTTTTATTTCCTACCACTAGATGGCAGCAAAGATACATTTCCCTTTGTGTTGTACATTCATGATTGTGATGGTGTGTACTGCTTTAGTCTTCTGTTTTAATCAGGGACACGTTGTTTGTGTGTTTCCAGCCTCTACAGGTCTGGCGGGTCAGATGAAGCTGAACGGAGGTATGGATGGCCAGCCGGTGGTGAAGAGGAGGAGAGGAAGGAGGAAGAATGTGGAGGGGATGGACCTGCTCTATATGAACAGGAAAAGAGGACCAGCCGTGCCTGAAAGCGTAAAATCTTACTTTACTTTTCTCTCTTCTCTTTGGGCCTCAACGTCTTCACTGTCAATCCTCTCACTCCTATCTTGCTATCTTAGGTCCTTCAACATTTAGTCCTTAAACACTGGGTACTGAGAAGCTACATGTGATTGCATGGTTTTAAGAGATATTTAAAGTTTGAAGAGTATGCCTAAATGTATTTACCTAGCAATTGAAAATAAAATCTAGGATTTACTGTGTGTACTGAAGTATAGGAGGCCGTATGAGGGGTATGCTAGCATGCCTATACAAACACTAGCCACTTGATATTCACTGATGGGATGATGTCTACCCTGCATCTCCAGGTGCCCCCGGCGTGGGGTGGTATGGGTCAGGCTGGCACTGGGCTGTCTATTGCCTCAGGGCAGGGTAACCCCCTAGGGGGCCAGGGCCCTATGGACACAGAGAGCAGGGTCTCTGTCATCAACCTGAAAGATGGGACCCGTCTGGCCGGAGACGATGCCCCCAGGAGGAGGGAGCTGGAGCTGTGGCTAAAAGAACACCCAGGCTTTGTGGCCGACACAGGGGCCTTCATCCCTGTGAGTCCCTCCCTTCCTTTTCCTCACCCTCTGATTCTCCATTCCTCTATCCCTAACCCAGGGTTTATTAAGGGCTGTGAATATACTGTACAACTACAATAGACATCCGTCAGGGTTACGGGCATTTCCATTCAGTCAGTTCATGACATAAACAGAAATTCCATTTGCAATTTGAATCAACTTTTCATTGACAGTAGATATTGTTTTGTATGTAGTCCTGTAGTTGAACCTCTGTATCCCTGACCCTCCCATCTCCTCCTCAGGGAGTGAATAAGAGGCAGCTGGAGCAGTTCCAGCAGGATGGTAGACCCAAGCAGAAGAGGCATCGCTGCAGAAACCCCAACAAGATCGATGTCAACAGTCTGACAGGAGAGGAGAGGGTCCAGATCATCAACAGGAGAAATGCACGCAAGGTGAGGCGGCAGTAGACTTGTGCGTGTGTGTGTGTGTGTTGTACAACTTCTACTTTGTCTCATGTTGTCCTCCTGTCCTCTCCCCAGGTTGGTGGGGCCTTCGCCCCCCCTCTAAAGGACCTGTGTCGGTTTCTTCAAGAGAACCCAGAGTACGGGGTTCCACCAGAGTGGGCCGACGTCGTCAAGCAGTCGGTAAGTCTGATAGCCTTTACCTCCTTCATATGCTGTAGAACACCCCACAAGTCTACTTGACGTGTATAAAAGAGTAATAATAGAACTACATGTATCTAGCTTGGCTAGTTGTCAGTGCAGTAGCTGTTTTATAGTTAAGCAATAAGGCCCGATGGGCTGTGGTATATGGCCGATATACCACGGCTAAGGGCTGTTCTTATGCACAACGCAATATGGTTTGCCATATACCACAAACCCCTGAGGTGCCTTATTGCTATTATAAACTGGTTACCAACGGAATTAGAGCAGTAAAAATACATGTTTTGTCATACCCGTGGTATACGGTCTGACATACCACGGGTGTCTGCCAATCAGCATTCGGGGCCGGAACTACCCAGTTTCTAACTGTGGTTATCTAATGAAGTTGTTGATTAGAGTGCTAACCCTGTCTGTCCTTCAGGGCTACCTCCCAGAGAGCATGTTTGACCGGATCCTGACAGGACCCATCGTACCAGAGGAGGTGAGTCGGCGTGGACGGAGGCCCAAGAGCGCCCTGGCCAAGGCTGCAGCTACAGCCAACCAGGGGGCCCCATCCCTGGGCCTCAACCCCCTGCTGGCCAACGGCCTCCTCTCTGGCATGGATCTATCTAGTCTACAGGCCTTCCAGCAGAACCTCCAAAGTCTCCAGTCACTGCAGCTCACTGCCGGCCTCATGGGCCTGCCCACCGATGCTAACAACCTGGCCGCCATGTTTCCCATGATGCTCTCTGGTATGGCTGGGCTTCCCAACCTCCTTAGCATGGGGGGTCTGCTGGGAAAGCCCCCACAGGACACTACGGGGGGAGCTGAGCAGAGGAAGAGGAGGAAGGGAAGCAGAAAAGGAGGAGGAGGGGAGCCCTCATCTGCCTCCTCCAAAGCCCCCTCCTCCTCCCACTCCCACGGCCTCTCCCACACCTCGGACACCAAAGGTGAAAGGACAGAAGGTCAAAGCAGGGACGGGGACGGCCGCATTCCCAGTGTCCATTCCCCCTCCAGTTCCTCTGCCACCACCTCCACCACCACCCCACTAAGTGCTTCTGCTGCCCAGGCAGCCTCCAGTCACCCTCTGTCTCTTAACCCCTTGTTACTCTCCAGTATGCTTTACCCAGGGATGCTTCTCACTCCAGGCCTTAACCTTCCTGTGTCCACCACACAGCCGCCACACAGTGACTCAAAGAGTGACCACAAGCCCACTAAGACCTCTAAGACCGCCCCCTCAAAACCTCTGTCGCCAAGGAGAACACCAGAGTGTCAGGAAGAGGAGAGTCTTGGTGACAAGAGGGAGGAGTCAGGGGAACACAAGGAGGAGAACAGTGGTCCAGAAGGCTCGGGGAAGGCGGATTCATCTTCTTCATCAGAGTCTGGGAGCTCTTCTTCATCATCTGATGGGTCATCAGACTCCAGCGATGAAGACTGAGCCTAATGAAAATATAAATCTATTTATGGATCTATTAGAAATGTACACACATACAGTACCAGCCAAAAGTTTGGACACACCTACTCATTCAAGGGTTTTTCTTTATTTTGACTATTTTCTGCATTGTAGAATAATAGTGAAGACATCAAAATTATGAAATAACACATATGGAATCATGTCGTAACCAAACAATTGTTCAACATATCAAAATATATTTTATATTCTTCAAAGTAGCCACCCTTTGCCTTGATGACAGCTTTGCACACTCTTGGCATTCTCTCAACCAGCTTCTCCTGGAATGCTTTTCCAATAGTCTTGAAGGAGTTCCCACATATGCTGAGCACTTGTTGGCTGCTTTTCCTTCACTCTGTGGTCCAACTCATCCCAAACCATCTCAATTGGGTTGAGGTCGGGTGATTGTGGAGGCCAGGTCATCGGCCAGGTCATCGGCCAGGTCATCTGATGCAGCACTCCGTGACTCTCCTTGGTCAGATAGCCCTTACACAGCCAGGAGGTCTGTTCTGAGGTCATGGTCCTAATAGTTCTACCAAATGCAAACCAGATGGGATGGCGTATCGCTGCAGAATGCTGTGGTAGCCATGCTGGTTAAGTGTGCCTTGAATTCTAAATAAATCACAGACAGTGTCACATTCAAAACACCCCCATACCATCACACCTCCTCCTCCGTGCTTCACTGTGGGAACCACACATGTAGAGATAATCCGTTCACCTACTCTGCGCCTCACAAAGACATGGCGGTTAGAACGAAAAATCTTACATTTGGACTCATCTGACCAAAGGACAGATTTCCACCGGTCTAATATCCATTGCCTATGTTTCTTGGTCCAAGCAAATCTCTTATTATTATTGGTGTTCTTTAGTAGTGGTTTCTTTGCAGCAATTCGACCATGAAGGCCTGATGCAGTCTCCTCTGAACAGTTGATGTTGAGATGTGTCTGAATGAAGCATTCATTTGGGCTCTAGTCTGAGGTGCAGTTAACTGTAATGGACGTATCCTCTGCAGCAGAGGTAACTCTGTTTCTTCCTTTCCTGTGGCGGTCCTCATGAGAGCCGGCTTCATCATAGCGCTTGATTGTTGTAAAGAAACTTTCAAAGTTCTTGAAAATTTCCGGATTGACTGACCTTCATATATTT
This sequence comes from Salvelinus alpinus, assembly GCF_045679555.1. Classification (NCBI taxonomy): domain Eukaryota; kingdom Metazoa; phylum Chordata; class Actinopteri; order Salmoniformes; family Salmonidae; genus Salvelinus; species Salvelinus alpinus. Next base: position 27,104,528 of record NC_092090.1, read on the forward strand.
TGATTTGTTTAACAATTTTTTGGTTACTACATGATTCCATATGTGTTATTTCATAGTTTTGATGTCTTCACTATTATTCTACAATGTAGAAAATAGTATAAATAAAGAAAAACCCTGGAATGAATAGGTGTGTCCAAACGTTTGACTAGTACTGTATATATTACACATATATATGGATTTCCCTGCACTTACATTGTGATTTCTTTTAATGTAAATATAGAAAACGAACTAAAATGTTGTGTAATAAAGACTACAAAAATGAAAAAAGAAGAACCATGACCTCGGATAAACTGAAATGAACTTTCAGTCTTTGTTCAAAAAGGTACAATCTTGTTTTGAGAGACATTTTGCATGTCAAACTTTAGTAGATTTCTGAACTTTGTGAACTTGTATTAGGCCTACACACATTGATGTACAATTGCAACAAACTGAGAAAAAGAAATCAAAATGGCATTATTGTAATTATTATGTTGGGATTTAATTTGATTAAAAAAGAGGAAATAAATATAGGCTCTCTGCTGAGCTGTACTCTTAATATATTTTGTAGTGGGAGTAAAAGACCCTGAATATTTAGCTTTTCTTTGTAAGTACTTTTACAGGTTTTCTTCTTGACACTTACAGTATACTTTGCGGATCATACGTTTGGAAAAGTCAGCAATAACTCGGGCAGCTAATGAATGTGACTGAAGCTGTAGATCCCTCATCAGCCATGTTTCTCACACAAGGGAGAGGTGTTCAGTCTCTGTTCCAATGTCCACACTAACACAGTTATTCCAATGAAGAAATGTATTGGACATTCATTCTAAGTAGTATGCTAGTGTGCATTTTGGAATGTAGTCTCCCCTGCTTGTCTCGCACAACCAACACACATGGTTCTTTAGTTTCCCATATTACACTCGCTAGCACATAACCAGTTGGGTCTTCTCCCCTGAGGACTGAAAGGACAGCAAACTGACAGGCTGCGCCAAATGCTGCTCTCGCTGGGACAGAAAAGACACAATTCCACCCCGGTGTTTTTGACTGCATCGTTACCTCAGCGGAGTATAGAAGGGATTGAGTACACTGCAAATACATCCCGTTGTGTGTGTATTGGCAAGGCTGGCTCACTCGTCCCCACTGGAATGTGTGTTCTTCATGGCATACTCTTGAGAGCTTCCACTCGCTTAGTCTCTTCCAACGCCTTGAGTCTGCGAGAGAGACTACCACTCACTGTGTTCTGGCTGTGTGTGTTTGTTTGCGTGGGCGTTTCTTTACATTTTGGCTGAGTCAGTGTGTTCTTCAGGCCCTGTACTGATTGTGTCCCATGCGGTGCAGCATCAATCGGGCCATTGTGTATGGTGGTGTGTATTGGGGAGGCTAGAGCATTGGGTTCTACAACCAAAAGTGAAGTCACATAAACAGTGACTGCTGGTATAGTCGACATCGTATAATCAACACCCCCTGAGTCATCTTTAATACTTTAAAAGCCCATCAGTATCTGTGTTCTACTCGTAGTGCCGCCTTCTGCTATCGAGTGAGCTGAAGAATCTCCAATGAGCTCTGACTGTGGGTGATGTCTGTAGTCTTCCATTCTGAACACAGTGTGTCCCTGTTGTATTGAATTACCTTGCTATCATAAACTAGTAATGAAGTAGCTACACCGTATGTGTATTGAGGGATCACAGGGGTTTGTATTGTCTCTGATATAATTGTAGATTACTGAGTCATCAAAATTCTTTTCTTAATTGACTGTAGAAAAGCATAGTTTATACATCGATTGCAGTGATTCTGAATAGTATTGGGTTGGCTATGGTAGGTTAAGTTTAGGCTTGAGTAAGACTGAATATCCAGACCTTCCTTTAGAACTGAGCTGCTTTGCTGACTATGATCTCTCTGTTTCATGGGAATTGGAGGCTTTTAAGTGTTAATTTCTAGCCTGGAATCCAAACTGATATGCTGTTTCATCACTAAACACATTGTTCAGTCTGGTTTCACCAGGCTAGTTAATTTCTCCATATGTCTTACTGATCAATCCACTGATGACTTGATCTGCAGACAGACTGATGCTGATGTAGAAGTGTCCTTACGCTCGCTGTACCTCTGTGTATTTCACACCCTCACTTTCTCACTCAACTTCCAGTCAGTATCTGATGTGATTTAATAGATAGATGTTTTATGTTCCTTATTTTCTACGGCTCAATGGCGGTGTATTTATTCATTACCATATGACATGGCTCATCTGTGCTCATCCTCGTGGTAACCAAGGGAGACACTGAGACTGGAATTCAGTATACCCTAAGTACCTGTTGTAATTATATTTAGTGGAACAGTGCTTTCCGGATTGATACAGCACCGTGTAGGTGAACTGTCGGTACACATTGGACTGCTAGGCAGGCACACATTTGGAAATGATCTTGAAGAGGAATGGGACGTTTTATTTTACATGGTGACAATAAAACGTCACAACAGGTTACATCTGTGGTAGAGACATTCATGTAGTCTCTTTCAGCCTGCATGTAGCTGTTCACTGAGCCTATATTGAACCCATTCATCAACGTATACAAGCCCACCAGACAGACAGCCCTGCCCTGTTGTCTAAACCAAGACCGATGAAGACACTCCACTCACTGAAATAACATTTACTTTAAAGGTGTTTTGTTTTTCCCATTCACCTGTGATGTCCTTTACCATGGTTTCTGTGTGTAAACTCAGAGACAGCCAGGTTGTTACTCGTCCTGAAAGTCAACCTAAATAGATTTAACATTGTCAGTTTGCCACTTTAGTTTCAGCTGGTTCCGACCACTAGGTCTCACAAGCCTAGTGAATTCAATAGAACAACCTTCAACTGTCATTTTGTTCCACTTCATACCTAGTCGATCCCTAAAACGACCAGTGCACTTTGGCAGAAGCCCAGCCTTTGCTGCTTCCAGGTTACAATATTGACCCAAATATGATTGTTTTACAGGCTTTATTTTCAGACCCAACAGGCAGACAAGGATTCATTCCTACTGGTGTGACAAGAAGCCTGCTGAATTTGCTATAGGCAGACCGATAGCTCTGTTTAAGTTGAAATGTTAGTACTGAGGGGAGAGCTGTATTTGACTAAAGATGGAACAATATATTTGTTTTTATTATGTATTATGATTAGATATTTCTGGTAGTTTGTTATAGGTCTCCCTATGTCACATACATCTACAGTGCTGAACTGACTGATTAGAAGCAGTCATAGACTCGCCTCACTGGCACAATGAAATGACCAATATGCAACAGACAGAGACTAATAAAGCACACACTACTACACGTTAATTAGAATTTTCATTTTGGGTAAAGTAGTTGCTGAAATGATGAAAATAGATTATTGGCATTGTATTTTTTGTTTCAAGCTTGATAATATCCTAAAGTCATCAAGTCTGTTCTGGTTTTTGTTTGGTTGTTTTTTGGACAGTTGCAATATTTGCAAGTTGTGGTCTGTGTAGTCAAATAATATGTTATGTAGTGGGGAGGACAAGCGTCTTAAAAAGTCATTTGTAATTTATTGGATTACTTTCTATGAAGTTATATAGAGGAAATTGAAGTTTAATTATTTTTATTAAACATATTCTGACTATCCATGAAGCCTGTCTTTCTCTATTATTTCACATTGACCCAGTTACAGGCACTTTAAGGTATCCACAATTACAATGTTGTTTATTGTTCACTGGTGATGTAAATATAGGATGATAATGTCTCAGTTAATAGTGTCGCTAAAAAGTCATTTTCAACTGATATAAACTGATATAGTATACAGTAGGGCAAAAAAGTATTTAGTCAGCCACCAATTGTGCAAGTTCTCCCACTTAAAAAGATGAGAGAGGCCTGTAATTTTCATCATAGGTACACTTCAACTATGACAGACAAAATGAGGAAAAAAAATCCAGAAAATCACATTGTAGGATTTTCTATGAATTTATTTGCAAATTATGGTGGAAAATAAGTATTTGGTCAATAACAAAAGTTTCTCAATACTTTGTTATATACCCTTTGTTGGCAATGACAGAGGTCAAACGTTTTCTGTAAGTCTTCACAAGGTTTTCACACACTGTTGCTGGTATTTTGGCCCATTCCTCCATGCAGATCTCCTCTAGAGCAGTGATGTTTTGGGGCTGTTGCTGGGCAACACGGACTTTCAACTCCCTCCAAAGATTTTCTATGGGGTTGAGATCTGGAGACTGGCTAGGCCACTCCAGGACCTTGAAATGCTTCTTATGAAGCCACTCCTTCGTTGCCCGGGCGGTGTGTTTGGGATCATTGTCATGCTGAAAGACCCAGCCACGTTTCATCTTCAATGCCCTTGCTGATGGAAGGAGGTTTTCACTCAAAATCTCACGATACATGGCCCCATTCATTCTTTCCTTTACACGGATCAGTTGTCCTGGTCCCTTGCAGAAAAACAGCCCCAAAGCATGATGTTTCCACCCCCATGCTTCACAGTAGGTATGGTGTTCTTTGGATGCAACTCAGCATTCTTTGTCCTCCAAACACGACGAGTTGAGTTTTTACCAAAAAGTTAGATTTTGGTTTCATCTGACCATATGACATTCTCCCAATCTTCTTCTGGATCATCCAAATGCTCTCTAGCAAACTTCAGACGGGCCTGGACATGTACTGGCTTAAGCAGGGGGACACGTCTGGCACTGCAGGATTTGAGTCCCTGGCGGCGTAGTGTGTTACTGATGGTAGGCTTTGTTACTTTGGTCCCAGCTCTCTGCAGGTCATTCACTAGGTCCTCCCGTGTGGTTCTGGGATTTTTGCTCACCGTTCTTGTGATCATTTTGACCCCACGGGGTGAGATCTTGCGTGGAGCCCCAGATCGAGGGAGATTATCAGTGGTCTTGTATGTCTTCCATTTCCTAATAATTGCTCCCACAGTTGATTTCTTCAAACCAAGCTGCTTACCTATTGCAGATTCAGTCTTCCCAGCCTGGTGCAGGTCTACAATTTTGTTTCTGGTGTCCTTTGACAGCTCTTTGGTCTTGGCCATAGTGGAGTTTGGAGTGTGACTGTTTGAGGTTGTGGACAGGTGTCTTTTTTACTGATAACAAGTTCAAACAGGTGCCATTAATACAGGTAACGAATGGAGGACAGAGGAGCCTCTTAAAGAAGAAGTTACAGGTCTGTGAGAGCCAGAAATCTTGCTTGTTTGTAGGTGACCAAATACTTATTTTCCACCATAATTTGCAAATAAATTCATTAAAAATCCTACAATGTGATTTTCTGGATTTTGTTTCTCATTTTGTCTGTCATAGTTGAAGTGTACCTATGATGAAAATTACAGGCCTCTCTCATCTTTTTAAGTGGGAGAACTTGCACAATTGGTGGCTGACTAAATACTTTTTTGCCCTACTGTATATTGTTGTAAAGCATTACTGATTAATGTACTGCTATTCTTCTGCTTCCTTTATGCCCTATTATGTTCCTACTCCACCCCAGGGGGCGCTTGTTGCTCTGTGAGTCTCAGCCCTCAGGCCTCTTATCATAGCAACCCATTGCAGATGACAAGTTGGGGCTTGTCTGTTGTGAGCTGTAAGCCAATGGGCTGAGCCAGAGCTTCAGCTTCCTCTCTGTCTCAGTGCACTGCAGCCTGCTGCTGCCTGCCTGTACACTTATAGTGGTGCTCACTGCTCTGTGCTGCTCTGATGCTCACCCACACACCCACAGCTGTTCAGCCTGGCTAGCCCCACAGAGAGAGAAGCAGAGAGGCTGTGTGTCTCCAAGCCTCTACAAAACAGAATCAGATCCTTCTCCTGAGCCTCTGTAAGTAGCTTGTTGCATCACTGCAGCTCTTTTGTCTCTCTTTGTCTCTGTAACACTACAGGAAATAACATGTCACAGGATGTTATTTGTCCTGGGTTGATGTGTGTCTAACTGACGGGAAGAGAACGTTATTATGGATGATGATCATGTATGATTTGTGGCTGGTAGGAGTTGTTAGATTTCCAAGATAAAATGCAACATTTTCTGTTCCATTTCTCTGAAATGGATGCAAAACACTTCAGTTGTATATGTATTTTGAATGATGTGTGTGCCCCAAAATGACTGTAGAAAGTAAAAGTATTCTGGAGGTTGTCACTGATGCTGCAGTCAGTCAGTTCTAAAGATATTGCAGTGTGACAGAGAGCCAACATGGGAACAGAGAGAGGCGTGGTGGTGGTGGGTAAGATGATATAAACTGATTCTGAAGGAGTTGGCAGCTGGTGACACACGTTGTCAGTTGGTGGGCCACTAGCCCACATCCGGTGTGTACCCCACATGGGTGAGAGCATATGCATAGTAATATTAGTACCGAGCACATGGCTCATAGTAGCTACCTCTCCCTTATGACTGGCTTGCTCTCAGGAGGGATGTTACAGTGAGAGTTAAAGCCTTACTATAACCATCAACTTACACAGAACAGATAGGAAGGTTGAATTGACTCAGTGGGAGGTGAGCTAAATCCATTTTCCTGGTAGTGGATGGAGTAGAGCCAAGCCAACCAAGGCTTCGTCCCAATACTGCAGAGTGAGAGAGGGATAGGTTGGCCAGCAGACCTGGATTCAAATGCTATCTGAAATCTTTCAAATACTTTTAGTGTTTGCTTTAGAACAAGCCTGTAATGCCATATGAGCAGGGTTTGCACTTATACGGCTATTCTATTGGTTCAATTGTGCAAAGCAAGCTCAATCAAGCCCAGCTAAAGTGTTTGAAAGATTTCAAATAGTATTTGAACCCAGGCCTGTTGGCCGCAGGCAACCCAGGCCTGTTGGCCAGTGTCTGGGGTTTGAACAGTACGGTTGCTCGTAGGGAATGAATGGAAGGTATTATTAGATTCAATGACAGCGGTGTACTGTGTGACAGCTGTGTACTGTGTGACAGCGGTGTACTGTGTGACAGCTGTGTACTGTGTGACAGCTGTGTACTGTGTGACAGCGGTGTACTGTGTGACAGCGGTGTACTGTGTGACAGCGGTGTACTGTGTGACAGCTGTGTACTGTGTGACAGCTGTGTACTGTGTGACAGCGGTGTACTGTGTGACAGCGGTGTACTGTGTGACAGCGGTGTACTGTGTGACAGCGGTGTACTGTGTGACAGCGGTGTACTGTGTGACAGCGGTGTACTGTGTGACAGTGCCCAGGAACAGGAACGTAGTGTACAGGTTTGACTCTGACAGAACACAGGAATTGATGTGGTTCAACATTGGCCTGTCCAGCCTCAGCCTGGCTCTGGCTGTAATTTACAGGTGTACAGTTATGAGTCACGTCAGAATATCGAGAACTTCACCTGGTATAACCTTACAGCTTAGCTTGTAGCCCTCTGTTTCTCTCTCTCTGTTGCTCTTTCTCTCTCTCGCTACCTCTCTGTTGCTCTCACTTGCTCCCTCTCTGTCTCTCTGTGTTGGTCTCTACCCAAAGTGGTACTCCTTAGTGTGGACAAAGTAAAACTGATTATCACCTGCAACCCATAACAACAGTCATTGCTAGCATCATCCTCAAATACCTTCCCAATAACCACACCCAGCGTATCTCACTGACTTACTATAATTTGAATTAGTCCTCAGATATAGTACACAACATGTTCGGAATCAGCATCCACCTCCCCACTTACTGACATATCTGGTTTATATTCAAAACCACAGTTTAACTTCTTCATTTTTACACACTCAGAGAGACAGATCCTCTACCCCAGGCAGCATCTGTGCACCACACACTCACACAGTCTGTGATAGTAACTTGGCATGGTAGAGAAATGGAGAACACGTGCAAATGATTATCGCTGTGGAGAGGAGACTGAGTTACCATTGAATCAGCACAATCTCTCTTTTACTCCATCAATTTCAAATCAATTCAAAGGCGATTATTGGCATGGGAAATATGTTTACATTGCCTAAGCAAGCGAAATAGACAAACAAAATGGAAAGGGAAAGGGAAATAAACTATCAGAAATGAATAGTAAACATTACGCTCACAAAAGTTTTAAAAGAATATAGACATTTCAAATGTTATATCGCTGGCTATGTACAGTGCTATGTAACAATGTGCAAATAGTTGAGGTATGAAAGGTAATATAAATAAGCAGATAAATATAGGTTGTATTTACAATGGTGTTTGTGCTCCAGGTCACAAATCTTGCTGTTGTGTTGGCATACTGTTGTATTTCACCTAATGGATATGGGAGATTGGATTGGTTTTCAAATTCTTTGTGGGTCTGTAATCTGAGGGAAATATAGTGCCTTCAGAAAATGTGCACACCCCTTGACTTTTCTGCATTTTGTTGCGTGACAGCCTGTATTTTTATTTGGAATAAATTGAGATGTTGTGTTACTGGCCAACACACAATACCCATAATGTCAAAGTGGAATTATGTTTTTAGAAATGTTTACAAATTAATTAAAAATTAAGAGCTGAAATGTCTTGAGTCAATAAGTATTCAACCTCTTTGTTATGGTAAGCCTAAATAAGTTCAGGAGTAAAAATGTGCTTAACAAGTCACATAATAAGTTACATAGACTCTGTGTGCAATAATAGTGTTTAACATGAACGACTACCTTTTGAATGACTACCTTATCTCTGTAACCGACACATATTGTACAATTATCTGTAAGGTCCCTCAGTCAAGCAGTGAATTTCAAACACCGATTGAACCACAAAGAACAGGGAGGTTTTCCAATGCAAAGAAGGGCACCTATTGGTAAATGGGTCAAATAAAAAAAGCTGAAATTAAATATCCCTTTGAGCATGGTTATTAATTACACTTTGGATGGTGTATCAATACACCCAGTCGCTACAAAGATACAGGCGTCCCTCCTAGCTCAGTTACAGAAGAGGAAAGAAGCCGCTCAGGGATTTAACCATGAGGCCAATGGTGACATTAAAACTATTACAGAGTTTAATGGCTGTGATAGGAGAAAACTGAGAATGGATCAACAACATTGTAGTTACTCTATAATACTAAGCTAAAGGACAGAGTCAAAAGAAGGAAGCCTACACAGAAAGAAATGTTCCAAAACATACATCCTGTTTGCAGCAAGGCACTAAAGCAAAACTGCAAAACGTGGCAAAGAAATGAACTTTATGTCCTGAATACAAAGTATTATGTTTGGGGCAAATCCAGCACAACACATCACTGAGTACCACCTTCATATTTTCAAGCATGGTGGTGGGTGCGTCATGTTATGGGTATGCTTGTCATCGGCAAGGACTAGGGAGTTTTGTAGAGTAAAAAGAAACGGAATAGAGTTAAGCACAGGCAAAATCCTAGAGGAAAACCTGGTTCAGTCTGCTTTCCACCAGACAAAGGGAGACAAAATCACCTCTCAGCAGGAAAATAACCTAAAACACAAGGCCAAATATACACTGGAGTTGCTTACCAAGACAACATTAAATGTGGCCTAGTTACAATTTTGAAAATCTATGGCAAGACTTGAAGATGGCGGTCTAGCCATGATCAACCAACTTGACAGAGCTTGAATATCTTTTTTATAATAATGTGCAAATATTGTACAATCCACATGTGGAAAACTCTTAGAGATTTACCCAGAAAGACTCACAGCTCGTAGATCGTAATCGCTGCCAAAGGTGATTCTAACATGTATTGACTCAGGTGTGTGAATACTTGTGTAAATGAGATTTCTGTATTTAATTTTCAATAAATTAGCAAACGTTTCTAAAAACATGTTTTCATTATGGGGTATTGTGTGTAAATCAATTAATCCATGAATTCAGGTTGTAACACATCAAACATTTCCGGTTGTAACACATCATGTGGAATAAGTCAAGGGGTATGAATACTTTCTGAATGCTCTGTATGTGTCTCCAATATGGTCATACATTTTGCAGGAGGTTAGGAAGTGCAGCTTGGTTTCCACCTCATTTTGTGGGCAGTGTGCACATAGCCTGTCTTTTCTTGAGAGCCAGGTCTGCCGATGTTGACCTCTCGATAGCAAAGCCATGCTCACTGAGTCTGTACATAGTCAAAGCTTTTCTTAATGTTGGGTCAGTCACAGCGGTCAGGTATTCTGCTACTGTTTGCTCAGTTTTTTGTTGATATTTTCCAATGTGTCAAGTAATTATCTTTTTGTTTTCTCATGATTTGTTTGGGTCTAATTGTGTTGCTGTCCTGTTGTGAACAGAGTCCCAGTACCAGCTGGCTGAGGGGACTCTTCTCCATGTTCATCTCTCTGTAGGTGAGGGCTTTGTTATGGAAGGTTTGAGAATCGCTTCCTTTTAGGTGGTTGTGGAAGTTAATTGCTCTTTTCTGGATTTTGATAATTAGCGGTATTTGTCCTAATTCTGCTCTGAATGCATTATTTGCAGTTTTACATTGTACATATTTTTTCATATTTCTGCATGGAGTCTCAATTTGGGGTTTGTGAATTATTCGTTTGTGAGAGGACCCCAGACCTCACAACCATAGAGGGCTTCTGTGGTGCTGATGTGTAGGTCAAGGTAGGTATATTGTTTTGTGTGATCTAGGGCAACAGTGTCTAGGTGGAATTTGTATTTGTGGGGCTGGAAACTGGACCTTTTTTGGAACACCATTATTTTTGTTTTACTGAGATTAACTGTCAGGGCCCAAGTCTGACAGAATCTGCAGAAGATCTAGGTGCTGCTTCATTATTAGAATTTTTTTTACCTTTATTTAACTAGGCAAGTCCGTTAAGAACAAATTATTATTTTCAATCACCGCCTAGGAACAGTGGGTTAATTTAAAACTGCCTTGTTCAGGGGCTGAATGACAGATTTTTACCTTGTCAGCTCGGGGATTCGATCTTGCAACCTTTCAGTTACTAGTCCAACGCAATAACCACTAGGCTACCTGCCGCCCCCAGTTGGCGACAGAAGCACCAGATCATCTGCAAACAGTAAACATTTGACTTCAGAGTCTCGTAGGGTGAGGCCGGGTGCTTCAGACTGAGCCCTTGCCAATTTGTTGGTATAAATGTTGAAGAGAGTGGGGCAATTTTTTTGTGTGCCAATTTTAGCTGCATACAGTTGAAGTCGGAAGTTTACATACACCTTAGCCAAATACATTTAAACTCAGTTTTTCACTATTCCTGACATTTAATCCTAGTAAGAATTCCCTGTTTTAGGTCAGGTAGGATCACCACTTTATTTTAAGAATGTCAGAATAATAGTAGAGAGAATCATTTATTTCAGCTTTTATTTCTTTCATCACATTCCCAGTGGGTCAGAAGTTTACATACACTCAATTAGTATTTGGTAGCATTGCCTTTAAATTGTTTAACTTTGGTCAAACGTTTTGGGTAGCCTTCCACATTCCTCCTGACAGAGCTGGTGTATCTGAGTCAGGTTTGTAGGCCTCCTTGCTCGCACACACTTTTTCAGTTCTGCCCACAAATTTTCTATAGGATTGAGGTCAGAGGTTTGTGATGGCCACTCCAATACCTTGACTTTGTTGTCATTAAGCCATTTTGCCACAACTTTGGAAGTATGCTTGGGGTCATTGTCCATTTGGAAGACCCATTTGCAACCAAGCTTCAACTTCCTGACTGATGTCTTGAGATGTTGCTTCAATATAGCCACATAATTTTCCTTTCTCATGAAGCCATCTATTTTGTGAAGTACACCAGTCCCTCCTTCAGCAAAGCACCCCCACAACATGATGCTGCCACCCCAGTGCTACACGGTTGGGATGGTGTTCTTCAGCTTGAAAGCCTACCCATTTTTCCTCCAAACATAACAATGGTCATTATGGCCAAAAAGTTATATTTTTGGTTCATCAGACCAGAGGACATTTCTCCAAAAAGTACGATCTTTGTCCCCATGTGCAGTTGCAAACCGTAGTCTGGCTTTTTTATGGCGGTTTTGGAGCAGTGGCTCCTTCCTTGCTGTGCAGCCTTTTAGGTTATGTCGATATAGACTCGTTTTACTGTAGATATAGATACTTTTGTACCTGTTTCCTCCAGCATCTTCACAAGGTCCTTTGCTGTTGTTCTGGGATTGATTTGCACTTTTCGCACCAAAGTACGTTCATCTCTAGGAGACAGAACGCATCTCCTTCCTGAGCGGTATGACAGCTGCGTGGTCCCATGGTGTTTATACTTGCGTACTGTTGTTTGTACAGATGAACGTGGTACCTTCAGGCATTTGAAAATTGCTCCCAAGGATGAACCAGACTTGTGGAGGTCTACAATTTTTGGCTAATTTGTCTTGGCTGATTTCTTTTGATTTTCCCATGATGTCAAGCAAAGAGGCGCTGAGTTTGAAGGTAGGCCTTGAAATACATCCACAGGTACACCTCCAATTGACTCAAATGAATGCAATTAGCCTATCAGAAGCTTCTAAAGCCATGCCATCCTTTTCTGGAATTTCCCAAGCTGTTTAAAGGCACAGTCAACTTAGCGTATGTAAACTTCTGACCCACTGGAATTGTGATACAGTGAATTATAAGTGAAATAGTCTGTCTAAAACAACTGTTGGAAAAATGACTTGTGTCATGCACAAAGTAGATGTCCTTAACCGACTTGCCAAAACTAGTTTGTTAACAAGAAATTTGTGGAGTGGTTGAAAAACAAGTTTTAATGACTCCAACCTAAGTGTTTGTAAACTTCTGACTTCAACTGTACTTGTACACATTGTTTGTGTACATGGATTTTATGTTTTTCCCCCCAACACCGCTTTAGATCAATTTGTATAGCAGACTCTCATGCCAAATTGAGTCAAAAGCAATCAACAAAGCATGAGAAGACTTTGCTTTTGTTTTGTTTGTTTGTTTGTCAAAATGGGTGTGCAGGGTGAATACGTAGTCTGTCGTACGGTAATTTGGTAAAAAGCCAATTTGACATTTGCTCAGGACTGTTTTCACTGAAGAAATGTAGTTCTTGGGGTCAAATTTGTCTCCACTTCTGTGGATTTGGGTGATTAGTCATTGGTTCCAAATATTAGGGAAAAGGCCAGAGCTGAGGAGGATGTTAAAGAGATTAAGTATAGACAATTGGAATTTGTGGTCTGTATATTTTATCATTTTATTTAGGATACCATCAACACCACAAGCCTTTTTAGGTTGAGAGGTTTGTATTTTGTCCTGTAGTTCATTCAGTGTAATTGGAGAATCCAGTGGATTCTGGTACTCTTTAATAGCTCACTAAGATTTTTTAATTATCATGTACAGTGCCTTCGGAAAGTATTCTGACCCATTGACTTTTTACACCCCCCCCCCCCCCCCCCATCAATCTACACACAATAGCACATAATGACAAAGCAAAAACGTTTTTTTTTAAATAAATGTTTGCTAATTTATAAAAAATGAAACAAATTAAATATCAAATTTACATAAGTATTCAGACACTTTACTCAGTACTGGCACACCTGTATTTGGGAGGTTCTTCTATTTTTCTCCGCAGATCCTCTCAAGCTCTGTCAGGTTAGATGGGGAGCGTTGCTGTACAGCTGTTTTCATGTCTCTCCAGAGATGTTCGATCGGGTTCAGGTACGGGCACTGGCTGGGCCCCTCAAGGACCTTCAGAGACTTGCCCCGAAGCGACTTCTGCGTTGTCTTGGCTGTGTGCTTAGGCTCAGCTCTAGGGAGCGTCTTGGTGGTTCCAAATTTCTTCCGTTTAAGAATGATGGAGGCCACTGGGTTCTTGGGGACCTTCAATGCTGCAGAAATGTTTTGGTACCCTTCCCCAGATCTGTGCCTCGACACAATCCTGTCTCGGAGCTCTATGGACAATTCCTTCGACCTCATGGCTTGGTTTTTGCTCTGACATGCACTGTCAACTGTGGGACCTTATATAGACAGGTGTGTGCCTTTCCAAATCATGTCCAATCAATTGAATTTCCCACAGGTGGACTCCAATCAAGTTATAGAAACATCTCAAGGATGATCAATGGAAACAGGATGCACCTGAGTTCAATTTGAAGTCTCATTTCAAAGGGTCTGAATACTTATGTAAATAAGGTATTTCTGTTTTTATTTTATTTTATAAATTTGCCAACATTTCTAAAAACCTGTTTTTGCCTTGTCCTTATGAGGTATTGTGTGTAGATTGCTGAGGATAATACTTTAAACAAATACATTTTAGATTAAGTTTGTAACGTAACGAAATGTGGAAAAAGTCAAGGGGTCTGAATACTTTCCGAACTATTTGTTTTTGCTGTTTGTTATAGTGCCAGAAAAGTTTGGAGAAGTCATTTATCCATGCATGTCCATTTTGGATAGATAGCTCTTCATGTTGTTGTTTGTTTAGTGTTTAGGCTTTCTACTGCTAAGTTTGCACTGAAACGTTTTGTCCAGGAAATTGTCTAAAATGGATTGATTTTGTTGTTGGCTAATTGTTTTCTGGTAGGTTTCCACACTACTTTCCTTTTATCTATATCATTTGTTAATAGTATGCAGTTTACTTGGCTTTGATGCCTCATGATTGAGTTTTGTTCTGTTCAAGTAGGCTGTGATTTTGCTGTGGTCTGATAGGGGTGTCAGTAGGCTGACTGTGAACGCTCTGAAAGACTCTGGGTTGAGGTCTGTGATAAAGTAGTTTACAGTACTGCTGCCAAGACATGAGCTGTAGGTGTACCTACCATAGGAGTCCCCTTGAAGCCCACCATTGACTTTGTACAGACCCAGCGTGCGACAGAGCTGCAGGAGTTGTGTGACCCGTTTTTGTTGGTTGTTTTGTCATAGTTGTTGGGCAAATTGGGGAGGGAATGCTGCCACCTCCAGGTAGGTTTTAATCCCCTGTGTTCTGAGTGTGTCAGGTTTTGTCCAGTTCTGGCGTTTAGGTCTCCACAGACTAGGACATGTCCCTTGGTCTGGAAATGATTGAGCTCCCCCTTTAGGATGGAGAAGCTGTCTTTATTAAAGTATGGGGGATTTCTAGTGGGGGGATATACAGTACTGTACATTCCCAAACGGTTCTTCGGCTGTCCCCGTAGGAGAACCCGTTTTGGTTCCACATAGAACCCTTTTGGGTTCTATGTAGAACCCTCTCTGGAAAGGGTCCTACATGAAATCCAAAATGTTTCTACCTTGAACCAAAAAGGTTCTACCTGGACCAAAAATGGTTCCTCAAACGGTTCTCCTATGGGGATAGCCGAAGAACCCTTTAAGGTTCTATAGCAAAAAAAATGTAAGTGTGTAGGTAGCACACAGGACAACATTTTTATCTGTTGAGATTCTTTATTTATTTATTTCTAAGCAGATGTAAAATGTTCCTGTTTTGATTTATTTAATAGTGGGGAAGTCTGGGTTCCTGCTCTTTAGTCCAAAGGCAGATGACTTCAGACCTTGTATATTCCATGATGGGATATGGGCTCTCTCTCTCACTCTCTCTCTCTGAATCCTTCCACAGCAGAACTGTAGAACTGCTTGACAAACAGAGAAATATTTGTATTTTGGCAGTTCATCATCGTTGTCATCTCATAACTGAAGGCCAGCCCCCTCCCCCCACACACACACACACATTAACTTGGGCCCAATAATCTCTGAGATGACTTAGTATAATTATTGTGTGGTTCGTGTTATAAATTTAAACCGTTGTTTCACATGTTTCTCATGCAAGGAAGTATAATGATGATCCTATTTATACGGTCTCATGTACCGCTCTAAAGGGTTTTCAAACCTCTGCCTGGTGTATGAATTATGTACAGGTGTCCACTGCTACTCCACTGACTGACACGGAGCTACACTCTACCAGCGGAGGTGCTGTGAGCGGCTGGAGGTCGTCATGGCAACCCAGAGACATGTACCCAGTGACAGTCTGGCTAGAACATTCAGGTCAGCTATGGTGGGCATGTGCCTGTGTGGGCCTCATACGTAACTGTAGTAGACTGTAATGTGCCGCAGGGGAAATGTATTTGGGCCTGTAGCCTATGATAGAGTACACTGTGATCTATGGTCGGTGTTGAGTTTGTAGAAGAGTAAGAAAATACATGTTTTTTTACTATGTTACACATTCTTCCCATTATGGAGAAGATTATGATTTGGGGGAAGATAAGCTTATCCATACCTATGGGTGGGCAATATCTATCAGTAGTCTATGGGGGTGGAAAAGTGACTGTATGGTTCTTTAAGGTGTATTTTGTTTAGGTTCTGTGCCAGAAACCCTAGTGAGGTCATCTCCACTAGACTGAGAGACATGCTCCACACCTTCATCCAGCACTACCAGGAACCATGGGAAGAGAACCGCAGCCTAGACAGAGGTGTGTGTGTGTCTGTGTGTATGCATGTGTTGATATATTGACATTAATGTGCACTTTTCAGTAACTTCCTGTTGTTTGTAGAGAGAGGAGTGAAGTTCTCCAGCCAGACAGAGGCTTTGTACTACAGGGTTCTAGAGGCTGTCATCAATCAAGAGAGGAAGAGGCTGGGAGCCAAAGACCTTTTAGTGAGTCCTCTGCCCTCTGCTGTGTACGAATGGAACTGCACTGTTTAGTGTCATTAAGCATTCACTTTACAATTCCCTCTGGGGGCACTGTTGTATTTTATTTATGTATTTTTTATTTAACCTTTATTTAACCTAAGCAAGGCAGTTAAGAACAAATTCTTATTTACAATGACGGCCTACCAAAAGGCAAAAGGCCTCCTGCGGGGACAGGGGCCTGGGATTAAAATAAATAAATACAATATAAATATCAGACAAAATGTTGTACAGACATGTATAGTATAGAGGTTGTCCTTGATGACTTGTTTCTTGGCAGGGCATTCTGGAGCATGATCTGTTCCAGCGCTCTCTAGTGGCCTGTTGTCTGGAGATGGTCAACTTCTCCCATCAGCCACCAGGCAGCTTCCCCCTGGTCATTGACATCTTTAGCCTGGCGCCATACGACTTCTACAAGGTAACATCTACACAAAACACCTGCAGTACATGTCATACTGTACTGTAACATCATAGGTTTTGTATAAAGGAGGTGGTTTCACGTGATAAGTAACCTTACCTGAAAACTGAAGCATTGTGTTAGCTCCTCAAGCTAATGCCTAGGCTTGGGCTCAGAGGGCTTACACAGTCTTGGGGCATACAGACGTCCTGGGTTCAAACACGTCTACTGTAATCTTAGTGATCTGTTTAGGTGCTGTTTAACCCTCTACTGTGTGTGGTGTGTGCCAGGTGATAGAGCTGGTGCTGCGGGCTGAGGAGGGCTTGCTGCCGGGTGTGGTCAGGCATCTGACCCATATAGAGGAGCAGGTCCTGGAGAGTCTGGCCTGGAGGAGAGACTCACCACTCTGGGACCAGATCAGAGCTGCTAAGGGACAGGGACAGCTGCCTGCATACCATCAGGTCAGTGGGCAACGGTTCAAATTCACCTGTTTGTCAACTGGGCAAAATACACAGTGCACCCTGTCAAAATATATAGAGCAACACCGCTGGCGCACTCGAAACACGTTGGTCTAATATGGCAGCATGGCGGCTGTCGTTCCATTAAAAAGAGGAAACAAAATGATCCCAAACTTGAGGTAACAGATGGTTCTATGTGTGTTCCAGGTGATGCTCCCCCAATACTCAGAGGACACAGACAAGATGGCCAAGATCCCTCCCACCCCTTCACACTTGACCTCAAGCCTTCTGAATGGGATCCATGGAAATGACCTGAACCCTCCGATTACCCACCATGAACGCTACAGCTCACCCCCTGCTGGCTCAAAGATGGCTGCTTGCCCTACCACACCAGTCAGCCCATCCCAGTCCTCCTCTGTCATTGTTACTGGACAGACTGTAGTCACCATGGCATCAGCCACTGTCACCACCAACAATGGCCAGTCAGTCACCATACCGGTTCGAGGTAAAGACTTTCCCTCAGATGAAACCCAATATGGCCATAGAAATGACAACTCTAATAGAATACTGACATAATGTAATACATCTTGTAATAAACATGTTATATACCTTGTTTACATATCACAACAACCAGTGCTCTTTGTTCAATTAAACCTCTTCCACACCCAGGCATTGCCAATGACCGGGGAGCCATCACATTTACCCTCAGTGTTGTGGGTCAGCCCATTCCTCCACAGCAAGTCTCCAGCACCTCTACCCAGCAGCCCCAGAACCCAGTCACACACAGACCTCAGAGTAAGGGCTCCATCTCACTGTTCCTCCGCAAGGTAGGCTTTACTCACAGATTTCTACATACCTGAGCTGGCCTGAATGCTATGAGCCTAGATATTTAGTTACAAGATCCACAAGACAAAGGCCATACTCCTTCCCTCTGTCTCAGGTCTACCACCTGGTGAGCATGCGTCTGAGGGACATCTGTGTTAAACTGGACATCTGTGAGGCGCTGCGGCTGAAGATCTGGACCTGCGTTGAACACTCCTTGGTCCACTGCACTGACCTCATGCTAGACCGACACCTGGACCAAATACTCATGTGTGCCATCTATGTCATGGCCAAGGTAGCACTATTTGCTTTTCCTCTAGAGTTTTTGCTATACTTCCTTAATGCAGATGGTTTTATGACTTGGGTGATCGACAGCAAGGCATTCAGCCTTCTATACTTCTTCAGCTGTGTATTGATGATAATAATGTATTATAATACCTTAATTTCCATGTTTATGCTGTGTGTTGCTTGTGCAGGTAACCAACGTTGACATGCCCTTCAAGCTCATCATGCAGTGCTACAAGACTCAGCCTCAAGCAAGCAACTGTGTAAGGAGATAAATGTTTTGCTTGCTTTTGTGTGTGTAAGTGAGTTAAATCCAGCTTGTTTGTTATTGTGTAGTTGATGAAGTCTGTATTGTCCTCCTGTCAGGTATTCAGAAGTGTTCTGATCTCAGGGAGAAACACCAAGACCTCACAAAACTCTCCTGGTGGATCCAACAGAGAAAACAGTTAGACAAATAGAAAAATACATACATTCACATGGATATGTTTGCATCATAATATGCATGAATTAACAAATAATTTAATGAAATAATTAAGTATTTAAACGGATAATTTTTGATGGTGATGCTGCTCTGTTTCCCAGTTGATGTAGACCCCAGCAGTAGCTTGCTTACATACCAGAGCCCTCCCACCCATCCTACAGGACCCAGAGCTCCCTGTAGACAGGACCAGGGGGAGAGAAGACACCTCATCTATTTCTACAACACCGTCTATGTCAAACAGATGAAAGACTTTGCCCTGCGCTACAACTCCAGCTCTCTGACCATAGCCGGGGTGAGGGGACATTTTCATATACTACCTAATGGAGTCAGTAGTCGTCATACACAATACGTAGGAAACAATTTACCAGTGGTCTCAGATATGTCCAAACTCTGGTATAATATCATGGGTACTTACAGGTCATCTGATCCTGTAATATAAGTAAGAGAAGTCCTTGAACAGATGCAGTGCATTGTTCCTAGGCCCAGTGCTATCATCATTGTCCAACAGAGGTTCTGACCACATTCGGATTATTTTTCCATGCACAGGTTGAAACCCCTCCCCTTTCACCATACCCCTGCCAGCGTATTGGATCCTTGCGCAGACTCCGCCCCTCCAACCACCATTCCCTCTACATCTCCCCCCACAAGCCCAGCACACACCCCTCCCCCTGCACTGGGGTCCTCTACATCTTCAGCAGAAGCCTCTCAAAGGTCAGAGGTTGGACATACCTCTCTAACCCTGCTAACGGTTCCCTAACTGACCCTCTTCTATACTTCCTGTCTGAAGCCTAACTAACATTACACATATTTTAACTTCAGTAACTGTGAAAAGCAAAAGGCCTAGTCATCGTGAATACACAGTACATAACTAGTCATGTGTGTTGCTAATCGTTGTATCCCACAGAGTCTGAGAGAGATCAGCGACATGATGAAGACATTTCAGTCACGCACCAGGAAGCGCTGTGCAGCCCAGCTGCAGGAGGATGGTGGGCCGCTTGCGAAGAGACCCTGTCAGGATAGACCGTCAAACTTGCAGAGAAAGCTCAGGGACTTCGACCAGGCACTGACGAGGGCCCAGAACCAGCAACAAGCCCAGACCAGGGCCAAGGCACAGCACCAGGCAACAGCACACAATGGGACGCATCGATGACTTCTCACTTTCTTTGACTTACCGTCATGCTTCATACTTCTTGCAGGTCTACACTCATTGGAAGAATATGGACAACAGACACTGATGATGGGAGAATGGATGCTGTGGATCTACAATGTTAGAAATGTTAGAAAGAATTGGCATCATTAGCACTCAGTGAAGTTCTCTTAGCAAACAATATTCATGATTAAAAAAGCTGATTTGTAATAATAATGAGGGTAATGTAATAATCTGAGGGTAACTAGGGCTCTGTATCAAATATCATATCATATACAGTATATATTCATCCTAAGGAAGCAGTAAAGGATTTGTGTTGGTACTGAGCACTGTGTACAGTTTGTGTTTGGTGAGAGGGAGGAGACAAGAGATGTCTCTCTCTGGAACATACAGTACGTAATTAGTTTACATTTTCAAGTTTAATTTGTCACATGCACAAGTACAGTGAAATGCTTAACTTGCAAGCCCGACTCAACAGTGCAGTATTCAAAATAAAAAAAGCATAACTAATTTAAAACAAATTAAACACAGATACAGTGGGGAGAACAAGTATTTGATACACTGCCGATTTTGCAGGTTTTCCTACTTACAAAGCATGTAGAGGTCTGTAATTTTTATCATAGGTACACTTCAACTGTGAGAGACAGAATCTAAAACAAAAATCCAGAAAATCACATTGTATGATTTTTAAGTAATTAATTTGCATTTTATTGCAAGACATAAGTATTTGATCACCTTCCAACCAGTAAGAATTCCGGCTCTCACAGACCTGTTAGTTTTTCTTTAAGAAGCCCTCCTGTTCTCCACTCATTACCTGTATTAACTGCACCTGTTTGAACTCATTACCTGTATAAAAGACACCTGTCCACACACTCAATCAAACAGACTCCAACCTCTCCACAATAGCCAAGACCAGAGAGCTGTGTAAGGACATCAGGGATAAAATTGTAGACCTGCACAAGGCTGGGATGGGCTACAGGACAATAGGCAAGCAGCTTGGTGAGAAGGCAACAACTGTTGGCGCAATTATTAGAAAATGGAAGAAGTTCAAGATGACGGTCAATCATCCTCGGTCTGGGGCTCCATGCAAGATCTCACCTCGTGGGGCATCAATGATCATGAGGAAGGTGAGGGATCAGCCCAGAACTACACGGCAGGACCTGGTCAATGACCTGAAGAGAGCTGGGACCACAGTCTCAAAGAAAACCATTAGTAACACACTATGCCGTCATGGATTAAAATACTGCAGCGCACGCAAGGTCCCCCTGCTCAAGCCAGGGCATGTCCAGGCCCGTCTGAAGTTTGCCAATGACCATCTGGATGATCCAGAGGAAGAATGGGAGAAGGTCATGTGGTCTGATGAGACAAAAATTGAGCTTTTTGGTCTAAACTCCACTCGACGTGTTTGGAGGAAGAAGAAGGATGAGTACAACCCCAAGAACACCATCCCAACCGTGAAGCATGGAGGTGGAAACATCATTCTTTGGGGATGCTTTTCTGCAAAGGGGACAGGACGACTGCACCGTATTGAGGGGAGGATGGATGGGGCCATGTATCGCGAGATCTTGGCCAACGACCTCCTTCCCTCAGTAAGAGCATTGAAGATGGGTCGTGGCTGGGTCTTCCAGCATGACAACGACCCGAAACACACAGCCAGGGAAACTAAGGAGTGGCTCCGTAAGAAGCATCTCAAGGTCCTGGAGTGGCCTAGCCAGTCTCCAGACCTGAACCCAATAGAAAATCTTTGGAGGGCGCTGAAAGTCCGTATTGCCCAGCGACAGCCCCGAAACCTGAAGGGTCTGGAGAAGGTCTGTATGGAGGAGTGGGACAAAATCCCTGCTGCAGTGTGTGCAAACCTGGTCAAGAACTCCAGGAAACGTATGATCTCTGTAATTGCAAACAAAGGTTTCTGTACCAAATATTAAGTTCTGCTTTTCTGATGTATCAAATACTTATGTCATGCAATAAAATGCTAATTAATTACTTAAAAATCATACAATGTGATTTTCTGGATTTTTGTTTTAGATTCCGTCTCTCACAGTTGAAGTGTACCTATGATAAATATTACAGACCTCTACATGCTTTGTAAGTAGGAAAACCTGCAAAATCGGCAGTGTATCAAATACTTGTTCTCCCCACTGTATATATATATATATATATATATATAAAAAAAAAAAACCACCTTTATTTAACCAGGTAGGCTAGTTGAGAACAAGTTCTCATTTACAACTGCGACCTGGCCAAGATATAAAGCATAGCAATTCGACACATACAACAACACAGAGTTACACATGGAATAAACAAAACATACAGTCAATAATACAGTAGAAAAATAAGTCTATATACAATGTGAGCAAATGAGGTGAGATAAGGGAGAAAAAGGCCATGGTGGCGAGGTAAAAACAATATAGCAAGTAAGACACTGGAATGGTAGATTTGCAGTGGAAGAATGTGCAAAGTAGAAATAGAAATAATGGGGTGAAAAGGAGCAAAATAAATAAATAAATACAGTAGGGGAAGAGGTATTTGTTTGGGCTAAATTATAGAAAGGCTATGTACAGGTGCAGTAATCTGTGAGCTGCTCTGACAGCTGGTGCTTAAAGCTAGTGAGGGAGATAAGTGTTTCCAGCTCAGAGATTTTTGCAGTTCGTTCTAGTCATTGGCAGCAGAGAACTGGAAGGAAAGACGACCAAAGGAGGAATTGGCTTTGGGGGTGACCAGTGAGATATTCCTGCTGGAGCGTGTGCTACGAGTGGGTGCTGCTATGGTGACCAGTGAGCTGAGATAAGGCGGGGCTTTACCTAGCAGAGACTTGTAGATAACCTGTAGCCAGTGGGTTTGGCGACGAGTATGCAGCGAGGGCCAACCAACGAGAGCGTACAGGTCACAATGGTGGGTAGTATATGGGGCTTTGGTGACAAAACGGATGGCACTGTGATAGACTGCATCCAGTTTGTTGAGTAGAGTGTTGGAGGCTATTTTATAGATGACATCACTGAAGTCGAGGATCGGTAGGATGGTCAGTTTTACGAGGGTATGTTTGGCAGCATGAGTGAAGGATGCTTTGTTGCGATATAGGAAGCCGAGTCTAGATTTAATTTTGGATTGGAGATGCTTCATGTGAGTCTGGAAGGAGAGTTTACAGTCTAACCAGACACCTAGGTATTTGTAGTTGTCCACGTATTCTAAGTCAGAGCCGTCCAGAGTAGTGATGCTGGACGGGCGAGCAGGTGTGAGCAGTGATCGGTTGAATAGCATGCATTTAGTTTTACTTGCGTTTAAGAGCAGTTGGAGGTCATGGAAGGAGAGTTGTATGGCATTGAAACTCGTCTGAAGGTTAGTTAACACAGTGTCCAAAGAGGGGCCAGAAGTATACAGAATGGTGTTGTCTGTGTAGAGGTGTATCAGAGAATCACCAGCAGCAAGAGCAACATCATTGATGTATACAGAGAAGAGAGTCGGCCCAAGGATTGAACCCTGTGGTACCCCCATAGAGACGGCCAGAGGTCCGGACAACAGGCCCTCCGATTTGACACACTGAACTCTATCAGAGAAGTAGTTGGTAAACCAGGCGAGGCAATCATTTGAGAAACCAAGGCTGTCGAGTCTGCCAATAAGAATGTGGTGATTGACAGAGTCGAAAGCCTTGGCCAGTTCGATGAATATGGCTGCGCAGTAATGTCTCTTATCGATGGCGGTTATGATGTCGTTTAGGACCTTGAGCGTGGCTGAGGTGCACCCATGACCAGCTCTGAAACCAGATTGCATAGCGGAGAAGGTACGGTGGGATTCGAAATGGTCGGTAATCTGTTTGTTAACTTGACCTTAGAAAGACAGGGTAGGATAGATATAGGTCTGTAGCAGTTTGGGTCTAGAGTGTCACCCCCTTTGAAGAGGGGGATGACCGCAGCAGCTTTCCAATCTTTGGGAATCTCAGACGATAAGAAAGAGAGGTTGAACAGGCTAATAATAGGGGTTGCAACAATTTCGGCAGATCATTTTAGAAAGAGAGGGTCCAGATTGTCTAGCCCGGCTGATTTGTAGGGGTCCAGATTTTGCAGCTCTTTCAGAACATCAGCTATCTGGATTTGAGTGAAGGAGAAATGGTGGGGGCTTTGGCGGGTTGCTGTGGAGGTGTGCCGGGCAGTTGACCGGGGTAGGGGTAGCCAGGTGGAAAGGTTGGCCAGCCGTAGAGAAATGCTTATTGAAATTCTCAATTATAGTGGATTTATTGGTGGTGACAGTGTTTCCTAGCCTCAGAGCAGTGGGCAGCTGGGAGGAGGTGCTCTTATTCTCCATGGACTTTACAGTGTCCCAGAACTTTTTTGAGTTAGTACTACAGGATGCAAATTTCAGTTTGAAAAAGCTAGCCTTAGCTTTCCTAACTGCCTGTGTATATTTGTTCCTAACTTCCCTGAAAAGTTGCATATCACGGGGGCTATTTGATGCTAATGCAGAACGCCACAGTATGTTTTTGTGCTGGTCAAGGGCAGTCAGGTTGGAGTGAACCAAGGACTATATCTATTTCTAGTTCTACATTTTTTGAATGGGGCATGCTTATTTAAGATGGTGAGGAAGGCACTTTTAAAGAATAGCCAGGCATCATCTACTGACGGGATGAGGTCAATGTCATTCCAAGATACCCCGGCCAGGTCGATTAGGAAGGCCTGCTCGCAGAAGTGTTTTAGGGAGCGTTTGACAGTGATGAGGGGTGGTCGTTTGGTCGCAGACCCATTTCGGATGCAGGCAATGAGGCAGTGATCGCTGAGATCTTGATTGAAAACAGCAGAGGTGTATTTGGAGGGCGAGTTAGTTAGGATGACATCTTTGAGGGTGGCCGTGTTTACGGATTTAGGGTTGTACCTGGTAGGTTCATTGATCATTTGTGTGAGATTGAGGGTATCAAGCTTAGATTGTAGGATGGCCGGGGTGTTAAGCATGTCCCAGTTTAGGTCACCTAGTAGCACGAGCTCATCTTCACATATGGTATCGAGGGCACAGCTGGGGGCAGAGGGAGGTCAATAGCAAGCGGCAACAGTGAGAGACGTTTCTGGAAGGGTGAATTTTTAGAAGTAGAAGCTCAAATTGTTTGGGTACAGACTTGGATAGTAATACAGAACTCTGCAGGCTATCTTTGCAGTAGATTGCAACACCGCCCCCTTTGGCAGTTCTATCTTGGCAGAAAATGTTATAGTTAACGATGGAGATTTCAGGGTTTTTGGTGGTTTTCCTAAGCCAGGATTCAGACACGACTAAGACATCCGGGTTGGCAGAGTGTGCTAAAGCAGTGAGTAAAACAAACTTAGGGAGGAGGCTTCTAATGTTAACATGCATGAAACCAAGGCTTTTACGGTTACAGAAGTCAACAAATGAGAGCACCAAGGGAGTGGGGCTAGGCACTGCAGGACCTGGATTAACCTCTACATCACCAGAGGAACAGAGGAGAAGTAGGATAAGGGTACGGCTAAATGCTATACGAACTGGCCGTCTAGCACGTTCGGAACAGAGAGTAAAAGGAGCAGGTTTCTGGGCTCGATAGCATAGATTCAAGGCATAGTGTACAGACAAAGGTAAGGTAGGATGTGAGTACATTGGAGGTATATAGGTGAGCCTTTTAAAATTATT
This sequence comes from Salvelinus alpinus, assembly GCF_045679555.1. Lineage (NCBI taxonomy): Eukaryota > Metazoa > Chordata > Actinopteri > Salmoniformes > Salmonidae > Salvelinus > Salvelinus alpinus. The sequence continues at coordinate 27,130,115 of NC_092090.1, forward strand.
ATACAGCGTAATGTATCTGTTAGGACCAGATGTTAGATAATATTCTGTTTAATTGGCACATTCTTTTCTCTACCAGTGTTGAATTTGTACTGGTCTGTGGTACAAATCCTTTACTTCTTTGTGTTGTGATGTTGGATAAACATATCTCTGTTTTTACATTTGTCTTGTAGCTTTTTGTGCTATGTTGCTCTGTCTATATGCTATGTCTTACTTGTCCTATGTTGATCTGCGTGTGCTCACTGCTCATTGATTGTCTGTATTGTAATTGTTTTTAATAACCTGCCCAGGGACTGCGGTTGAAAATTAGCCGGCCGGCTAAAACCGTCACTTTTACTGAAACGTTGATTAAACCTCTCTGGGATATGTGGGACGGTAGCGTCCCACTTGGCCAATAGCCAGAGAAAATGTAGAGCGCCAAATTAAAAAAATATATATAAAATCAAACTTTCATTAAATCACAAATGTAAGATACCAAATTAAAGCTACACTCGTTGTGAATCCAGCCACCATGTCAGATTTCAAAAAGGCTTTTCGGCAAAAGCATAAGATGCTATTATCTGATGATAGCACAACAGTAAACAAAGAGAGTGTAGCATATTTCAACACTGCAGGCACGACACAAAACGCAGAAATAAAATATAAATCATGCCTTACCTTTGACGAGATTCTTTTGTTGGCACTCCAATATGTCCCATAAACATCACAAATGGTCCTTTTGTTCTATTAATTCCGTCCATATATATCCAAATTGTCCATTTATTTGGCGCGGTTGCTCCAGAAAAAAACAGCTTCCAATTTGCGCAAAGTCATTACAAAATATCTCAAAAATTACCTCTAAACTTTGCCAAAACATTTCAAACTACTTTTGTAATACAACTTAAGGTATTTGTAAACGTTAATAATCGATCAAATTGAAGACGGGTCTATCTGTTTTCAATACAGGAGATCAACAAATTAACGCTACTTTTCTAGTCTTGCGCAACTCTCAAACAGTACACATGACGTTACATTGTTTCCAGGTGGTCTTACTTCTTCATTGCACAAAGGAATAACCTCAACCTATTTCCAAAGAGTGGTGACATCCAGTGGAAGCGGTAGGAACTGAAAACAGGGTGATTAGAAATCCAGTATTCCAATGAAAACTCATTGAACAGACAGTGACTTAAAAAAAAGAAAATAATTATGGTTAGTCCTCGGGGTTTTGCCTGCTACATAAGTTCTGTTATACTTACAGACATGATTCAAACAGTTTAAGAAACTTCAGAGTGTTTCCCATCCAAATCTACTAATAATATGCATATTTTATATTCTGGGGATGAGTAGAAGGAAGTTGAAATTGGGCACGCTATTTATCCAATAGTGAATTTGCTGCCCCCTATCCTAGAGACGTTTTAATGTGCACTGCCCCTGTAAAAATAAAATAAACTCAAACATCTCCTTACCCTACCGTCAACATTACCACAACATAGTGAGAGCCACTGTGGAAAAGAAACATAGCTCCATGTTGGATATTTTTGCACTCAGAGACAACAAGGTCATAAACAGAATGCGACATATCAGTCTTGGTATATTAGTCTCATGTTGATATAGTAAAATGGTTATTTTGTTAATTTTCAAAATGGCATATTTTGAAAAACATCCGAACAAATGGCCATTCACTTTTCATAGTGGGGAAAATAGTTTTCCATGACGGCCTAGTGATTGAGTAACAATACCCATACTGTTTATCAGTAACTATGTCCTGACACGCTATGGGAAGTTGATTCTTAACCCATGTTGCTTGGCAAGCAAATCACAATAATCCTCTAAGAACCAATCAACAAAGGCCTGTAAACTAAAACCCTGAGAGGCCATTAAAGAAAATAGAATCCCTAGAATGGGCAAGCCCTCAGACCCATTAACTTTAATCGGAATGTCCGTTCTAGGGATTATATTTCTATGGTTACACAGGAAACCAGGGGGACCTGCTTCCACAACAGTCCTGGAGGTTTTAAGGTAAAGTTCTGCTTGGTAATAACTTCAGACGCTTTTCAGACTTCATCAACAACCAACAACCTCAACAGGACGTCTGTTTTAATCAGTCTCCCACTGGACCGAACCATGGGATGCAACACCAGCAGGGATGCTGTCGTGGTGGACCCTTCTAAAAAGCCAGAGACCAGACCAGCGTCGGCCAGCTCAACCAGTAAGGCCACCGCTGAGGAGGCTAAAGAAACTACAGAGAAAGACAAAGATGAAACAGAAGGCATATCAAGCTGCGACTGACATCCATCTTTCTTCTTAATCCAAACTCCTCAAAGTAAGATATCTGTCATTCTGACAGTTAGCATAAAAGTATATCTCATCACCCAAATATGGACAAATACAATTATCTGTATGACGTTTTGGGTCACTTTCTTTATTCTATCAAATGGAAGTTAGCTATTCTAATGATTAAGCCATAAACAAGTTGAACAAATGATGACTATCCCATTGGGTAACACTATGATACAATCACCTCTATTACTTCTCTGTCTGTCTGTGGCTATTTGACATGACCAGATGTGATGTATAGCTAGTGAGATGGTCTCTCTATCTCTGCGTGCGTGCGTGCGTGCGTGCGTGCGTGCGTGTGTGTGTGTATGTACAAATTGGCCTGTCTGCAGGTAAAGGAAATGGTCTCTCTCTCTGCAGAGGAAGGCAATGCTGCACAACTGTACATCAACCCCTGTGTCATCTGGGACCAGACCAGCCACACACCCCGCTCCACTCTGTGATGTAACCTACCAGCCACACACCCCGCTCCACTCTGTGATGTAACCTACCAGCCACACACCCCGCTCCACTCTGTGATGTAACCTACCAGCCACACACCCCCACTCCACTCTGTGATGTAACCTACCAGCCACACACCCCGCTCCACTCTGTGATGGAACCTACCAGCCACACCCCCCCACTCCACTCTGTGATGTAACCTACCAGCCACACCTCCCCACTCCACTCTGTGATGTAACCTACCAGCCACACACCCCCACTCCACTCTGTGATGTAACCTACCAGCCACACACCCCACTCCACTCTGTGATGTAGACCTACCAGCCACACCCCCCGCTCCACTCTGTGATGTAACCTACCAGCCACACCCCCCCCACTCCACTCTGTGATGTAACCTACCAGCCACACACCCCACTCCACTCTGTGATGTAACCTACCAGCCACACCCCCCCCGCTCCACTCTGTGATGTAACCTACCAGCCACACACCCCGCTCCACTCTGTGATGTAACCTACCAGCCACACCCCCCGCTCCACTCTGTGATGTAACCTACCAGCCACACACCCCCACTCCACTCTGTGATGTAACCTACCAGCCACACCCCCCCCACTCCACTCTGTGATGTAACCTACCAGCCACACCCCCCCACTCCACTCTGTGATGTAACCTACCAGCCACACCTCCCCACTCCACTCTGTGATGTAACCTACCAGCCACACCTCCCCACTCCACTCTGTGATGTAACCTACCAGCCACACACCCCCCGCTCCACTCTGTGATGTAACCTACCAGCCACACACCCCCCGCTCCACTCTGTGATGTAACCTACCAGCCACACCCCCCACTCCACTCTGTGATGTAACCTACCAGCCACACACCCCCGCTCCACTCTGTGATGTAACCTACCAGCCACACCCCCCCCGCTCCACTCTGTGATGTAACCTACCAGCCACACCCCCCACTCCACTCTGTGATGTAACCTACCAGCCACACACCCCCACTCCACTCTGTGATGTAACCTACCAGCCACACCCCCCGCTCCACTCTGTGATGTAACCTACCAGCCACACACCCCCACTCCACTCTGTGATGTAACCTACCAGCCACAGGTTCCTTACTCTGTCTACTGTTGCTGGTCCAGAACACTCTCTCTCTCAATCTCTCAACTGGACCTTCAGTGTCCACAGTGCCATGTTTATATCCTGTTAATGTGCCAGTATTGTCATTGTAACAACAATGAGACATGGTAGTAAATGTACAGATTCAATCTGACTAATGTCCTTTATTGTTCTTACCTCCATCTCTATCTCACTCTCTATCACACACCTCTCTTCCAAGGTGGCAGTTACAATCAGTTATTTCAAAAGCTTCCAACCCTGCCGCAGGCTAAACCAAACAGCAGCCAAATCAGTAGGCTTTATAGGCAGTTTTTGTTGCAGCTGTACAGCATATTACTGATCACTCCAGCGGTCCTAGGCTCCAACACTACATAACACTGCATCAGGAAGCTGTTACAGCTCTGTGTTTGGGTAGACAGCAGCATGCTTGTTATTACCCGTAAAGGAAATGGTTCCCATAGATATAAATACTATATACTGCAATGCCTTTTTTTGCCACCAGGTGGCATGTAAACACAGCTGCAGTTATGTTTGTCACCACCAGGGTGCAGAAGTGATCCATCAGTATTTGGTGGGCTATCCAATGCCCTGGTCCATTTACTCAAGACATTTAATCTGAAATATATGTTGTAAATGTATTACCAGCGAGTGAATAGAGCTGGAAGGGAATAGCCATTTCACAAAGCCCATATCACAAATACCCATCACAGAGGAAGCGGGAAATTACATGAAAATATTACCATTATACAAATGGAAAGTGTGATTGAATAATGTGTTTGAGAAGATAAATGGAAAGCACTTTGTTAGAAAATGTGGTGCTAAATAGCTTTTTAATTTCAGATGTGGGATAAAAGAAAACACATTTTTACTCCATTTTCACTGGCAATTGATTAGTGGTTCCACACCTGCAGAGAGAAGGGCTCTTATCTTCTCATTATCAGTTAATTAATATGCATGCACACATGTCTATTATCTTTCCTCTGCCATTTAGCAGAATTGAGACATTGATGTTGTAATGGCCTTGGAATGGATGACTTCTCTCTCTGTTGCTTTATGGAGAAATAAGACACATGATTGACATTGTCTTTAATTGTTGTAAGAGACAATTTAATTAAAATAAAATAAAAAGGAAAAACAAATTCTTTACATCATATTCAATATGACATCACCATTCCCCTCTGGGAGGTGTATCTTTAAACACAGCAACTCTTATTTGATTGGCTGTATTTAAGTTAGCAGCTATTCTATGGTACTGTAGCTTTACGAAACAAGCCATTTGGTGCACTGTGTATACCTAAGAAAGAGATGTTTTGAAGAGTGATATGGAAATGTTTTACTTGAAAGACATACATAAGGGACTAAGATATTAAATTCCTCACTCTGCCAGGGTTTGGCTATTAGAGAATCCAATGCCTCACCCGTTGAAGCAAAACCTGGGTGAAAGTCAAATTAATTTATGTCCTGATCTTCAATGTTCCACTGCCATAAGTGCATATTGTATTATCAGTGAAATATGAAGTCCTATAGAAACTAGTCTGACTGGATATCTTTCCAGTTGTGCATAAATGGCCCTCAGCATATGTTCTGTATTATGCACATTACACAATGTCATTAGCTTTTTATCTTTATGGTTTGAGCCAAATTTCACATAGCAGTGGATGTTGTTATGGTTGATCGTATGATTGTACATTAGAATGATATACATGCTTCATGACTAAAACAAACATTATAGAGGATGATTATGTCACTAAACCATAGTGGTTCAGAAGTCTAGCTGTTGATAAGGGAATATTGTGAATATTAGGTTTAGAAACATCATTTTCAAACAGAGATGTGCCAACTAATAAAGGCTAGCCTGGCAGTCTAAAATGAAAAAGGGCATCTGAACACTACTCTGGGGTGTAATCTGCTCCTCTTGTAATGTGCCATTTATAAACTCAGCAAAAAAAGAAACCTCCCTTTTTCAGGACCTGTCTTTCAAAGAGAATTCGTAAAACTCCAGATAACTTCACAGATCTTCATTGTAAAGGGTTTAAACACGGTTTCCCATGCTTGTTCAATGAACCATAAACAATGAATGAACATGCACCTGTAGAAGGGTCGTTAAGACACGAACAGCTTACAGACGGTAGGCAATTAAGGTCACATATATGAAAACTTAGGACACTGAAGAGGCCTTTCTACTGACTCTGAAAAACACCAAAAGAAAGATGCCCAAGGTCCCTGCTCATCTGCGTGAATGTGCCTTAGGCATGCTGCAAGGAGGCATGAGGACTGCAGATGTGGCCAGGGCAATAAATTGCAATGTCCGTACTGTGAGACGCCTAAGACAGCGCTACAGGGAGACAGGACGGACAGCTGATCATCCTCGCAGTGGCAGACTACGTGTAACAACACCTGCACAGGATCGGTACATCCGAACATCACACCTGCGGGACAGGTACAGGATGGCAACAACAACTGCCCGAGTTACACCAGGAACGCACAATCCCTCCATCAGTGCTCAGACTGTCCACAATAGGCTGAGAGAGGCTGGACTGTGTAGGCCTGTTGTAAGGCAGGTCCTCACCAGACATCATCGGCAACAACGTCGCCTATGGGCACAAACCCACCATCGCTGGACCAGACAGGACTGGCAAAAAGTGCTCTTCACTGATGAGTCGCGGTTTTGTCTCACCAGGGGTGATGGTCGGATTCGCGCTTATCGTCGAAGGAATGAGCGTTACACCGAGGCCTGTACTCTGGAGCGGGATTGATTTGGAGGTGGAGGGTCGTCATGGTCTGGGGCGGTGTGTCACAGCATCATCGGACTGAGCTTGTTGTCATTGCAGGCAATCTCAATGCTGTGCGTTACAGGGAAGACATCCTCCTCCCTCATGTGGTACCCTTCCTGCAGGCTCATCCTGACATGACCCTGCAGCATGACAATGACACCAGCCATACTGCTCGTTCTGTGCGTGATTTCCTGTAAGATAGGAATGTCAGTGTTCTGCCATGGCCAGCGAAGAGCCCGGATCTCCATCCCATTGAGCACGTCTGGGACCTGTTGGATCGGAGGGTGAGGGCTAGGGCCATTCCCCCCAGAAATGTCTGGGAACTTGCAGGTGCCTTGGTGGAAGAGCGGGGTAACATCTCACAGCAAGAACTGGCAAATCTGATGCAGTCCATGAGGAGGAGATACACTGCAGTACTTAATGCAGCTGGTGGCCACACCAGATACTGACTGTTACTTTTGATTTTAACTCCCCCTTTGTTCAGGGACACATTATTCTATTTCTGTTAGTCACATGTCCGTGGAACTTGTTCAGTTTATGTCTCAGTTGCTGAATCTTATGTTCATACAAATAAGTACAAATATTTTTTTTTTTACTGAGTTTATGATTAGTATAATGGTCTGTCATTAGAATAAGTATTCATGTTATTTCCTGCAAGCCACTCTTTAAAGATGTGTTCTTCACAGGCCTCGTTTGTGAATATATGATCAGAACCCTGACAGACAGAGAGCATCTTTAATCTTTCTCTGGCCTTGAAGAATGTCACTGATCTCCCTGTAACTGCAGGGAGCGGCGCTGATCAAATCCACATTGTGTGCGTGTGCGTGTGCGTGTGCGTGTGCGTGTGCGTGTGCGTGTGGATCACATCTACTGTTTGTTTATGGGGACTTTATTTCACTATGAAATCACCCAGATATTCATAATTGCTTGTCAAAGCCATCTGTTCTGAAGTGTCACAGTGGTTCCTTTGGAGTGGCCTGTTCACATCACCAGTTGATTGAGCGCAAAAAAAACAGATGTGTGCCAAGAGGTCAACTTTCATTTAAAGACAAGTCAGATACAGCGTTTTCCCCCTTTTTTGTGATTCTGGAAGCGTATGTATACACCCCAAATGCTGTCTGTATTATCTAGGAGCTGGAGACTGAGATGTAAGCATTAGGTTTCTGCCTTACAGAATGGGGACGTTTGGAACATTTCTGTTTTTCTGAGTCTGATCTTTATTTGGTCTGCACGGTGGAAGGATGGTATTCAGAACAAACTCTGACTCATTTTACGTGGAATTTCTACCAACGAATAAGTAAACAACTGTTAACAGAAGCTAATACTTCTAAGTGGTTGTGTCATACTTTCTCTGACTATACACAAATAAAACCTGTATGAATCCCTCATATACTGCAGTGCATGCTCTACCTGATAATGGTGTTTAGCCCCTTTGAATCCACAGCACTTAATTTTTCTGCTCTCTCTCTCCCCCGTCTCTCCTCTCTCTCTTTCTCTCTCTCTCTCTCTCTCTCTCTCTCTCTCTCCCCCTCTCTCTCCTCTCTCTCTCGCACGCTCTCTCTCTCTCTCTCCCCCACCGTCTCTCCTCTCTCTCTCTCTCTCTCTCGCACGCTCTCTCTCTCTCTCTCCCCCACCGTCTCTCCTCTCTCTCTCTCTCTCGCACGCTCTCTCTCTCTCTCTCCCCCACCGTCTCTCCTCTCTCTCTTTCTCTCTCTCTCTCTCTCTCCCCCGTCTCTCCTCTCTCTCTCGCACCGTCTCTCCTCTCTCTCTCTCTCTCTCGCACGCACGCTCTCTCTCTCTCTCTCTCTCTCTCTCTCTCTCTCTCTCTCTCTCTCTCTCTCTCTCTCTCTGTTTCTAAAGTAATAGTAGAAAAGGAAAGGTCACCATGGAGATGACAAAGAAAATCCCTGCTAGAGACAACACTTAAAGCTAGCTGGTGATTCATCAGCTTTAATGCAGTCCATTAGACACTGCTGTTAGTGGACAATGAACAATCGGAACTAGACTAAGTTTATTTGCACAGAACATATTTGAGTTTTTTTGAGAAGAAGCCATGGACAGTCAGTGCTGTTTAATGGAGCTTGTGTCCAGAAGGTAATTTCTTTAGACTTCAGAGAAATGGGGCCTGAGACCCTGAGTGAGTGAACTTATTCACTTCACAGGTATATCCTCAGAGGTATAACCTACTATATCCTACAGTATCCAGGCAAAGTCAACCTCAAAATTAATCATATCGCTGATCTTACCATTAGGTTTTCGTTAAATGTCATGCCAATGAAACGTCTGTAGGACATCGCAAATAGATTATGAGTGAGTAGAAATCCTGAAGGCAGATAAGATTTAGCCTGAGAAAAAGGTCAGGTAGCTGGAGGAAGGCTCGGACATATGGATTAAGATAACTTGATTATTCTGGATAGGAAACACAAGAAGACATGTTGTTTTTGTTACATATTTCAAGGTACCATGTTGATATGGTTCACTGTAGGTACGCTGTTATCAATGTTGTCTGTGGTAAAGACTAGTATGTGCTATAGAAATTTTACCTACATAGCATCCATTTTTGCACAACACATACACCCCTATGAGTACATGATGTAAAAAGTAGTATTGTGCTCACTGGGATAATTCTAATCCATTTGTTTTAACCATTGGCTCATGATTATAGCAAGGCGTCTGGGCTCATTTGAGGTTTACATTTACTAGGCCCTACTTACACTCTTTACACAGTTGTTTACTCTATTCTGAGAACAGAGTGGACATTGTGAATCACGTTGTGTTGTAGATGTTTCTGTTTCTATCAAGCATGTTGTTGAGCCTGATGTTCTTTAAGGTGAGGGTTGGATTGTGAGTGAGGGGCTGAGGCCGAGGCAGGCAGCTGCTGTGTAATTATGGGAGACCCAGTGAAGTACAATACAAAAGCTACAGCGGCAGGTGTAGCTATTCATCTTTCCACATCTGTTTTGATTGGTGCAGTGTGCGAGGGTAGAGAGAGAAAGTCCTTTCAAAGCAAATGGAGAAAAATAGGAAAATGTAGTCTAAATGTCATTCATTCAGCACCAGTGTCGAGGTGACCTTCAAGAGAATCATCTCTCCCTTTTGGAAATGCGGACAAGTGGATTCTGCAAAATATCAAATTTGATAAGAAAGGGAGTCCACGTGATGGAGCCTTGATGGTGAGCAGAATATGGCTGATATGGGGGAGGTGAACTGGTTCTGGAGCTGCTCTATGGTTTAACAGTCTGTTCTGTTCTCTGGTCATGACCATCGGAATGTTTTACTATGTTCATTTGCACAAATAGAAGGACAATTTGTACACATTTAAAAAAACAACAACAACCTAATGTGCAGGAGGCGGAAAAAAGCAGAAAAATTGTTTCCCTAAGTGTTAGGCCATACATTACTGTTACAGGAGCATACTGCATATCTCCCTACATCATAAATGACTACGTATGTCAAAGGGTTGTTGTGTTCGATGTGCCTTGAGAGAGTGCTGTCATCTCACTGTATGCCGTGCAATATTTGTTATGATAGAGTTTGATTATGTGATATGATGATTTGGAGTTCCTTTTACCACATTATGAAGCGAGTCCTTGACGGATCTACATGGACATACATTGATTTGTATTAGAATATGCCATGTATTTTATTGTCTATTCACTGAAAAACAAACTACTCATATGTAACCATTCATATCACGGATTTAACACTTATAGCTTTCACCATGACAACTGGCCAAGGCCAACCATCAGGGAACATTACTGAGGCATTTAGATAATGGTTTCCTTGTAGACATCCAAGATGAGGGGAAGCAACCTAATAGCATTTCTACTGCTTCATGTGTCATCATGCCAAAGAAACAGCACAGCATGGTCTGTGGAAGAAAAATAAACTATAGGATTGCAGTCATCATCGTGTTTGTATAACTCCTATTCATGGTTAGATCTTTGTGCTTGTATATTAATATGTTTAGATTTGTGTTTAGTTTGATAGGATTATGACTAGAGCTGGAAGGCTGAAGGGAGCTGGCTGTATATTAGAGTGCATGTTTGTTTGTTTGTCTGCAGATTCAAGATAACAAGCCTGGGCCTCTCTTCATGACGGGGCGCTGGCTGCTGGGTCTGACCTCATCTCAGTGAAAATAATTAGAGCTACTCCTGTCTGTCTGTCTGTCTGTCTGTCTGTCTGTCTGTCTGTCTGTCTGTCTGTCTGTCTGTCTGTCTGTCTGTCTGTCTGTCTGTCTGTCTGTCTGTCTGTCTGTCTGTCTGTCTGTCTGTCTGTCTGTCTGTCTGTCTGTCTGTCTGTCTGTCTGTCTGTCTGTCTGTCTGTCTGTCTGTCTGTCTGTCTGTCTGTCTGTCTGTCTGTCTGTCTGTCTGTCTGTCTGTCTGTCTGTCTGTCTGTCTGTCTGTCTGTCTGTCTGTCTGTCTGTCTGTCTGTCTGTCTGTCTGTCTGTCTGTCTGTCTGTCTGTCTGTCTGTCTGTCTGTCTGTCTGTCTGTCTGTCTGTCTGTCTGTCTGTCTGTCTGTCTGTCTGTCTGTCTGTCTGTCTGTCTGTCTGTCTGTCTGTCTGTCTGTCTGTGTGTCTGTGTGTGTTCTGAATGCCCCACTCCCAGCTGCAACCCTAAACACAGAGAAGTCACTGTTCTACAACTATTAGTCCCCCTCAATATTTATGTGTCCGCTTCAGGAAAATAGTTATTAATGGGAGCGCTAAATACAAACCAAGCCCGTGGCCCGTCAACCGATAACTACAAATACAGTGAGATTATTCATAAGAGGGGGCATGGATCTGATTGCATGTGAAGGGCCTGATAGATTTTCTACAAGCTGTAGGTTACACAGGCGGTGTGGTTCACGTCCCAAATGGCACCCTATTCCCTTTATAGCGCAATACGTTTGACTAGGGCCCATAGGGCTCTTGTCAAAAGTAGTGCACTATATTTGGTTACTACATGATTCCATATGTGTTATTTCATAGTTTTGATGTCTTCATTATTATTCTACGATTTAGAAAATAGTAAAAATAAAGAAAAACCCTTGAATGAGTAGTTGTGTCCAAACTTTTGACTGGTACTGTATATATTTCTAAATACAAACTAGCTCTGAAATAAGTGAAACTTGACAAATGATCCACTTTTCAACCCCCACTGTTCAACCTCCTATTCATCATCTCCAGCACCAAACCAGTGTCTACATGTAAAAACAGTGCATTTCTATTTCTATCTGTGGTTCAAAAGATAAAAAGAAACGTCCTAAAAAAAATGCTTCCCTGTGACATCACAGAGTAGGATTAAAAGTAAAAGACTGTGATCATCAAAACCTGCAATGACTTTCTAGCCCAAAGGAGGGTATGTTCTTGCTCCCCACATCCCCGCAAATCTCATAGTGTTTGTAAATCACAGTTTTTAAAAATGTTTAAACATTAGATGATGTCATAGGGTAAAACTTTTAATTAACATTTTTCTACAAAACGTAGAAATGTGCCGTTTCTGTGCTGGAGATATTGAAAATATGGTGGAGTTGCCCTTTAAATTCTTGTGCAACATCATCGGTAAGCTAGAGGCATCGTCTTTCATTTGAATTTCCGCTCTTGTGGGCGTGTGCATTGACCCTTTTTTGCACTAACTCTCTTGCACTGACTCTATGCACAAACACTGGACTCACCCACACACTCACACATACTTACACTGACAACCCAACACATACATACACACACATAACATGCGCATGATTACCCCATCTTTGTACACCACACATACAATTATCTTTAAGGTCCCTCAGTCGGGTAGTGAATTTCAAGCACAGTTTCAGCCACAAAGACCAGGAAGGTTTTCCAATGCCTCACAAAGAAGAGCACCTATTGGTAGATGGGTAAAAAAACAAACAGATACTGAATATCCCTTTGAGCAAACCTGCTTTCCAAAAGACACTGGAAGACAAATTCACCTTTCAGCAGGACAATAACCTAACACTCAAGGCCAAATCTACACTGGAGTTGCAATCAGACAGTGAATGTTGCTGAGTGGCCGAGTTACAGTTTTGACTTAAATCTTCTTGAAAATCTATGGCAAGACATGAACATGGTTGTCTAGCAATGATCAACAACCAATCTGACTGTCACGTTCCTGACCTGTTTTCTCTTGTTTTGTATGTGTTTATTGGTCAGGGCGTGAGCGGGGTGGGCATTTCTATGTGTTGTGTTTCTATGTTGGGTTAAAGGGTTGCCTGGTATGGCTCTCAATTAGAGGCAGGTGTTTGGCATTTCCTCTGATTGAGAGTCATATTAAGGTAGGTTGTTCTCAATGTTTGTTTGTGGGTGATTGTCTCCTGTGTCTTTCGTGTCTGTGTATGTGCACCACACGGGACTGTCTTGGCTGTTCGTTCGTTTGATGTAGTCTGTTCCTGTTCGTGAGTTCTGCGTGTAGTTATGTAAGTTCCATGTTCAGGTCTGTCTACGTCGTGTTTGTTATTTTGTAATTTCCAAGTGTTTTCGTATTTCGTCTTCGTGTTTCAATAAATATCATTTATGTCTAATTACCTCGCTGCGTATTGGTCCACCGATCCTTCTCTCCTCTCCTCGTCCGAGGAGGAGGAGGAAGACGACAGCCGTAACAGAATCACCCATCTAACTAGGACCAAGCGGCGGGGGAGAGCTCAACAGAGCAACCAGGACTCATGGACATGGGAGGAGATCCTGGACGGCAAAGGACCCTGGGCTCAGCCAGGGGAATATCGCCGTCCCAAGGCGGAGCTGGAGGCAGCGAAGGCAGAGAGGCGCTGGTATGAGGAGGCAGCGCGGCGACGCGGTTGGGAGCCCGAGAGTCAGACCCAAAAATTTCTTGGGGGGGGGGGCACACGAGGAGTGTGGCAAAGCCGGGTAGGATACCTGAGCCAACTCCCCGTGCTTACCGTGGAGTGAGAGGGCGTCGTACTGGTCAGACACCGTGTTATGCGGTAAAGCGCACGGTGTCCCCAGTACGCGTGCTTAGCCCAGTGCGGGCTATTCCACCTTGCCGCACTGGGAGGGCTAGGTTGGGCATCGAGCCGGATGTCATGAAGCCGGCCCAACGTATCTGGCCTCCAGTACGTCTCCTCGGGCCGGCGTACATGGCACCAGCCTTACAGGTGGTGTCCCCGGTTCGCCTGCATAGCCCAGTGCGGGTTATTCCACCTCGCCGCACTGGCAGGGCTACGGGGACCATTCAACCTGGTAAGGTTGGGGAGGCTTGGTGCTCAAGAGCACGTGTCCTCCTTCACGGTCCGGTATACCCGGTGCCACCTCCAAGTACCAGTCCACCGGTGGCAGCCCCCCGCACCAGGCTGTCTCTCCGGGTTCTCTCTCCAGCTGCTCCCACCTGTCCAGCGCTGTCAGAGCTTTCCTCCTCTCCAGCGCAGCCAGTGCCTATACCACGCACCAGGCTGTCTCTCCGTCTCCTCCCTACAGGTGTGCCCGTCTGCCCAGCGGCGCCTGAACTGCCCGTCTGCCCAGCGGCGCCTGAACTGCCCGTCTGCCCAGCGGCGCCTGAACTGCCAGTCTGCCCAACGCCGCATGAACTGCTCGTCTGGACTGAGCCGTCGTCCAGCCAGGACCAGCCAGAGCCGTCCAGCCAGGACCAGCCAGAGCCGTCCAGCCAGGACCAGCCAGAGCCGTCCAGCCAGGACCAGCCAGAGCCGTCCAGCCAGGACCTGCCAGAGCCGTCCAGCCAGGACCTGCCAGAGCCGTCCAGCCAGGACCTGCCAGAGCCGTCCAGCCAGGACCTGCCAGAGCCGTCCAGCCAGGACCAGCCAGAGCCGTCCAGCCAGGACCTGCCAGAGCCGTCCAGCCAGGACCTGCCAGAGCCGTCCAGCCAGGACCTGCCAGAGTCCCTCAGCCAGGACCTGCCAGAGTCCCTCAGCCAGGACCTGCCAGAGTCCCTCAGCCAGGACCTGCCAGAGTCCCTCAGCCAGGACCTGCCAGAGTCCCTCAGCCAGGACCTGCCAGAGTCCCTCAGCCCGGAGCTGCCGCCCCTTATCCCGGAGCTGCCCCTTATCCCGGTGCTGCCCCTTATCCCGGTGCTGGCCCTTATCCCGGTGCTGCCCCTTCATTTAGGTGGGTTTAGTTGGAGGGTGGTCATTGGGAGGGGGATACAGAAGCGGGGAGTGACTATGGTGGTGTGGGGACAGCGTCCGGAGCCTGAGCCACCACCGTGGTCAGATGCCCACCCAGACCCTCCCCTAGACTTTGTGCTGGTGCGCCCGGCGTTCGCACCTTAAGGGGGGGGGGTTATGTCACGTTCCTGACCTGTTTTCTCTTGTTTTGTATGTGTTTATTGGTCAGGGCGTGAGCGGGGTGGGCATTTCTATGTGTTGTGTTTCTATGTTGGGTTAAAGGGTTGCCTGGTATGGCTCTCAATTAGAGGCAGGTGTTTGGCATTTCCTCTGATTGAGAGTCATATTAAGGTAGGTTGTTCTCAATGTTTGTTTGTGGGTGATTGTCTCCTGTGTCTTTCGTGTCTGTGTATGTGCACCACACGGGACTGTCTTGGCTGTTCGTTCGTTTGATGTAGTCTGTTCCTGTTCGTGAGTTCTGCGTGTAGTTATGTAAGTTCCATGTTCAGGTCTGTCTACGTCGTGTTTGTTATTTTGTAATTTCCAAGTGTTTTCGTATTTCGTCTTCGTGTTTCAATAAATATCATTTATGTCTAATTACCTCGCTGCGTATTGGTCCACCGATCCTTCTCTCCTCTCCTCGTCCGAGGAGGAGGAGGAAGACGACAGCCGTAACACTGACAGAGCTTGAAGAATTTTGAAAAAGACTCACAGCTGTAATCGCTGCCAAAGGTGATTCTAACATGCACTGACTCAGGGGGTTAAATACTTATCTAATGAAGTCATATTAGTGTTTTATATTGCATTTATCTTTTTTTTATTTGTATAATTTTTCTTGTATTTTGACATTACAGAGTGTTTTGTGTAGATGCATTTTTATTTTATTCCAATTTGTAAAAAACTATTTTGGGGAGAAAGTCAAGGGGTGTGAATACTTTCTGAAGGCATTTGTAGCCATGTTATTTTAACTCATTATTGTTATTTGTTATTGTAACGCTCAAAGAGTGAATGGGTGTGGAGTGAAAAGGGAAAAAGGGATCGGTGGCAGCTAGTAGACCGGTGACAACGACCGCCGAGCGCCACCCGAACGGGAAGGGGAGCCACCTTCGGTGATATTCGTGACAGTACCCCCCCCCCGACGCGCGGCTCCCGCAGCGCGCCAACACCGGCCTCGGGGACGACCCGGGGGCCGAGGCGCAGGGCGATCCGAATGGAGGCGATGGAACTCCCTCAGCATAGATGGATCCAATATGTCCCCCACCGGGACCCAGCACCTCTCCTCCGGCCCGTACCCCTCCCAGTCCACGAGGTACTGCAGGCCCCTCACCCGGCGTCTCGAGTCCAGAATGGCCCGTATCGTGTACGCCGGGGACCCCTCGATGTCCAGAGGGGGCGGAGGGACCTCCGGAACCTCACCTTCCTGCATGGGACCAGCTACCACCGGCCTGAGGAGAGACACATGAAACGAAGGGTTAATACGATAATACGAAGGAAGTAATAATCGATAACAAACCTTGTTTATTCACCTCAGGACTTTAAATGGCCCCACACACTGCGGACCCAGCTTCCGGCAGGGCAAGCGGAGGGGCAGGTTTCGGGTCGAGAGCCAGACCCAGTTCCCCGGTGCGAACACGGGGGCCTCACTGCGGTGACGGTCAGCGCTCCTCTTCTGCCGTCCACTCGCCTGACGTAATGACTCCTGGACGGCCCTCCAGGTCTCCTTAGAGCGCTGCACCCACTGCACCCACCGCAGGAGCCTCGGTCTGGCTCTGATGCCATGGTGCCAGGACCGGCTGGTACCCCAACACGCACTGAAACGGTGACATGTTGGTAGAGTAGTTGCTTAGTGAGTTCTGGGCCATGTCAGCCCAGGGGATGTATCTCGCCCACTCCCCTGGTCGGTCCTGGCAATACGACCGCAGAAACCTACCCACCTCCGGGTTCACTCTCTCCACCTGCCCATTACTCTCCGGGTGATACCCCGAGGTCAGGCTGACCGAGACCCCCAGATGTTCCATAAACGCCCTCCACACTCGGGAGGTAAACTGGGGACCCCGATCAGAAACGATGTCCTCGGGCACCCCGTAGTGCCGGAAGACATGGGTGAAAAGAGCCTCCGCAGTCTGTAGGGCCGTAGGGAGACCGGGCAACGGGATAAGACGGCAGGACTTCGAGAACCGATCCACAACGACCAGGATCGCCGTGTTTCCCTGAGACGGGGGAAGGTCAGTGAGAAAGTCCACCGATAGATGGGACCACGGCCGTTGTGGAACGGGGAGGGGTTGTTACTTCCCTCGTGGCAAGTGCCTAGGAGCCTTACTCTGAGCGCACACCGAACAGGAGGAGACATAGAATTGCACGTCCCTCACTAAGGTGCGACACCAGTACTTCCCCCTAAGACCTCGCACTGTCCTCGAAATACCCGGGTGACCTGACGAGGGTAGACTATGAGCCCATCGAATCAATTGATCATGAACAGCGAGCGGCATGTACCTACGACCCTTCGGACACTGTGGAGGCGCAGGTTCCTCCCTTAGCGCCCGCTCGATGTCCACGTCCACCTCCCATACTACCGGTGCCACCAGCCTAGCCGCCGGAATGATGGGAGTAGGATTGATGGACCGGTCCTCAGTGTCGTAGAGACGGGACAGCGCGTCGGCCCTAGTGTTGAGGGAACCTGGCCGATACGAGATCGTAAATCGAAATCTAGTGAAATACATGGCCCACCTTGCCTGACGAGGATTCAGTCTCCTAGCTGCTCGGATATACTCCAGGTTACGGTGGTCAGTCCAGATGAGGAAAGGGTGCTTAGCCCCCTCAAGCCAGTGTCTCCACACTTTCAGGGCCTTAACCATAGCCAACAACTCCCTGTCCCCCACATCATAGTTTTGCTCCGCCGGCCCGAGCTTCTTCGAAAAAAAAGCACAGGGGCGGAGCTTCGGTGGCGTACCCGAGCGCTGTGAAAGCACGGCTCCAACCCCAGCCTCGGATGCGTCCACCTCTACTATGAACGCCAAAGAAGGGTCCGGATGCGCCAACACTGGCGCGTCGGTGAACAGCGCCTTCAAACGACGGAAAGCTCCGTCCGTCTCTGCTGACCACTGCAAACGCACCGGCTCCCCCTTCAGCAGTGAGGTAATGAGAGCCGCTACCTGGCCAAAACCCCGGATAAACCTCCGGTAGTAATTCGCAAACCCTAAGAACCGCTGCACCTCTTTTACCGTGGTCGGAGTCGGCCAATTACGCACGGCCTTGACGTGGTCACACTCCATCACCACCCCAGAGGTGGAAATGCGATAACCCAGGAAGGAAACGGCTCGTTTGGAAAACTCACATTTCTCCGCCTTCACGTACAGGTCATGCTCCAGCAGTCGCCCAAGAACCTTGTGCACCAGAGACACATGCGCGGCGCGTGTGCCGGAGTAGATCAAAGATATCGTCAATATACACCACCACACCCTGTCCGTGCAGGTCTCTGAGAATCTCGTTGACGAAGGACTGAAAGATGGCTGGAGCCTTCTTTAACCCGTACAGCATGACGAGGTACTCATAATGGCCAGATGTGGTACTAAACGCGGTTTTCCACTCATCTCCCTCCCGAATACGCCCCGTGAAGTGATTCCACCGCCGTAGTGATGAGAGGTAGTGGGTAACTAAAACCCACAGTGATAGAATTGAGACCTCGATAATCAATACACGGACGCAAACCACCCTCCTTTTTTCTTCACAAAAAATAAACTTGACTAGAGCTGGAAGGCTGAAGGGAGCTGGCTGTATATTAGAGTGCATGTTTGTTTGTTTGTCTGCAGATTCAAGATAACAAGCCTGGGCCTCTCTTCATGACTGGGCGCTGGCTGCTGGGTCTGACCTCATCTCAGTGAAAATAATTAGAGCTACTCCTGTCTGTCTGTCTGTCTGTCTGTCTGTCTGTCTGTCTGTCTGTCTGTCTGTCTGTCTGTCTGTCTGTCTGTCTGTCTAATAATTCATAATTGATATGTTAGATTCATGTCTCTATCTCGACCTAAAATCTAAGTTAAAGAATAAATCAAATCAAATCAAACTTAAATCCACTTTAAATAACGTTTTATTTTATCTGGTTCTTTAATAACTTAGATTTTTGGTTGAGACGTGAATCTAACATATACATTCTTAAATTCTAGATTAAATTTGATCTCAAACAAAGCTTGAAACCCTAGGCCTTGTTAATTTTGTTAATTGTACATTTTTTGTTGAATCCTGGCTTGAAATGAAACAATAGCTGTTGATTATTTTGAAAATGCTATATAGTCCTAAATAGCATCATTGATGATATATGAGTGGTAAAGTATGGTCACATTTCATTTGCTCTGTTAAACCTTCCCTTTGGAATGACTTAACAGCAACAGTGAATCTATTTAGTGGAGATCTCTCAACACACATTCTCACGATAGGATGGGGTAATAGTCAGAGACAAATATCAGAGCTAATAAGGGCTGGGCTTGGTTGAATCTCTGGATGGGAGACCAAAGGGATAGCTGTATATAGATCAATCATCCAGTAGGAGGTGCTGCCCAGCCTTTAGTTGTTTTCTGATAGTGGATATAAAACGTTGGAGATCTGATGTTGTTTCAGGTACAAAATCAACATATTTTATGTTTTGTCTATGTTGAAAATTTGTAACCATGATGACATAATCCTGTGGTTGAAATTTCACCCTCAAAACTATTGTTTACGTTGATGACTTTTTGCAAATCCAATGTATTTTACACAGAAATTCCACATCACAATATGTTGATATATTCTGTTAAAACAACGTTGATTCAACCATGGGCAGTGTGTAGGTGTGTGTGTGTGTTGTGATAATCTCTCTGTAGCTTCCTGTTGTTGAATGCTAACTGTGATCTCTGGGCGAAGAGAGAGAGCAAAAGAGAGCAAGAGAGAGACATGTTTTCCGTGCCAATAAAGCCCTTTGAATTTAATTGAGAACCAGAAAGAGAGTCAGAGAGATAGAGCCAGAGAGAGAGAATGAGAGAGAGGGAAATATATATATATATATACACTACAGTTCAAAAGTTTGGGGTCACTTAGAAATGTCCTTGTTTTGAAAGAAAAGCAAATTTGTTGTCCATTAAAATAACATCAAATTGATCAGAAATACAGTGTAGACATTGTTAATGTTGTAAATGGCTATTGTAGCTGGAAACAGCAGATTTTTTATGGAATATCTACTTACATAGGCGTACAGAGGCCCATTATCAGCAACCATCCCTCCTGTGTTCCAATGGCACATTGTGTTAGCTAATCCAAGTTTATAATTTTAAAAGGCTAATTGACCATTAGAAAATCCTTTCGAAATTATGTTAGCACAGCTGAAAACTGTTATGCTGATTAAAGAACCAATAAAACTGGCCTTCTTTAGACTAGTTGAGTATCTGGAGCATCAGCATTTGTGGGTTCGATTACAGACTCAAAATGGCCAGAAGTAAAGAACTTTCTTCTGAAACTCGACAGTCTATTCTTGTTCTGAGAAGTGAAGGCTATTCCACGCGAGAAATTGCCAAGAAACTGAAGATTTCGTACAATGCTGTGTACTACTCCCTTCACTGAACAGCGCAAACTGGCTCTAACCAGAATAGAAAGAGGAGTGGGAGGCCCTGGTGCACAACTGAGCAAGAGGACAAGTACATTAGAGTGTCTAGTTTGAGAAACAGACGCCTCACAAGTCCTCAACTGGCAGCTTCATTAAATAGTACCCGCAAAACACCAGTCTCAACATCAACAGTGAAGAGGCGACTCCGGGATGCTGGCCTTCTAGGCAGAGTTCCTCTGTCCAGTGTCTGTATTCTTTTGCCTATCTAAATCTTTTATTTTTATTGGCCAGTCTGAGGTATGGCTTTTTCTTTGCAACTCTGCCTAGAAGGCCAGCATCCCGGAGTCGCCTTTTCACTGTTGACGTTGAGATTGGTGTTTTGAGGGTACTATTTAATGAAGGACATTTCTAAATGACCCCAAACTTTTGAATGGTGGTGTGTGTATATACACTGCTCAAAAAAATAAAGGGAACACTTAAACAACACAATGTAACTCCAAGTCAATCACACTTCTGTGAAATCAAACTGTCCACTTAGGAAGCAACACTGATTGACAATAAATTTCACATGCTGTTGTGCAAATGGAATAGACAACAGGTGGAAATGATAGGCAATTAGCAAGACACCCCCAATAAAGGACTGGTTCTGCAGGTGGTGACCACAGACCACTTCTCAGTTCCTATGCTTCCTGGCTGATGTTTTGGTCACTTTTGAATGCTGGCGGTGCTTTCACTCTAGTGGTAGCATGAGACGGAGTCTACAACCCACACAAGTGGCTCAGGTAGTGCAGCTCATCCAGGATGGCACATCAATGCGAGCTGTAGCAAGAAGGTTTGCTGTGTCTGTCAGCGTAGTGTCCAGAGCATGGAGGCGCTACCAGGAGACAGGCCAGTACACCAGGAGACGTGGAGGAGGCCGTAGGAGGGCAACAACCCAGCAGCAGGACCGCTACCTCCGCCTTTGTGCAAGGAGGAGCACTGCCAGAGCCCTGCAAAATGACCTCCAGCAGGCCACAAATGTGCATGTGTCTGCTCAAACGGTCAGAAACAGACTCCATGAGGGTGGTATGAGGGCCCGACGTCCACAGGTGGGGGTTGTGCTTACAGCCCAACACCGTGCAGGACGTTTGGCATTTGCCAGAGAACACCAAGATCGGCAAAATTTTTTTTTAATGTATTTTATTTATCCTTTATTTAACTAGGCAAGTTAGTTAAGAACAAATTCTTATTTTACAATGACGGCCTACTCTGGCCAAACCCTCCCCTAAACCAGTCGACGCTGGGCCAATTGTGCGCCGCTCTATGGATGTGGTTGTGTTATGTTCGCATATCGTACCCTGGCAGGTACTGTTGTTTGTCCATCTTGAGGCACAGTAGCGACAACATAGCCACTTGACTACCACTACCTCAAAAACGTCTAGCTGGTGTTTAGTGCAATATTTCTCCAGTAAAAAAATTTGCATAAAAAAGTCAGTGCACTGCAGACAGTATAAAGTGAGTCAACTGTTTCTGGCTGTGCTCAGAACTGATTTCTGAGCACAACTTCATCAGCAAGCTGTCAAACTATGGTAAATAAAGCACAAGCTGTTTCATAGAGAATCATGTTACAAAGGTTGTGACACAAGATGCTTGTGAATGGGTTTTGAATTTTGGAATATTGACAAGTGGCAGTTAGGATGCAAGTGTGAATCGTCGCAATTCTCATTTTGCCCTAAACAGTGGCAGACTGTGGTCTCTATCAAACACATCAGCAAGTGGCCACTCCAAAAGATTTCCCCTATTATGGGATGGTTATTTGTAACGGCTGTCAATGGTACATGCCTATGATTAAGAAAATATGTAAAAAAGACAAGGAAAGAAAAATAAAAACAAATAATAATAATTAATAATAAAATAGTTTAGTCCCTTAAATGTTTGGGGGTGGAGGTGGGTTGAAAAAAAAAAGTCTTAGGGGCCTAGTGTTCCATCAACATAACATTGGCGACGTGTTGTCTTATGTAAACAAGTCCGAGGCACTGCCTAATAGACAGGTCTGTCTCACTGTCTGGAGGCTACGATTGGATAGAGCACAATCAGCGCAGCTGTTCATTTCGTGTTAGTGGGCAAGTGGGCATGATTGTAATCCAAACCCAACCCTCATGTAAGGCGTGACAACCTCAGTTACACAAATCTCACAATAATATACTCCCTTTATCACCAAAATTATTCTTTCTACACTTTTTTGTAAACGTTGGCACTGGAATAAATGTTTCTGACTAATATTGATGCCACATATGTTGTTTTCAATCAGAGAAGTCGTTTTTTTGCATTCATTTGCTCTTTAATAAGACACAGTCATACACTGAGTGTACAAAACATTAATATTGAGTTGCACCCTCTTTTGCCCTCAGAACAGCCTCAATTTGTTGTGGCATGGACTCTAGAAGGTGTTGAAAGCGTTCCACAGGGATAATGACCCATGTTGACTCCAATGCTTCCCACAGTTGTGTCAAGTTGGCTGGATGTCCTTTGGGCGGTGGACCATTCTTGATACACACGGGAAATTGCTGAGCATAAAAAGTAGTTCTTGACACAAACTGGTGCGCCTGGTACCTACTACCATACCTCTTTCAAAGAAACTTGAATATTTTGTATTGTACACATATACAATCCATGTCTAAATTGTCACAAGGTTTAAAAATCCTTATTTAACCTCTTCCCCTTCATCTACACGTATTGAAGTGGATTTAATAAGTGACATCAATAAGGGATCATAGCTTTAACCAGGATTCAACTGATCAGTCTATGTCATGGAAATACTTAATGTTTTGTACACACAGTGTACAGTAGGTTTCATGTTTATAGTGTTTTTGGCTCGGCCAGAAGAACATGGTTTCAGTTTCACCAAGCAATTGTTTTATAAAACCCACATCTTTCAAGATTCTTCCAACATTAGTTACAGCATAATGACAATCCAACATCTTCAGATGTCTTTCAACAATAGTGTATAATAACAATTCAACATCTTCAAAACCAGAGAAGACCAGATTTGAACTGGAACACACTGATGTTCAACACAATTGCATTTTGGTGTAGAAGCAGAAAATCAACTGTGGCACCAGCTAATGTAAATAGTTAGTGTTTGTGTGTACAGTGTACAGCAGCTGCCAGGATTCTCATCTGGGATTCTTTTAATCCTATATTCAGTACAGTATGTTATTAGTTGATATCATATACAATTGACCCATTGTATAAAACAAGACTGTATTTATCCATTAAAAAGTCCACTGTTGATCCCAACACTGTTGATGAACATTAGCTGCAGATGAGAGAAGACCAGCAACTAGAATGAGAAATGATGGATTCGCTCCAGCTTGCTAGCTGCCGATGCTGCAGGCCAACTTGCTTTCAGGGCTGGTGAAGTGTCAGTGGTTTAATTTTATAGTGTGTAGTTTTCCCTGATTTCCCTCAGGAATAGAGCGCTGCCGGTAGAATGGAGAAACATCTGCTGCCACTCAGAGAGATACATATAAAAACCATCATTTCTATCAGCGTTGCTACAGCAGAGTGAGGACAGAGAGCCAAGCAGCACATTAGAATGCCTGCCTGTCTCCTGTCTCTGTCTGATGCTGACTCCTGGGGATTGGCAGGAATGAAACCCATTAAATGATCCTGTGTTGCCAGAACCCAGAGGTAATGCGGGATAAGGTAGCCTATCTCACAAACCAGTGTACAGTAGTTTATGAAGTCTACAGATTATATGTCATGATCTTATTAACGTATGCCGTATTACCTTTATTCATACATAATATCAGGTGTGTATTTTCTGCACCTCTTTTATTTTAATAACATGTTGTGCGTATACCGGTATGCAGAATTACCCAGTATATGAGGTTGCACTGTCTCCCTAACCACATAAGAAGCAATATTGTAGAAAGACAATTTAGAAAAATAATTTCCATTTTGGTATCATAAACAACTTTATTCATGTCATTCCTCTGTGGTCTGATTGTGTTGTTTGGCTTTATTGTTTTTTGATTGTATTTCTTGACAGTTTTTGTCTCTGTTTTTCCATTTGATATTTATCTGCTGTAGGCTACTTTACATGGTGCATAATGTATTTCTTACTGTGGAGCTGAATTGAAGTCATTTTGTCTGTCATGTCTGCTATCATTTCTTGCAAATGAGATGGAGGAGCCTTCAAGTCATTATATGATAATGACGCAATAGACTGTGAAATGTAACATGTACAAAGAGAGAAAAGCAAACAATGACCTTCACTGAGAAAACAGAACGGAATGAAGTTAGACATGTCTCTATTGATCATCTGAGTCCAGAGCAAAGACTGCCCTTGGGGTATCTCACTGTCTGTCTGTACATCCCTCTTTTGTTTCTCTGTCTTTCTTTCAGCTTAGTTTCTGTATCCATTTCTCTCTGAGATCACACTCCAGTCAACACTGGCCTTTGGAACAATGGGATGTTTGAGTAAGAGCTGCTGCCATACTTGAGGTTGCTCACTCTACCCCTCCTTGGCACGGGGACTCAGCCAAGTGTAATTTGGACCGGATCTCTCAACCCGAACCCAAACCCCTCTATTGGCGGTCCAGAGATGCGTTAGCAAATGTCAGATTGGTCATGGCTGCAGATTGGGGAGAGAGGAAAAGGAAAAACAAACAGACAGCTGTTTCCAATTATGGTTTTACTAGGCGCTGATGGGCCAGTAATTACAGGATTAGAGATTTGTAACTGCACACAGTTTTGGGTCCTGCTCTGCTCTGGGATTCCTTCTGGGGGGAGAGAATGGCTGGGTCCAGCCAAACAGCCCAAACAGTGATGTTTGCACATTACTGCAATGGGCCTCTTAACGTCACTCATTGTGTCCGTTGGCCAGGAAGCTGCTGAGGCAGCGGCTGTGCCATTTGAGTGGTTTCATAGTGTGGGAAAGAGGCCGGCGGGAGGATGGCAGGCAGCAGGCTCTGGTCAGGTTACTAGCAGCAGATACACCTACTTCTGTCTCTCTGTTCGAATCCAGGCTGCATCACATCCGGCCGTGATTGGGAGTCCCAAAGGGCGGCGCACAATTGGCATTGCGTCGTCCGGGTTTGACCGGGGTAGGCCATCATTGTAAATAAGAATTTGTTCTTAACTGACTTGCCTAGCTAAATAAAGGTTACACACTGTGAGAGAGGTGAGAAATCAGAGCCGTGAGGGTCCATCATGATAACGCCAGATGGATGACCATTTGGCGTTTTCTGTCTGGCCTGTGAATTAAGGGGCATATCGATCATAATCATGCTCCTCCTGGTCTGCTACAAACAACACTGTAAAAAATTACTCTTTGGGTCAACCTAAAAAATTACTTAAAGTGGTTACAAGTAAATAAGTTAGGTTTTCTCAATTGAAAACCAAGTATATGATTCAATCGATATCAATTGTTGTATTTGATTATTAACAAACTTATTTTTCAAGTTACAACTTATTTCTTTCAACATTGAACTTACTTTTCCCCTTTCGTTAAACCTAATAAATAACATAAATACAAACTAATATTTCTCGTAAATACACATTTTTCATCCTGTTCCAAATCTATTTTAAACTTTGAAATTACCTATTCTAATTTCTTCAGCTGGGTTACAAGCAATTTAATAAATTCCCTGTAAATCAATAAATTAAGTTAGTTCAATAACATGAAATAATGACTCCAAACATATTTATTACATGACTTTTCAATTATATTGTAGCCAAATGTTGACTATCTTAAAACCTCTTAAGGATCCGCCCCTTTTTTTCAATTTTCGCCTAAAATGACATACCCAAATCTAACTGCCTGAAGCTCAGGACCTGAAGGGAAACTGAAAGGAAACACTTTGAAGTTTGTGGAAATGTGAAATGAATGTATGAGAATATAACACATTAGATCTGGTAAAAGACAATACAAAGAAAAAAAGCATTTAAAAAAAATTGTTTTTATACCATCCTCTTTGAAATGCAAGAGAAAGGCCATAATATATTATCCCAGCCCAGGTGCAATTTAGATTTTGGCCACTAGATGGCAAGAGTGTATGTGCAAAGTTTTAGACTGATACAACAAACCATTGCATTAATGTTCAAAATTTTGTATGAAGACTACCAAAATGTGCCTAGTTGGTTTATTAATAACTTTTCAAGTTCATAACTGTGCACTCTCCTCAAACAATAGCATGGTATTCATTCGCTGTAATAGCTACTGTAAATTTGTTAATCAGTTAGATTAACAAGAATTTAAGCTTTCTGCCAATATCAGATATGTCTATGTCCTGGGAAATGTTCTTGTTACTTACAACCTCATGCTAATCACATTAGCCTACGTTAGCTCAACCATGCCGTGGGTGGAACACCAATCTGTAGAGATCCTTAAAACAATAGAAACCTTACCAGACTCTTTAATATCACATGCAGTTATACAAGTATCATTATGGATTCAGTGCTGGCAATGTACAAGATTAACCTTGTCTAACGAAGAGAACAGAACACATTAATTAGAATGACATTCACTATCACGGGTGGCCAAAACAACAAACTGAAAACCACACCCCCAATAAGCCACACCCCCAATTATTCTGATAGGCTGCCGCCGCTACATTGTCCCCACCATTATGCAATGGGCATGCGCATGAGGTGTTGAAAGCCATTTTGAATAATTGGAGGCGTGGCTTGAATTTATTATTTGAAATGAGACACATTTAATAGAATAGATTGAGTAAAAGCACTTCACATGAACAACAGCACCGTCTAACTTTTTACAGTGAAAAAGTCTCCTCTCTCCTCTCCCACCAGCACCAGCTCCAGATGTTAATAATGACTTGAGGGTGAGGATGATGTCAGTGGTATGGACCTGCCCAGTGCCAAGGCAGACAGAGGTGTCTAATTGATTCCAGGGTGTGGACAGAGAGATGTCTGTAGGGCGCCTGGTGCTGCCTGCTGTTCTAATGGTACAGATGAGGGAGGCCGCTGGTCTCTCTCAGGAGCACTAGCACTGATCTCTGTGATCCATGGTGTCATGTAGAGTTAACACTGGCATGGCATTTGCAGACACAAGGAGGGACAGCGATGGGTATGAACGGGGGGCTACGATCAGTCTACAGTGACTTCACTAGTGATGGTGCCCCTGTCCACTTCACTCTGATCTTCTCTAACTTGCTTTGCCTCCACCGCTCTGACCCCTCCTCTTCCCCCCTGCCCCTCCCCTCCTCTCTCCTCCTCCTTTTTTCTCTTCTCTGTGTGGAGTTGTCGGCTGAGTAAACCAGTACCGTCTGGCTGTGAGCAGGCAGATGGACAAACCTGTGACAGCCCCCCTCCAGCCCCTCCGAGAACCCCCCACCCATCACCCGTGGCACCAGGACCCACCCCAATGGTGTCCCCCTGGATCAACTCACACCCAGAGGCCTGACATGTGGTAGAGGTCAGTGTTCAACATAGTTAGGAGGAGAGCTGGAAAGGAGCATATGTTCACAGTGACCTACACGCATGTGTACGCAGGATCACACACACACACACACACACACACACACACACACACACACACACACACACACACACACACACACACACACACACACACACACACACACACACACACACACACACACACACACACACACACACACACACACACACACACACACACACACACACACACACACACACACACACACACACACACACACACACACACACACACACACACACGCGCACGTACGTACGCACACACACCCACCAAACAATGGCTGGACCAGAGAGACATAAACAAAGCTCCAGCCCACAGCAGCACTGCATTGCCTCATTGCCTCATTCCCCACATACTGAAACAACAACACCATAGAAACCAACTGGATTAAATTCAACATAATATGTATGAGATTTGATTGAGTCAAAGCCCTGGCCGTGATCTAATTAAGTCTAATGTGTTTATATTTGTGTTGTGCGCTGGTGATTGCAGTCTCGGTGGACTGGAGAAGGCTAATGCTGACATGATGAGGCCAGTGTTTTGGCTGCTCAGCGGCTCCTGGTAATTGAGGGCTGTGAGTTAGTGCATTGCTGTTTTTGTGCTTTCGGTAAAACAAGCCGTGTAAACACAGTAGGCAGAGGTAGAGTAAGTGCTGTTTGACTAGCAGTACAGATGTAGGGTCTTAATTTGATCACCCTGTCGCAGGAGAACTTTCCTGCAATGCAGGACATTTAAAACTGGCTTCTGAAGTTTGTTATTTTCACTTTGAAATTTAAGACTTGATTTTCCCTTACGAGAAACGTTTCAACACCTACAAAAATGCCCATTCAGTATAATCCACATAATAATTCACATTTCCTGTTGCTTCAGGGTTATTT
This sequence comes from Salvelinus alpinus, assembly GCF_045679555.1. Taxonomy (NCBI): domain Eukaryota; kingdom Metazoa; phylum Chordata; class Actinopteri; order Salmoniformes; family Salmonidae; genus Salvelinus; species Salvelinus alpinus. The sequence goes on from NC_092090.1 coordinate 27,158,756, forward strand.
TCCTGCTTTAGCAAACTGGTTTTAATTAAGATCATACATCTGTAGCTACGTACAGTATCATCCCTGCTTTGGTTTTCTGTTGTTGGCTAAGATTAATTCATATTTCATTCCATGTTTGAATTTTGGTTTTCTAGTTCTTACTTAGCACACATACTATATTTTATTTGCAAAGGGTATATTATAAATTATACCTAAACCTAACAAATACTCATCATCATCATCCCCATCACCACCACCACAACCATCATCATCATCATCATCATCATCATCATCATCATCATCATCATCATCATCACAACCATTCACAACATCACACAGAATCTCCATCACAGGGTTATTGATGGAACCACAGTTCTCTGTCAGATCCTAACCCTTAATAACAGAGAGTGCTCTGCTGGACAGACTCTGTCCATGCCTTGTAAAAGTACAGAGTGACATTTGGCAAGGTAACCATCCTTTTTGCTCCATTTTCTCACTCACCTGTAAAACATAGCCATACTTTACTGGCTTGTTACTGCCACAGGGTTACTCTTTTATTTACAGTATTTGCTGTCCTGCAGTGAGTGAATTGGTAGGTTTCTCTCTGCGATGTGAAGCTCTTGAAGAAATCTTGATTTCTACACTGGTTCTATCAGGCCTAGGAAATAATTATAATTCTACTGCATCTGCCACAATCAGTTCTGAGAGGCCTACAATGCTGGGTGTATGTACTGTATATGTATTAAAAAGCATATTTGTGGTGTTTCATTGGCTCATACTGTACTCATGTTGACATTGTTCTTAATGTGGAAATATGTTTCTATTAACAAATATATATAATTTTTACAAAAAGATTCTGCCACAACCAATTATTAAATGAAACTAGTGCTTCAGTAATGTGAACGATTCCAACAGAATTGACTAAGCAACATGTACTGTATATTTCTTAAATGTTCATAATATCCTGGCTCAGTCAGAGCTGTGATCTTTTGATGGGGTGTAGACTGCTGGGTCTGGACCTACTGTGTGTGTCTGGATACCATTGAGGCCCAGTGCATTGAACTCCCAGATAAACAATAAAAGAGTCTAATCTGCAGTAGCACAGGATCCTGCCTCCTCATTCTCATTTCCATAGCAGTCTCTCCCATTGTACCAGGATCAGTTCCTAACTGGCACTCAGCAGTTGTTTCCATTTGATCTGCACTTCTGGTCATGCAGCAGAGCACAATAATGGTACCAGCTACAGCTATAAAATATATTATTTTCTGATTGTCATGGAATAGTCACTACCTTCACTATAGCGTCAGAGCAGTTTTTTCACTATAGCGTCAGATTGCATTTTGCAACCAGACAGTGTTCATCTTGACTTGGACAGAGAGAGAGAGAGCTAGAGGATTGAGGGAAGAGAAAAAAGGAGAAGAGATTTTAGTGCACTCTGTTCTCTGCGACAATGAACGCTTTGTCAGGGAGAATCCATCAACGGTCACCGTGAGGGGAGGAAGTTTCAGGGAAAGTTATGGTTTGTTGGTTTTTAACCCACGTGGCTCAGCCCTGTAAAGTAATTGAAGTACAGAAAATGTTATGTTGTTGTACTTCATCTATTTGTATAGTTGTCTTCCATGATAAATATAAATATTTCTGTGGCAACACAACACGCAACAAGTGGGGTGTCTTTCTTCAGACTCTGCCGAAGCTGTGCTTTGCAAACTGTGGGTGTAAGGGGAATAGCTACACAATGAAACATCACCTGTCCCCCATGCTACACACATAAAGCAGCATTCTGAATTCATGTTCACACTCCCGTTTGTGATCCTCTTTCCTGTGTTCATGATAGAAATGACAACAATGTCTCTGGTCTAAAACCCTACCCACTAGGCAAAAACGTTAAAAAAAAGAAACATTTCCACATCATTTCAACAACAAAATTCAATGTGATGAATTTGAATCAATGTGGATAACTGATTGGATTTGAAATAAGTCATCAACGTAAGGGATAATGTTTTTCTCACCCACCTTGTAACCAACCACTGGTGGTCAGTGCCGTTTACATTTTATTTTTCTCATGAGCATTGGCTTATTTTTATTACAGCATATTGGATGACTGTCATTCATATTTCATTCACCCATTTCAATGTAACATCGATAGGTTTAGGCTACTACATGATACTCACATTTTGCCTACACCCATCATGGGGTTGCTACAACCTAGCCTATGAATGACAGTTTACAACGTACGTGCGCGCAGGTCGATAGACAAATCTGAGGTGACAGACAGTGACACACGGCCTGCATCTAGCGGATATTGAGTGTAATCATTAGTCCAACGGTCGCAAACGAGAGTTTGGACACATTCACGTATGGCAATAAATGAGTAAAACCAAAAGCTTACCTTGACTTGGAAGAGTTCCAGTGGTGTGTTGGAAAATCATAGCCTTGCTAGCTAACATAGCATCCCTCTGTTTGAGCAGGGTGTTTCAGTAGGCTAAACTAGCTAGCTGCATTTGCTAGCTAAGTAAGTGAAACTGAAAGTGAAAATAAATGATGAAATCCCTCTCTCTCTATTTCTCTCTTGCTTCTCCTACATTCTGGAAGAAATTAATTTGTTCAAAACTGTTCAACTACTGTCTTTCTCTCTCTTTGCGTCAATTACATTTCATGCACTGCAGTGCTAGCTAACTGTAGCTTATGCTTTTAGTACTAGATTAGCGTAGCCTCTTCTGTAGCCTGTCAACTATGTGTCTGTCTATCCCTCTTCTCTCCTCTCTGCACAGACCATACAAACGCTTCACACCGCGTGGCCGCTGCCACTCTAACCTGGTGGTCCCAGCGCGCACGACCCACGTGGAGTTCCAGGTCTCCGGCAGCCTCTGGAACTGCCGATCTGCAGCCAACAAGGCAGAGTTCATCTCAGCCTATGCTTCCCTCCAGTCCCTCGACTTCTTGGCACTGACGGAAACATGGATTACCACAGATAACACTGCTACTCCTACTGCTCTCTCCTCGTCTGCCCACGTGTTCTCGCACACCCCGAGAGCTTCTGGTCAGCGGGGTGGTGGCACTGGGATCCTCATCTCTCCCAAGTGGACATTCTCTCTTTCTCCCCTGACCCATCTGTCTATCGCCTCCTTTGAATTCCATGCTGTCACAGTTACCAGCCCTTTCAAGCTTAACATCCTTATCATTTATCGCCCTCCAGGTTCCCTTGGAGAGTTCATCAATGAGCTTGACGCCTTGATAAGTTCCTTTCCTGAGGATGGCTCACCTCTCACAGTTCTGGGTGACTTTAACCTCCCCACGTCTACCTTTGACTCATTCCTCTCTGCCTCCTTCTTTCCACTCCTCTCCTCTTTTGACCTCACCCTCTCACCTTCCCCCCCTACTCACAAGGCAGGCAATACGCTTGACCTCATCTTACTAGATGCTGTTCTTCCACTAATCTCATTGCAACTCCCCTCCAAGTCTCCGACCACTACCTTGTATCCTTTTCCCTCTCGCTCTCATCCAACACTTCCCACACTGCCCCTACTCGGATGGTATCGCGCCGTCCCAACCTTCGCTCTCTCTCCCCCGCTACTCTCTCCTCTTCCATCCTATCATCTCTTCCCTCTGCTCAAACCTTCTCCAACCTATCTCCTGATTCTGCCTCCTCAACCCTCCTCTCCTCCCTTTCTGCATCCTTTGACTCTCTATGTCCCCTATCCTCCAGGCCGGCTCGGTCCTCCCCTCCTGCTCCCTGGCTCGACGACTCATTGCGAGCTCACAGAACAGTGCTCCGGGCAGCCGAGCGGAAATGGAGGAAAACTCGCCTCCCTGCGGACCTGGCATCCTTTCACTCCCTCCTCTCTACATTCTCCTCTTCTGTCTCTGCTGCTAAAGCCACTTTCTACCACTCTAAATTCCAAGCATCTGCCTCTAACCCTAGGAAGCTCTTTGCCATCTTCTCCTCCCTCCTGAATCCTCCTCCCCCTCCCCCCCCCTCCTCCCTCTCTGCGGATGACTTCGTCAACCATTTTGGAAAGAAGGTCGACGACATCCGATCCTCGTTTGCTAAGTCAAACGACACCGCTGGTTCTGCTCACACTGCCCTACCCTGTGCTTTGACCTCTTTCTCCCCTCTCTCTCCAGATGAAATCTCGCGTCTTGTGACGGCCGGCCGCCCAACAACCTGCCCGCTTGACCCTATCCCCTCCTCTCTTCTCCAGACCATTTCCGGAGACCTTCTCCCTTACCTCACCTCGCTCATCAACTCATCCTTGACCACTGGCTACGTCCCTTCCGTCTTCAAGAGAGCGAGAGTTGCACCCCTTCTGAAAAAACCTACAATCGATCCCTCCGATGTCAACAACTACAGACCAGTATCCCTTCTTTCTTTTCTCTCCAAAACTCTTGAACGTGCCGTCCTTGGCCAGCTCTCCTGCTATCTCTCTCAGAATGACCTTCTTGATCCAAATCAGTCAGGTTTCAAGACTAGTCATTCAACTGAGACTGCTCTTCTCTGTGTCACGGAGGCGCTCCTCACTGCTAAAGCTAACTCTCTCTCCTCTGCTCTCATCCTTCTAGACCTATCGGCTGCCTTTGATACTGTGAACCATCAGATCCTCCTCTCCACCCTCTCCGAGTTGGGCATCTCCGGCGCGGCCCACGCTTGGATTGCGTCCTACCTGACAGGTCGCTCCTACCAGGTGGCGTGGCGAGAATCTGTCTCCGCACCACGTGCTCTCACCACTGGTGTCCCCCAGGGCTCTGTTCTAGGCCCTCTCCTATTCTCGCTATACACCAAGTCACTTGGCTCTGTCATATCCTCACATGGTCTCTCCTATCATTGCTATGCAGACGACACACAATTAATCTTCTCCTTTCCCCCTTCTGATAACCAGGTGGCGAATCGCATCTCTGCATGTCTGGCAGACATATCAGTGTGGATGACGGATCACCACCTCAAGCTGAACCTCGGCAAGACGGAGCTGCTCTTCCTCCCGGGGAAGGACTGCCCGTTCCATGATCTCGCCATCACGGTTGACAACTCCATTGTGTCCTCCTCCCAGAGCGCTAAGAACCTTGGCGTGATCCTGGACAACACCCTGTCGTTCTCAACTAACATCAAGGCGGTGACCCGTTCCTGTAGGTTCATGCTCTACAACATTCGCAGAGTACGACCCTGCCTCACACAGGAAGCGGCGCAGGTCCTAATCTAGGCACTTGTCATCTCCCGTCTGGATTACTGCAACTCGCTGTTGGCTGGGCTCCCTGCCTGTGCCATTAAACCCCTACAACTCATCCAGAACGCCGCAGCCCGTCTGGTGTTCAACCTTCCCAAGTTCTCTCACGTCACCCCGCTCCTCCGCTCTCTCCACTGGCTTCCAGTTGAAGCTCGCATCCGCTACAAGACCATGGTGCTTGCCTACGGAGCTGTGAGGGGAACGGCACCTCCGTACCTTCAGGCTCTGATCAGGCCCTACACCCAAACAAGGGCACTGCGTTCATCCACCTCTGGCCTGCTCGCCTCCCTACCTCTGAGGAAGTACAGTTCCCGCTCAGCCCAGTCAAAACTGTTCGCTGCTCTGGCACCCCAATGGTGGAACAAACTCCCTCACGACGCCAGGTCAGCGGAGTCAATCACCACCTTCCGGATACACCTGAAACCCCACCTCTTTAAGGAATACCTAGGATAGGATAAAGTAATCCTTCTAACCCCCCCCCCCCCCCCCCTTAAAAGAGTTAGATGCACTATTGTAAAGTGGTTGTTCCACTGGATATCATAAGGTGAATGCACCAATTTGTAAGTCGCTCTGGATAAGAGCGTCTGCTAAATGACTTAAATGTAAATGTAATTAATTCTCTGATCCTTTGATTGGGTTGACAACATGTCAGTTCATACTGCAAGAGCTCTGATAGGTTGGAGGACATCCCCTGGAAGTTGTAATAATTACTGTCTATGGAAGGGGGTGAGAACCATGAGCCTCCTGGGTTTTGTATTGAAGTCAATGTACCCAGGGGGGACAGAAGACAGCTGTCGAGGCTACTGTAGACCTTTTTTGCAAAATAGTGTGTTTACATTTTTTGGGGGGATGATGTGATTATATTAAGTATAGTTTTATCTAAAAAGCATAACTTTTAAAATGTTTTACAAATTTAATGTTTGTGAAATTCACTGAGGAGGATGTTCCTCCCCTTCCTCCTCTGAGGAGCCTCCACTGCTTGTAATCTACAGTGCCTTCAGAAAGTATTCATACCCCTTGACTTATTCCACATTTAGTTATGTTACAGCCTGAATTCAAAAATGTATTAAATAGATTTTTCTATATCACTCATCTACACACAATACCCCATAATGTCAAAGTGAAAACATATTTTTTTAGAAACGTTAGAAATGTATTGAAAAATATGATCTCATTTACATTATCTAATTTACATAAGTATTCACACCCTTGAGTCAATACATGTTAGAATCACCTTTAGCAGGAATTACAGCTGTGATTCTTTCTGGGTAAGTCTCTAAGAGCTTTGCACACCCGGATTGTACCATATTTGCCCAATATTATTTTTAGAATTCTTCAAGCTCTGTCAAATTGGTTGTTGATCATTGGTAGACAACCATTTTCAAGTCTTGCCATACATTTTAAAGCAGATTTAAGTCAAACTGTAACTCAGACACTCAGGAACATTCACTGTCTTCTTGGTAAGCAACTCCAGTGTACATTTGGCCTTGTGTTTTAGGTTATTGTCCTGCTGAAAGGTAAATTCATCTTCCAGTGTCTGGTGGAAAGCAGACTGAACCAGGTTTTCCTCTAGGATTTTGCCTGTGCTAAGTTTCTTTTTGAAAAACTCCTGAAAAAATCCTTAACAATTACAAGCATACCCATAACATGATGCAGCCACCACTGTGCTTGAAAATATGGAGAGTTGTACTCAGTAATGTGTTGTATTGGATTTGCCCTAAACATAACACTTTGTAGTAAAAAAGTGAGTTGCTTTGCCACATTTTTTGCAGTATTACTTTAGTGCCTTTCTTCAAACAGGATGCATGTTTTGGAATATTTTTATTGTGTACAGGCTTCCTTCTTTTCACTCTGTCAGTTAGGTCAGTATTGTAGAATAACTACAATGTTGTTCATCCATCCCCAGTTTTCTCCTATCACAACCATTAAACTCTGTGACTGTTTTAAAGTCACCATTGGCCTCATGAATTTGGTACTCTGCGCCATCGGCTTTGAACACCTTACAAATAGTTTTAAACGGGAAGAGTTGTCCCGATTATAAAAAAAAAATCATTGATAAGGATTTTGAGGCTGATTCCTTGACCTGTCAATGTTTTTAATTTGCTGTTTTATGATTTCGCTATACTTCTGTGATTTCTATGTTTTTTACTAAATTACTTGTAGTTTTTCATGTTTTCTGTCTGAAATTGTGTAATGACTTGGTGCTGCCTATCTTGGCCAGGACACTCTTGAAAAAGAGATTTAAAATCTCAATGAGACCTTCCTGGTTAAATAAAGGTTAAATATATAGATAAAAAAAAATTATTGTGAAATTCCTGAGAGGTTTCCTTCCTCTCCGACAACTGAATTAAGAAGGATGCCTGAATCTTTGTAGTGACTGGGTGTGTTGATACATCATCCAAAGTGTAATTAATATCACCATGCTCAAAGGAATATTAAATGTCTGCTTTTCTTTTTACCCATCTACCAATAGGTGTCTTTCTTTGCGAGGAATTGGAAAACCTCTCTGGTCTTTGTGGTTCAAATTCACTGCTCCACTGAGGGACCTTACAGATAATTGTATGTGTGGGGTACAGATATGAGGTAGTCGTTCAAAAACCATGTTAAACCCTATTATTGCACACAGCGTGAATCCATGCAACTTTTGTGTGATTTGTTAAGCACATTTCTATTTCTGAATTAAATTTTAGGCTTGCCATAACAAAGGAGTTGAATACTTATTGACTAAAGACATTTCAGCTTTTCATTTTTAATTAATTTGTAAAAATGTCAAAAAACATAATTATTGTATGTAGGCCAGTGACTAAAAGATTCTACACTTCATCCATTTTAAATTGAGGCTGTAACACAACAAAATGTGGAAAAAGTCAAGGGGTGTGAAAACTTTCTGAAGGCACTGTAAATCTAATGTCATGTTGAAATCTTTTGTTGATTTCACATTGAATTACTTGAGTTACTTGACAACTCAACAAAATGTAAATAAAAAATAGACTATGAACTGACGTCTGTGCCCAGTTGGTTGCAAATGTCAACTAGAGATGGCCCACTTCAGGCATTACCCTGTCCTTTTTAAAGTGTTAAACTAATAGGTAGTTCACTCAAATTACATATTGGTTTCCTAACCCTGTAAACAGTCTATGGGCAAGGTATGACAACAATCCATACTTTGGTTTAGTTTCCTTAGCACTGTTTCCACATGCTAACATTTTGGTAATTGTGGAATAAATCCCATTCATGTCATGGTACCGATATTAGCATTTGTCGCGCATCATGTCCAAATCAGCCAAAAGGGTCTAAAATGTATTGTGAAGCTCAACAAAGTCACTAATAGAAGATTTGAACATGATGCATGAGAAATGCTAATATCGGTACCATGACATGAATGGGATTTGTGCCGCAAATGCTAAAACGTTAGCATGTGGAAACTGTGCCATGGAAACAAAACCAAAGATTGTATTGCTGACACACCTTGTCCATAGACTGCTTACAGGATAAAGAAACCAATGTAATTTTGTTATTTTGGTGAGCTATCCCTATGCCAATAATTGTGAGATTCAATCCATATGATCATTAACCTTGCTCTCTGACCATTGGATTTCAAATACTGCCCTGATTCAAACGATACAAGATTTCACTCACCATCTCTTAATCTAACTGATCAACCTCTTTAGTTGCTCAACCATGGCGTTCTCCTCATGCCGTTCTGTTCTAGAACCTCATTTGAAATCCTTCCCATTCTGAGGCCAGAAATAACTGTCAGTTGGTCCAGTAATGGTGGTGGAATCAAAATCAAATCAAATGTATTTGTCACATGCGTGGAAAACAACTTTAACGTGAAATGCTTACTTATGAGCCCTTTCCCAACAATGCAGAGTTAAAAAGTAAGACAATTTCGCACAAAAAAAATGGAAATAGTAACACAATAAAATAATAACAAGGTTATAAACAAGGAGTACCGAGTCAATGTGCAGGGGTACGAGGCAGAGGCAGTTGAGGTAATGGATGTAATATGTACAGTACATTGAGGTAAGGATAAAAGTGACTAGGCAATCAGATTAGACAATAAACAGAGTAGCAGCAGCGTACTGTATGTGAAGAGTGTGTCTATGAGTGAGTGAGTGTGTGTGTGTGTGTGTGTGTGTGTGTGTGTGTGTGTGTGTGTGTGTGTGTGTGTGTGTGTGTGTGTGTGTGTGTGTGTGTGTGTGTGTGTGTGTGTGTGTGTGTGTGTGTGTGTGTGTGTGTGTGTGTGTGTGTGGAGAGTCCGGTGAGTGTGTGTATAGAGCCAGTGCAAGAGGGTCAGTAAAAAAAAGGGGATTCATGCAAATAGTCTGGGTAGTTGTTCAGGAATCTTTTGGTCCCAGACTTGGTGCTCCGGTACCGCTTGCTGTGCGGTAGCAGAAAAAATAGTCTATGACTTGGGTGGCTGGAGTCTTTGACAATTTCTAGGGCCTTCCTCTGACACCGCCTGATATGGAGGTCCTGGATGACAGGGAGCTCGGCCCCAGTGATGTACTGGGCCATACGCACTACCCTATGTAGCGCCTTAGGGTTAGATGCCAAGCAGTTGCCATACCAAGCGGTGATGCAGCCAGTCAAGATGCTCTCAATGGTGCAGCTGTAGAACTTTTTGAGGATCTGAGGGCCCATGACAAATCTTTTCAGCCTCCTGAGTTGGAATAGGTGTTGTCGTGCCCTCTTCATAACTGTGTTGGTGTGTTTGGACCACTTGAGCCCCGTCGATGTGAATGGGGGAGTGCTCGGCCCTCCGTTTCCTGTAGTCCACAATCTGCTCCTTTGTCTTGCTGACATTGAAGGAGAGGCTTTTGTCCTGTCACCACACTGCCAGGTCTCTGACCTCCCTGTGGGTTGTCTGATCGTTGTTGGTGATCAGGCCTACCACCGCCATGTCACCGGCAAACTTAATTATGGTATTGGAGTCGTGCACGGCCTTGCAGTCATGGGTGAACAGGGAGTACAGGAGGTGAGTAAGCATGCACTCCGAGGGGTTCACGTGTTGAGGGTCAGCGTGGCGGATGTGTTGTTACCTACCCTAATAACCACCTGTGGGTGGCCCGTCAGGAAGTCCAGGATCCAGGTGCAGAGATAGGTGTTTAATTTCAGGGTCCCTAGCTTAGTAATGAGGCTGAAGTGCACTATGGTGTTGAACTCTCAGCTCTTGTCAAGGAACCGCATTCTCGCACAGGTGTTCCTTTTGTCTAGGTGGGAAAAGGGCAGTGTGGAGAGCAATAGAGATTGGTCATCAGTGAAACTGTTGGGTCGGTATGCGAATTGGAGTGGGCCTAGGGTGTCTGGGATGATGGTGTGGATGTGAGCTATGACCAGCCTTTCAAAGCATTTCATGGCTACAGATGTGAGTGCTACAGCGATAGTCATTTAGACAGGTTACCTTGGCGTTCTTGGGCATATGGACTATGGTGGTCTGCTTGAAACATGTAGGTATTACAGACTGGGTCAGGGAGAGGTTGAAAATATCAGGGAAGACACTTGCTAGCTGGTCAGCGCATGCTCTGAGTACGCATCCTGGTAATCCGTCTTGTGAATGTTAACCTGTTTAAAATGTCTTATGGCTGCAGGGGCAGTATTGAGTAGCTTGGATGAAAAGGTGCCCAGAGGTGCCCAGAGTAAACTGCCTGCTTCTCAGTCCCAGTTGCTAATATATGCATATTATTATTAATATTAAATAGAAAACACTCTGACGTTTCTAAAACTGTTTGAATGATGTCTGTGAGTATAACAGAACTCATATGGCAGGCAAAAACCTGAGAAAAAAATCCAACCAGGAAGTGGGAAATCTGAGCTTTGTAGGTTTTCAACTCATCGCCTATCGAATACACAGTGGGATATGGGTCAGTTTGCACTTCCTACGGCTTCCACTAGATGTCAACAGTCTTTAGAACCTTGTCTGATGCTTCTACTGTGAAGTGGGGCCGAAGGAGAGGGGAATGAGTAAGGTCTGCCCTGACCTGAACATGCACTGACCATGCGCGTTCATGTGAGAGCGAGCTCTGTTCCATCGCACTTCTGAAGACAATGGAATTCTCCGGTTGGAACATTATTGAAGATTTATGTTAAAAACATCCTAAAGATTGATTCAATACATCGTTTGACATGTTTCTACTGACTATTACGGAACTTTTTGACATTTCGTCTGCTTTTAGTGAACGCGCTTCGAGACTTTGGATTTGTTTACCAAACGTGCTAACAACAGGAGCTATTTGGACATAAATGATGGACATTACCGAAAAAAACGAACATTTCTTGTGGAAGTGGGAGTCCTGGCAGTGCATTCCGACGAAGATCAGCAAAGGTAAGTGAAGATTTATAATGCTATTTATGACTTTTGTTGACTCCACAATTTGGCGGGTAACTGTATGGCTTGCTTTTGTGGCTGAACGCTGTTCTCAGATTATTGAATATTGTGCTTTTGCCGTAAAGCTTTTTTGAAATCTGACACAGCGGTTGCATTAAGAACAAGTGTATCTTTAATTCTATGTAAAACATGTATCTTTCATCAAAGTTTATGATGAATATTTCTGTTATTTGATGTGGCTCTGCAATTTCTCTGGATATTTTGGAGGCATTTCTGAACATGGCGCCAATGTAAACTGAGGTTTTTGGATATAAATATGAACTTTATCGAACAAAACATATATGTATTGTGTAACATGAAGTCCTATGAGTGTCATCTGATGAAGACCATCAAAGGTTAGTGATTAATTCATTTTATCTCTATTTCTGCTTTTCGTGACTCCTGTCTTTCGCTGGAAAAATTGCTGTTTTTTTCTGTGATTTTTCCGGTGACCTAACATAATCGTTTGTGGTGCTTTCGCTGTAAAGCCTTTTTGAAATCGGACACTGTGGTGGGATTAACAAGAAGTGTATCTTTAAAATGGTGTGAAATACTTGTATGCTTGAGGAATTTTAATTATGAGATTTCTGTTGTTTGAATTTGGCGCACTGCACTTTCACTGGCTGTTGTCATATCGATCCCGTTAACGGGATTGCAGCCCTAAGAAGTTAAATGTCTTACTCACATTGGCTACGGAGAGCGTAATCACATAGTCGTCTGGAACAGCTGGGGCTCTCATGCATGGTTCAGTGTTTCTTGCCTCGAAGCTTGAGTCACTGGGCAGCTCGCGGCTAAATTTCCCTTTGCAATCTGTGATGGTTTGCAAGCCCTGCCACATCCGACGAGCGTCAGAGCCGGTGTAGTAGGATTTGATCTTGGTCCTGTATTGACGCTTTGCCTGTTTGATGGTTCGTCGGAGGGCACAGCGGGACTTCTTATAAGCGTTTCTTATAAGAATCCAGATTATGTCCCAAATTTCCCAAATGGCACCCTATTCCCTCTTACTTTTTTTAAGGTATTTTCTTAAAATGGCATTGTTGGTTAACTTCTTTGTAATAGGGGGCAGCATTTTCACTTTTGGATGAATTGCGTGCCCATAGTGAACTGCCTCCTACTCTGTCCCAGATGCTAATATATGCATATTATTATTACCATTGGATATAAAACACTCTGAAGTTTCTAAAACTGTTTGAATGATGTCTGTGAGTATAACAGAACTCATATGGCAGGCAAAAACCTGAGAAAAAATCCAAACAGGAAGTGAGAATTCTGAGACTGGTCAATGTTCAACTCATCGCCTATTCAATTCCCTGTAAGATATGGATCTGTTTGCCTTCCACTAGATGTCAACAGTCTGTAGAACGTGGAATGAAGCCTCTAGTGTGATGTGGGGCCGGATGAGAGGTGTTTCAGTCATTGGTCTGGCAGAATGCCAGTTCCTGGTCACGCGCGTTCCAAACGATATCGTCTTGCTTTCCATAACATCTATAGACACAAAGGAATTCTCCGGTTGGAACGTTATTGGATAGTTATGATAACAACATCCTGAAGATTGATTCTCTACTTAGTTTGACCAGTTTATTCGACCTCGCTCTGCGCGAGCGTTTGGACATGTGCACTAAACATGCTAGCAAAAGTTGCTACTTAGACATAAGTAATGGACATTATCGAACAAAACAACGATTTATTGTCGAACTAGGATTCCTGGGAGTGCATTCTGATGAAGATGATCAAAGGTAAGGGAATATTTATGATGTAATTTCGTATTTCTGTTGACTCCAACATGGCGGAGAAATGTTGTTATTTTTGAGCGCCGTCTCAGATTATTGCATGGTGTGCTTTTTACGTAAAGTTCTTTTGAAATGTGACACAGCGGTTGCATTAAGAACAAGTGTATCTTTAATTCTATGTAAAACATGTATCTTTCATCAAAGTTTATGATGAGTATTTCTGTTATTTGACGTGGCTCTCTGCAATTTCTCCGGATATTTTGGAGGCATTTCTGAACATGGCGCCAATGTAAACCGAGATTTGTGGATATAAATATGCACATTATCAAACAAAACATAAATGTATTGTGTAACATGATGTCCTATGAGTGTCATCTGATGAAGATCATCAAAGGTTAGTGATTCATTTTATCTCTATATCTGCTTTTTGTGACTACTATCTTTTGCTGGGAAAATGGCTGTGTTTTTCTGTGGCTATGTACTGACCTAACATAATCGTTTGGTGTGCTTTCGCCGTAAATCCTTTTTGAAATCAGACATGTTGGCTGGATTCACAACATGTGTTGCTTTAATTTGGTGTCTTTCATGTGTGATTTCATGAAAGATTGATTTTTATAGTAATATATTTGAATTTGGCGCGCTACATTTTTTCTGGCTTTTGGCGAAGTGGGACGCTACCGTCCCACATATCCCAGATAAGTTTTAAGGGCTTGTAAGTAAGCATTTCACTGCAAGGTCTACTACACCTGTTGTATTCAGCGCATGTGACAAATACAATTTTATTTTATTTTTATTTGATTTATATAGTGCACTACTTTTGTCCAGTGGACTGGTCAAAAGTATTGCACTATAGAGGGAATAGAGTGCCATTTGGGACGCACCCCAGGTTTTCTGTTCCTCTTCTCAGCCAGAGGCTATAACATTCTTCTTGTGAGTAATGGGAAAGTTTGAGAGCCTTTATCTTCTAGCCATTCAGTGTACTGTTTGACTAGCCTGCCTCCACTATGTAAACGGCAGGATTCTCAGAGTTCACAGGGATCACGAGTGGTATTTATTCATTTAGCCAGAAAAGAAAAAAAAGAAATGGGAAATATTTCACTTCAGCTGTAGATTAAAATACAAAAAATCAAAAGATTGATGATTTTTGTGGCTGGCTCTGTGGAAATGACCTGTCATGGTCTGCTTTGTCACACTCTCAAAGCACTGAGCCTGACCTGTCTATTCCCATCCTGATACTGTATGTTGAAGCTGTGCACAATGATCTGATTCAAGTATTATGATTGGACTGAGAAAAATTCTTGCAATCTTGAGTAATTGTTCTATGGAATGAAATTGATTCACACCCGACCGAGCGTGAAATGACATTGGCAGATGACATTGCCTGTTGTGCTGTTACAGTCCCTGGAACACAACACATTTCTAATACGAATAATCATCACCTTTACAGTGAGAAACATACACTCACGCATGCACGCACACACACACACACACACACACACACACACACACACACACACACACACACACACACACACACACACACACACACACACACACACACACACACACACACACACACACACACACACCACACACACACAAACACACACAGTGGCACTCACGCTCATGCGTACATATACACACACACACCACCCACAAAGACTCGAACGCACACACACACATACAAACTACACACACTCACACTACTTCTAAGAAATCGTTACAGGTAAACTGTCTGTCAAACATTGTGTGTCTGTTATTAATGAATTTATAAATGGAGCACACAGAAGGAAATACACTGAGTGTACAAAACATTATGAACACCTGCTCTCTTTCCATGACAGACTGACCAGGTGAATCCTTGTGAAAGCTATGATCCAGGCGCCGACAGAGATGGCCGCCTCGCTTCGCGTTCCTAGGAAACTATGCAGTATTTAGTTTTTTTATGTGTTATTTCTTACATTGTTACCCCAGGAAATCTTTGGTTTTATTACATACAGTCGGGAGGAACTATTGGATATAAGAGCAACGTCAACTCACCAACATTACGACCAGGAATACGACTTTCCCAAAGCGGATACTCTGTTTGGCCCACCACCCAGGACAATGGATCGGATCCCAGGCGGCGACCCAAAACAACGGCGCCGCAGAAGGGGCAGACGGAGCTGTCTTCTGGTCAGTCTCCGTAGACGGGCACATCGCGCACTGCTCCCGAGCATACTACTCACCAATGTCCAGTCTCTTGACAACAAGGTAGACGAAATCCGAGCAAGGGTTGCCTTCCAGAGAGACATCAGAGACTGTAACGTTCTTTGTTTCACGGAAACATGGCTCACTCGAGACACGCTATCGGAGTCGGTAACGCCACCTGGTTTCTTCACGCATCGCGCCGACAAAAACAAGCATCTCTCTGGTAAGAAGAAGGGCGGGGGTGTATGCCTTATGATTAACAAGACGTGGTGTGATCATAACAACATACAGGAACTCAAGTCCTTTTGTTCACCTGACTTAGAATTCCTCACAATCAAATGCCGACCGCATTATCTACCAAGAGAATTCTCTTCGATCATAATCACAGTCGTGTATATTCCCCCCCAAGCAGACACATCGACTGCCCTCAAAGAACTTCATTTGACTCTATGTAAACTGGAAACCACATATCCTGAGGCTGCATTTATTGTGGCTGGGGATTGTAACAAGGCTAATCTGAAAACAAGGCTCCCTAAATTTTATCAGCATATCGATTGCGTGATCCGGGCTGGCAAAACCCTGGATCATTGTTATTCTAACTTCCGCGACGCATATAAGGCCCTCCCCCGCCCTCCTTTCAGAAAAGTTGACCACGACTCCATTTTGTTGCTCCCAGCCTATAGACAGAAACTAAAACAGGAAGCACCCGTGCTCAGGTCTGTTCAACGCTGGTCCGACCAATCGGATTCCACGCTTCAAGATTGCTTCGATCACGTGGACTGGGATATGTTCCGCATAGCGTCGAACAACAACATTGATGAATACGCTAATTCGGTGAGCGAGTTTATTAGCAATTGCATCTGTGATGTTGAAGTGCATCGGTGATGTTGTACCCACAGCGTCTATTAATACATTCCCCAACCAGAAATCGTGGATTGATGGCAGCATTCGCGCAAAACTGAATGCGCTAATCACTGCTTTTAATCAGGGCAAGGTGACCGGAAACATGACCGAATACAAACAGTGTAGCTATTCTCTCCGCAAGGCAATCAAACAAGCTAAGCGTCAGTATAGAGACAAAGTAGAGTCACAATTCAACGGCTCAGACCCGAGAAGTATGTGGCAGGATCTACAGTCAATCACGGACTACAAAAGAAAAACCAGCCCCGTCGCGGACCACGATGTCTTGCTCCCAAACAAACTAAACAACTTCTTTGCTCGCTTTGAGGACAATACAGTGCCACTGACACGGTCTGCTTCACTGCAACCAACGTGAGTAAAACATTTTAACGTGTTAACCGTCGCAAGGCTGCAGGCCCAGACGGCATCCCCAGCCGCGTCCTCAGAGCATGCGCAGACCAGCTGGCTGGTGTGTTTACGGACATATTCAATCAATCCTTATCCCAGTCTGCTGTTCCCACATGCTTCAAGAGGGCCACCACTGTTCCTGTTCCCAAGAAAGCTAAGGTAACTGAGCTAAATGAATACTGCTCCGTAGCACTCACTTCCGTCATCATGAAGTGCTTTGAGAGACTAGTCAAGGACCATATCACCTCCACCCTACCTGACACCCTAGACCCACTCCAATTTGCTTACCGCCCCAATAGGTCCACAGACGACGCAATCGCCATCACACTGCACACTGCCCTAAACCATCTGGACAAGAGGAATGCCTATGTAAGAATGCTGTTCATCGACTACAGCTCAGCATTTAACACCATAGTACCCTCCAAACTCGTCATTAAGCTCGAGACCCTGGGTCTCGACCCCGCCCTGTGCAACTGGGCCCTGGACTTCCTGACGGGCTGCCCCCAGGTGGTGAGGGTAGGTAACAACATCTCCACCCCGCTGATCCTCAACACTGGGGCCCCACAAGGGTGCGTTCTCAGCACTCTCCTGTACTCCCTCTTCGCCCATGACTGCGTGGCCATGCACGCCTCCAACTCAATCATCAAGTTTGCAGATGGCCCTACAGTGGTAGGCTTGATTACCAACAACGACGAGACGGCCTGCAGGGAGGAGGTGAGGGCCCTCGGAGTGTGGTGTCAGGAAAATAACTTCACACTCAATGTCAACAAAACAAAGGAGATGATCGTGGACTTCAGGAAACAGCAGAGGGAGCAGCCTCCTATCCACATCGACGGGACAGTAGTGGAGAGGGTGGAAAGTTTTAAGTTCCTCGGCGTACACATCACGGACAAACTGAAATGGTCCACCCACACAGATAGCGTGGTGAAGAAGACGCAGCAGCGCCTCTTCAACGTCAGGAGGCTGAAGAAATTCGTCTCGTCACAAAAAACTTTTACAGATGCACAATCGAGAGCATCCTGTCAGGCTGTATCACCGTCTGGTACGGCAACTGCTCCGCCCACAACCGTAAGGCTCTCCAGAGGGTAGTGAGGTCTGCACAACGCATCACTGGGGGCAAACTACCTGCCCTCCAGGACACCTACACCACCCGATGTCACAGGAAGGCCAAAAAGATCATCAAGGACAACAACCACCCGAGCCACTGCCTGTTCACCCCGCTATCATCCAGAAGGCGAGGTCAGTACAGGTGCATCAAAGCGGGGACCGAGAGACTGAAAAACAGCTTCTATCTCAAGGCCATCTGTTAAACACTCATCACTAACATTGAGTGGGTGCTGCCAACATACTGACTCAACTCCAGCCACTTTAATAATGGAAAAATGTATGTAATAAATGTATCAGTAGCCACTTTAAACAATGCCACTTCACATAATGTTTACATACCCTACATTACTCATCTCATATGTATATACTGTACTCTATACCATCTACTGCATCTTGCCATCTTGATGTAATATATGCATCACTAGCCACTTTAAACAATGCCACTTTATATAATGTTTACATACCCTACATTACTCATCTCATATGTACATACTGTACTCTATACCATCTAATGCATCTTGCCTATGCCGTTCGGCCATCACTCATTCATATATTTTTATGTACATATTCTTATTCATTCCTTTACACTTGTGTGTATAAGGTAGTTGTTGTGAAATTGTTAGGTTAGATTACTTGTTAGATATTACTGCATGGTCGGAACTAGAAGCACAAGCATTTCGCTACACTCGCATTAACATCTGCTAACCATGTGTATGTGACAAATAAAATTTGATTTGATTTGTTAAATCCACTTCAATCAGTGTAGATGAAGGGGAGGAGACAGGTTAAAGAAGGATTGTTAAGCCTTGAGACAATTGAGACATTGTGTATGTGCCATTCAGAGTGTGAATGGGCAAGACAAAAGATTTAAGTGCCTTTGAACAGGGTATGGTAGTAGGTGCCAGGCACAACCAGTTTGAGTGTGTCAAGAACTGCAACGCTGCTGGGATTTCATGCTCAACAGTTACCCGTGTGTATCAAGAATCGTCCACCACCCAAAGGACATCCAGCCAACTTTACACAACTGTGGAACGCATTGGAGTCAACATGGGCCAGCATCCCTGTGGAACGCTTTCGACACCTTTTACAGTGCCCCGACGAACTGAGGCTGTTCTGAGGGCAAAAGAGAGTGGTGCAACTCAATATTCGGAATGTGTTTTTAATGTTTTGTTTACGCAGTGTATATAATTTAATTCATTACAGTTGAAATTTGTGATTTCTATTTACTGTGTGAGGGATTAGGATGTTGATTATTTTTGATGTTTTATGTCATGTGAATGCTTTCTTTTCCACCAGACAATTTGTACGTTCATCTTCATGGAATTAGACTAAGAAACAAAAACATGTTAATATCTGAAAATCAGTTTTTGAATTGATTCTCACTCTAACCAAAGAAATAAACACATACTGTATTCTGTACAAATTGCACATTCTACATTGATGTATGCAAAAAGCTAGATTATTGAGCTAGGCTCTTGCATAATCATAGCAGAATTTCCTGAACCATACACTACTGACGCTCCATATTGTGTCACAAGATCCATTGTGAAGCCCTATGTGGTGGGCTCCTGGGTGGTAGCTGATACATGTTGTCGTGGTCTCTCTATGGTCCTTTCAGTCTGTTTCCCTCTCTGAACAACAATATTAGCTCCGTGGATCTCTGGGGGTATGGACGACTACACTGCAGCTCAGTAAACAGGGCGACCTAATTCTGTGGCCTCTGCCTCTGCTCTACAGCCAGCCAGCCTGCTGAACTAACACTCACTGATTATATCACAAATGGTACCCTATTCCCACATAGAGCACTACTTTTGACCTGGACCCATAGGGTTCTGTTTAAAAGCAGTGCACTATATAGGGAATAGGGTGCCATTTGAGATGCAAACACTCATTACATGCAGAGCATTTATCTGGACCTGCCTCCCTCATTCTTTTTTCTGTCTCACCAACTGCCTTGGTAAATATAACTGTTTGCCCAGAGAAAAGCCCAGAGAAAAGCTTAATCAATAGAGATTGATTAACTACTCTTAGGAAAAATTTACTGTGGACATATTTATAATGTGTATAATGTAAAATGATGAACACAATGCAAATCTAAAATGGGAGCATGGAATTAGTAACTCCATTTTGCAGAAAGAGTTTAATTGGCTTCTCAATTTGTAAAAGATAAAGCTTGTTTTGTTCTGATAAAATTAATTTAGTGATGTATAGTTCAATCAGTCAACAATAAGGATTAAGAAGAAAACGTATTTTCAGATATTCAAGAGATGTTTGGCCCAGTTGGTAGAGTTGGTGGTCCTGTATGGGTCAGTTGGTAGAGCTGGTGGTCCTGTATGGGTCAGTTGGTAAAGCTGGTGGTCCTGTATGGGTCAGTTGGTAGAGCTGGTGGTCCTGTATGGGTCAGTTGGTAGAGCTGGTGGTCCTGTATGGGTCAGTTGGTAGAGCTGGTGGTCCTGTGTGGATCAGTTGGTAGAGCTGGTGGTCCTGTATGGGTCAGTTGGTAGAGCTGGTGGTCCAGTATGGGTCAGTTGGTAAAGTTTGTGGTTCTGTATGAGTCAGTTGGTAGAGTTTGTGGTTCTGTATGAGTCAGTTGGTAGAGCTGGTGGTCCTGTATGTGTCAGTTGGTAGAGTTGGTGGTCCTGTATGGGTCAGTTGGTAGAGTTGGTGGTCCTGTATGGGTCAGTTGGTAGAGTTGGTGGTCCTGTATGGGTCAGTTGGTAGAGTTGGTGGTCCTGTATGGGTCAGTTGGTAGAGTTGGTGGTCCTGTATGGGTCAGTTGGTTTAGTTGGTGGTCCTGTATGAAACAGTTGGTATAGTTGGTGGTCCTGTATGGCCCAGTTGGTAGAGCTGGTGGTCCTGTATGGCCCAGTTGGTATAGTTGGTGGTCATGTATGGGTCAGTTGGTATAGTTGGTGGTCCTGTATGAAACAGTTGGTAGAGTTGGTGGTCCTGTATGGGTCAGTTGGTAGAGTTGGTGGTCCTGTATGTGTCAGATGGTATAGTTGGTGGTCCTGTATGGGTCAGTTGGTAGAGTTGGTGGTCCTGTATGATTCAGTTGGTATAGTTGGTGGTCCTGTATGATTCAGTTGGTATAGTTGGTGGTCCTGTATGATTCAGTTGGTAGAGTTGGTGGGTCTGTATGGGTCATTTGGTAGAGTTAGGTGGTCTGTATTGGTCAGTTGGTAGAGCTGGTGGTCCTGTATGGGTCAGTTGGTATAGTTGGTGGTCCTGTATGGGTCAGTTGGTAGAGTTGGTGGGTCTGTATGGGTCAGTTGGTAGAGTTAGTGGGTCTGTATGGGTCAGTTGGTATAGTTGGTGGTTCTGTATGGGTCAGTTGGTAGAGTTAGTGGGTCTGTATGGGTCAGTTGGTATAGTTAGTGGTCATATATGGGTCAGTTGGTATAGTTGGTGGTCCTGTATGAAACAGTTGGTATAGTTGGTGGGTCTGTATGGGTCAGTTGGTAGAGTTAGTGGGTCTGTATGGGTCAATTGGTATAGTTGGTGGTTCTGTATGGGTCAGTTGGTAGAGTTAGTGGGTCTGTATGGGTCAGTTGGTAGAGTTAGTGGGTCTGTATGGGTCAGTTGGTAGAGTTAGTGGGTCGGTATGGGTCAGTTGGTATAGTTGGTGGTCCTGTATGAAACAGTTGGTATAGTTGGTGGGTCTGTATGGGTCAGTTGGTAGAGTTAGTGGGTCTGTATGGGTCAGTTGGTATAGTTGGTGGCACTGTGTGGGTCAGTTGGTATAGTTGGTGGCACTGTATGGGTCAGTTGGTATAGTTGTTGGGTCTGTATGGCCCAATTGGTATAGTTGGTGGTCCTTTATGGGTCAGTTGGTAGAGTTGATTGTTCTGTATGGGTCAGTTTGGTAGAGTTAGTGGTCATGTATGGGTCAGTTAGTATAGTTGGTTTTCCTGTATGATTCAGTTGGTATAGTTGGTTTTCCTGTATGATTCAGTTGGTAGAGTTGGTGGTCCTGTATGGGTCAGTTGGTAGAGTTAGTGGTCATGTATGGGTCAGTTGGTATAGTTGGTGGTCCTGTATGGGTCAGTTGGTATAGTTGGTGGGTCTGTATGGGTCAGTTGGTAGAGTTATGGGTCTGTATGGGTCAGTTGGTAGAGTTAGTGGGTCTGTATGGGTCAGTTGGTATAGTTGGTGGTCCTGTATGGGTCAGTTGGTATAGTTGGTGGTCCTGTATGGGTCAGTTGGTAGAGTTATGGGTCTGTATGGGTCAGTTGGTAGAGTTAGTGGGTCTGTATGGGTCAGTTGGTATAGTTAGTGGTCCTGTATGGGTCAGTTGGTATAGTTGGGGGTCCTGTATGGGTCAGTTGGTAGAGTTGGTGGTCCTGTATGGGTCAGTTGGTATAGTTGGTGGTCCTGTATGGGTCAGTTGGTATAGTTGGTGGTCCTGTATGGGTCAGTTGGTAGAGTTATGGGTCTGTATGGGTCAGTTGGTAGAGTTAGTGGGTCTGTATGGGTCAGTTGGTATAGTTAGTGGTCCTGTATGGGTCAGTTGGTATAGTTGGGGGTCCTGTATGGGTCAGTTGGTAGAGTTGGTGGTCCTGTATGGGTCAGTTGGTATAGTTGGTGGTCCTGTATGGGTCAGTTGGTATAGTTGGTGGTCCTGTATGGGTCAGTTGGTATAGTTGGTGGTCCTGTATGGGTCAGTTGGTATAGTTGGTGGTCCTGTATGGGTCAGTTGGTATAGTTGGTGGTCCTGTATGGGTCAGTTGGTAGCACATGCTGCTTGCACCGCCTGGGTTGTGGGTTTTATTCCCGGGGCCAACCATACCTAAAATGTATGTAAGTTAGGATAAAAGTGTCTGCTAAATTGCATACAGTGTATTATATTATTATACATTTACAGTATATTACGTGATATATTAAGTAAACGTGTTGTCATTAGAATTTGACAGCTTCTTTTCCCAGACCTAGAGCTACTGAATCGTCAGTGTGATTTTGTCTTGATTGCTGGTTGTTTGTACAGTACAGCAAGAGATGCCATAATGTGCTACGCTGACATATGGCGAATAAAGACACACAGTCTCTCTATCACCCAGAGAGTGGTAAGGATGGGCAATCCCATGAGCCTTCACTGCAGTATCCCCATTGTCTCCAGAGGGAAATTAGCGGGAGAGAGAATTAAGATCAAGGTTAATTAAGGATGAGCTTAAATCACAAATGCTAATCAGTCTGACTTCTCAGTGAAGAGCAGGACAGTAGCTCTCCATCTACAGTCAGTTTTGATGAGAGGGAGGGGGGAGAACAGATAGCCCCATAGAACAGTGTTTGGTTGAAACAACAGTTTGAGAGGTTCATAAAACTGCTGTCATTACTTGATGTTTTCCTTTTTAGGACTGAGTTGTAATACTTGTAAATGAAGTCTAAATTGAACAATTCCACCTCCTCTAAGTTGCTTCTTGGTTTAATTAAAGTTCACATTGTATAATGGTTTTGCATACATTTTCACGTCATTAGTTCCGTTCAGCAGCAGGCTGAATACAGTGGAGATGGGATATGCTACATGTACATGATTATGCAGATCTCATATCTGCATCTGCTTTATGGATGAAGCCATTATAGAGGTTAATCCACATCCGATATTACTCCAGGCGTATCTGTTAGTGTGTGTGTGTGTGTGTGTGTGTGTGTGTGTGTGTGTGTGTGTGTGTGTGTGTGTGTGTGTGTGTGTGTGTGTGTGTGTGTGTGTGTGTGTGTGTGTGTGTGTAGGCCTATATTTGAGTGTGTGTGTTTGCGTGTGTGTCTACATTGGTGTGTGTGTGTGTAGGGCTATATTTGAGTGTGTGTGTTTGCGTGTGTGTCTACATTGGTGTGTGTGTGTGTAGGCCTATATTTGAGTGTGTGTATTTGCGTGTGTGTCTACATTGGTGTGTGTGTGTGTAGGCCTATATTTGAGTGTGTGTGTTTGCGTGTGTGTCTACATTGGTGTGTGTGTGTGGAGGTGCATGTATGTTTATATGCCTGAACTCCCTGTCCGTGACAGGCGCGGTATCAACAACAACATCTGGTCTGACATGTTTAGTGTTGGCAGAGTGACCTTTATATGTACAATGAAAGCATATTAAAGGGAAGATGTCCCTGTCAGCCCAGGAGGTCTTCATCTACAGTATCTGATTCATTCACTTTGTCTTGTGAACAGTACAACAAGCATCACAGTTGTTTATGTAGGTGTATATCCAGGTGGGTACGGAGCCCCTGGGAAACCTGCTGTCCTCCTACTCGACTATTCTCAAGGTTGGCAGCAGGGTTTGTGCAGTACCAGCTGCTCTATCCCTCCATCCCCAGTGTGGGAAATTCATCCGGGCTAATAGAAAACAAACACCTCTTAGAATGACAGAGATACCGCAAAAACGATTAAACCATGACCTACATACTGTTGTGTCTCTGGCCTTTCAATAGGCAGAACAGAACAGTGGGGGATCTCATCTGTGTGAAACAACACAACACTGGAGAGAGAAAACACAGGATACTAATGAAGACAATCATTCTTATTCTCCCCAGGTGCTGCCACACACATAATGGTATTATTGGCTCAAGCAATTAAGGCATGCAACGGCATTCTGCACTATCAATTATTATATAGAATAGATACTGTATATTGTAACATGCTATAACAGGCTACCACAGCTTTACTATTGTGTAATATAAGAGGTGTTCATGTAAGGATCTGTAGATAACATTCTCAGAAGAAAGGCTTGATTCTGAAGATCTAAATAAAATAACTGGTTAGTTTCAAGGGTTGAATTGCACCGTGTTTATCTTTATTGCGAATGATGCTGGAGCTCAATGGGATGTATTTTCTATTTTCCCCCATCCTCTCTCTCTCTCTCTCTCTCTCTCTCTCTCTCTCTCTCTCTCTCTCTCTCTCTCTCTCTCTCTCTCTCTCTCTCTCTCTCTCTCTCTCTCTCTCTCTCTCTCTCTCTCTCTCTCTCTCTCTCTCTCTCTCTCTCTCTCTCTAGATACATGGGAAAAAAGGAACCTTTTAATCTCTGGGCTTTGACTCCAGCTGGGCTCTCAGCAGCTAAATCAAACCCTTAATTGACCCATATCTGACTGCTAAACTTCTAATTAGCCAAAGTGTTTGTTGCATTTTGTGGACACTTATATAACTCTCCACACAGTTGATATAGGCCTGGGTAAAACACAGACGCAGGCTCTCAGAATCAGAATGGGGAGAAATGGGGACCCTGGTAAAGTTAAAGAATCCCCTTGATGTGTTCCTGTGTTGTTACCCGTGTGTGATAGGACTCTGGGGAGTTGCTGGGGAGAGGCACTCAGATCCCAGTAGGGAGCACAGCAGGAGGCTCCAAGACTCCACTGTGATAAAGTCTCATTAAAGAAGGACATCTGATGCTTTGTGCTTCAGATCATCTCTGGAAGAGGCCTGAAAAAGTGTCCTCTCAATAACACAAGACAAGAGGGTCTCATTGTAGACTTCTGTATGTGGTCATGGCATTTAAAACATATGGAGAAGAATAGCTTTGTCATCTTTATATTGGTTGAATCCTATACCCTGTCATTATGTTCTTCTGAAGGAGCTTTGACATTCATACCGCTCCACTGCTCTGTGAATATGGGAGCACAAATGTGTGATGTCTTGAGATCACAGTCAAGAATCTAGCCATGAGGAATTCATTCAGAAAAGATTCATGATACCCATTCCAATGTGTTCCTTTTGGCCCTCGTGCTATACGTGTTTGGAATGACCGGGCATGGTGCTTTTCCAGTGGTGACCAGCAGGGGGCACTGACATGTTATACAATCCAATCCCGATCCGTTCTGTCTGGCTGGCACACAGAGATGTTTGCAGTAATTTAGTTCCAGTGCCAATATATAAATAGGAATTCTGCTGTTAGCACAAAAGAGCGGAGGGGGGGAAACATACTGACGAATGAATGTGAATTGCTCCCCTGCTCCCATTTCAACATCAAAGTAATCAAGGAAAACAAGCTTCTTTAATCGAAGATATGCAATTAGAATAAAGCAGAACTGTCCTGGCTGCATACACTGCCAGAGAGGAAAGACTAAATGGGGAAAAGAGACAGAGAGAGAAAGGAGAGAGAGGGAGAGAGAGAGAAAGAGAGAGAGAGAGAGAAAGACATGGAGAGAGGGGGAGAGAGAGAGAGAGAGGGAGAGAAACACAATATCAAGGTTATCATCAGCTTACTGCAGCATAGATAGCACCTCTCATTTCTGCCCTATGATGGCCATACTGTTCAGCCAGTTTGACTCAAGACTGACTCAATGCTAAAGGCTTTAGGGGGAGGAGATAATGGCGATCAGAGATCGCTAAGCTACAGAAAAAGTAAGGAGTGAAAACATGGGTTCTTGTGAAATCCACAAGACCGTAGCACATACAAAGGTCCTTTACTAGTGAGTTATTCTGCTACAGAGGTCTTCTATCCCTCTCTCTCACAGTATCTACATACACCATGCTGTCCTATACTTTGTAGGTCAAAACAATGATAAATATTTGGCTGCCATAGGAGGGCTCTGGACAATGGCTGCACTAAAACTAACAAACAGCAGGGGCCTACCATGCCCTGCACTCACCAGAGATTGATAACATTGATAGTGATAGAAGTATAGATGTGCAGTATGGATGTTTTGAATTCTATAGTGGATAATATATAGTACTAGAGCTATCAGGTACCATTTGATACCCTCTACTTTTCAGTGAGGCCTGAGTGTAGTTGGCTGTCTTCTTGTGAACTGGGAAAATCATCTCTCTCTCTCTCTCTCTCTCTCTCTCTCTCTCTCTCTCTCTCTCTCTCTCTCTCTCTCTCTCTCCCTTTATCTCTCCCACCTCTCTCTCTCTCTCTCTCTCTCTCTCTCTCTCTCCCTTTATCTCTCCCCCCTCTCTGTTTCTCTATCTCCCTCTCTCTCTTCTTAAAGATAGATGAGAACAACTAGAAGCAGCCATAACAGCCCAGAAAAGAGAGTGCGGTAGCTTCACAGTTCTCATGTTATAGGCAGTGTGTCACAAAGCAATGTCATACACCACAGTCACACCAAACTATTAAAAGAGCATATTCTTATCATATCAATGGATGTGTCCCACGCACTTTAGAATGAATATAGTAATAGTGTTGATGGCCCCTTCCCTAGCTGTCCATTACTTTATAAGACCACTGCAGAGGCTTCATGTAGACTGTCATTTGGGTGACTAGAGTCCCAATGTGTACAGGTCAACTCTCACTTGTTCACGAATGGACTAAGCAGCTGTCATTTCATATCGATTTCCCCCACAACCCAATGTAATAAACGCTCTTGGGAAAGTCTCTGTTTTATTGGTGTGTGTGTGTGTGTGTGTGTGTGTGTGTGTGTGTGTGTGTGTGTGTGTGTGTGTGTGTGTGTGTGTGTGTGTGTGTGTGTGTGTGTGTGTGTGTGTGTGTGTGTGTGTGTGTGTGTGTGTGTGTGTGTGTGTGTGTGTGTAATGAGGCCCCATCACGCATCTGCAGACCAATGCCCTGGTGTCTCCAAGTAGGACCCATGTTCATACCCTGTACCTCCCCCCCCCCCCCCCCCCCCACCCCCAATGTCCATTATTAAAGACACATACATGTGCACACACATAAATACTGACGTGTGCATGTACCGACTCAGGTACGCAGTCACATGTCACACTCACACACACACAAAACAAATGCACACACATGCACATACTGCACATCCAGTACACACTCTGTGAGACATCTCTCATGTCTGCTGTCACTCCTGCCACCTGGCCCACTGCTGGAGGTTCTGTTAGTCCATCAGTCAGCCTGCTCTGCTCCCTCATTCATTCCTTCCCAGTCCCGTCCTTCCTGCCAGTCATTTAGACAGGACCATAAGGAGGGCCACACTGTTAATTAACTCGGCTCACTTAATTAGCTTCATGACTTCAGTCTGTATATTTAAAGCTCTGTATCATTTAGCTGACATGAACTGCTCTGTTAAACCAGCAAACTATCTATTCAACTCTGTCCAAACTGATAGAGAGGTGTGTTGTTGTAGTTGTTGTTGTTGTTGTAGTAGTAGTAGTAGTAGTAGTAGTAGTAGTAGTAGTAGTAATAGTAGTAGTGGTAGTGGTAGTAGTGGTAGTAGCGGTAGTAGCGGTAGTAGTAGTAGTAGTAGTGTGTTGGTTCTTCTGTCCTTGTGGGGACCTAAAATCCCCAAAAGTCCCAACAAGGATAGTAAAACAGGAAAAATTCACCCTTGTGGGGACAGTTCCCACGTCCCATGTTAGGGTTAAGGTTTGAGTTATGGTAAGGGTTAGGTTAGGGTTAGGGAAAATAGGAATTTGAATGGAAATTAATTTTATGTCCCCACGAGGATAGAAGAACATAACATAGTATGTGTGTATGTCTGTGTGTGTGTGAATAGCTGATTCTGTGGCACTGTAGTGTTGTTAGCACATTCATTTAGGGCCTAGAGACAATGTTGGCTTGCTGTATATTAACCCTGAGACGCCCATTGACAAAGAGTGATAAAGTACGTCCTCGATGGAGGTAGAAATGGCAGTAAAGCAGCAGTGATCGAGGCCGTATTGTTAACACCTCTGTACGTGGTTAGACCTACAATATGCCTGCCTGCGCTGCGTTTGCTGGCTCCTTTATAACATATGCACGAATCAGGCTTTTTTCCCCCATGAGCAGAGAGACCTCATTAAAACAGGTTAAGGTAACTCCCTAATGGTTTCTCTCAGCACTAATAACATAGGGTCACCTAATATTACACATGGCTTTGTTCCCTTCTCACTGCTATTTATCATAGATTATTAATGACCAAGTATCATAAAATCACACTCATTATAATCCTAATGATGTTCCTGTGGCCAGAGTTAAAACAATCAACACTCACTCTGTTACCAGGGTGACTTATGGGTGTATAGTACATGGGCAAGGCAGGAGGGCTGGATCAAATGCTGAGGCTGGCCCTACATCCAATATGGCTTTTGTCTTTGTACCTCCTTCACATTGATATTTTCATACAATTCAGAAGGAACATACCGGTGCCCAGTGACATCAGATTTGAGGCGTTTTGTACTGGGGATTTATAACGTTACTCAAAGGGTGAACTAGAGATCAGAAATACACATTCTCATTCAGTCAGCAGGTAACAGTGGGCCACCCAAAATGTATGTAAATACAATCAACTTGATCTGGCATTGTGACCCATTACCTAGCTTGTCAATTCAATTCAAGAATCGCTATATCATATTTCTAATAATTTTGTAAAGCAATAAGAAAGGTTTGTCTTAGAGGGATAATAAAAAAAAGGTTTTAGGTCTTATAGTGAATTTCTATGGTCCATTGTCTTTATACTGTTACAAATACATGAAGGCCCAAGGCCAGGAATCACCAGTATATTTTATGCTCTAAATATGAAGTACCCTCATAAACGACATACGGCACATTCTAGACTTTGGGAAATCTCACCTCAGTCATAGTCACGTGAGTCTTTGCATTGCCAAGCAGGCTAACTGATGTGATTTAACCTCATTTGAATAATGCCATTCATGGGAAATGAAATTTTAATGGAGCTTTGGGTAACACAACTGGCTCCTCATTTACAATTACTCTCCTAGCTACTGTCCTGGAGTCCAAGGCCTCAGTGGTAACATGGCTTATTTCATTACTGTACTATCAATGTTTTTATAGTACAGAGACACTTAATTACTAGAAATATCTCCATTGCTGTAAATACAATTATAGCAAGTGTTTTTCTCTCCTGTCTCTAATTGAAAGCAAATAAAACTAGCTCTGCCTGTCTCTGCTTGCTTGTTGAGGTTCAGTGCTGAGTCTGTCGAGGTGATGCTGTCGTTTTAAATTGCTGTTTATAAAAGATGAAATCAATATTTTAACATGCAGCGAGAGAGAGTGTTGTTGCCGAGTTGAATTAGTAATATGATCTGAATAGTAAATTATTCATTTGATCATAAAGGTACGGCTAGGGAAATGTAAATAAATACAAGCAGCCTGTTGTGGAATGTCTGTGTTTTAATTCAATCTGTTCAAGTTGAAAGCATTGACCTGACAAATTCAGCTTGTTTCAACAATGTTATGACTCCAGTATACTAAAGTCTTTCTTGGATGCAACTCGCAACTAGCTAAATACTGTACCGTACCAAGTTTCTATCCTAACATCATCTGGTATCAACATTAGACCTGCATGTCAATGTCAATAAATTCCAGCTATATCTACACTCATCCCTTATAGTCAGTGGATGTAGAGTTCAAACTATTGGTTATACCTTCAGCCACAGAGTATACATCACCATCATCCCTTTAACCAGTAGATTTGAGGTACAAAGTGTTGGGTATATAAAGCCCCATCACCCCTATATGTGGGGTACAAAGCCTCAGCCTATCCGTTTCCTTGGAGATTACAACACCAATTAGTTGGCTGTTTCCTGACATTCAACCATCAAAGCCGAGAATTGGTTGCTTTTATTTCTTCACATCAAAGCCTATTATTCTTTCTTTTCTTCCTTCAAATCAACATCTACACTCCGGATCTGTGAGTTTCTTCACTCCCCCCCCCTACCGCTATCTGAGTTCTAGCTCTTCTCCGAGCCCCATCATCGTAGAACAGGCAATGCAAGCCAAACACAACAAGGCAAGTACTCCTGGTTGCACCCCATAGATGTCAAATTGTTTATTGTCTTTCCTTCATCTCTCTCTCTCTCTTTGTGTACTGATGCTTATTATTCTGCCACAATGTGTGAAGCGCAATCTAAAGGCAGCGAGCTACCTCGAATCTCTCTCTGTCTCTGGATGGAAAGCACATTGCTGCATCTCACCATTGCAGTGTATATCAGCAGCACAGGTTTAATAATGTATGATCTGAGTGCATAATGTATAGTAATGTTTTAAATATAAGATCTCTTATTTTCCTTTGAGACAGAGAGAGAACTGCATGGACCAGGTTATCAGGGCCAATTGATCTCATCTGGGTTTGGAATTTAAATATCTGTAAAGAGAGAGAGAGAGAACGAGTGCTATCAGAAGACATTGAATTGAGATCTAACTGTAAATACAGTGGTGCACGCTCATTACACACCTTTCTTCCGTCTCTGATGTACCTAACTCTGAGTGGGATTGCAGCTGACGAGAGAGTCCGTCTGCATACATTACTGCTCCCATCCCAGGATGTGAAAACTAATTGACACAGAGATCATAATTATCCTCTATCTCTCTTATGCACTGTGTCTATCAAAACAACTCTGTCTGCCTTCAAGCCAGAGGAAGCAGAAACAAGAGAGGATATTTTCTCACAGCGAAGCTCTTTCCCTTTGTTCTGTCTCCGTTGTTTTTTATTAACCTAACATGCCTCCATAAATGGATTTACAAACAGAATTTTCTTCAGAGAACTCAGAACTGCAGGACCAGGTCAATAACAGCGCCCTTCACAAGCCCACATCCAATCCCCCTTCCAAACCTTCTGAAGGAGATCTGGCCGGCCAATCAATGGGCCCCATACTTCAGGGGGTGTGTTGGGAGATGACTGATCAGGGCTTGATATAGGCCGGTGAACGTCCACGGGGTACTACCCCCCATCTCGTGCCAAGACAGGGGGGACCTATACTTCTTGTGGTGCTGTGGTATGGTGTGGCAGATGATATCCCATTAATTCAACACAGACAGTATGGGCTGTTTAAAGATGGTCTAATGTCTAACTCCTATGGTGTTGGCAATACAAGTCAAAGTGGGGGTGCTTATATTTGTTCTGTTTCACACATGTACAAGTGTGTAACCTGTACAGTGTATGGTGAAATGGAAATGTGTTTTTTGCATGGCACAACGCTCTAACCGCTAGGCTACAGCACATACAGATCCGGAACCAGGCTAGGAGTATCATTGTTGACAGTTGAGATACTGTAAGATAGAACAAGGTTTCACAGTGATACAGGGGGATAAGGGTCTGAAACACAAAGAGTTTGGTCTTAACCTTAACCTATGTGGTGAAAACATCCTTTGACATCCCATTTTCAATCACTTTTGTAAACACAGAAGGCAAACAGGGAAACTATGGATACAACTCCCTCAATGATTGTCGCGCCACTAGAAATCCCTGCACTAGCATGTTTCTGTTAGCCAATACATCCTGACAAAATACACCATATTACTGGCCTGCTAATGTGCCTGGACTTTGTAGGCTAAACTAACGAGAAAACCCCCATAACTGATCCAAATGGTTGCCCAATCAGGTAGGCTAGATGCACTTATTTCTTAATTAATATGCATTCAAAATGCCAGGCTTTTCAGTGGTTATTGAAGTGACGTAGGCTATTTACTTCAGTTTACAGCCTAGACTAGAGTTGTTTACTCACTTAAAACAATAATAACATTCTTCATTACATTGTTTTGTTGTAGCCTAGGTAGGATACATTTATTGACCCTAAAAAACTGAATCAATAGGGTAGCTTCTCGAGCTGCATTCCCGGGGACTAGGAGTGCACATAGCGTAGGCTACCTATGATTAACTGGATACATTTTGTTGTGGTAATTTCCTGTATTACTAAATGATGAGAGAGCAAACCACACACAAGTCAGAGTTATATTTCAGAGTTATAGTCCATCTTTAATTATATGAGCTTCACCATAGCCCTTTGACTCTCAGATCAATTCAGTGTCTATAAATGAATTCTCTGAGAGTGCTTACAAAACAATTCTTAGTATCTTTTATAGCCAAGATACACCCCTCTCAACTTACATGACGAACCACAGATCTCAGGAACAGTTCACAAAGAAAGACTTTTACTTGAGAGAGGAGTATTCCATAGCCAGATAGCATTAGCTATAAATTATCGTTCAGTTTGCTCTCTAAGACGAGGTTCTAATCTCGTTCTTGGTACTTCTTAGTACCAAAACATTACCTCATCCAATGGCATATATCAATTGTCAATTCTAGATACCCCCATCTCAAATACACCCCCTCTTCTCCCCACTCCTGGAGAAGCTCACTAAGGGGAGTGAACCTCTAGGTCATATACTATGAAAGATAAGTTCAACATCAGAGGGGTGGTATAATGGTTCCAGACACTGCCATACTCCCCCCCCCCCCCCCCCCATGGGAAAAGGAGGGAATGACTGGAGTACAGACATAGTGGAGCCCTTCAAATGGTTTCACAGATATATTCATTATGAAGACAATGTTCAAACCTGATTTCTCCCTTTCTGATATTCTGCCTATTACCAGACATGTAAAAGACAAGCCTGACCTCTCCCCTCTCTGGGCCCCAAGTGACTTTTCCCTAGAGAGAAAGGAAAATGCAACTGCCAACAGTATAGTCCAAAAGAAGACATTCTAATGACAAGTATAAAATAGATAAACACATCTTATTTATCTACGTTACCTAACTAATTCTGATTCAGCTACTACATTCCCCTCTCAAGGGACTCTGTCCCTTCTGGAGAATCAGAACAGTAACTTTACACCTTACTAACAGTAGTTACAGAGTATATGAATTTAACAAATGTATCAATATGTAAAAGAAAATAAAGAATCAAATCCCTTCAATGTCAAGTACCTTAGATTATATGTAAGCTTTCTCCCTTCTGAAACTAAGTTTACAACCTTTATTCTACAAGACAGACTTGCACAGGTTTAATCACACAGAATAATCCATTGTTGAGAAAAATAAAAATATAAAACAGAACATAGAAATGCTCCCTAAGTTACATGAGAACCAGTATCTAAACACAGGCCTCATCACAACATATAGGACAGTCTTCCCTCTAAGTCCTTATGCTCAGAATAGGTCAGGGAAATCATTCATATTCCAAATCATAATTAAAAACCCAATTAATTATTCAACCAAAATTTTGAATGACATTCCTCGGTGATTCAAATTGGTCTTGTCACTCAAAGTAAAAAACTCAATTTAACACACATCAATATTGGCAGAATTTACATTCATATTAACATTCAGTATAATTATCCCATAATTCTACTATTAACTTTTTAATCACGATTATAATACAGATCAGTATCTCAATGCATTTCTTAATCTAAATTACTATAATTTTATGTGGTGTAGACCTCTACAATCAACCTGATACCCCAAAGGTCTAAAACAATTTATTGGCACAGTTGACCAACCCCCTCCTTCAGGCACTGATTCTTCTGGCGTCCTTTTCGTTCTTCTTCAGATAACTTTACAGTTCAAAGTGGATGGCCCATGATAATGTCCCAATTTCAATGTCTCTACCTTTACCACTCATTATGTCTTGTCCATTCGTCAACCAATATACCAGCAACATAAGAAAAGTTTCGAACAGATCTCTCTCCATGCTCACTCCACGTGGACTCCTCTCACACTACTGAGAGAAACATGAGAGAAAAGCAGTTGATAGCTTCGATCGGATACTGTACACCGATTTCTGGCTTGGCTCCCTTCTCCCGGTAGAAGTGGTCCAGACAGGGCTATATTCAACGCCTTTGCCACTCTTCTTCAGCCAGTTAGAGGAGGTTTTGAGGTACACACACTGTTCGGTCCAATTATCTCTTCCATGCATTAAGATACCGTCTGATGTCACTTTTCATGATAACCTCAAAAGAACAGATCAGAACAACAGTTTAGTTCAGTTCATTAACAACAAGCTAAGGTGTGTTTTGGTATATTGCACAATCACAAGTGAAATATACCAAAACACAGCTTAGCTTGTTGTTAATCCACCTATCGTGTCAGATTTTGAAAATATGCTTTACAGAGAAAGAAATCCAAGCTTTTGTGAGTGTATCAATCAATGCTAGAACAGCTAGCACCAAATTAGCATGGTCACGAAAGTCAGAAAAGCAATAGAATTAATCGCTTACCTTTGATAATCTTCAGATGTTTGCACTCACGAGACTCCCAGTTACACAATAAATGTTATTTTTGTTCGATAAATATTACTTTTATAACAAAAAAAACGCCATTTGGGTTGCGCGTTATGTTCAGAAAACCAAAGCCTCGTTCCGTTCGACGAAAATTCCAAAAAGTATCCGTAATGGTCGTAGAAACATGTCAAATGTTTTTTATAATCAATCCTCAGGTTGTTTTTAAGGAAAAGTACCTTTAGCCAATCTGCTTTCAGTCTGAGAGCTTCCCATGTCTGGATTACCCTGCCATTAGACACACACAACTGTGATTAATGATGCACTGTCCCTGTAAAAATAAAAACTACTCAAACTGCAATCAACTTTAATGACCTGACATTGTTCCACGTAATGGAAACAGATCACAATGTTAGACTACATGAACTTTCTGCTCAAATTCACTGGTGTTAACTAAACAATCAAACCAATAATCAATAACCATCAGAATACATTATCACAATGTTTCCTTACTCACATCTAAATCACTTTCAGCTTAACATATCCTATTTTTCTTTCTTTCCAGTGGGCAAAACATAACCCCTCTCCAACAACGTTTTGTCTTACCTCTTATCGTAAGATTAAAACCAAACTTCACAACTTTCTCTTCTCTTTCCTCTTCCCACTTATGAAATGTCCAAGACTTTAAAAAAATACCACGCACCGCCAAATTTATAACATATGTCAGTCAATCCATAAGAATGAAAAACATTTTGGTGGGCACCACTCTATCGCCATTATCTCTCCGCTATTATTTAGAATTACTTTAATTTAGGTAACTGTCTCCTCTATGATACAGTAATTTAAATACGACTACATTCTCAATACATTATTCCAGCAGATCATTTAGGCAACAGACACCGTCTTGCATCGAAATTCGCTTCGCTATTATTTTGAATGAATTAGTCTATCAATTTAACCTAAACAATCTATTAAAAAGTTCAATTTATCCCTTCTTTCAATTTGAACCAAACAAGCTATTAAAACGTTCAGTTTATATCTTATACAAACACTAGCGACCGTATCTTTCCAGGCAAAACAAACAAATAGTTGAATTACAATCAAAAACTCTGATTTTAGTTAGTGCATTTGCCGGGAACCGGACTCAGGTCTCAAGCTTAGAAGGCAGCTATTTAACCACTGAATCACCAATGCTATTTGAATGACTAAGACGCTCCGCAAATAAACCCACTTTACAATTGTCTGTATTCGTAAAATCAAGACACTTCCCAGAAAAATAGCCCTAATGTAAAGGTCCAAGCGTTATTCTGGCTATGATTCTCACATGGCAAATGAATAGATTAGCAATCAAAGATTAAAATCGACATTTATAGACTAGGAAACAGATCTTGCGCCTTTTAATAAAAGTAGATTATGTTTACTCATTTCAATTACTTTACTACATCACATTACTCACGCAATGATAATTAGTGGAAACCTTAGGCTTTGTACGACAATATGAATTACGTCGAGATTCCCTTTAAATTTGCTCTAACTTTATGGAAAATGGTTTATTCAATAAATCCCACAACTCCTCTCATACTGGGAAGAAAATATAAAACATTTTCACACCTTAAGGGCAGTTTTATTTCAAATGTTGTACCCAGACGGAGATAATCCAATAAGCGTTTTATAGTTCCATCGTTAGGGTAAAAGTCGACACACTCTAATCAGCTTCTAGAGCTCAATTTCCCAGATTTTGTAGACTAGTTTAATAGTGCTTAAACCCTCATCTTTATCAAATTATCCATTAAAGATACCAACTCAAAACCTACGTACGTCTACGAATGGGTGGTTTAAATTGTATCTAATTATATTCTCAGCATTACTTTATCAATTCTCTAGTAATCGATTATACACACATACAATTTATCATATTTTCAAATATTCACAGAATCCATATAAAACGTAAGAAATGCTTAGGTACTCACACAGAACTTTAGGATCCCCCACACAGGATTGGTCAGATGTTCACACAGAACATCAGAACATAATTAAAAGGTTACCCACACAGAGTCAACCTACCCCGCTCACACAGAACGCTCCTACAAATATTACCTAGTGATCCCATGACAAAATACTCACACAGAGTAACCCAGGGCATACCTGGCTAGCACATTTAAAATAATTGGAATTCACCACCTCTGAGGGTCACTTAGACAGTCACACAGACACTTTCAGAATGAGGTCCTTCTACCAATAGGGCTTCACCAAGTACCGTGTTTCACACAGAACACACAGTCACCCTGGCCCCTCACCCCCACAGACCGTACCAATCCCCACTGTGATCAATTCAGTGTCGGGACGGCTCTAACTCGCCCGCAACCGACCAATAGCAGAGTATTCTTTGAGTCCGCAAACTTTCAGATTACTCTCCTCTGACTTGGCCCTGTTTACGCCTCCAAGGTGCCCTCTCTTTCAAAGGAATACAATCAGAGCCAACGTAACAGAGGGTTTTCTAAAAACTCGACTTCAAGTGTGTATGGTTCGCTCACCTCTTTCTTTAAAAAAAACTCAGTTCGAGATGTGGTATCCACTCGGCTATTACTAAATGATGAGAGAGCAAACCACACACAGGTCAGAGTTATATTTTAAAGTCCATCTTTAATTATATGAGCTTCACCATAGCCCTTTGACTCTCAGATCAATTCAGTGTCTATAAATGAATTCTCTGAGAGTGCTTACAAAACAATTCTTAGTATCTTTTATAGCCAAGATACACCCCTCTCAATTTACATGACGAACCACAGATCTCAGGAACAGTTCACAAAGAAAGACTTTTACTTGAGAGAGGAGTATTCCATAGCCAGATAGCATTAGCTATAAATTATCGTTCAGTTTGCATTCTAAGACGAGGTTCTAATCTCGTTCTTGGTACTTCTTAGTACCAAAACATTACCTCATCCAATGGCATATATCAATTGTCAATTCTAGATACCCCCATCTCAAATACACCCCCTCTTCTCCCCACTCCTGGAGAAGCTCACTAAGGGGAGTGAACCTCTAGGTCATATACTATGAAAGATAAGTTCAACATCAGAGGGGTGGTATAATGGTTCCAGACACTGCCATACTCCTCCCCACAATGGGAAAAGGAGGGAATGACTGGAGTACAGACATAGTGGAGCCCTTCACATGGTTTCACAGATATATTCATTATGAAGACAATGTTCAAACCTGACTTCTCCCTTTCTGATATTCTGCCTATTACCAGACATGTAAAAGACAAGCCTGACCACTCCCCTCTCTGCGCCCCAAGTGACTTTTCCCTAGAGAGAAAGGAAAATGCAACTGCCAACAGTATAGTCCAAAAGAAGACATTCTAATGACAAGTATAAAATAGATTAAACATCTTATTTATCTATGTTACCTAACTAACTCTGATTCAGCTATGACAATTTACTCCAGTATTAAGGCTAACATTAAGTTAATGAATTATGGGCTAATATGCAGGCGGGAGGCGGGGGTGACACCGTGTGCTAGCTAGCTAACTAGCAAGTTAACACACAGTGTTGCTAACTAGTAGACTAAGCTAACTAGCACACAGTGTCGCCCCAATCTCCCACCTGTTGTGCTAGCGGGAGGCAGGGGCAACCGGTAGACTGTGTCCTTTGCCTCCATCTGTCAGGCTC
This sequence comes from Salvelinus alpinus, assembly GCF_045679555.1. Lineage (NCBI taxonomy): Eukaryota > Metazoa > Chordata > Actinopteri > Salmoniformes > Salmonidae > Salvelinus > Salvelinus alpinus. Next base: position 27,197,151 of record NC_092090.1, read on the forward strand.
TGTTTTCCCGCAGTTCTGTTAATGGCAGTCAGGGCAGGCGGGAGCGAAGGACACTGTCTACCGGTGTCGCTCCCGCTAGCTAGCAAGGAGGACTCCTATAGGCGCTCCTTGGACTCCTAGCTCCTTTTTGGCCCATATTCAAAAGTTTCACACAAGCATGAATATGTCGCGCTTGAGGGGGTCGTTCATGCAGCAACCAATGGGATGGTCAAGGAGTGCGGGGGGGTAGTCCCAGGAAAAGTCAGACTACAAAAGTTTGTTGGAAACTTATTTCGCCATATTTTATATACTAATAGTCTATTGGAGGATAGAAGCACGCTTGCTCTTGCTTGCTGAATGTAAAATAGGCTACAGCATTAAGAACAGGTGGGGAGTTGGAAAGAAGGCCTATCTTAACAACGGACTACACCATATGAGTGGCCTGCTAATGTACCTTTCATGAACTTCTAAACTGTAGAGAATAGACCTAAACTGATCCAAATGGTTGCATAATCATGCCTAGGCTGTAGGTTATGCAGTTATTTTGGCATGAAATAAAGCAGAACATTTGAGCGGTTATTACTTAGAAAAAAAGGTGCTATCTAGAACCGAAAAGGGTTCTTCGGCTGTCCCCATAGGAGAACCCTTTGAAGAACCCTTTTTGAGCAGGTGAGAAGGTCCTATTCACCCATGCTTCGCTTACCAATGATATGCAGGCTTTAAAAGCATACAGTTAAAAGTTGGCAGACAGAATTGCAGAACAGACGAGTACTTTGACCTTATTTCCAATGAAGAATATAGTTCTCCTCTTGTAGCAGAGCTGGGGAACATTGACGACATCCATTCTTAGAAAAAAGGGTCTTCAGCTGTCATAGGATAACCCTTTTTGGTTCAGGTAGAACTATTTTGGGTTCCATGTAGAACCCTTTGGGGAAAGGCTTCTACATGGAACCCAATAGGGTTCTCCCTGGAACCAAAAAGCAGAGAACTATAAGAGGAGAACTATATTGGAAAAAATATCAAAGTACTCGTCTGTTCTGCAATTCTGTCTGCCAACTTTTAGCTGTATGCTTTTAAAGCCTGCAGATCATTGGTAAGCGAAGCATGGGTGAATAGGACCTACTCACCTGCTCAAAAAGGGTTCTTCAAAGGGTTCTCCTATGGGGACAGCCGAAGAACCCTTTTCGGTTCTAGATAGCACCTTTTTTTCTAAGTGAATAGTAGTATATTAGGGCACTTGTCCTAATAGGTAGTTGATGCACTTCTCCTGTGGTGTAATTGTGATGTTTTACTGCTGGACAGAACCACTTGTCTAACACTGCTGAATACTTATAGAATATAGCGATATCGCAGACCACTTCAGTAGAGCAATGGCGTGCTAAACATTTCAGTAGAACAATGGCGTGCTAAACATTTCAGTAGAACAATGGCGTGCTAAACATTTCAGTAGAACAATGGCGTGCTAAACATTTCAGTAGAACAATGGCGTGCTAAACATTTCAGTAGAACAATGGCGTGCTAAACATTTCAGTAGAACAATGGCGTGCTAAACATTTCAGTAGAACAATGGCGTGCTAAACAATTCCGTAGAACAATGGCATGGCAGACAGTTCAGTAGAACAATGGCCTGGCATCATTTTTCACATTTGTAGAAATTAAATATAGATGAGAACAGATTCCATGGGTTGTCATTTCAGTCCTTGGGCTACTGTGAATTCCATGAGGTGTTTTGTTCAAATAAAGCTTAAATTTGATTATGCAATTGCTCTGTAGACAGCTTATGGGTACTGTTTGTGCTATGGGTACTGTTTGTATTCTGTCTGTTTCATGTGTACACCTGTTGATCGAGTTATGGTTTAGTTTAGTTCCCCTGTGTCTCAGTTATAACATGTATCTGTGGACGAGAATATGTATTTCCAATTCTGATTAAGCGACTAATGTATAACCATATCTGTGATACCCTGATACTGTACTTTGAGCCATTTTGATTTAGAAAGCGGAGTACATTTCAGTGCAATTAAACTGATAAGAAAAAATGGGATAATATCAATAATTAACTGAAATCTGATGATTTGACTTATTTTTCATAAAAGATTGAACACCGAGCCAACATTAAAAGGGGTTGCACCCGAAGTTTCCAATTACAGATGAAAATAGATTAAGCCAATTAAATAGATGAAAACCTTTATAATCCGTCTGTTACAAAACGATACAGGGTCAGTTACAAAACAACGATTATTGGAATGAAATACTTCTTCTGTATGTTACATATCAAGAAATTAGCAGCAAACATTTTTCAAGGTGTCTTTGCTGTAAAGAAGGGGTTCTGGGAACGTTTGACATGCCTTGGGAGGATCAAGTCCAGCCCAGTGTAGAGAGAGAGTCCCCCTTGTTAAGGAAATGGAAGGTTCCGGGGTCTCTCACTAATGGTGTGGTGCGTCACTATTAGAACAGCACACTGTGACCCTGGGTGAATACCAATGGGACGCTGCCGGGTCCTTGAAGGAGGCAGAGCCATCGGCAGACAAACACACACACATAAACAAGCATGCGCAGGCACACACACGCGCACACACACACACACACACACACACACATAAACAAGCATGCGCAGGCACACACACACACACACACACACACACACACACACACACACACACACACACACACACACACACACACACACACACACACACACACACACACACACACACACACACACACACACACACACACACACACACACACACACACACACACACACACACACACACACACACACACACACACACACACACAGCCAATTAGAGGGGCCACTCTCTCCCAGTCATGCATTCATACAGTATCTGATTAGGAGAACAGTGCTACTGCATCAAGGCCCAGCCAAACACAAAACACACTCCTCTGAGACTCCTGTTTTTTCTCCTGATTTCCTTATTTAATATGTCAATTAAAAGGCTTTATTGTGATGCTAACCATGAGACCGTAAAGGAGTGTATTGTGAGGAAGAAGGGGGGCAGAGAAGAGATACATTTTATACTGTTTAATTCTGTGTCGGACAGATTGGTTACCTTTGTTATAGGCTTTGTTCAATTCCCTTCACAAATTCTCGAAGGTCCATAGGAGATTTTTCCCATTTAATTGAGTGATGGCACTAATACAAAAATCATCTGCTTGGTTTTGGCTCCTTGAAGACTTTAACAAATTGAAGAGGGCTACTGCAAATCAAGGAGTTGGAAAACCAAGGTGGCATAGTTTTTTACATTTTTGCCTGTCTGGAGTGGCGTGCCTGGGATTGTGTACTTATGAATTAATGAAACTTCCTTGAGTTGCCCAAGACTGTACCATTGTACCATGGGTGGCACAGCTGCCTCTGAGTCCACTCAACCACATCACCTGGCAGGCAGGTGGTATGTCTGAAACACAATAATGAACACCCCAACCACGGTACTGTACCGCTACACACTACGCACAGTACACACTGACACTCTTACTATTTGCATAAGACAAAGATTCATCTGAAATTCTAAGAAAATGGAGAGGACTGCAAACTTCCCAAATGTCTTTCTACTTTACTACTGATCATCAGACTATCCATAGGGAATTCTAAGAAAATGAGAGGAGAACTTCCAGACATTGTACTATTTCACTTCTTCTCTGACCTCATCTCCAAGGTAAATCAACCCTATAAGCCATTCAGCTGTAACCATAATTACTCATTTGTATGGAAGTGGGGGATAGCATGTTGTGGTGGGGGGGGGGGGGGCTCAATGACAACCTTGTAGTTCATAAAGAGCCATTAGCCTCATCTGACTTGGCTAATTAAGGAAGAAGATTGATAAGAAAGAGAAACAGCACATTATGTAGGGAGTGTGGTGGTAGTGACAGGGAAGGTGGACAACAGTAAGAAGCCTGACCGCAAGACTGTTATTACCCACATTAATGCCCTGCTACTGTACTGTAGACTGGCTTTGATCATTGTCCGAAGATAGTTCATTACTGCTAATGTATTGTGGTGCTACAGTTTTAACAACAAAAAGCAAATATACCAACAGGGTTGGGGAGTAACTGATCACATGTAATCTGTTACATGTAATCCAATTACATTATTATTATGTTTACTGTAATCGGTTGCATGTTGTAATCAGATTACAGATCCTTTTGAAAAACGTAATGATTGTTTCTTGGATTACTTTTCAATTCAGAAAGGATGTTTGCGAAAAAATACATGATGACATCTCTCTGTTTTCTCAATGACTATCAATTCAGCATTGAAAAAAGGCACAAATTTAAGTTTGTTCCTGAGAGTCTGACCACAAGTCAGAAACCACTATAATGGCACACCAAATGCCTTTGATGGATCCTTTTTGTATTCTTCTTATGCCTCTTAATTTAACTTCTTATGGCTGCAGTCCCATTAACGGGATCGATATGACAACAGCCAGTCGAAGTGCAGGGCGCCAAATTCAAAAAACAGAAATCTCATAATTAAAATTCCTCAGACATTCATGTGTCTTATATCATTTTAAAGGTAATCTTGTTGCTAATCCCACCAAAGTGTCCGATTTCAAATTGGCTTTTCAGCGAAAGCACTACAAACGATTATGTTAGGTCACCACAAAACCACAATAACCACAGCCCTTTTTTCCAGCTAAAGATAGCTTTCACAAAAACCAGAATAGAGATAAAATTAATCACTAACCTTCGATTATTTTCATCAGATGACACTCATAGGACTTCATGTTACACAATACATGCATGTTTTGTTTGATTAAGTTCATATTTATATCAAATAATCTGAGTTTACATTGAGGCGTTAGATTCACTAGTTGCAAAAACATCAAGTGACTTTGCATAGCCACATCGTCTCAACAGAAATACTCAACATAAATATAAATGATAATACAAGTAATACACATAGAATTATAGATATACCTCTCCTTAATGCAACCGCTGTGTCAGATTTCAAAAAAACTTTACGGAAATATAAACCATGCAATAATCTGAGACGGAGCTCAGATGATTAGCCAAATTAGCCACCATGTTGGACTCAACAGAAACCAGAAAATACATGATAAATGTTTCCTTACCTTTGATGAATTCATCAGAATGCAGTCCTAGGAATCCCAGGTCCACAATAAATGCTTGATTTGTTCGTTCATGTCCGTTATTTATGTCAAATTAGCTACTTTCGAATTGTTTACCAAATACCCTAACCAAAGTCTCAAAGCGCGACCACTATAACGTGACGAAATGTCCAAACGTTCCGTTACAGTCAATAGAAACATGTCAAACGATGTACTGAATCAATCTTTAGAATGTTGTTAACATACATCTTGAATAACGTTCCAACCGGAGAATTAAATCGACTTCAATTGAGAGAAGGAACGGAGCTGCCTCTCACGTGAACGCGCGTGTTGAATGCATGGTCACCTCATGGAAGTGATTACTCATTCCTGTCTCCTTCAAATCCCCTTCAAATTAGAGTCATCAGACTAAGTTCTATTGAATGTTGACATCTAGTGGAAACCGTAGGAAGTGAAAACCCATCCATATCTCTCTTTATATTCAATAAGAGCTTGGTTGAAAATATTGCACGTTTTAGAAACTTTAGAGTGTTTTCTATCCAATACTAACAATAATATGCATATATTAGCAACTGAGACTGAGGAGCTGGCCGTTTACAATGGGCACCTTTCATCCAAGCTACTCAATACTGCCCCTTCAGCCATAAGAAGTTTTTTAAGGGGAAAGTAATCCAAAAGTAATCAGATTACGTTACTGAGTTTGGGTAATCAAACATTACATTACTGATTACACTTTTGGACAGGTAACTAGTAACTGTAACGAATTACATTTAGAAAGTAACCTACCCAACCCTGAATACCAACATACAATAAATAGCCAGTATGATTGATTAAAAAAAACTCAGTTCACTATAGTACTTGATAATAAGCTGTTCATGGGCTCAATGTGTCACATGCTCAATTTTTGCATAGTGCTCATCTCAGTAAGTGCACTGTTGAAGATTGTTAACACCAAGGATGTGCCATAGAGAGAAGATGATTGTCACCAACACCACTGTGCACATAGTGCATAATATAACACATGACAGAGAGAGACACAGCTGCATGTGAGCACTCACATTTTTCAACATGTTTCTTACAAAAAGATAGATTTGGAGTTAGATAAACTTTGATTTTATGGCAGGGACATATACAGGATGCTACCCTCCACAGCATGATCTTCACTCCAGATCAAAACTCCAAACCTACAACCTAATTCTGGACAAATTTACCTGGAAGGATTAATACTACCAAGGACACCATCCAACCTGGAACTGAGACAGACCAGACACAACTTCAATTAGCACTGAGGTGTGAAGTGAGAGGTGTTGAAGCCTTTGAGCACAACAAATGTCAGGCTACCGCACCCAAATCCAGAGGTCTTGAAACCCCCTTCTGCTGTTCAGAGACCATCCATTGGTCATTTTCTGCAAGAAATCTGCCTCCAGAAATAAAAGCTTCTCCCAAGTGGGTATGACACCTACTCTCGTTGCCTGCTGCACTGCTGCTTGGATTCCACCTGGTGATCTGTTCACCGTCTGCCCTGGTTGTCTCCCCCAACACACTCCCCTCTCTCTCCCGAGCTTTCACTCCCCTCCAGCACACAGACACTGTTGGGGCGAGTGACTCTGAACTTACAATGGCTAGCCCCAAGTCGTTATATTTTTTTTCTTGTGCACTTTGCTATTTTGCTATTTTCCTCATGACTCCTGCATGCTTTGTTGACTATGAACTTTCTTGTTTACCCAACCGTGGGACAGACTATGTTTGTTCCCATACTCGGGACTCTGACTCTCTACTGGTTACACAGACTTTGGCCTCCGCCAGCCTTGCATTCATGTTACCTGATGAAATTGCTGTATAATATGGTCTTGTTGCCATCTAATGCACAATCAAATGTCATAAATCAACACTGCAGAGCTCTCCCTGTCCACTGCCGTACCTTGATTGTATTACTGTTGATGATATTTGGAAATGTGCATGTACACCCTGGCCCATTTACTGTTGCTAGCCCCAATTCTGACTTGTGCTCTGATATCTGTTTCACTGATTTCTGCTCTCATAAAAGCTTGGTTTTTCTGCACGTTAACACTAGAAGCTTGTTACCTAACATTGATGTAACGGCTGTCGCTCTCCTCATCCTCGGATGAGGTGAGGAGAGAAGGATCCTCAGACCAAAACGCAGGCTTTGGGAAATAAGCCATCTTTATTTAACAACGATGATGGCAACACGAAACGAAACAAAACACTTTCAAACTACAAAACAAGAAAACGACGTTGAACGAAACCTGAACATAAACCTACATAACTAAACATAAACTTACGTACAGGAAACGGACGACATCGAAACGAAACGAAACAAACAAACGCTACAGTCCCATGTGGTACGAACATACATACAGACATAGGAGACAATCACCCACAAACAAACAGTGAGAATGCCCTACCTAAATATGACTCTTGATTAGAGGAAAACGCAAACCACCTGCCTCTAATCAAGAGCCATACCAGGCAAACCAAAACCAACATAGAAACGAATAACATAGACTGCCCACCCAAAACACATGCCCTGACCATAAACACATAAAAACAACATAAAACAGGTCAGGACTGTTACAGTACCCCCCCCTCAAGATGCGCACGCCGGGCGCACAAGCACAAAGTCCAGGGGAGGGTCCGGGTGGGCAGTTGACCACGGTGGTGGTTCCGGCTCAGGACGCTGTCCCCATACCACCATAGTCACTCCCCTCCTCTGTCTACCCCTTCTACTGACCACCCTAACACTACCTTCCCCTAAATAAACAGCTAGCACCGGGACAAGGGGCAGCACCGGGACAAGGGGTAGCACCGGGACAAGGGGCAGCACCAGAACAAGGAGCAGCACCAGAACAAGGGGCAGCACCGGAATAAGGGGCAGCACCGGGACAAGGGGCAGCACCGGGACAAGGGGCAGCACCGGGACAAGGGGCAGCACCGGGACAAGGGGCAGCACCGGGACAAGGGGCAGCACCGGGACAAGGGGCAGCACCGGGACAAGGGGCAGCACCGGGACAAGGGGCAGATCCCGGCTGAAGGACTCTGGCAGGTCCTGTTTGGACGGCTCTGGCAGGTCCATGCAGGCTGACGGCTCTCGACGCTCATGGCAGGCTGACGGCTCTCGACGCTCATGGCAGGCTGACGGCTCTCGACGCTCATGGCAGGCTGACGGCTCTCGACGCTCATGGCAGGCTGACGGCTCTCGACGCTCATGGCAGGCTGACGGCTCTCGACGCTCATGGCAGGCTGACGGCTCTGGCTGCTCATGGCTCTCTGACGGCTCTGGCTGCTCATGGCTCTCTGACGGCTCTGGCTGCTCATGGCTCTCTGACGGCTCTGGCTGCTCATGGCTCTCTGACGGCTCTGGCAGATCCTGTCTGATTGGCGGCTCTGGCAGATCCTGTCTGGTTGGCGGCTCTGGCAGATCCTGTCTGGTTGGCGGCTCTGGCAGATCCTGTCTGGTTGGCGGCTCTGGCAGATCCTGTCTGGTTGGCGGCTCTGGCAGATCCTGTCTAGTTGGCGGCTCTGGCAGATCCTGTCTGGCGGGCGGCTCTAGCGGCTCCTGTCTGGCTGACGGCTCTAGCGGCTCCTGTCTGGCTGACGGCTCTAGCGGCTCCTGTCTGGCGGATGGCTCTGTAGGCTCATGGCAGACGGGCGGCTTTGCAGGCTCATGGCAGACGGGCGGCTTTGCAGGCTCCTGGCAGACGGATGGCTCAGATGGCGCTGGGGAGACGGATGGCTCAGATGGCGCTGGGGAGACGGATGGCTCAGATGGCGCTGGGGAGACGGATGGCTCAGATGGCGCTGGGGAGACGGATGGCTCAGATGGCGCTGGGGAGACGGATGGCTCTGGCCGGATACGGCGCACTGTAGACCTGGTGCGTGGTGCCGGAACTGGAGGCACCGTGCTAATGATAAGCACCTTCCTACTAGTGCGGGGAGCAGGAACAGGGCACACTGTATTCTCAAAGCCTACTCTACCCCTGATGCGTGGTACCGGCACTGGTGACGCCGGGCTGAGGACAAGCACATCAGGATTAGTAGGGGGAGAATATACAGTGTGTACAGGGCTCTGGAGACGCACTGGTAGCTTAGTGCGTGGGGCCGGAACTGGAGGCACCGGGCTAGATACACGCACTACAGGGAGAGTGCGTGGAGGAGGAACAGGGCTCAGGATACGCACTGGTAGCCTAGTGCGTAGTGTAGACACTGTAGGTACTAGGCTGGGGCGGGGAGGTGGTGCCGGAAATACCGGACCGTGGAGGCGTACTGGCACTCTTGAGCATTGAGCTTGCCCAACCTTACCTGGTTGAATACTCCCGGTTGCCCGACCAGTGCGGGGAGGTGGAATAACCCGCACCGGGCTATGAAGGCGAACCGGGGAAATCATGCGTAAGGCAGGTGCCATGTATGCCGGCCCGAGGAGACGCACTGGAGACCAGACGCGTTGAGCCGGCCTCATGACACCTGGCTCAATACTCAATCTAGCCCTACCAGTGCGGGGAGGTGGAATAACCCGCACTGGGCTATGCACTCGTACAGGAGACACCGTGCGCTCTACTGCGTAACACGGCGCCTGCCCGTACTCCCGCTCTCCACGGTAAGCCTGGGAAGTGGGCGCAGGTCTCCTACCTGCCCTTGGCCCACTATCTCCTAGCCCCCCCCCAAGAAATTTTTGGGAATTACTTACGGGCTTTTTTGGCTTCCGTGCCAGACGCGTTCCCTCATAGCTCCGGTTCCTCTCTCCGGTAGCCTCTGCTCTCCTCAGTGCCTCCACCTGTTCCCATGGCTTTTCGGGCTTCCAGCCACGTCTCCTTGCTGCCTCCTCAAACCACCGCTCCTGGGCTTTAGCTGCCTCCCTCTCTTCCTGGGAACGGCGATTTTCTCCTGCCTTAGCCCAGGGACCTTCTCCATTCATTATCTGCTCCCATGTCCAGAAATCCTTGTTTTTCTCCTGTCCCTTACTCCGTTTATTTTTCCCTTGCCGCTTGGTCTTAGCGTGGTGGGTGATTCTGTAACGGCTGTCGCTCTCCTCATCCTCGGATGAGGTGAGGAGAGAAGGATCCTCAGACCAAAACGCAGGCTTTGGGAAATAAGCCATCTTTATTTAACAACGATGATGGCAACACGAAACGAAACAAAACACTTTCAAACTACAAAACAAGAAAACGACGTTGAACGAAACCTGAACATAAACCTACATAACTAAACATAAACTTACGTACAGGAAACGGACGACATCGAAACGAAACGAAACAAACAAACGCTACAGTCCCATGTGGTACGAACATACATACAGACATAGGAGACAATCACCCACAAACAAACAGTGAGAATGCCCTACCTAAATATGACTCTTGATTAGAGGAAAACGCAAACCACCTGCCTCTAATCAAGAGCCATACCAGGCAAACCAAAACCAACATAGAAACGAATAACATAGACTGCCCACCCAAAACACATGCCCTGACCATAAACACATAAAAACAACATAAAACAGGTCAGGACTGTTACAATTGATCAGTTGAAAGTGTGGGTTCACAGCTCCAATCCAGATGTGTTGGTCATTACTGAGACGTAGTTAAGAAAGAGTGTTTTGAATACTGATGTTAACCTTTCTGGTTATAACCTTTTTCGGCAAGACAGTTCTTCCAAAGTTGGGGGAGGGGAAATCTTGACCATGGATCACCTTCAGTGCTCGGTTGTCTCCACCAAGTCTGTCCCCAAACAATTTAATTTGCTGGTTTTAAGCATTAAACTTTCAAATAGCTCTCCATTGACTGTTGCTGGGTGTTATCATCCTCCACCATCACCAGCCTGTACCCTACCTGCCCTAAGATCTCTCCTGGCCTCTTACACTAAGTCTGAATTTCTCCTGCTAGGTGATCTAAACTGGGACATACTTAAACCACCTTCTCAGATTATTACCAATGCCACATGGTATGACTCCAAACACCCAGAAAAGGCTACTCTCCTCACAAATAATCCTGATAGGTATCAGTCTGATGTTTTCTGTAATAACCTTAGTGATCACTGTTTTGCAGCCTGTGTTCATAATGGCTGGTCAGTGAAACGACCTGTCCTGATTTGTCATAGACGCTTGCTAAAAAACTTTAATGAGCAAGCCTTCCTTCATGACCTGGCCTCTGTAAATTGATACCCTCTGTCAAAGACGCTTGGACCTTCTTTTTTGATATTTTCAGTGATATTGTTAACAAACACGCCCCCATAAAGAAAATGAGAATTAAAAACAGGTTCAGCCCCTGGTTCGACCGTGATCTTGCAGAGTTACTCCACCTCAAGAATTGCGTTTGGCGAAAGGCTCAGCATATGCACAATCAGGCTGACTGACTCTCGTTCAGGCAAATGAGAAATAAGTGCACTCAGGCTATCCGGAAGGCCAAAGTTAGTTACTGTAAGGAGCAGTTCTCTCTCTGTGGGTCTAACTCCAAAAAGTTCTGGAAGACCTGGAGAATAAACACTCCTCCTCACAGCTGCCCATGTCCCTTAAAGTTGATGATGTGGTTGTTACTGACAAGAAGCACATGGCTGAGCTTTTTAATCACCACTTCATTAAGTCAGGCTTCCTATTTGACTCAGCCATGCCTCCTTGTCCGTCCAACATTTCCTCATCTCCCACCCCTTCTAATGTGACTAGCCCCGACGCTCCTCCCTCTTTTTCCCCTGACCCGCTACAAACATTCTCCCTGCAGGTGGTCACTAAGTCTGAGGTGCTAAAGGAGCTCCTTAAACTTGACCCCAAAGAACCATCTGGGTGAGATGGTGTAGACCCTTTCTTCTTTAAGGTTGCTGCCCCTATAATTGCCAAGCCTATCTCTAACCTTTTTAACCTGTCTCTCCTCTCTGGGGAGGTTCCCATTGCTTGGAAGGCAGCCACGGTTCGTCCTTTATTTAAAGGGGGAGGTCAAGCTGATCCTAACTGTTATAGGCCTGTTTCTATTTTGCCCTGTTTATCAAAAGTGTTGGAAAAACTTGTCAATCATCAACTGACTGGCTTTCTTTATGTCTATAGTATTCTCTCTGGTTTCCGCTCAGGTTGTGGATGTGTCACTGCAACCTTAAAGGTTCTCAGTGATGTCACCATTGCCCTTGATTCTAAGCAATGTTGTAGTGCTATTTGTATTGACTTGGCCAAAGCTTTTGATACAGTACTGTTACGTCCGTTGTTAGAAGGAGACCAAGGTGCAGCGCTGATCCCTACGCTTCCGTGGAACCGGACCGTGGATCGTCGCTGGAGGAACCAGACCGTGGATCATCGCCGGAGGCTCTGGACTGCCGACCGCCGCTGGAGGCTCTGGACTGCAGACCGCGCTGGAGGCTCTGGACTGCAGACCATCGCTGGAGACTCTGGACTGCAGACCGTCGCTGGAGAGTCTGGACTGCAGACCGTCGCTGGAGACTCTGGACTGCAGACTTTCGCTGGAGACTCTGGACTGCAGACCGTCACTGGAGACTCTGGAATGCAGACCATCTCAGGAGGTTCCATACTGTGGACCGTCTCAGGAGGTTCCGGACTGTGGACCGTCTCAGGAGGTTCAGGACTGTGGACCGTCTCAGGAGGTTCCGGACTGTGGACCGTCTCAGGAGGTTCCGGACTGTGGACCGTCATTGGAGGTTCCGGACTGTGGACCGTCGGTGGAGGTTCCGGATTGTGAAACGTCGCCGGAAGCTCTGGACTGGAAACTGTCGCCGGAAGCTCTGGACTGGGAACTGTCGCCGGAAGCTCTGGACTGGGAACTGTCGCCGGAAGCTCTGGACTGGGAACTGTCGCCGGAAGCTCTGGACTGTGGAGGCGCACTGGAGGCATGATGCGTGGGACCGGTACAGGTGGTACCGTGCTGATGACACGCACCTCAGGGCGAGTGCGGGGAGGAGGCAAAGGACGTACTGGACTGTGGAGGCGCACTGGAGACACAGTACGTATGGCCGGCGCAGTATATACTGGGCCGTGGAGGCGCACTGGAGGTCTGGAGCGTAGAGCTGGCACAACGCGTCCTGGCTGGATGCTCACTTTAGCCCGGCAAGTGCGGGGTGCTGGCACAGGACGCACTGGGCTGTGAAGGCACACTGGAGACACAGTGCGTAGAGCCGGCGCAGGATATACCGGACCGTGGGGACGCACTGGAGGTCTGGAGCGTAGAGCTGGCACAACACGTCCTGCCTGGATGCTCACTTTAGTCCGGCAATTGCGGGGCACTGGGCTGTGAAGGCGCACTGGCGACACAGTGCGTAGAGCCGGCGCAGGATATCCTGGACCGAGGAGGCATACTGGAGACCAGGAGCGCTGAGCCGGCACAACCCGTCCTGGCTGGGTGCTCACTTTCGCACGGCAAGTGCGAGGAGCTGGCACAGAACGTACCGGGCTATGGATGCGCACTGGAGACACATTGCGTATCTACGCAAAACATGGTGCGTGACTGGTCCCACGCTCCTCACGGCGACTGTCTTGCTCCAGACACCAAACCATCCATTCTACCCCATCACTCCCCTCAACCATCTCACAATACTCCTCGCTCAGTCTATCCCAATACTCCTCTTCGCTCTCAAACTCGCCCCTCGGCTTCGCCGACCAACCCGTGTGCCTCCCCCAAAACATTTTTGGGGCTGCCTCTCGGGCTTCCGTCGTGGTAGTGAACTTCGGAGTTGCCGTTGGTCCTCCTTCGCTGCCTCCGCCTGCTTCCATGGCAGGGTCTTGTCCCCTGCCATAACCTCCTCCCATGTCCATGATGTCATCCACTCACTTTTCTCCCGGGCCCAGGATCCCTCCTCCTCCTGGCCACGCTGCTTGGTCCTTTGGTGGTGGGATCTTCTGTTACGTCCATTGTTAGAAGGAGACCAAGATGCAGCGTGGTAGGCGTACATTATACTTTTATTTTAAATGACACCAAAAAACAACAAAATACAAAACGAACATAAAGCTATATGCAATGCAGAAAGCAACTACACACAAGCAAGATCCCACAACTGAAGGTGGGAAAAAGGGCTGCCTAAGTATGATCCCCAATCAGAGACAACGATAGACAGCTGCCTCTGATTGGGAACCATACCCGGCCAACAAAGAAATAGACAAACTAGAATGCCCACCAATATCACACCCTGACCTAAATTTCATGCGCTTTACAATCTTCTCAGCTTATGATTTATACATGTGTCACAATAGCAGGCAACATTCTTTCACGTTGCTATTGTAATAATAACCCAACACTGATAGAGCCTGCATGCATCTAAAGGATGCACACCCCTACTGTCTGTCATACAATAGTCTTTGTGGCAAGACTTGACCTGACCACTTGTATCAGAGGTGTTCTTGGTGCATTACGGTAATCTGATGAAATGTGTTTAATATTGTTTGTACACTTCTCAAAGGCACTGGCTTTATTGCAGCTGAACTCAACAGAAGGCATGGCGTTAGAGCTGCTGGCAGGAACATTAAGTGAACCAGTCGTAGCAATATGGATTATAAATGAGGTTATTTTGCACTGCAGAGCTCTGCAAACCGATGCAAAGACTTCTCTCTTTGTAATAAATCATTCCCGTTCAGACAGCCTTGTACATTTAGGGTATTGTTTAATACTATCTGCACAGGAGAGAAAACATTGCAGAAAAGGTGTTATGGTAGGGAATGGATGATGTGATTATGAAAGATGGAATATACACTGATTATACAAAACCTGCTCTTTCCATGACACAGACAGAACAGATGAATTCACATGAACGCTATGATCCCTTATTGATGTCACTTGTTACAGGGCAACTAACGGCCCGCAGCCTCCCTTTGTAGGCCCACGGAACTCAGTTGGGGTCTCAACTTACAAGGTGCAATTTAGAAATTTGGTTGTGCATCAACATTCACTCAATTAGCCCATGTCAGCATTTTTTGGGGGGGAGCGGTAAGTTAGTCTAGCAGCCAGCTATCTAAACTTGTGGTAAGCATGGCCAAATTACTGACCGGGATGTGCCCATTGATCATCAGTTATCATATTAAGAACTGCAAACATTGGGGGGGGGGGGGGGTTGCCAGGCACACCGGTTTGTGTCTAGAACTGCATCGCTGCTGAGTTTTTCACACTCAACAGTTTCTCCTGTGTGTATCAAGAATGGTCCACCACCCAAAGGACATCCAGACAACTTCACACAACTGTAGGAAGGAAGCATTGGAGTCATGAAGCATCCCTGTGGAACACTTTCGACACCTTGTAGTGTCCGTGCCCCGACGAATTGAGGATTTTCTGGGGTGCAACTCGATATTATGTTGTGTTTGTATACTCAGTGCATTTGATTTATTGATAATAATAAACTTGCAGGAAAATGTTGCATCGTGTCACGGGAGTCATAATAAAAACGGAATCTGGAGAGAAATCCCTAGCAAGCCATAAATGTAGCAGAGTAAGATTTTCTGGAATAGCATTTTCGTCCCTCTCCACCCCTTTCAATAAAACAACATGAAAAATGCTATTTATTTGTCAGTGCTGCTTGTCAGAGAATCATTTTGTCAGAGAATCTGAGATGCCGAGGCCAAAAGATGAAGTGACATTTTTCTCTCAACAAACCTTCTCATCCTATGCAGTTGTGTATTATTGGTAGAAATAAGCCTAAAGGTTAGAATAAAAAATAGAATAGAAAATAGAATAGAAAATATATTTCACCTTTATTTAACCAAGTCAGCTAGTTGAGAACAAGTTCTCATTTACAACTGTGACCTGGCCAGGATAAAGCAAAGCAGTGCGACACAAACAACAACACTGAGTTACACATGGAATAAACAAGCGTACAGTCAATAACACAATAGAAAAAAAAGAAAGTCTATATACAGTGTGTGCAAATGGCGTGAGGAGGTAAGGCAGTAAATAGGCCATAGTAGCGAAGTAATTACAATTTAGCAAATTAACACTGGACTGATAGATGAGCAGATGGTGATGTGCAAGTAAAAATACTGGTGTGCAAAAGAGCAGAAAACTAAATAAAAATCATATGGGGATGAGATAGGTAGATTGGGTGGGCTATTTACAGATGGGCTATGTACAGCTGCAGCGATCGGTTAGCTGCTCGGAGAGCTGATGTTTAAAGTTAGTGAGGGAAATATAAGTCTCCAGCTTCAGCAATTTTTGCAATTCGTTCCAGTCATTGGCAGCAGGGAACTGAAAGAAAAGGCGGCCAAAGGAGGTGTTGGCTTTGGGGATGACCAGTGAGATATACCTGCTGGAGCGTGTGCTACAGGTGGGTGTTGTTATCGTTATCAGTGAGCTGAGATAAGACGGAGCTTTACCTAGCAAAGACTTATAGATGACCTGGAGCCAGTGGGTCTGGCGACAAATATGTAGCGAGGGCCAGCCGACTAGAGCAAACGTGTCGCAGTGGTGGGTGGTATAAGGGGCTTTGGTGACAAAACGGATGGCACTGTGATAGATTGCATCCAGTTTGCTGAGTAGAGTATTGGAAGCTATTTTGTAAATGACATCGCCCAAGTCGAGGATCGGTAGGATAGTCAGTTTTACGAGGGTATGTTTGGCGGCGTGAGTGAAGGAGGCTTTGTTGCGAAATAGGAAGCCGATTCTAGATTTCATTTTGGATTGGAGATGCTTAATGTGAGTCTGGAAGGAGAGTTTACAGTCTAACCAGACACCTAGGTATTTGTAGTTGTCCACATATTCTAAGTGCATGTAGGTCTAGAATATACGGAAGCAGTAAATATCCTTGATCATGACGCTAGTCATAGTCAGTGGAGTCTGCATTGTGGCTCACTCATATCTGTCTCTGTATTGCTGTTGGAGTACATCACACTGCATGTAGTTGTCCACACATTCCTTTATTTATACAGGTGAGTCAATTAAGACACATTTCTTCTTCTTCTTATGACCTGTCATTGATCATGCTATGATTGTTGATGTACATTGATATAGGTTTTTGTTGTAATACCCACTCATGTTCCTAGGCTCTGGAGCAGACCACAGAAGTGGTGAAAAGTGCTTAACTGTAGCTAGACAGGAACATTATCCAATATTATTTTTTTTTTTTTTCACCTTTATTTAACCAGGTAGGCTAGTTGAGAACAAGTTCTCATTTGCAACTGCGACCTGGCCAAGATAAAGCATAGCAGTGTGAACAGACAACACAGAGTTACACATGGAGTAAACAATAAACAAGTCAATAACATGGTAGAAAAAAAAGAGAATCTATATACAATGTGTGCAAAAGGCATGAGGTAGGCAATAAATCGAATAATTACAATTTAGCAGATTAACACTGGAGTGATAAATCATCAGATGATCATGTGCAAGAAGAGATACTGGTGTGCAAAAGAGCAGAAAAGTAAATAAATAAAAGCAGTATGGGGGGTGAGGTAGGTAAATTGGGTGGGTAGTTTACAGATGGACTATGTACAGCTGCAGCGATCGGTTAGCTGCTCGGATAGCAGATTTTTAAAGTTGTTGAGGGAGATAAAAGTCTCCAACTTCAGAGATTTTTGCAATTCGTTCCAGTCGCAGGCAGCAGAGAACTGGAAGGAAAGGCGTCCAAATGAGGTTTTGGCTTTAGGGATGATCAGTGAGATACACCTGCTGGAGCGCGTGCTGCGGGTGGGTGTAGCCATCGTGACCAGTGAACTGAGATAAGGCGGCACTTTACCTAGCATAGCCTTGTAGATGACCTGGAGCCAGTGGGTCTGACGACGAACATGTAGCGAGGGCCAGCCGACTAGGGCATACAGGTCGCAGTGGTGGGTCGTATAAGGTGCTTTAGTAACAAAACGAATGGCACTGTGATAAACTGCATCCAGTTTGCTGAGTAGAGTATTGGAAGCTATTTTGTAGATGACATCGCCGAAGTCGAGGATCGGTAGGATAGTCAGTTTTACTAGGGTAAGTTTGGCGGCGTGAGTGAAGGAGGCTTTGTTGCGGAATAGAAAGCCGATTCTTGATTTGATTTTGGATTGGAGATGTTTGATATGAGTCTGGAAGGAGAGTTTGCAGTCTAGCCAGACACCTAGGTACTTATAGATGTCCACATATTCTAGGTCGGAACCGTCCAGGGTGGTGATGCTAGTCGGGCGTGCGGGTGCAGGCAGCGAACGGTTGAAAAGCATGCATTTGGTTTTACTAGCGTTTAAGAGCAGTTGGAGGCCACGGAAGGAGTGTTGTATGGCATTGAAGCTCGTTTGGAGGTTAGATAGCACAGTGTCCAAGGAAGGGCCGGAAGTATATAGAATGGTGTCGTCTGCGTAGAGGTGGATCAGGGAATCGCCCGCAGCAAGAGCAACATCATTGATGTATACAGAGAAAAGAGTCGGCCCGAGAATTGAACCCTGTGGTACCCCCATAGAGACTGCCAGAGGACCGGACAACATGCCCTCCGATTTGACACACTGAACTCTGTCTGCAAAGTAGTTGGTGAACCAGGCAAGGCAGTCATTAGAAAAACCGAGGCTACTGAGTCTGCCGATAAGAATATGGTGATTGACAGAGTCGAAAGCCTTGGCCAGGTCGATGAAGACGGCTGCACAGTAATGTCTTTTATCGATGGCGGTTATGATATCGTTTAGTACCTTGAGCGTGGCTGAGGTGCACCCGTGACCGGCTCGGAAACCGGATTGCACAGCGGAGAAGGTACGGTGGGATTCGAGATGGTCAGTGATCTGTTTGTTGACTTGGCTTTCGAAGACCTTAGATAGGCAGGGCAGGATGGATATAGGTCTGTAACAGTTTGGGTCCAGGGTGTCTCCCCCTTTGAAGAGGGGGATGACCGCGGCAGCTTTCCAATCCTTGGGGATCTCAGATGATACGAAGGAGAGGTTGAACAGGCTGGTAATAGGGGGTGCGACAATGGCGGCGGACAGTTTCAGAAATAGGGGGTCCAGATTGTCAAGCCCAGCTGATTTGTATGGGTCCAGGTTTTCCAGCTCTTTCAGAACATCTGCTATCTGGATTTGGGTAAAGGAGAAGCTGGGGAGGCTTGGGCGAGTAGCAGCGGGGGGGGCGGGGCTGTTGGCCAAGGTTGGAGTCGCCAGGAGGAAGGCATGGCCAGCCATTGAGAAATGCTTGTTGAAGTCTTCGATTATCACGGATTTATCGGTGGTGACCGTGTTACCTAGCCTCAGTGCAGTGGGCAGCTGGGAGGAGGTGCTCTTGTTCTCCATGGACTTTACAGTATCCCAGAACTTTTTGGAGTTAGAGCTACAGGATGCAAATTTCTGCTTGAAAAAGCTGGCCTTTGCTTTCCTGACTGACTGCGTGTATTGGTTCCTGACTTCCCTGAACAGTTGCATATCGCGGGGGCTCTTCGATGCTATTGCAGTTCGCCACAGGATGTTTTTGTGCTGGTCGAGGGCAGTCAGGTCTGGAGTGAACCAAGGGCTATATCTGTTCTTGGTTCTGCATTTTTTGAACGGAGCATGCTTGTCTAATATGGTGAGGAAGTAACATTTAAAGAATGACCAGGCATCCTCAACTGACGGGATGAGGTCAATATCCTTCCAGGGTACCCGGGCCAGGTCAATTAGAAAGGCCTGCTCGCAGAAGTGTTTTAGGGAGCGTTTGACAGTGATGAGGGGTGGTCGTTTGACCGCGGACCCGTGGCGGATACAGGCAATGAGGCAGTGATCGCTGAGATCTTGATTGAAGACAGCAGAGGTGTATTTGGAGGGCAGGTTGGTCAGGATAATGTCTATTAGGGTGCCCATGTTTACGGATTTAGGGTTGTACCTGGTGGGTTCCTTGATGATTTGTGTGAGATTGAGGGCATCAAGCTTGGATTGTAGGACTGCCGGGGTGTTAAGCATATCCCAGTTTAGGTCACCTAACAGAACAAACTCTGAAGCTAGATGGGGAGTGATCAATTCACAGATGGTGTCCAGGGCACAGCTGGGAGCTGAGGGGGGTCGGTAGCAGGCGGCAACAGTGAGAGACTTATTTCAGGAGAGATTAATTTTTAAAATATGAAGAATATCACTGAAGAGGCAGGAGAAAAAGGACACATTATGTTTTAGGGTTTATTGGATAAAACTCTTTCACTGTGTTCCGTTTGTCTCTGCACAAAGTTGAGCAGCCACTAAAATATGTTATGCAGACTAGATAAAATGGTGTACTGTCTTTCTGCCTATACCTGCAGCATTAAATCAGATACACCACAAAATACTAATGTCTTATGCATAAAATATCAATGTCTTATTCACTGGTCATAACTTAGGAAGCCTTGAGTGATTCATAGAATCATCCTGGATAAAGCTACTATACAGTAGCATTAATGCTTTTATGATTAGACAGGACAGCACAGATCTTGTAGAGTACGATGAGGATGAGGATGAATTTCCAATGGTCCTTGCTATCCGGGATCTTTGGAACGTCCCTACCCCATTGAAGTTGAACTTAAAAATGGTTAAGATAAGGGTTAAGGTTAGGGTTAGCGTTAGGTTTAAAATCAGCCAAAATCAGTAGGATTTAGCACAAGTGAAGGATTAGGGCTTGGTGACGCATTATTCTCACAGCACTATACTACCTCCTCTTACAGTATCTCTCCATATCGCTCCATGCAGTGTGATGTACTCCAACAGCAATACGGAGACAGATATGAGTGAGCCGCAATGCAGAGTCCACTGACTATGACTAGCGTCATGATCAAGGATATTCACTGCTGCCGTATGTTCTAGACCTGCATGCACTGGTGTATGAAATGTAATTGCATGTAATTTGACCTTGTTTGAATACAGCATTCGTTTATCGGCTGAGACATTTCTTATTGTGTTGAATGAATGGAAGAAAGAATGACAGGATTGTAATGCAGAATTATGCAAGGCTACAGTGTAAGTGTACAAGAGTTTTGTACAGTATACATGTACAGTTGTACAGTATACATGCAAATTGCTCTAACAGTGATAGTTATTTTAGAAGACATTACAAAGGGGTATTAAAAAACAATTAAAAAACAATTACAGTAAATACTGGTAAACTGATTATAACAGAATATCGAAGGCAGTCAAGAGTAATATTGTTTAATCATTAGTTATTCTTTAAACAGTTCTGATATTATTGTACCATTTGGTCACATGAGAATGTCCTCTTCTATGGCTTATGAAACAGACCACTTTCAAGTTCTTTCTTTTGAGGAAGGTTTTCTCTCCATATTAAATTCTCTCAGAATCAATATAAAATTGCTCCATTTGTCAGAGCAGGCAAAACTTTGGTGCAATATATGGCTATATCTCTTGGTATAAGAGAATAAAACCCTTAATTTAGACAGCAATAAAACCAATGGGCTTAGAGAAACTGATTCTTTCCAGGACATTAATCATGAAAATTTAATGGATATGAAATATTTAATACAGTAGAATGTACAACTTGTATTACTGGCTTTCTTCAAATCGATCATGTAGGGGGGTAAATCCATAATTAAAATGATGCTAGCTAGGGCAAATCATTAAGATGTATTTTTTTCCTTCTCCCTCCTTCAGAAATGTTAAATATACAGGTATACCCTGCTAGTGATGTATAGGCTATTAAAGGCTGAAATAAATTATTACAGTTTTTTATATAAATTACTGCTTCATTATATTATAGATAGAAAAGTATGCAATATTTCAAGTGCAATTGGGCCTCAGTTTTGGCCTCTGAAACATTTATTATGTTTAGACAAAATGTTAACATTGGAGTTGAAATAGGCTACATAAAATCTCTCATATTTAGACGTCATATTTAGTTCTGTGTCCATATTTCTAACTCTTACAGTATAAGAACTCAGCAATCTCTCTACTGCTATCGATTGGTGATGTCTGCACATAATGTTTCCGTCATTCATCTCAAAACATGTTGTTCCTCATCGCTCATTAGAGCCACAGAGCATGGCTTGAGATTTGTGTGGTGAAAATGGCCTCTGAACCTTGGAAACCCAGATTAATAGCAGCACATAGATGAGGACACTGTGAAACTGGTAGCGGCTCTAAACAGTGTAACCTGTCGACCAGCTGTCAAATGAGTTACCATGAGTGTCAGATAAACTGCCACGTGTCAACCAGTATACTTACTAATTCCACACATACACACAAGCGCACATCTCTCTCTCTCTCTCTCTCTCTCTCTCTCTCTCTCTCTCTCTCTCTCTCTCTCTCTCTCTCTCTCTCTCTCTCTCTCTCTCTCTCTCTCTCTCTCTCTCTCTCTCTCTCTCTCTCTCTCTCTCTCTCTCTCTCTCTCTCTCTCCAATGTGTAGAATTAGAACAATATTCAAAATTCTTAAAGTTGGCCCAACTGTCTAGATACATGTCTCTGGCTCATTCATAATCTCATACATTACATTGTTCATGGTATTACATACAGAATTATCTACTATCGCCTGCTGATGACCTGACAGGTCAAGGGTTAAAACCGCACATCTCTCTCTCTCTCTCTCTCTCTCTCTCTCTCTCTCTCTCTCTCTCTCTCTCTCTCTCTCTCTCTCTCTCTCTCTCTCTCTCTCTCTCTCTCTCTCTCTCTCTCTCTCTCTCTCTCTCAATGTGTAGAATTAGAACAATATTCAAAATTCTTAAAGTTGGCCCAACTGTCTAGATACATGTCTCTGGCTCATTCATAATCTCATACATTACATTGTTCATGGTATTACATACAGAATTATCTACTATCGCCTGCTGATGACCTGACAGGTCAAGGGTTAAAACCTCACATCTTCTCAGATGCAGTGTGGATCCATAGGATCTCTAGGATCTATAGTATAGAGATTGGCTTCAATCAGGTCTGAAAACACAACAGATTAAAAAACTATGAGGTGTGTGTGTGTGTGTGTGGGAGGGGGGGTGCGTGTGCGTGTGTGTGTGTGACAGATTTACCACTTTGTGTGTGAAACCTATCAATGTCCATTAATCTGCACCACGAGCTCTGACTATACTCTAATGTAACTTGACAGAATTCCCCCTTCAGTAGTAGAATGTCATGTTGTGATCAAGGGTCTATCTATCTATCAGAGCTATAACTTGCCATTTGGTCCAAGATTTAATGTAGGAATCAAGGTGGCCCCTGTCTTGGTAGACGTGGAGGTAACTATTACAGTAACATTGGAGTACAGAGAGCCATACCTTCCCCTCTGGCCCTGTGATACTGTAGGAACTTAGGCCAATCCCCTTTATAGGAATTCCTCCATTCGTCCACAGATACCTTCCCCTCTCCTTCCATCTCAGTGGCTTTGCTCCATCTTTGATCACCTGATGTACTCCTGAAAGCCCAATACTTCAAACAGAGAGAGAGGAGGACTCCGAGCTAGCGTATCAGGGCAAGGTTTTCATGCTTCCATGTGAGCAGCAGCGGCAGCTATTTTTGTCCTCCTTCCATCATATGATTGATTAAATAAGAGAGATCAATACTTGTAATTACTGTAAATAATGTATTATATATTGTGCTGCCTGTGTTTTAGGATCTGAGTGTTATTGCCGCTTCAAGATAGAGTGCAGCTATTCTGTGTAATTAGTGTGGACAGATTCCCTCACATTGTAGGTACACAGAGCAGTATGGAGGCAATTAATAATGTAGCAGGACTAAAAAGGCATCATATAAGGAGTATATGATGGATTTATTAAACAGTTACCAGCGTAGAATTGTTTTCACCACACTACTGTGTTCTTCATAAGCATTGAATGGTTTTTAGGCCTGTGTAATTCCAACTATGAAGCTAACGAATATTGGCAGTGGAAAGGGATGTAGGGATGTAGAGATGTACTGTAAGCATGTGTTTAGTTTTGCCCTATGAAATATTACGTTGAGTCTAAATGACAAATGGCAAAAAAGATTCCGGATCATGGAATTTTGCCATATTTGATCCTTCTAACCAGCTGATGTTGACGTTTCAGCTACTATACAGTACAGGGTATCAACAATGCATAGAGGCGGAGTACAAATGGACAATATAAAGGATGCTTTTACATCACTGTTGAAAGACTGTACATAACCTCCCACAGTTAACAATCCATTACACATGAGCGTGAAGTTTACCCAAAACTTGCACCCAAAGATGTTGCCATATGAAGCAGTGAAGAGGTGAGTCCTTGGAGCAGTCAGAGCTTCACAGTCCAGAGTGATAAGGTGGTCTGCAGTGTTTTACTGATTCACCGTACCCTCCTGCGTCATTTAGAAATGTTTACCCAGCACTAAATATGCTCCAGCACTGCTGTTTAGGAGCCTAACATCAGTGCGGCGATGAGAGGGCTCCCGTAACATAAACCCAAAGTTCACTATGGCATTAATAATGTAAGGACACAAACAGATTGTTATAGGACACACACACACAAGCACTCACGGACTTAAGGACGTTGGATGGGAATGACTACGCAGTTAGTCTTTTTTCAGATCTTTCAGGTCTTTGGGTTCAGTTTCTCACAGAGATGCTGTGTTGGTCCATAGATTTAGAATGACTAGAACGTTCTAGAGATTTTATTTCTATGTCTTGGCCAACACTCGTCTTCTAGAATGCTCAGTGACCTTTGTTCCTGGCAACAGACATCTTGGCCCCTGACTGGTTTTAACGTGAGGAGAGACCATGCAATGATCACTCACTGTTGACATGCCTAATAGTACCCTCACTTTAGGCTGGCTTATTCAACAAATCCCCATATAGTTACAAATGAAGGATATGATATGCTAAGCTACCCCTATCTGTTTACAATACCAGTTTGTTAATTGTAGAAGAGCAGTTGTTCCTCAATGACCAGTTACTGACTAATGTTGAAAAAACAAAGAAGTGTATTGGATTCTGTATTGGCCATGGTGCAGAGATAGGTAAAGATACATCAACATATATCATGTCACAATTGCAAAATACTCTAAAGACCGATGTAACAACATCAAAAAAATGACGTTAAAATACAACACAAAATGCATAAGGGGTATACATTTGCAAGTAGACCCCTTAACTACACAAAGGTAGCGGTTACAGAAACATTTGACTTGCTATGGCTGTGATGTGGTTGTTTATCTACCTTAGTTGAATGCACTGACTGTAAGTCGCTCTGGATAAGAAAGTCTGCTAAATAACCAAAATGTAAACAATTTGTATTTTAATCATATGTGGCCTTGTTTGGGGGTGGAGCTCATTAGAATAATACCCAGTGTGCTTTGCACGGGTTCATGTTTACATTTACAATTACATTTTGGTTATTTAGTAAATGCTCCTATCACACCGTATTGCCACAGACTTCTGATATAAATGCAGCAACTTTAGGGTGATAGAGGGCCAAAAAATTGTGAACCACTATTAAAAGTTGTAAAGAAAAGCATTTTGTTACAAAATAGAGTACATTGGATTGTAGTGCCAGTGAAATAAAAATGACAAAATACTCAAAAATAATAGAAATATGTATTTCAAATATATGTAACATAGATGAATAAATACTGCCCATCTCTGTATGGTGCCCTCCCAATTATGTATATACATGTATGTCTAGTTCCATAAGCATTGTGATATTGTTATAACAAGGATTAGAGATCAAATGGAGTAGGCTAGGAAAGCTACCTGCAGTCCTCCAGCAAGGTGTTCCCTGGTGACTAGATTTCATCTTCCTTAAAAGGAGCCATTAAGCTGTAGTGACAGTGAAATGAATCCACTCTAGTGGCGGGAACAGCTTCTCATCGCCAATCATTAGGTTAACACTCCATAATCACCCCTTCATGCTGTGTGTTCATCAGCTTGTCTCTCCCTCTCTCCCTCTCTCTTTTTGTGTGCTGGTGCTTATTATTCTGCTACAATGTGTAAAGCGCAATGCTAATGACAGCTAGCTACCTCGAGTCTCTCTCTCTCTTTCTAGGCCGCTGCCTGCTATAGTATCGGAGAGGCAGGCCACTATCACCAGGCCAGGATGGAGGAAATTGCTCCATAAAACAAAAATAATACCCAATAAACAGGAGAGCAACTGGCATTTACAACATAAAACTGAAAGTACACCGGCAAACACACAGTTGTTTCTCCAGTTTAATCCAAATTGCAACCTTGTACTGTAGTTCTGTTCTGCCTATCTACATTATCTGAAGTTTCGAGGCCTTGGCTCAGCTATATATTACAATGAGGTATTTGAGTTCTTAGATGAAATGGTATTCAATGAAACACCTCTTCATGTTAAAAGTCCATGATAGTGGCAGGCATGCAGAGTTGAATAATTCCAAAGGCTTTTCTGACATGATAGAGAGAGAGAGAGCTAAACCACGTGGTGTTCCTGTTTGTGGCTTTAATGGTTCTCCTTGATGAGGCAACCGGAGAGGTAATTAAGGTTGAAATGTTGCCTAGCTGAGCTCCACAGCACTGCACAGCCCACGCTGCTTTGAGACAGCAACAAGCTACAACAACAAAATACATCTTCAAGTTATGGCCAATCATCTCTCGTTTTCATGTCTCGCCAACTTGCAAATTCTATTTGATCCAGGAAGAGCCTTAAAGGACTAAGACTTCCTTATAGGAATATATGGCAAACAAATCGTACACTGTAAATGTAATTCTGAGAAAAGGATAAATTTAATCTGGATTTGGATTCTAATCCTTTACTTCATTATGACTCTTCATTACTTATTGTTAGTATCAGTCACACCAAGTCAGTAACGTCGAGTGGAATACATTAATAGGAATTGGAATGCTTTTCTTGCAACATGTTGTTACTATAATGGCCGCTAAATAAGGAATGAAGCTCAGTGGTCCTATACAATGAGATTGTTATACAGTAGATTAATGGTTATCATTATCAATAATGGATGCTGTTTCTGAGTTTTGTTATTTCCTCTCTATTGTCAGCTTTGTTAGCGACATGATGACCATACAGTAGGTTTGATGACAATATTTTTCAGTATGAAATGCTTAATGTGCATGTTTAAAACACAACATTTCCCTGAAAGGTAATCAGTGGTGAACCAACATGTCCATGTGATTACACTGGCCATAGATCTGTGAACATCTTATGGTAGGCTATGTGTCACTGTAGTTGTTCTTTACTCACGTTGTTGATAGGAATGTCAGAATTTCTGTTCGCCATCAATAAACGCTATTCACAATAAACCTGGTAATTGCAAATAAATGAAGCATGTCACTGTAGAGCTGAGGATAGGTTCTCCCCCAACATAAGTCAAATATATACTAATTATTTAAATGGGGAAAATGGAAACAATGGTTATCAAAGGTGTTTATTTTTCATTGGTTGTTTTTATCGTGTTTTTTTGCTCTGGACACTTTGACTAATGCAGAACATGCCAAATAAAAATAACAAGGCTATAATAGAACAACCCAGGCCAACATTGCCTGATTGAATGTGCAACTGTACATAAATAAATACATTGTCTGTCTACTAAAAATATTCATGGGATTTTTTTCTCTCCATATAATGAGTATGGTTTGCTTTTAAAACCTCCCATTTGTAAGTGTTGTGGATGAAATGGAATCGCAATGTGTTTGCGTATTACATGAGTGATGTTGTATTAAAGCCAAGGCCCCAATCTATTCAAGAGCTCTGTGTTGCCCTATCTCCACAATCGAGTTAGCGCTGCGCAATCACTGTCTATTCAAGGGCTGAGAAATTGAGTTTCAAGCCTGAAGCAGTACCAGCCTCGTAAGAATGGGCAGAGAGAGAGAGAAACAGAGAGAGAGAGAGAGAGAGAGAGAAACAGAAAGAGAGAGATAGAGAGAGAAACAGAGAAACAGAGAGAGAGAGAGAGAGAGAGAAACAGAGAGAGAGAGAGAGAGAGAGAGAGAGAGAGAGAGAGAGAGAGAGAGAGAGAGAGAGAGAGAGAGAGAGAGAGAGAGAGAGAGAGAGAGAGAGAGAGAAACAGAGAGAGAGAGAGAGAGACACAGAGAGAGAAACAGAAAGAGAGAGAGAGAGAGAAACAGAGAGAGAGAGAGAGAGAGAGAGAGAGAGAGAGAGAGATACAGAGAGACAGAGAGAGAGAGAGAGAAACAGAGAGAGAAACAGAGAGAGACAGAGAGACAGAGAAACAGAGAGAGAAACAGAGAGAGACAGAGAGACAGAGAGACAGAGAGACAGAGAGAGAGAGAGAAAGAGAGAGAGAAACAGAGAGAGAGAGCGAGTGAGGTGTATCTATCTTTATACTCTCATAACCAAACCTCAAAGAGCAATGCAACATGCAATGTCCTTGAAGAATACATTTACGCAACACTTCAGAATGTTTGGAACAACCATAAGAAAAACAGGGTTTCTGGTGTGTAAGTCCGGTGTGAGTGTATACCCAGCAAACCGTGAACATTCCCAGAACATTAGCTTAGCTCCTTTATTTATTTAATGAAATATCCTTGGAAGGTTCTCCTAACATTCACTAAGATGTTTTGCAAAACATCTATAACAACCACCACAGAATATTCCCCAAAAGTTCTTATTAGGTTTCCAGGTAATGTAATAACACAATGTACCAGTAATATGTTCACAGTAAACCAAAATGTGAAAGTTCCAAGAACATTTGTTATGTTGTGGCAAATGTTCTCAATACAGAAAAACTGTCCAATCGTGCTGATGATTATACAATGTTTGCAAGAACATTTCTAGAACACATTTAGTCTGTTCTTTAAAGGTTCCCAGAATGTTACTTTAGGTTGTGGGAACAGTCTGGTGGGAAGATTGTGGGGACATCACAAAACATATGTTCCCAAAACACAAAAAAATGGTCCTGTTGTTAAACAATGTTTCTTTTAGGGTGTAAAAAACATTCACCTGATGTTACAAGAACATTCCCAGAAAACATTTAGTCTGTTCTTTAGTGGTTCCCAGAATGTTTCATTGTGTCGTGCAAACAGTCTGGTGGGACATTTTTTTGCTCCTTTGCACCCAAGTGTCCTCTACTTGCACATCATCTTCTGTACATCCATCACTCCAGTGTCAATGCTAAATTGTAATTATTTCACCACTTTATTGCCTTCCCTCCCTAATCGTACTACATTTGCACACACTGTATATAGATTTTTCTATTGTGTTATTGACTGTACGTTTGTTTATCCCATGTGTAACTCGGTGTTGTTTGTGTCGCACTGCTTTGCTCTATCTTGGCCAGGTCACAGTTGTAAATGAGAACTTTTTCTCAACTGGCCCACCTGGTTAAATAAAGGTGAAATAAAATAAATACAAAATAAATAAAATTGTAGGGACATCACAAAATGTTTCCAAAACACAACAACTATCCAGTTGTGCTGATTATTACAATGTTTCTATTATGTTGCAAAAAACATTTGCCTGATGTTGCAAGAACATTACCAGAACACATTTGTATGTTCTTTAAAAGTTCCTAACACATTTCCTTAGGTTGTGGTGACATTGTGGAGACATGACAAGAGATATGTTCCCAAAACACTAAAACTGTCCAGTGGTGCTGAACATTTCATTACGTTATGGATGTTGTCTGGGATGTTGTAATAATATTCTTGTGGTATTGACGGTTGCACAGAACATTCCCACAATGTTGCACATTGTTCCACAGTTTCCAAATCTACCAGTTTTTAGGACATTCTTATCATATTTGTTTTAGTTTTTGCATAATATCCTATTGATGTTCACGCAATATACATTTTAACTCGTCTTGGAGGTCCTCAGAACATTTCAAGAGCATTTAGAAATGTAATATTTAGGTTTTACCTAATATTACCACAACATTCTCAGCATGCAAATGTGTAGCTCCTCAAAGCATTGGAAAGCAGATTAGAATACATCCCCATTATGTTTCTCTCTAGATGTAATGGCCATTCACATGTGAGGACTGTGTTGTAGGTGATGTAGACACACATGGCATTTTCATTTCAATCTCTTAGTTAATCTCCATACATCTATTCTCTTTCTCTCCACTACATGAGCCAGCACAGATTGGTTAAACATTGTGTGATATGAAGCCACATTTCCCAGAATTGTTTTCTCCTTCAGAGGAAACAAATGCACTCTGGCTGTCAGAAATGACCCTACATATGGTTTGTTGTCATTATGTCTGAAAACGCCGGCCATATGTGTCCATATGGCATTGGTTGTCTAAAGTGCCATATGCCATCAGTGAGAGCAGGCTGTTGAATGAATCTGAATAATATCTGTATTGCCACTAGAGTGCAGCGTGTATGAGAATTCCATCAGGCTGGTAAAAGGCTTATTTATTCACGCAAAATTACAATAAGTAACTGAGTTTATGGATTAGATGATTGGGCCTGATTTGCCACAGAATCCATCTTCCTGAAATAATGGCTGACGGAAACAGTTTCTCATTAGGTAGCTGGTCCATTTGTGGTTTGTTTTATCTGATGGGTTATGGGTTCACTGGGCTGGGGACATGTGTTAATAATATCACCATGTGCTATCAGTAATCTGATGACTGCGCTCCCAACGTAGGGCACAGTATTAAGGGAAAAGGTCAAAGGTGAGTTGTGCGTAATGTATGACGCTCAAGATCAGAAACAAACATTCACCAGACAGACTGACTATTTTTTTATCATAAAAAAACACACAAAAAGATGCCGAACAATGGCTGATAACGAGATATTTCACCCCAGATGAGGAGTCACCTGAGGCAACTATTCAATACTTCCTTTCCTGTACCTGTCAGGTGGTGGGGTTAAAGATGGCCGCCGACAGCAGCTCCACAACCTCCCTGTGTGAAAACAGTGAGACACAGTATTTTATATAAAGATGCCTTAAGGTTGCACTTCATTACTTTCAGGACAGCTGGACGTGCCCACGGTGTGTTTCGTTGCACTTTATTTGTGTGTGTGTGTGTGTGTGTGCCTGCAGGCAGTTGCATGTTTGCGTGCGGCCGTGCGTGTGTCTGGACACTTATACAATTAAACAGGAAGGTATGTGTGCACGTTATTAGATCTCATCCGGTGAAATTATTTGTTTATAAATTGCATCTGATAGATCCTATCCCCCAGAGGTACAGTGTTTATGTCTGCAGCCACCTGTGTGGAAAAAAGAAAACAACAATCACTTAACATGCTATCATCCTTATATTGGACCTTGGGGAATAGTCTTTATAATTACTGCAAGTTTATAATGGTCTGGCTTTTCTGCCCTCAAATATGTCCCTTAAGACACTTGTCATTATGTTGTTGTGCCAGACTGAACTCCGAGTGTAATCCTGATATCTACTGTAAGTTTTGTCCAATAAATAAAAGATTGACAGTTATTTGCTGTGGGTAACTGTTCATAAAACAGAAAATATTGACTGGAGAAGGACACATTTTGGTAGGCATACAGTTAGTACACAATAGCTTTGTCCGAGGGTACAAACGTACAATCACATGTACTTACATACACAAGACCTGGCAAGACAACAGTAGAGAATTTACAAAAGAACGACAATAAAGTGAAGGAAAGGACAGAAAGGACAGAGAGAAAAAGAGAGTACAGTCTTCTGTCGCAGCTCAACAGATTTGAAGATTATCATTTGTTCATTTCTCAAAGCTGCCATGGCTAGGCCTTTGATATTTCATGCAGATCAATTCTGTGCAGCTGACACAGACCTGGTGTGAAATTAAAGGCCCAGGAAATAGAACATGAAATATTTCAGGAACAAAAGTTGGAGTAGCTGATCCAAATCAGCTACTGGGGCGGCAGGTAGCCTAGTGGTTAGAATGTTGGACTAGTAACCGAAAGGTTGCAAGATTGAATGCCCAAGCTGACAAGGTAAAAATCTGTTGTTCTGCCCCTGAACAAGGCAGTTAACCCATTGTTCCTAGGCTGTCATTGAAAATAAGAATTTGTTCTTCACTGACTTTTCTAGTTAAATAAAGGTAAAATAAAATACAAAAGAAAAATTCCTGCTGCTCTGGTTAGGCTTCCAGGTGTGCTGAGCTGCCTTTTTCAGAAGGCTTGCAGAAGGTACAGTAGAAAAAGGGGTGAGAAACAAAGAACGAGAAAAGAAGGTTAATTAAATAATTGAGAATGAATTGTGAGGTAGGCTAGCTATACAATGTTGAAGGTTTGTTCTCATATCATTCTTGCCAGGCTCAAATAATACATGATAACACCATGTACAGTATCTCTCGGTGGGAAAATGGCTTTCCCCACACACACATAATTTGTGAACATATATGAGGCCTTGTTGAACTTTTTCTGGAAACCTTGTGATATAATAGTATGGAACAAGGAAACCATGAACAGCGGTTGGCCTTTCTTGACACAGTGCTGCTTTGTTATTGTGATGCCTTGACATCAGATTGACAGGAATCACTCAGCTCTATTCAAACTGTCAAAATGAACCTCTGCCTTGTCTTCCATTTCTGCAGTGTGGAAAAGTTGCCTTATACATGTAATATAGTGGACTTGTTTTGCTGCATATAGTAGCTAGATTGTTTACCGGTTACTGTCCAAATGTTCCCCTATTTACCAATGTTCATGACTTCGTCCATTCTCCTTTTGCACCCCAGCAGTTGTACTATAGTGGTAAAGTACAGAGTACTATATGGCTATAGTCTATAATGGTGGATGGTATTGTCTATTTTTCATTCCCTTGTTTGTTGGGTGCTGTAGCCAACACTGATCTTAAAATTATGCTTTCCAAACAAAGCAGAAAAGGGGTACCACTCAACGTTACACCTGCATCTGGAGAATACAACTAAACCCACATCACAGAGGTCATAGACGGCTGATTGTGTAGCTAGCTAAACCCAGGGGTGACCTCTCTCTCTCTCCCAGGTGCTCCTGTTCTGAATTAACCCCCCCCCCCCCCCCACCTACAACACTTCCGGCTACTCTGCTGTTTCACAATTGAATTTTCTTCACTCTAGTACTCTCCATATCAACATCAATGCATTAGCCCCTCAAAGTCAACCGGGTCATGTACCAGAGGCCCACATTGATTTACTTCACAAGGCCTTTATTTGGGCAGTGGTGATGTACTCTTGGCTGACCAGTCAGCTGGTTAAATACTAAGGATTGTTGTTAACGGGATTTCTGTTTGTCCTTCACTTTTCACTGTTCCCTTTTTGTTTGGTCTTTAGCAGATTATAAGTTTTGCTGTGCTAAACAGAGAATCATGAACGCCTCAGTTGTCTCTTAAAAATAACTGTGTACTGCCAATTCAGCTTCTCTTAGCTTTAAATGATCAAATTCTGATTTAATTGAGTAATGGCAATAATCAACTTCAGGCCCATTTAACTGTGCAACCCCAGTTTGATAGACTTTATTAGACCAGATTAAATATGAGACCATTTGGTCCATTTCAGCAGTTACTGTATAAACTACATTCTGTGCAGAATGTCAAGGTCAACCAATACTCTATTGGTCATAGTTCAAAAGACTCTTATTGGCAAAAACATTTTCCTCCAATACCAGAGCATTGCATAAAAATGCTGCACAGACTTCAGAAATTATTCACCCTTGACTTTTTCCACATGTTAGAGCCTGAATTAAAAATTTATTAAATGTAGCTTTTTTGTCACTGGCCTACATATAATACCCCATAATGTCAAAGTGGAATTAATTTTTGTGACATTTTTACAAATTAATAAAAAATGAAAAGCTGAAATGTCTTGAGTCAATAAGTATTCAACCCCTAAGTTACGGCAAGCCTAAATAAGTTCAGGTGAACAAATTTGCTAAACAAGTCACACACTCTGTGTGCAATAAAAATGTTTAACTTATGTCTGTACCCCACACATACAATTATCTCTAAGGTCCCTCAGTCAAGCAGTGAATTTCAAACACAGATTGAACTACAAAGACCAGAGAGGTTTTCCCAATGGTTAAACATATTGGTAGATGACAACAAATAAAAATGCAATTGAATATCCCT
Organism: Salvelinus alpinus; assembly: GCF_045679555.1. Classification (NCBI taxonomy): domain Eukaryota; kingdom Metazoa; phylum Chordata; class Actinopteri; order Salmoniformes; family Salmonidae; genus Salvelinus; species Salvelinus alpinus. The sequence goes on from NC_092090.1 coordinate 27,230,971, forward strand.
TTGAGCATGGTGAAGTTATTGGCTGGTGTATCAATATACCCAGTCACTACAAAGATAACTCAGTTACCAGAGAGGAAGGAAACCGCCCAGGGATTTCACCATGAGGCCAACGGTGACTTTAAAACAGTTACTGCGTTTAATGGCTGTGATAGGAGAAAACTGAGGATGAATCAACAACATTGTAGTTCCTCCACAATACTAACCTAATTGACAGAGTGAAAAGAAGGAAGCCTGTACAGAATAAAAATATTCCAAAACATGAATCCTGTTTGCAACAAGGCACTAAAGTAATACTGCAAAATATGTGGTAAATCAATGAACCTTTTGTCCTGATACAAAGTGTTATGCTTGGGGCAAATCCAATACAACACATTACTGACTACCACTTTCCATATTTCCAAGCATTGTGGTGGCTGCATCATGTTATGGGTATGCTTGTAATCGCTAAGGACTGGGGAGTTTTTCAGGATAAAAATAAATGGAATGGAGCTAAGCACAGGCAAAATCCTAGAGGAAAATCTGGTTCAGTCTGCTTTCCACCTGACACTGGGAGATGAATTCATCTTTCAGCAGTAACCAAAAACACAAGGCCAAATCTACACTGGAGTTACTTACCAAGAAGACAGTGATTGTTTCTGAGTGGCTAAGTTACAGTTTTGAAAATCTATGGGAAGACCTGAAAATGGTTGTCTAGTAATGATCAACAAACAATTAGAAAAAGCTTGAAAAATTTTGAAAATAATAATGTGCCGATGTTGGGCTCCTGAGTGACACAGCGGTCTAAGGCACTGCATCTCAGTGTTAGAGGCGCCACTGCAGTCCCTGGTTTGAATCCAGGCTGCATCACATCCGGCTGTGATTGGGAGTCCCATAGGGCGGCGCACAATTGGCCCAGCTTTGGATGGGATAGGCTGTCATTGTAAATAAGAATTTGTTCTTTACTGACATACCTAGTAAAATAAATAAATGTTGCGCAATCCAGGTGTGGAAAGCTCTTAGACGTACCCAGAAAGACTCACAGCTGTAATCGCTGTCAAAGGTGCTTGTGCAAAATATTGACTTAGCGGTGTGAATACTTATGTAAATTAGATATTTATGTATTTAATTTAGAATACATTTGCAAATATGTCATTATGGGGTATTGTGTGTAGATGGGTGAGAAAAATCTATTAAATCCATTTTGAATTCAGACTGTAACACAACAAAATATAGAATAAGTCAAGGGGTATGAATACTTTCTGAAGACACTGTAGAGTTGAGAGCTTAGAGTAGATGTAGAATGTCTGTTTGTCTGTCAGTGAAGTAGTTCAGCTGTCATTTGGAGTGAAGGTTGTTAGAACATCAGCTCATCTGACCTCAAGTAATTGTGTCAAAGACCATCATATCACAGTGTGGGGCTTCGACTTCTGGCAAGTCAATGTTTACCTTGCTATCTAGCTGTGATACTATTTACTTTATATCATAGGAAATATCTCTAGAGACACGTAACATTCAATGCAAATACTACATATCAAATAATGGAAGACATTCAGAGTAAATCATTGCTAACAATAAGAGAATGAACAGGATGATGAGGGAGAGAGAGAGAGAGAAAGAGATAGAGAGGTATAGAGAGATAGATATAGATATATAGATTCTTCCGTTTGTGTCATTGGGATAATCCGAGCTGTAGATTATGTTTAGATGTAGTGTGTGGAACAGGACAGACAGGTGTGGTGGTTAGATAAGGGAGGGGAAGTAGTGTTCTCCAGGCCTTTGCAGCTGTGTTTACACCCTGTGTCTGGAACAAAGGGTCCTGTCATATCCCTCATGATTGATGCTGCTGCTAAAGAATAGTTAAAGCACATTTAAATGAATCCCTGGTGGGTATGAGCGACACTAGCAGGCCTCTCCATGTCTGTGTCAGAAATGTCCTGAAACACACACTTCAAGGAAGGCAGAACGAACGCTTGCCAAGCAGACATGCTGGAGCAAAAACAAGCCATCTATTCCAGTCTCAGTCAGTCTCCGGGTGATGAAATCAGTTTACCTTTCTGACAATGATTCACCATGTAGCAGCAGCCAGGGCGGCCAGAGCAGGTACTCCTCCCAACACATCCCTCACTATCACACCTCTTACACTTGTCTCTTTTTTTCTCTCCTAACATGGCCGCTTCAAGGGAGTAAGGGAAATGAAACCAATATATTTAATTTGAGGAGAATGTCTCTTTCTACTGATATAAATGTCTCCGATATCTCTAAAGCATTTAGGATTGCTAGGTTACATTTCCCTCTTTTGTGATGGTAGTTAAAAACAGGTATGATGATTATGCTTCAAAATGAAGAGCATTAAAAAAACAAATGCCATTATTCCTGACTGAGTGTTTTGTAGATCTGGATACCAGTTTTCTACTACAGCAGCTGTCTGTGTTGGGCCTAGACCCCAGCTAGGCAGGCAGTTTGGGGCTGATTTGACAGAACAATGGAGTGGATGTGTGTTCTATAGACTGAATAATGAGGTTGTGTGCTTCACAGAACAACCCTCTCCTTTCCTACCCCTCTACCCCCTCCTATACCCCCCCCCCCCCTTCCTCCACAAAGCCACCATCCCCCACCCTCCTTTATAGCTTCTGATGGAACAGATATATGCATAAGCAACACTTTAATGGGACCGTGCCAAATGTGACAAGGGTTGAAAATGTTGTGTCCTCCCCTCTCTCTAACATTTGCAATTACCTCGGTATTTATCTATTATTACATGTCAGATCCATAAGTGGAAATATAGTGAAAAACAGACAAACAAGCCAACTATAATACTGTAGCTCACAGGTTAATGGGTTCAATTACATTTACATTTGAATACCCATATATTCTGATGCTATATTTTACAGACTGTAAAAGAGCACAAGGAGTATTTTTTTCTCAACTTTTCGGGCCGATTTGATTATTCTGTGGATCTTTCTAAAGCAAACAGGGCTGGTGGAGCAGTACTGTATTGCGGCTGAGAATGAAATGCATTCATCCTGTTCTGTAATGGCTGACAACCCACATAGGGAATATGATTCATGTAGAGCAGAGCATAGTTAAAACAGAACATTGTCTCTCCAGGCCTGAAATACCCTGGCCTTGACTGGCCTCCCACAGCTATGATTAGACACTGGGTCTGAACCCCAGGTGAATCAATGCCTTTCCTCTTTCTGTTGGCTTTCCAGTCCAAAGGCTCCTTTTATTTCACTCCATTTGGCACTGATCAAAAATGATCACTACAAATTGCTTTGCATCCTGTGTTATTGTGTTTTATGGCTGGTGGGTGGGTGGGTTTTGGGGTGTGGTTTTGTATTTATCTCATTGGATCAAACCCTTTTCTGTCATATTACAACTCTGCAACCTCCCTTTGTGGTGTAGGCCAAGGTTAGCCTCAAGGGGTTATAAGGCTTTTAATCAAACTAACGACTGGCTGATCATAATGAGAAAGATACTTCCTGCAAATCTATATGCGTCAATATCAATACTAGGCTATATAGCAGATATGGAAAACTGGAGTCAAACGAATCATACTTCAATGTTTCATTTGTATGCCCATTTTAATGTGCATAACATGCAGGGTCAGTTTCAAGGCCTCATTGCACACAAATGAGAATACCTTTATGCTCCACTGCTTATGAATATATACATGGACAAAATGTGTCCAAACAGAAATGTTGGAAAATACACTCTAGTCTATCTGATTATAGATAACATTTCCCCCCTGTAATTGTACCGTATAGATAATATACTATTTGAGTGTAATCTTATTATATAACACATTTATTATACACATACATTTATCAGTAGCTTTCACCTTTCAGTATAACAGGACAAGTATTTACTTATTTAATGTTTTCAACAGCATCTGTTAGGAAAGCACTGAATATGCAATATTCACACTCCCATGCTTGGCATGGAGGTTTCTGAAGAGTTAGAAGGGTTTTCTCTGAAGATGAATTTACTTTATTTTAGCAATACTCAGAGCCGATCCAGAGGTGGACATGTGTAGTGTTTGTCAGCTGTTTAAAGGTGCAGCTTATGGAGAATGGAAATTCTTTAATTGGCGATTTCTCCCCCGACTCGATCCTCGGGTCTCTGGAGTAATCAATATGCATTAAAATCTCATCTCACTATGGATATTAGTCTTCCTATAAAAGAGAATAAGAACAAAAAGTCACAATCACAATCACTGAGATTAAAACAGAATAAAAAAGGACCAATTTAAATTAGCTGTCTTTTTGTCTTCTTCAACTGCCAGAATGACTAGACTTGTTTGGCAAATAACGAGTGACTTCATACGTACTGATTTAAACATAACAAGTTTCCCTGACACATTTGCTGTGAGTCATCACAGTATAAAAAAGTATCCTCCATAAATTAAACATAGCAGATAGCCTTGCCAATTTCTTCTTCTTTTTAATGGAGGACATGAATAGTGTATGAGTGAGGTTTAACTTCAAGAGCACAGAGAGAATGAATCTTTGATTAATAGAAGAATAATGGAATTGCAATAGAAATGAGGTTTTGAACATTCATAATCTGGCTTCCCCTTCTTTTGTTCAAATACAAATGCTTCAGGCTCCAATTTCATTTTTCATTTTGAATAATGAGATGGTAAATTGAAGTGCAGCCAGACCAGGCTGTGTGAGGAAACGAGCAGCACAGGACCGACTGAAACCCTGACCTTGTTATTTCATATTTCAGGAAAGAGAAATGAATCTGACACAATCAAAGATGGATTCAAATGGAAATCAGTGATGTGTTATGATCAAAGTTAAATTGCCATTTGACTTTTCTAAACCATTGAATCTCTTCCATTCAGTAAGTGATACACACAGAACAAGCTGCTATCGTCCAGATAACAGAAATATGTGTGATCCATCTTCTCTCACACATAATCAGGTCCTTTTCCCCTGCTCTCTACTGATGTATGAAGAGCATGATGGCTTTGAGGTGTATCTTTGAGGTCTCATTTCCATACTTTGCTTGCCAGACATCAGGTCCTGGATGGAATGTCACACACTTACTTAGGCATGTACGCACATACAGTACATACACACATATATCATGTGATGTTGGGGTAGTCTTTCTAGTCATCCGGGTTGCCTCTCACAATTTTAAAAGGCTTCGGCTTAACAATGTCTGTATGTAGTAGAATGCCAGCTTGGCCAGCTTTGAATAGGGTATGGTAGTAGCTAGGTTTTTCACACTCAACAGTTTCCTTTGTGTATCAAGAATGGTTCACCACCAAAAGGACATCCAGCTAACTTGACACAACTATGGGAAGCATTGGAGTCAACATGGGCCAGCATCCCTGTGGAACTCTTTCGACACCTTGTAGAGTCCATGCTCCGAAGAATTGAGGCTGTTCTGAGGGCAAAAGGGGGTGCAACTCAATATTAAGAAGTTATCTTTAAAAGAAATGTGAAAATGATCCGCAGAAATGGAGTGCAACCATCAATTTACAGGATAGATATTTGAAACCATAAATTGTGCCTTACATGAAGGTAATTTGGCAGTGAAACATGGTAAATCACAGGTGAACATGTCCTTTGGGATCTCCTTCCATTTTGTAGCCCTTGCTCTAAACCAGGGATGGGCAACTTTGATGGGGGTAGGGGCAACAAAAAATCTGAACATCATGAGGGCCCGCAGTGGCTCGTGGGTCTGCGTACCCACACATGTAGTCAGAGCCGGCACAGGCCTTTTGGGGGCCCCAAGCCAAATTTTGTTGCAAGCAAAAATTTTATCTGCTGCCTCTTTACAGGGGTGAGATTTTTTAGTTTTAGAGTTAATTTCCTGGAATTATACACATTTTGACCTGGGATGGAGAGAACATGTAGCAATTTAAATCAAGTTTGCTGCAATTCTGCACATTTTGCCATGGGGCAAAGAGAAGATATAGCAATTTTCTAACTAATTTCATGCAATTGTAGTCATTTTGCGATTGGGTGGAGAGAAAAATGTGTAGTTTTTGATATCTGAGTGACTAACGAAATCCATGGGGGCCCCCTGGTCGGTAATTCGACATGATTGTTGCAAGTTTAGATAGCTGTCCGCTAAACTAATTTAGCAATCTATAAACTGTTAGCTGACATGGGATAATTGAGTGACTGTCAGTGACTGACATAAGAGGAAAACTGCTGATACACAACCAAATTTCGAAATTGCACCTTGTGTATTCTACTAAACTAATTCTCAACAGTAAGCTGAGACCCCCGACTGAGTGGGGGTTATTGATCCACGGGTCTACAAAGGGCCGCGGTAGGCCACCAGTTGCCCATCCCTGCTCTAAAGTAAATAATCTTGTTGTAGTCCACTCAGAGAAAAACAAGGCTAAGGACAGTGGCAAATTGATTCCATTACATGGTTGTAAAATAAAAGTCTCGTTGGTGCATTTAGATCTAATTGGGATACAACTACTCATGGAGTGGATTTCCAATGGTAGACTAAAATAACATAACAGTCAGCAGACCACGCCTGCATGTTTCTGCATCTTGAAACATAACCACATACTTAAACTCTGATACCACTGTGTAACGGCTGTCTTCGGGTGAAAGAGAGGAGGACCAAACTGCAGCGTGATGATAATCCATATTTTAATAGGCTACTTAAACAACGAACAAAAACAACAAACTGACAGAAAGAACCGAAGACGCTACAGTCCCGAACTAGTGAACACAGACCAGATGAACACACGAACAGGAACAATCACCCACAAAACACACTACAAAACAGGCTACCTAAATATGGTTCCCAATCAGAGACAATGACTAACACCTGCCTCTGATTGAGAACCATATCAGGCCAAACCAGAAACCCCACATAGAAACAGACAACATAGATAATACCCACCCAGCTCACGTCCTGACCAACTAAATAAAGACTAAACAAAGGAAATAAGGTCAGAAACGTGACACACTGGCTTAGCATGAAACAAACTATGTTCTGGGAAGCTGAAACTGCTGGACATTTTACAATTTCCTCATTCAAAATGTTTTTTGTTTGTTGTACAAACCACATAGCCAACCATAACTGTTTTGCTTTACAGTACAGTATTTCTCATTGTTCATATAATAATTGCCATGGTTATGTCAAAATGTTCTCCTCTTTGTTGGGCAAATTGAGTGCTTGGCAGTATTTCCGAGCCTAATGGCGGAAGTTGCTCATTTTGAAGAAATGCTCCACTGTGTGGCTGAGTCTAATGCACTGGGGTGATTGCACTGAAAACCTATCTTCTTCTCCCCAGTCTCCTAACCACTGGCACCAATTCAGAAAGATGTATATGAAGTGTTCACTCACTGTCTGTTGCTAGGCAAATTAAATCCCACCTGAAGTTACAGATAGAACTCAGCCACACCTTGTTTACTTCTTCAGGCCTACCTCTTTATTTGCCAAGTAAACCATTGTGCTTGAACAATCAGGAATAACTTATTTGAATGCTTTAGAATACAGGAGGGCTGTAATTGTGAATTTGGCTTGTTTTTCTCTTTAGTCCTATACTGTTATGGTTTCCTACATGTTGATTCCTTGTTGATATTAATATACATGTAGACAGATGTCATAGAAAAACATGAGAGTATCACTTTAAACAATTCCCCTCAATGTCCAACATTTTCAATGTCAACTTCAATAACTCATCAACTCGGAACGATAGATACATTCTCCGCTTAAAAGCATTTCCAGTTTGTTCCGATTTTAAGTTAAGTCAGTTTGGCTTATGGAATACTCCTGGGGCTACACGGGATAGATATATTAGTAACAAACTTCCTTCACCATTACATTTCTCATAATGTTATTTCACATTTTATGAGATTGTTGACTTGACTGAGACACAGTGGAAATGTGGAAGCCTCTAGGGTGAGATCGACTTGCATAAGCACTTTTCCATTAGTACAGCATTGAAGGGCAAGTGGAATTTGTGCAGATCCATTCATATACATTTATAAGAGTAAAAAGGATCTGAAATTGTCCAGTGGTAAAGTACTAAACCAACCAGATACTGTATAATATACAAAATGTTCATTGGAAGATTGATAATTACATGAATGTTATTTGTGTGTTGGCTGTCTGTGGAATTAACGGATGAAGACGTTTTTCTCCCTCCCTTCCATTCCCTAATGCTTAATTGAACATTTACGTGCAATTAATTATGATATGCAGAGATGATATATGAGCCTGACAGGGCATTGTGGGTCATAATAAGAGAGATTTATTTACAGGCGCTTCCTCTCAGCCCTGCTAAATTAATAACTTTTTTAGATTCAAATTATGGAAGAAAATAGGGAGGAAATTGTGTCAGACGGTAGCACACACACACACACACACACACACACACACACACACACACACACACACACACACACACACACACACACACACACACACACACACACACACACACACACATACACATACACATACACATACACATACACATACACATACACACACACACACACACACACACACACACACACACAGAGGGAGGGAGGGAGGGAGGGAGGGAATCAATGTTGTTCTTGTAGAGAAATTGTAAACTTAAAACGGCAGAAATGAATCATGCTAATGGAAAGACTGACACTTTGGTTCAATATTATGATTTGAAAACCCAGAAAGATTGATTATGTAACCTGCTCTTGATTTACTCTCCCTGGTAGTAAACAGAAAATAACTTTACCCCGCAGTGCTGTTGTGGAAGAACAGACTGTAAAAAATATAGAATAAAGAAACATTTGGCACGGTGTTGATGAGCAGATAAAGAGACACATGCACGCACGCACACACACACACACACACACACACACATTTCCTCCTTGTAGAACATTCCCACTGGGCACAGATGTCAATTCAAAGTCTATTCCACGTTGGTTCAATGTAATTTCACTGAAATGATGTGGAAACAACGTTGATTCAACCAGTGTGTGCCCAGCGGGTTGTGAAGACTAACATAAGCTTTGTTCAATAGCACCAGAACAGGTGTGATGTACAGTATTTGCTCAGATCAACTCCAGTGCCTCTCCTCAATGTCAGGATATGATGTATCATTTCTATGAAGTGTCTGATTGATGTCTGTGTGGTGCACAGGCAGACTACTCACTATGATCACTGAGCACCTGGACATTTGAATTGCTGCAGATGTTGTGGAGGTACTGACTGTTGAAACAAGTCTGGAAAGATTAAACATTAAGACACTATTATCCTGCTCTTGGCTTTTGCATGTGTAGGCGTATGTTCAATGGGCCGTGGGGTGGAGGTGTGGGTTGGGGGTTGGGTGTGGTATGTAGGCTCCATAAATCACGTCTTTAGGTCTGTAAAAAAGACTATGTATTACATATGTAGTGATGGTGTGTCTGTGATTTCATCATGACTTGGATGTCGATTTAAGGCAGACCCGTGCACTTCTCTGATTCAGAGGGGTTTGGTTAAAGGCGGAAAACACATTTCAGTTGAAGGCATTCAGTTCTACAACTGACTAGGTATCCCCCCTTCCCCCTTTCCCCTTTCTACACACTCTAATATAGTACTGTGTTTTAAACTACATCAAATATTTCTCTGTGTAACATCTGACAGAGGGTAGAGCTGTTTAGTAAAAGCTGTGAGGATCTGAGAAAGTGTTGATTACCCTTCTATTCCGATATTTCTTCTAACACTTTTTACATTCAGTCTCTGGCGTCACTCAAACCCACCCTCTCACCCTCCCTTTCCCCTCTCTCTCCATCTCACTCTTTCTCTATTGCTCTCTGTTAAAAGCACCTTACTTCTTGGCGTGCTCCTTCCATTTACTACAGTAGCAACCCTCAGGAGCTCTGCCAGTTTCTCTCATTGTTACATAAATGAAACAAATCCCCTCTGTGTAAGAAGAAGTGATTTGAACATGGAAAGGATGATATTACTTCTCCACCAGTAGCCCGTCCAAGTAAAATAACTGGGAGCTTATAAGAGCCCGCTTGTTGTGAACATAGAGAATGCAGGCTTTTTTCCAAGAGGAGGCGAGGAGAAAGGAGGGAATTAAATCTAGATGTCGCTGGAGTCCAATAACGGCTTCCTAATTTCTCACAATGGAAACTAAACAGCGAGACGATTATATAATTCTAATGTAACAGTAAACACCAGTTTATGAGAACAGTTAACTGAAGTTTGCTATGGGTATTTGCTACAATCCAAACACCAGCCATGAGTAAACAGATGTGGTTGAAATTGAAAATGCTAGGCTGCCTGACATACCACTGTTCAACTACACTCCGATGATTGAGGTCACCTCTAATATATTGAATAAGAGTGTGTTTGTATTTCAAGGGTATTACCTCGCACACTAATACATCATTTGATTTAAATCAGATTAGCACTGAACTGTAGGGTAAGCATGTACGGTAATAATTTGTTCTGTGTTTGTACAAGGCCAAGGAGAGAAGTTTTGTGTGTTTGACTCCATCTGTTCTCAATGCATAAAACAGTAGTTGGTGTTGCTTTCAACTGTAACGCATGCTATGAGGTAAGCATTGTGGAAAGTAAAAGCTGAGATGAAGCTATTGGTCCATGTCTATAAGTTAGCTAATTTTAACATCACCCCATCAGCTACATCCTTCCTGCTTTACAATTACCACAGACGGTGCATGAAGTCAGAAGTCAAATATGCAGAAGTGTTTTCTGTCACTTATATCTCTGCATCATGCCTAATTTATATCAAGTGCAGGGTGAAGTGAAGTGTACCGAGAGCTGTGAGTAAAAATAGTACACAACCATCTGTGTCATAAGCCATTTTCAAATAATTATTTGGCAGCAATGTTTATCAGCTGAAGGAAGGTCAATAAATGTTTAAAATACATTCTAGGAAGAGTTTTACACAGAACAGACACCGCCCTGTCCACTGCCATGAAAGAGTCTTTGTTGAAGTCCTTGCCTGTCCAATAAATAATTTTACCTTAGATTTTATACACACCTTCAGATTCAACAGTTTATACACACCTACAGATTCAATTTTTAAAAAACTATTTTCTACACAGTAGAATAATAGTTAAGACATCAAAACTATGAAATAACACATATGGAATCATGTAGTAACCAAAAAAGTGTTAAACAAATGAAAATATATTTATATTTGAGATTCTTCAAAGTAGCTACTGTAATGATTTCGCTGAGAATCGGGAAGCAAGTTCAGGGAGTGAGTGTTTTAATAAATAAAAGAAACACTGAACACAAAACAAAAACAACGCACCAACATGAAAACAGAGTCAATAACACCTGAGGAAAGAACCAAGAGGAGTGACAGATATAGGGAAGATAATCAAGGAGGTGATGGAGTCCAGGTGAGTGTCATGAGGCGCAAGACGATGGTGACAGGTGTGCGGGATAATCAGCAGCCTGATGATCTAGAGGCTGGAGAGGGAGTATACGTGACAGTACCCCCTCCCCGACGTGCAGGATGCCGTCAAAGGGGACAAACCCAGGGATCAGGAGAGGACCGGTCACCCCTGCTGATGCGCGAGAACCTGTCACGCCAGCTGAGGCAAGGGAACCTGTCGAGTCAACTGGGGCTCGGGAACCTGACAGATCGGTTGAGGCAGGGGAGCCTGACGATCCGGCTGAGGCATGAGAACCTGACGAGCCGGTGGGAGCACGGGAGCCTGGCGATCCCCTGGAGGCATGAAAGCCCGATGAGCCAGCTGAGGCAGAGAAGCCTGGCGATCCGGCTAAGGCATGAAAGCACAACGAGCCAGCAGAGGCAGGGGAGCATGGCGATCTGGTTGCGGCAAAAGATGCCTGTAGCAGTTCCCGGACCCGACGTCATTACTCGGACACAAAAAATATAATAAATATAAAACACTCCCTGATGCTTCCCTTAGGTGAGGTGTTATTCTGTAACGATTTCGCTGAGAATCGGGAAGCAAGTTCAGGGAGTGAGTGTTTTAATAAATAAAATAAACACTGAACACGAAACAAAAACAAGATAATCAAGGAGGTGATGGAGTCCAGGTAAGTGTCATGAGGCGCAGGTGCGCAAGACGATGGTGACAGGTGTGTGGGATAATCAGCAGCCTGATGACCTAGAGGCCGGAGAGGGAGTATACGTGACAGCCACCCTTTGCCTTGATGACACCTTTGCTTACGCTGGATATTCTCTCAACCAGCTTCATGAGGTAGTAAACTGGAATGCATTTCAATTAACAGGTGTGCCTTGTTAACTTCTTGCAACTATAGGGGGTGCTGTTCCGCATTAGCATTTTTTGGTCTCCAAATTAAACTGCCTCGTGCTCAATTCTTGATCGTACAATATGCATATTATTGTTATTATTGGATAGAAAACACTTTCTAGTTTCTATAGCCGTTGGAATTTTGTCTCTGAGTGGTACAGAACTACTTCTACAGCACTTTTCCTGACAGGGAGTCAGATTTCAGAAATTTTGACCCCTGATCTGGAGTCAGTTTAAAGGCCACTGTGAACGCTATCAGGATACGGACACTGCTTACGTCTTCCCCTGGATGCCTTTACGTGATGACGATTTGAATGGTATCGATTGCGCAATCACAGCCCCTATAAAACAAAAACACGTGTAGGTAGGAACTCTTTTCCAGATGCGTCGGGCGCGCGGTGGACACCGACCTGCTCTTTTTCCAAGCATTAGTGTAGCCAGTTATATTTCTCCGGTCATGTTTCTACTCGTTATAGGAGTTAAAAACATCATAAGGTAGTTAATTTAAACCGTTTTATAGCAATTTATATCCGTTTAGTGCGATTTTGGGACATTTATTTCTGAGACACTGTGAATCTCTGGGCACGGTTCCAGTTCATGCCGAACGCAATGGGCATTTCTACATGGCAAGAGGACAGCTTTCGACCAAAAGACGATTAGACCCAAGAAAGGATTCTTTGCCCAAGATTCTGATGGAAGAACAGCTCAAAGTAGGAACAATTTATTATGATAAATCGTGTTTCTGTCGAGAAATGTTAATCGCTTATGACGCCATTTTGTTTGACGTAGCTTCGCTTGGCGCAAACTGTATTGAAAAGTAAGGATAATTTAAAAAATGTAAATCAGCGATTGTATTAAGAATTAAATTGTCTATCAATCGCTGTCCACCCTATATTTTTTAGTCACGTTTATGAGTATTTATGTATACGACTAGATCACTGTCTAATATGGCGCACGACATTGTCTGACCAGCTGGGCAACTTTTGTCATTGTCTAACCATGATTTTGGTGGCTAAATATGCACATTTTCGAACAAACTGTATATGTATGTTGTAATGTGATGTTACAGGAGTGTCATCTGAAGAATTCTGAGAAGGTTAGTGAAAAAATTAATATATTTTGCCGATGATTACGTTATAGCTCTCTTTGGCTTGAATCGATGCTCTGGTAACGTTTGCACATGTGGTATGCTAACTTATCGATTTATTGTGTTTTCGCTGTAAAACGCTTAGAAAATCTGAAATATTGTCTGGAATCACAAGATCTGGGTCTTTCCATTGCTATGCTTTGTCTATTCTTATGAAATGTTTTATGATGAGTAAATTGGTCATACACGTTGCTCTCTATAGTAATTCTAGTCGAGTTGTGATGGTCGGTGCAATTGTAAACTGTGATTTCTACCTGAAATATGCACTTTTTTCTAACAAAACCTATCCTATACCATAAATATGTTATCAGACTGTCATCTGATGAGGTTTTTTATTGGTTATTGGCTATCAATATCTTAGTTTAGCCGAATTGGTGATAGCTACTGGTGGAGAGAAAAAATGGTGGACAAAGAAATTGTGTATTTTGCTAACGTGTTTAGCTAATAGATTTACATATTGTGTCTTCCCTGTAAAACATTTTAAAAATCTGAAATGGTGGCTTTATTCACAAGATCTGTATCTTTCATCTGGTGTCTTGGACTTGTGATTTAATGATATTTAGATGCTACTATCTACTTGTGAAGCTATGCTAGCTATGCTAATCAGTGTGTGGGGGGGGTGGGGGGTGATCCCGGACCCGGGGTAGAGGCTCGTGAAAGGTTAAACGTTAATTTGTGGAATTTCTTTCTTTCTTAATGCGTTTGAGCCAATCAGCTGTGTTGTAACAAGGTAGGGGTGGTATACATTTGGTAAAAGACCAAGTCTATATTATGGAAAGAACAGCTCAAATAAGCAAAGAGAAATGACAGTCCATCATTACTTTAAGACATGAAGGTCAGTCAATCCGGAAAATGTTAAGAACTTTGAAAGTTTCTTCAAGTGCAGTCGCAAAAACCATCATAATTTCTGATGAAACTAGCTCTCATGAGGACCGCCACAGGAAAGGAAGACCCAGAGTTACCTCTTCTGCAGAGGATAAGTTCATTAGAGTTACCAGCCTCAGAAATTGCAGCCCAAATAAATGCTTCACAGAGATCAGGTAACAGACACATCTCAACATCAACTGTTTAGAGGAGACTGTGTGAATCAGGCCTTCATGGCCGAATTGCTGCAAAGAAACCACTCTTAAAGGACACCAATAAGAAGAAGAGACTTGCTTGGGCCAAGAAACACAAGCAATGGACATTAGGCTGGTGGAAATCTGTCCTTTGGTCTGATGAGTCCAAATTTGAGATGATTGGTTCCAACCGCCGTCCCTTTGTGAGACGCAGAGTAGGTGAACGGATGATCTCCGCATGTGGGGTTGCCACCGTGAAGCATGGAGGAGGAGTTGTGATGGTGTGGGGGTGCTTTGCTGGTCAAACTGTCTGTGATTTATTTAGAATTCCAGGTACACTTAAACAGCATGGCTACCACAACATTCTGCAGCGAAACACCATCCCATCTGATTTGTGCTTAGTGGGACTATCATTTGTTTTTCAAGAGGACAATGACCCAACACACCTCCAGGCTGTGTACGGGCTATTTGACCAAGAAGGAGAGTGATGGTGTGCTGCATTAGATGACTTGGCCTCCACAATCACCCGACCTCAACCCAATTGAGATGGTTTGGGCTTAGTTGAACTGCAGAGTGAAGGAGAAGCAGCCAACAAGTGCTCAGCATATGTGGGAACTCCTTCAAAACAGTTGGAAAAGCATTCCTCATGAAGCTGGTTAAGAGAATGCCAAGAGTGTGCAAAGCTGTCATCAAGGCAAAGGGTGGCTACTTTGAAGAATCTCAAATATAAAGTACTGTTTTGTTACTACATGATTCCATATGTGTTTTTTCGTAGTTTTGATGTCTAAATTATTATTCTACAATGTAGAGAATTGAAAAAAATAAGAAAAACCTTTGATTGAGTAGGTGTGTCCAAACTTTTGACTGGTACTGTATCTGAAATAGACATAGAAAGCCCTTAGGTTATGTCTTGTAAATATTCATTAGAGCACAATATATCCACTGTATAGTTGAAACTTCACAACAAGCACAGGCATATAAAGGGAAACCAAAACACAACCGTCCGTCAAGCTGAATTGAGGTGCTCCTTGGCTGCTATAGGTCGGACTTTCAATTTCCCTCTGACGATTAGATTAATTATTAATCAAGCCAAATGATTAACTTTTTTTTAACAAGCACATTTCAACAAGATTCTAAGGCATATTAATTAACATGCAGGACACACTGAATGGAGGAGGTTTAATGAGATTCACTTGTACTATTAGCCAAAGAAATATCATTAGTTGGTTTATATGTATTGAGGATTAAAGTTCGTATTCTAATGAAATGGGCCCAGCTCATTATTAATGAAACACAAATGAAATACTTCTACACTGTTATGTTTTGAATGAATCTGGATTATTTAAAAGCGGTACGATGCTGTTAAGATTCTTTCCATACAATTTAATTATCCTATTTTTTTACTCATTCCAATTATCTTAGATTCTTCTTTCACCTAAAAAGTTTGGATGACTATTTAATTTTAATGGCACATAGCCTGACTGTCATTATATGTGTTTGGATCAACAAGATCAAAAATAGGGGATGTCTGGGAATGATTGTTCTTAGTCATAAGAAACACAGAGATCAAAGGAAGAACTTCACAGTATCGTTACAATGCTTGATTTAACTACATTATGTGTCTGCATTGTGTGGAATAATGCACTACATAACGTGGGGCTAAGACCCATGGGGCCAATTCAGACTTAGGAAATGTATGCCTTTCCTACACACGACTTTCCTACACACATCTCAGTAGTTGGTATTCAGACTTATCTAATGCAGGCGAGTAATGCACTCTAGAGGTGTGGCTACCTTGCGCGCACTGAATAAATGTAATTCAACTGCTAAAACTCTCTTACTTGTTGGCCTACCAATTTGATGGTGCAGTTTTCATTCAATATGGTTTTCAGTACATTTATCTTAAGCTTTCGGGATGGCTTTCGGGATCGGTGTCCCTATATAAGGATGGTTGAGCTAACGTGCACTAATGTGATTAGCATGACGTTGTAAGTAACAGCAAACTTTCCAGGATATAGACATGTCTTATATGGGCAGAAAGCTTCAATTATTGTTAACCTTTCTAGGACACACGTTCCGCTAGCGGAACCCCCCCCCACAACATTCCGCTGAAAAGGCAGCGTGAGAAATTCAAAAATATTAATGTGTGAAAGTATAAATAATATACTTTCACACATTAACAAGTCCAATACAGAAAGATAAACATCTTGTTAATCTACCCATCGTGTCCGATTTAAAAAATGCTTTACAGTGAAAACACAACATATGATTACGTTAGATCACCGCCAAGTCCAAAAAACACAGCCATTTTCCCAGCCAAAGATAGCAGTCACAAAAAGCAGAAATAGAGATAAAATGAATCACTAACCTTTGATGATCTTCATCAGATGACACTCATAGGACATCATGTTACACAATACATGTATGTTTTGTTCGATAATGTGCATATTTATATCCAAAAATCTTAGTTTACATTGGCGCCATGTTCAGAAATGCCTCCAAAATATCCGGAGAAATTGCAGAGCCACATCAAATAACAGAAATACTCATCATAAACTTTGATGAAAGATACATGTTTTACATAGAATTAGAGATACACTTGTTCTTAATGCAACCGCTGTGTCAGATTTCAAAAAAACTTTACGGAAAAAGCACACCATGCAATAATCTGAGACGGCGCTCAGATATAAATAACATTTCTCCGCCATGTTGGAGTCAACTAAAATACGAAATTACATCATAAATATTCACTTACCTTTGATGATCTTCATCAGAATGCACACCCAGGAATCCTAGTTCCACAATAAATTGTTGTTTTGTTCGATAATGTCAATTATTTATGTCCAAGTAGCTACTTTTGCTAGCGCGTTTAGTACACATTTCCAAACGCTCGTGCAAGTCCCACATAACGTCGGACGAAAACTTCAAAAAGTTATATCACTGGTCGAATAAACTTGTCAAACTAAGTAGAGAATCAATCTTCAGGATGTTGTTATCATATATATCCAATAACGTTCCAACCGGAGCATTCCTTTGTGTCTGTAGAAGTTATGGAACGCAAGGCGATATCATGAGGAATGCGCGTGACCAGGAACTGGCAATCTGCCAGACCACTGACTCATTCCCCTCTCATCCGGCCCCACAACACAGTATTAACTTCATTCAACGTTCTACAGACTGTTGACATCTAGTGGAAGGCGTAGGAAGTGCAAACAGATCCATATCTTCTTGGAATTTGAATAGTCGATGAGTTGAACATCAACCAGCCTCAGAATTTCCACTTCCTGTTTGGAAGTTTGCCTGCCATATGAGTTCTGTTATACTCACAGACATAATTCAAACAGTTTTAGAAACTTCAGAGTGTTTTCTATCCAATAGTAATAATAATATGCATATATTAGCATCTGGGACAGAGTAGGAGGCAGTTCAATTTGGGCACGCTATTCATCCAAAGTGAAAATGCTGCCCCCTATCCCTAAAAAGTTAATCTAACTACACTGTCCAATTTACACTAGCTATTACAGTGAAAAAATACAATGCTATTGTTTGAGGAGAGTGCACAACAACAAAAAACTTTTATCACGGCAACTGGTTTGATACATTCAACTCAGAAGGTATATAATGTACTTACATTCAGTAATCTCGTCCTGATTTGTCATCCTGAGGGTCCCAGAGATAGAATGTAGCATAGTTTTGTTTGATAAAATATATGTTTATATTCAAATGTAGGAACTGGGTCCTACAGTTTGAACCCCTGCTGTCTCTGGCTCCACACCCACCCTGCCCGGCCATCTAGATCTGTGAAAGTTAGTGTATAAGCTAATGATCCATCATGTATGACATTCCTGGGAGTGTGTAAACTTACATTTTGTATTACCATATCATTATTGTATGTTCTCTATAGTTAGGTACTTGAAAATGTATCATTTGACCAAGTCGGCACATTTGGGCAGACTTGATACAAAATATTGCCTAGTATTGCATTGCTTCACTGGATCAATCTGAAACTTTGCACACACACTACATCTAAATTGCGCCTAAACTGCAATATTATATTTTGGCCTTTCTCTTGCATTTCAAATATGATTTTTTTTTTAAATTGGAAAACACATGTTTTTTTTGTTTGTAGTATCTTTTACCAGATCTAATGTGTTATATTCTCCTACATTAATTTCACATTTCCACAAACTTTAAAGTGTTTCCTTTCAAATGGTATCAAGCATATTCATATCCTTGCTTCAGGTCCTGAGCTACAGGCAGTTAGATTTGGGTATGTCATTTTAGGCGAAAATTGAAAAAAGGCTCCGATCCTTAAATACGGTGTGGCCCTTAATTAGAATTTTGACCTCAGAGTCACTAGAATACATTGAGAGAACATGTTCCTACATAAGGGGCGCGAGTGGCATTTCCCGTATGATTGATGAGGATCTCCATATTGCAAATGTACGGCCCCTTACTAGACGTCCGCGGGTGTTACTAAAATAGAACGACGGCCTCAGGTTGTCCTCCAGGGCCCAGTCTTCCGGGAAGTCATCAAATAAAGTCTCTCGGACATTTGGTTTCCGCGTTACAGAAAATTCCACCAGATGGCGACTGGCTGCTTATGGCAAATGGACAAAACATCACCAAATGGACATGGCCGTTTCTCATAAATGGAAAATACTTCTAAGACGAAACTTGGTGAGCACAGGTTTTGCCAAATTCACTTTTAGCCCAGAAACAAGTTGGCGTTGAGGCCTCAACGCTCTTTGAGTTAATGCCCATTTTCTGGGATTAAAGGTCGAAAACGGTAATACAGCGCTAATTTGACTGCTTCACGTCAAAGTACATAAACCTACGGTGTAAGGAAAAATAGAACAGCCGTTTATCTATTGTAATTTACGAGAAATTGTACAATGTCCGTTTGATGATGGTTAAACAAATGTGTTTTTTCCAAAAAGGTTATAGATCCAGTTGCGGTGTGTTAAGGTGAATCCGTTAAGGCGGGTTTCGGAGCTCTACGTGATTTCTGTGATTTTCTGTACTCACACAAACACACAGTCAATGTGGAGTGACACAGTGTGGGCTTACAGACACACAGAGCCTGCAATAGTTACCTAAACTTTATAAACCTGTTCCAGAGCTTCAGTTGGTAGTGCACGGCTCTAGAAGGTTCTCAGGTCGAGAAACAGCCTCGTCCATTTGCAATAACTTCAATTCATTTTTAACGTAGTGAAAATTATGACATTTAGAAAAGTCCCAGAATCACAGGACTAGGTGCATTGAAACCGCCTCGGCCCATAGAGACTGACCCTAGACGTTTCTGGCCGATAGCTCATCCAGGGACCCCGTAGCAACCCCCGAAATAAGTTACTTTTTAGCACTAATTAAGGTCGCTGCTTGGGCTCCGAATGACCTATTGACCCGAAACTCGGGTTTCAGGGTTGCCTCAGCTAGGCCTACACATTATGTCATAACTTGATCCGCAGCTCGAATGTAACTGTGTTTTTTATGTTTTTTTAATGGTTTTAACAGAAGGCCCTATGAATTGTGGGCCGGCTCGGAAATATGTGATAGTTGGCTTCTAAAAGAGTTGGACAAATTGAGTTTGGTGTCAGTATGTATAAGTTTGGTGTCAGTATGACAGTTTACATTTGTCCATTTCCAATGTATTTAATGAGTGATTTTCCATCACCAAATGGACAGGCTGAAATCAACACCAATGGAGAGGAACCGCTATCACTGCTTAGCCATCCCATGTTCAACGAGCCAGTCAATTGGGCATTTCTGCCCATTGTAAGACATTGCAAATGGACAGTGTACAATTGTACATTTCCAATGGATTTAATGAGGGATTTAAAATCACCAAATGGACAGGCTGAAATCAACACCAACAAGCGATTGGACAGTGTCCATTACACATACGCTTTATTGACAGTGTACATTACCAATGCATATCCATAAGGACTTCCCATTATGAAATGGACATACTGAATCAACATCAATGAGAAATTCTTACTTCTTATGACTTCCTATGATCAAATATGACAAATAGACCATATTGGTTGATTCAGCGCTTAACATAGTGATATATATCGTTTGGTCAGTATATATGCCATTTGGACATTTCTTATGCCATTTGGACATGGTTCACTGACTTTTGGGATCGGAAGCCGACTTCCTGTGATCATATATGGAAAATGGACATAACATCCTTATTTGGTACTTTCAATACTTATGTATGCCATTTGGACATTTCTTTTGCCATTTGGACACTGTACACACACGTACACATGGATTTTGTGTTGTAGATATGTGGTAGTGGAGTATGGGCCTAAGGGCACACATGGATTTTGTGTTGTAGATATGTGGTAGTGGAATATGGGCCTGAGGGCACACAGTTACTGTGTTGTGAATTCTGTAATGAATGTATTGTAATGTTTTCAAAATTTTATAACTGTCTTAATTTTCCCGGATCCCAGGAAGAGTAGCTGCTGCCTTCCTCTGACACCGGCTGGTATAGAGGTCCTGGATGGCAGGGAGCTTGTCCCCAGTCATGTACTGGGCCATACGCACTACCTTCTGTAGTGCCTTGTGGTTGGAGGCCGAGCAGTTGCCATACCAGGCAGTGATGCAACCAGTCAGGATGCTCTCGATGGTGCAGCTGTATAACCTTTTGAGGATCTGAGGACCCATGCCAAATATTTTCAGTCTCCTGAGGGGGAAGAGGTGTTGTTGTGCCCTCTTCATGACTGTCTTGATGTGCTTGGACCATGTTAGTTTGTTGGTGATGTGGACACCAAGGAACTTGAAGCTCTCAACCTGCTCCACTACAGACCCGTCGATGAGAATGGGAGCATGCTCGGTCCTCCTTTTCCTGTAGTCCACAATCATCTCCTTTGTCTTGATCACGTTGAGGGAGGTGGTTGTACTGGCACCACACGGCCATGTCTCTGACCTCCTCCCTATATATAGGCTGTCTCATCGTTGTTGGTGATCAGGCCTACCACTGTTGTGTCATCGGCAAAGTTAATGATGGTGTTGGAGTCGTGCCTGGCCATGCAATCATGAGTGAACAGGGAGTACCGGAGGGGACTGAGCACGCACCTCTGAGGGGCACCCGTGTTGAGGATCAGCTTGGCGGATGTGTTGTTATCTACCCTTACCACCTGGGGGCGGCCCGTCAGGAAGTCCATGATCCAGTTGCAGAGGGAGGTGTTTAGTTCCAGGGTACTTAGCTTAGTGATGAGCTTTGAGGGCGCTATGGTGTTGAATGCTGAGCTGTAGTCAATGAATAGCATTCTCACATAGGTGTTCCTTTTATATAGGTGGAAAAGGGCAGTGTGGAGTGCAATAGAGATTGCATCATCTGTGGATCTTTTGGGGACGTATGCAAATTGGAGTGGATCTAGGGTTTCTGGGATGGTGATGTTGATGTGAGCCATGACCAGCCTTTCAAAGCACTTCATGGCTACAGACATGAGTGCTACGGGTCGGTAGTCATTTAGGCAGGTTACCGTTGTGTTCTTGGGCACAGGAACTATGGTGGACTGCTTGAAACATGTTGGTATTACAGACTCAGACAGGCAGAGGTTGAAAATGTCAGTGAAGACACTTGCCAGTTGGTTAGCGCATGCTTGGATTATACGTCCTGGTAATGCGTCTGGCCCTGCGGCCTTGTGAATGTTGACCTGTTTAACTTCTTGACGCACAGATCCCAAATACGGGATCATTTCGTAAACAACCGCTGAATTGCAGAGCGCCAAATTCAAAAATAATACAAAAAATATTTATAATCATGGAATCACAAGTGAAATATACCAAAACACAGCTTAGCTTGTTGTTAATCCACCTATCGTGTCAGATTCTGAAAATATGCTTTACAGCGAAAGCAATCCAAGCGTTTGTGAGTGTATCAATCAATGCTAGAACAGCTAGCCTTAAATTAGCTTGGTCACGAAAGTCAGAAAAGCAATAAAATTAATCGCTTACCTTTGATAATCTTCGGATGTTTGTACTCACGAGACTCCCAGTTACACAATAAATGTTCTTATTGTTCGATAAAGATTAGTTTTATAACAAATAAACGCCATTTGGGTTGCGCGTTATGTTCAGAAAACCACAGGCTCGTTCCGGTCCTGAAAGGCAGAAGAAAATTCAAAAAAGTATCAGATTCAAAAATAATACTAAAAATATTTATAATCATGCAATCACAAGTGAAATATACCAAAACACAGCTTAGCTTGTTGTTAATCCACCTATTGTGTCAGATTTTGAAAATATGCTTTACAGCGAAAGCAATCCAAGCGTTTGTGAGTTTATCAATCACTAGACAAAACAGTAAGAACAGCTAGCCCCAAATTAGCATGGTCACGAAAGTCAGAAAAGCAATCAAATTAATCGCTTACCTTTGATAATCTTCGGATGTTTGCACTCACGAGACTCCCAGTTACACAATAAATGTTCTTTTTGTTCGATAAATATTAGTTTTGTAACCAAAAACCACCATTTGGTTTGCGCATTATGTTCAGAAAACCACAGCCTCGTTCCCTTCCTGAAAGGCAGACGAAGATTCCAAAAAGTATCCCTAATGTTCGTAGAAACATGTCAAACGTTTTTTATAATCAATCCTCAGGTTGTTTTTAACTTCTTGTCAATATGGGGGCGCTGTTTTCACTTTGTAAAAATTCATTCCCAAATTAAACTGCCTCGTACTCAATTCTTGCTCATACAATATGCATATTATTATTACTATTGGATAGAAAACACTCTCTAGTTTCTAAAACTGTTTGAATTATATCTGTGAGTAAAACAGAACTCAAGTTGCAGCTAACTTCCTGTCAGGAAGTGAGAAATCTGAAATCGGGCACTCTGTTCCAGGGTCAGTTTATTAGTTTGCATGTAATCTATGAGTCGACATGCACTGCATACGATTTCCCCTAGATGTCAGTAAGCAGTGAGAATTGGAATGGTGTTGCTAGGCAGATCTGAGGCCATATAAAGGCTTTTGGAACGTGGGGTGCACTCTTTTCAACGTTCGTCATGGCGCAAGACAGACCTCAGGATGGCATTCTGAAAATCTCTCGTTATAGGCCTTAGATATATCCGGCTCTGATTTTATTCGATATAGGTGTTAAAGACATCATAATGTAGTTATTTTAAACCGAGTTATATCAGTTTATATCAGTATATTGCGATTTTCGGATATTTCTTTGTGCTGCGTTATGAAGAGTTGGACACGTCTGGGCCACATAGCTAATGTTTGCTGCTAATTCCTAAGTTGAAGACGACAATCTACAACCGAGCAACGATGATTCTGGACAAAGGACCACTTGCACAAGATTCTGATGGAAGCTCATCAAAAAGTAAGAACTATTTATGATGTTAATTTGTTGTTCTGTTGAAAAATGTTACACTACTATTCCGCCATTAATTTCGGTGCGGTCTCGCTTTAACGCACGCTGTATGTCGTAGTAACGTTAATTTAAAAAATCTAACACAGCGGTTGCATTAAGAACTAATGTATCTTTCATTTGCTGTCCAACCTGTATTTTTTAGTCAAGTTTATGATTAGTTATTGATTAGATTAGGTGCCTCTCCCAAGATTTCTCCCGACATTTTGTTGGCAGCTTGGCTACTATTCTCATTGTATAACCACGATTTGTGCCGCTAAATATGCACATTTTCGAACAAACAATATATGTATTGTGTAATATGATGTTATATGACTGTCATCTGATGAAGTTTTGAGAAGGTTAGTGAAAAATTTAATATCTTTTGCTGGTTTATTCGCTATCGCTAACGTGCATGAATCAATGCTGCTGTGTGGTTGGCTATTGTAGTAAGCTAATATAATGCAAAATTGTGTTTTCGCTGTAAAACACTTAAAGAATCTGAAATATTGGCTGGATTCACAACATCTTTGTCTTTCATTTGCTGTACGCTGTGTATTTTTCATAAATGTTTTATGATGAGTATTTAGGTAATTCACGTTGCTCTCTGTAGTTATTCTAGTTGCTTTGGTGAGAGTTGTGATGGTGGCTGCAATGTAAAACTATGATTTATACCTGAAATATGCACATTCTTTGAACAAAACATATGCTATACAATAAATATGTTATCAGACTGTCATCTGATGAAGTTGTTTCTTGGTTAGTGACTATTTATATCTTTATTTGGTCGAATTTGTGATAGCTACCTATGCAGGAAAAAAATGGTGGGAAAGAAAAGTTGTGTCTTTTGCTATGGTGGTTAGCTAATAGAAATACATATTGTGTCTTCCCTGTAAAACATTTTAAAAATCAGAAATGATGGCTGGATTCACAAGATGTGTATCTTTCATTTGGTGTCTTGGACTTGTGATTTCATGAACATTTTATTATATGATATCCCTGTGGCTTTAGGCTAGGCTATGCTAGTCAGCTTTTTTGATGGGGGGGATCCCGGATCCGGGTTTGTGACTCGTTAGAGGTTTTAACATACGTAATCGATAATATTTCAACCGGACGGTAACCTAATCAATAAAAGAGAGAAAGAAAATGTCGAGCTACCCCTCTCGCGCGCAGGAACTAATCAAAGGACACCTGACTCGTTTTGAAAAATCTCGCTCATTTTTCAAAATAAAAGCCTGAAACTATGTCTAAAGCCTGGTCACAGCCTGAGGAAGCCATTGTGAAAGGAATCTGGTTGATACCCCTTTAAATGGAAGAGGGGCAGGCAATGAAACAGGGATAAAAAAAAGCACTTCCGGGTTGGATTTCCTCAGGTTTTCGCCTGCAAAATCAGTTTTGTTATACTCACAGACAATATTTTGACAGTTTTGGAAACTTTGGAGTGTTTTCTATCCTAATCTGTACATTATATGCATATTCTACGATCTGGGCCTGAGAAATAGTCAGTTTACCTTGGGAACGTTATTTAAAAAAATTTAACAAATCTGCCCCCTAGCTGAAAGAAGTTAAAGGTCCGGAACAGCTGATGCTCTCATGCATGTTTCAGTGTTACTTGCCTCGAAGCGAGCATAGAAGTAATTTAGCTAGTCTGGTAGGCTCGTGTCAATGGGCAGCTTGTGGCTGTGCTTCCCTTTGTAGTCTGTAATAGTTTTCAAGCCCTGCCACATCTGACGAGTGTCGGAGCCGGTGTAGTACGATTCAATCTTAGTCCTGTATTGATGCTTTGCCTGTTTGATGGTTCGTCGGAGGGCATAGCGGGATTTCTTAATAGCTTCCGGGTTAGAGCCCCGCTCCTTGAGAGCGACAGCTCTACCCTTTAGCTCAGTGCGGATGTTGCCTGTAATCCATGGCTTCTGGTGGTGTATGAATGTACAGTCACTGTGGGGATGCCGTCACAAATGCACTTACGAATGAAGCCAGTGATAATGCCATCGGAAGAATCCTGTAACATATTCCAGTCTGTGTTAGCAAAACAGTCATGTAGTTTAGCATTTGCTTCATCTGACTACTTTTTTATTGACCGAGTCACTGGTGCTTCCTGCTTTAGTTTTTGCTTATAAGCAGGAATCAGGAAGATAGAATTATGGTCAGATTTGCCAAATGAAGGGCGATGGATAGCTTTGTACGCATTTCTGTGTGTGAAGTAAAGGTGGTCTATAGTTTTTTCCCCCTATGGTTGCACATTTAACATGCTGGTAGAAATGAGGTAAAACGGATTTAATTTTCCCTGCACTAAAGTCCCCGGCCACTAGGAGCGCCGCTTCTGGATGAGCGTTTTCCTGTTTGCTTATGGCTGTAAACAGCTCATTGAGTGCCGTCTTAGTGCCAGCATCGGCTTGTGGTGGTAAATAGACAGCTACGAAGAATACAGATGAAAACTCTCTTGGTAGATAGTGTGGTCTACAGCTTATCATGAGATACTCTACCTCAGGTGAGCAAAACCTCGAGACTTCCTTAGATATCGTGCACCAGCTGTTGTTTACCAATATACATAGACTGCCACCCCTTGTCTTACCAGAGGCTGCTGTTCTATCCTGCCGATACAGGGTATATCCTGCCAGCTGTATGTTATTCATGTCGTCGTTCAGCCACGACTCAGTGAAACACATGATATTACAGTTTTTAATGTCTCGTTGATAGGATATACGTGCTTGTAGTTCATCCACTTTATTATCCACTTTATTATCCAATGATTGTACGTTGGCCAATAGTACCGATGGTAAAGGCAGTTTAGGCACTCGTCGCCGGATCCTTACAAGGCACCCCAACATCCTTCCGCGATATCTTTGTCTCTTTCTCCTGTGAATGATGGGGATGAGGGACTTGTCATGTGTCTGGACTAAATCCCTCTGACTATTTAAAGAAAAATTATTTGTCCAGTTCAAGGTGAGTAATCGCTGTTCTGATGTCCAGAAGCTCTTTTCGGTCATAAGAGATGGTAGCAGCAACATTATGTCCAAAATAAGTTAAAAACAATGCGAAAAAACAAACAAAAAGCACAGTTGGTTAGGAGCCCATAAAACCATCCATCCCCTCCGGCGCCATCTGGTTCACACATACCCCTTGACTTATTCCACATTTTGTTGTGTTATGCCTGAATTTAAAATGGATCAAATGTAGCTGTTTTGTCACTGGCCTACACTCAATACCCGATAATGTCCAAGTGGAATTATGTTTTGAGACATTTTTACAAATTAATAAAAAATGAAAAGCTGAATTCAAAATGGATTAAATCTATTTTTTTCTCTGCCATCTACTCACAATAAGCCATAATGACCAAGTGAAAACATGTTGACAAATGTATTGAAAATGAAAGACATACAGTGCCATCGGAAACTATTCAGACACCTTGACTTTTTCCATATTTTGTTAGGTTACAGCCTTATTCTAAAATTGACTACATTGTTTTTTCCCCATCATCAATCTACACACAATAGCCCATAATGACAAAGCAAAACAAGTTTTTATACATTTTAGCTCATTTATTTAAAAAAATTGAACATTTAAATATCACATTTACCTATGCATTCAGTACTTTGTTGAAGCACCTTTGGCAGCGATTACAGCCTTGAGTCTTCTTGGGTATAATGCTACAAAGCTTGGCACACAACTGTTTTTGGGGAGTTTCTCCCATTCTTCTCTGCAGATCCTCTCAAGCACTGTCAGGTTGGATGGGGAGCATTGCTGCACAGCTATTTTCTGGTCTCTCCAAAGATGTTCGATCGTGTTCAAGTCCAGACTCTGGCTGGGCCACACAAGAACATTGAGACTTGTCCCTAAGCCACTCCTGCGTTGTCTTGGCTGTGTGCTTAGGGTTGTTGTCTTGTTAGAAGGTGAACCTTCGCTCCAGTCTGAGGTCCTGAGCGCTCTGGAGCAGGTTTTCATTGAGGATCTCTCTGTACTTTGCTCCGTTCATCTTTGCCTCGATCCTGACTAGTCTCCCAGTCCATTCCGCTGAAAAACATGGTGCCAGGTTTCCTCCAGACGTGACGCTTGGCATTCAGGCCAAAAGGTTCAATCTTGGTTTCATTAAACCAGAGAATCTTGTTTCTCATGGTCTGAGAGTCTTATTGGTGCCTTTTGGCAAACTCCAAGCAGGCTGTCATGTGCCTTTTACTGAGGAGCGGCTTCCGTCTGGTCACTCTGCCATAAAGGCCTGATTGGTGGAGTGCTGCAGAGATGGTTGTTCTTCGGGAAGGTTCTCTTATCTCCACAGAGAAACTCTAGAGCTCTATCAGAGTGACCATCAGGTTCTTGGTCACCTCCCTGACCAAGACCCTTCTCCCCCGATTGCTCAGACTCTTCCAATTCGAAGGAAATGTCCGTAGAGCTCAGAGACAGGATTGCGTCAAGGCACAGATCTGGGGAAGGGTACCAAAACATTTCTGCAGCATTGAAGGTCCCCAAGAACACAATGACCTCCATCATTCTTAAATGAAAGAAGTTTGGAAACACCAAGACTCTTCCTAGAGCTGGACTAAATCTGGACTAAAGGAAGAGTCATGGCTTGGTTTTCGCTCTGACATGCACTGTCAACTGTGGGACCTTATATAGACAGTTAAGTGACTTTCAAAAACATTACAAATCAATTGAATGTACCACAGGTGGACTCCAATCAAGTTGTAGTAACAGCTCAAGGATGAGCAATGGAAACAGGATGCACCTGAGCTCAAATTTGAGTCTCATAGCAAAGTGTCTGAATTCTTATGTAAATAAGGTATTTCTGTTTTTTATTTTTAATAGATTTGCCCAAAAAATTAAAAGCCTGTTTTCGCTTTGTCATTATGTTGTATTGTGTGTAGATTGCTAAGGATTTTTATTTTTATTTCATCCATTTTAGAATAAGGCTGTAACGTTACAATATGTGTAAAAAGTCAACGGGTCTGAATACTTTCCGAAGGCACAGTAAAAATTTCATTCATATCACTGAGTCAATACATTTTAGGCTGTGAGTCTTTCTGGGTAAGTCTCTAAGAACTTTGCACACCTGGATTGTATAATATTTGCACATTATTCATAATAAAATTCTTCAAGCTCTGACAAGTTGGTTGTTGATCATTGATAGACAGCCATTTTCAAGTCTTGCCATAGATTTTTACGTCAATTTAAGTTCAAACTGTAACTAGATACTCAACAATATTCAAAGTCATCTTGGTAAGCAACTCAAGTGTATATTTGGCCTTGTGTTTTAGGTAATTGTCCTGCTGAAAGTTGAATTTGTCTCCCAATGTTTTCCTATAGGATTTTGCTTGTGCTTAGCTATATTCCGTTTCTTTTTATCCTATAACAATGGTGTGATGTACTTAAGTATAAAATACTTTAAAGGACTACTTAAGTTGTTTTTGGGGGTACAGCTGAAGTCGGAAGTTTACATACACCTTAGCCAAATACATTTAAACTCAGTTTTTCACAATTCCTGACATTTAATCCTATCAAAAATTCCCTGTCTTAGGTCAGATAGGATCACCACTTTATTTTAAGAATGTGAAAGAATGGCCACTCCAATACCTTGACTTTGTTGTCCTTAAGCCATTTTGCCACAACTTTGGAAGTATGCTTAGGGTCATTGTCCATTTGGAAGACCCATTTGCGACCAAACATTAAGTTTCTGACTGATGTCTTGAGATGTTGCTTCAAAATATCCACATAATTTTTCTGCCTCATGAAGCCATCTATTTTGTGAAGTGCACCAGTCCTTCCTGCAGCAAAGCACCCCCACAACATGATGCTGCCACCCCCGTGCTTCACGGTTGGGATGGTGTTCTTCGGCTTGCAAGCATTCCCCTTTTTCCTCCAAACATAACGATGGTCATTATGGCCAAAAAGTTATATTTTTGTTTCATCAGACCAGAGGACATTTCTCCAAAAAGTACGATCTTTGTCCCCATGTGCAGTTGCAAACCGTAGTCTGTCTTTTTTATGGCGGTTTTGGAGCAGTGACTTTTTCCTTGTTTTACTGTGGATATAGATACTTTTGTACCTGTTTCCTCCAGCATCTTCACAAGGTCCTTTGCGGTTTTTCTGGGATTGATTTGCACTTTTCGCACCAAAGTACGTTCATCTCTAGGAGACAGAACGCGTCTCCTTCCTGAGCGGTATGACGGCTGCGTGGTCCCATGGTGTTTATACTTGCGTTCTATTGTTTGTACAGATGAACGTGGTACCTTCAGGCATTTGGAAATTGCTCCCAAGGATGAACCAGACTTGTAGAGGTACAATTTTCTTCTGAGGTCTTGGCTGATTTCTTTTGATTTTCCCATGATGTCAAGCAAAGAGGCACTGAATTTGAAGGTAGGGCTTGAAATACATCCACAGGTACACCTCCAATTGACTCAAATGATGTCAATTAGCCTATCAGAAGCTTCTAAAGCCATGACATCGTTTTCTGTAATTTTACAAGCTGTTTAAAGGCACAGTCAACTTAGTGTATGTAAACTTCTGACCCACTGGAATTGTGATACAGTGAATTATAGGTGAAACAATCTGTCTGTAAACAATTGTTGGAAAAATGACTTGTGTCATGCACAAAGTAGATGTCCGAACCAACTTGCCAAAACTATAGTTTGTTAACAAGAAATTTGTGGAGTGGTTGAAAAACTAGTTTTAATGACTCCAACCTAAATATATGTAAACTTCCAACTTCAACTGTATCTGTACTTTACTATAGATTTTTTGACATTTTGTACTGCAGTACATTCCTATAGAAAATAATGTCCTCTTTACTCGATACATTTTCCCTGACGCCCAAAAGTACTCGTTACATTTTGAATGCTTAGCAGGACAGAAAAATGGCCCAATTCACACACTTCAAGAGAGCATCCCTGGTCAGACCTACTGCTTCTGATCTGGTGGACTCACTAAACACAAATGCTTAATTTGTAAATAATGTCAAATCAAATCAAATTATATTGGTCACATACACGTGTTTAGCAGATGTTATTGCGGGTGTAGCAAAATGCTTGTGTTTCTAGCTCCGACAGTGCAGTAATATCTAACAAGTAATATCTAACAATTTCACAACATACTGTATACCCAATACACACAAATCTAAGTAAAGGAATGGAATTAAGAATATATAAATATATAAATATATGGGAGGAGCAATGTCAAAGTGGCATAGACTAAGATACAATAGAATAGAATACAGTATATACATATGAGATGAGTAATGCAAAATATGTAAACATTATTAAAGTGACTAGTGTTCCATTTATTAAAGTGGACAGTGATTTAAAGAATATGTATATAGGCAACAGCTTCTAATGTGCTAGTGATGGCTATTTAACATTCTGATGGCCTTGAGACCTAAGCTGTTTTTCGGTCTCTCGGTCCCAGCTTTGATGCACCTATATTGACTTCACCTTCTGGATGATAGCGGGGTGAACAGGCAGTGGCTTGTGTGGTTATTGTCCTTGATTATCTTTTTGGCCTTCCTGTGATATTGGGTGCTGTAAGTGTCCTGGAGGGCAGGTAGTTTGCCCCCGGTGATACGTTGGGCAGACTTCACCACCCTCTGGAGAGCCCTGCCATTCCGGGCGGTGCAGTTTCCGTACCAGGCAGTGATACAGCCCGACAGGATGCTCTCAATTGTATATCTGTAAAAGTTTGTGAGGGTCTTAGGTGCCTAGACAAATTTCTTCAGCCTCCTGAGGTTGAAGTGGCGCTGTTGCACCTTCTTCACCACACTGTCTGTGTGGGTGGACCATTTCAGTTTGTCAGTGATGTGTACGCCGAGGAACTTGTAGCTTTCCACCTTCCACTGTGGTCCCGTCGATGTGGATAGGGGGGTGCTCCCTCTGCTGTTTCCTGAAGTCCCGATCATCTCCTTTTGTTCCTGGCACCACACTCCCAGAGCCCTCACTTCCTGCCTGTAGGCTGTCTCATCATTGTTTTTAATCAAGCCTACTACTCTTGTGTCATCTGCAAACTTGATGATTGAGTTGGAGGCATGCTTGGCCCCACAGTCATGGGTGAACAGTGAGTACGGGAGGGGGCTGAGAATGCATCCTTGTGGGGCCCCAGTGTTGAGGATCAGCGAAGTGGAGGTGTTGTTTACGACTTTCACCACCTGGTGGGCGGCCCGTAAGGAAGTCCAGGACCCAGTTGCACAGGGCGGTGTTCAGACCCAGGGCCTCGAGCTTAATGATGAGCTTGGAGGGTACTATGGTGTTGAATGCTGAGCTAGCATTCTTGCATAGGTATTCCTCTTGTCCAGATGGGATAGTGCAGTGTGCAGTGCGATGGCGATTGCATGGTCTGTGGATCTATTGGGGCGGTAAGCAAAATGAAGTGGGTCTATGGTGACAGGTAAGGTAGAGGTGATATGATCCTTGACTAGTCTCTCAAAGCACTGTAATGCTACAGGCATTAGTCATTTAGTTCAGTTACCAGTCATTTAGTTTAGTCATTTAGTTTAGTTTGAATATGTCCGTAAACACCACAGCCAGCTGGTCTGCGCATGCTCTGAGGACACGGCTAGGGATGCTGTCTGAGCCGGCAGCCTTGCCAGGGTTAACACGCTTAAATGTCATACTCACGTCGGCCACGGAAAACGAGAGCCCACAGTTCTCGGGAACGGGTCTTGTCGGTGGCACTGTGTTATCCTCAAATCAGGTGAAGAAGGTGTTTAGCTTGTCTGGGAGGAAGATGTCAGTGTCTGCGACGTGGCTGGTTTTCCCTTTGTAATCCTTGATTGCCTAGAGTCGCTGCCACATTCCTCTCGTGTCTGAGCCGTTGAATTGCGAGTTTGCCTGTTTGATTGTCTAACGGAGGCCATAACTGGACTGTTTGTGTTCAACCATATTCCCAGTCACCTTGTCGTGGTTAAATACGGTGGTTCGCTCTTTCAGTTTTGTGCAGATGCTGCCATCTAACCACAGTTTTTGGTTTGGGCAGGTTTAATTAGTCACAGTGGGAACAACATCCCCTATACTCTTCCTGATGAACTCAGTCACCTTGTCAGTGTATATGTCAATGTTATTCTCTTATTCAACATATTTAGTAAATATGGGATCGGCCTACATTTTGTTATTTTGTTTCTGTAGGCTATTTAAAACTTCTTTGGGCTGCAAGCCCGACGTCGGTACACTTATGACAACAGCCAGCTCAAGTGCAGGGCGCGAAATTCAAAATATTTTTTTTTGAAATATTTAACTTTCACACATTAACAAGTCCAATACAGCATTTGAAAGATAAACATCTTGTGAATCCAGCCAACATGTCCGATTTTTAAAATGTTTTACAGCGAAAACACCACGTATATTTATGTTAGCTCACCACCAAATACAAAAAAGGACAGACATTTTTCACAGCACAGGTAGCATGCACAAAACCAACCTAACTAACCAAGAACCAACCAAACTAACCAAGAAACAACTTCATCAGATGACAGTCTTATAACATGTTATTCAATAAATCTATGTTTTGTTCGAAAAATGTGCATATTTGAGCTATAAATCAGTTTTACATTGCAGCTACCATCACAGCTACCGTCAGAAATAGCACCGAAGCAGCCAGAGTAATTACAGACACCAACATCAAATACCTAAATACTCATCATAAAACATTTCTGAAAAATACATGGTGTACAGCAAATGAAAGACAGGCATCTTGTGATTCCAGCCAATATTTCCGATTTCTTAAGTGTTTTACAGCGAAAACACAATATAGCATTATATTAGCTTACCACAATAGCCAGAAACACAAGCCATTAACCAGCAGCAAAAGTTAGCGATCGTAACAAACCAGCAAAAGCTATATAATTTTTGACTAACCTTGATAAGCTTCATCAGATGACAGTCCTATAACATCAGGTTATACATACACTTATGTTTTGTTCGAAAATGTGCATATTTAGAGCTGAAATCAGTGGTTATACATTGTGCTAACGTAGCATATTTTTCCCACAACGTCCGGATTTTTTTCTGACACTCACATATTCTGACCAAATAACTATTCATAAACATTACTAAAAAAGACATGTTGTATAGGAAATGATAGATACACTAGTTCTTAATGCAATCGCCGTGTTAGAATTCTAAATATAACTTCATTACGACATGCAGTTTACGTTATGGCGAGAGCGTGCCCAAAATCTGGGCGCAAACTACTAGTTCACATGTTCGACAGATATATGAAATAGCATCATAAAATGGGTCCTACTTTTGATGATCTTCCATCAGAATGTTGTACAAGGGGTCCTTTGTCCAGAACAATCGTTGTTTGGATTTAGAATGTCCTCTTCTCCAGTCAATTAGCACGGAAAGCTAGCAAAGTGGCGCGAAGCTCTCCTTCCTGAATATACGCAGACAAAGCAACACGCCTAACGTCCCGAAAAAATTTCAATAATCTAATAAAACTATATTGAAAAAACATACTTTACGATGATATTGTCACATGTATCAAATAAAATCAAAGCCGGAGATATTAGTCGTCTATAACGACAGCTTTACAGAAGGCAATACCAGGTCACTTCTCGCGCGTTCCAGAAAACAGGAAATTGGGGTCACGTCATGCCAAGAGCTTTTATTCGACCTCAGATCATGTTATACACTCCATTTCTTCTCTCACTGCCTGTTGACATCTAGTGGAAGGCGTATGAAGTGCATGTATACTAATAAATATCAAGCACATTTATAGACAGGCCCTAGAACAGAGCATCGATTTCAGATTTTCCACTTCCTGTCAGGAAGTTTGCTGCAAAATGAGTTCTGTTTTACTCACAGATATAATTTAAACGGTTTTAGAAACTAGAGAGTGTTTTCTATCCAATAGTAATAATAATATGCATATTGTACGAGCAAGAATTGAGTACGAGGCCGTTTGAAATGGGCACCTTTTATCCAGGCTACTCAATACTGCCCCTGCAGCCCAAAGAGGTTAACAAATTAGGATGTAACGACTAGCATTTAAATTGGAGTTGCTGACAAAGCAATACATAAAACCTCAAATACACAATTTGAAGCAACAACATATTTAGCCATGAAGCACGTTCTGATTGGCCAGTGAGGGGTCAAGCCTCGGCATAGTTCGTCTAAGTAGTAATCATGGCCGATTTACCAACCGGGCCCTGACCTCCAGGGGGCCCCCATTGATTGTGTTAGTCATTTTCGCTCAGATATTATATTAACATGGCACAAGTCATGGCAAAATGTGTAGAATTGCAGGAAATTAGCTGTAAAACTGTCCCATGTCAAAATGGGTAGTTGCATGAAATTAGTTATAAAATGTTACATTTTTCTCACTGCCCCACATTTTGCCCACGAGGTGGTGGGGCCCCCAAAAGGCCCAGGGCTTCCTGTGTGCACCCACATGATAGCTTAATTGATAGATAACATAATGAAAATGCTCATTAGGCTGATAATTGGGGTAGAGAAAAAGAACAGAGGATTGAATGTAAAACACAACTCGTCAACAATTTCATGCATACAGATGATCAAAACGTTCGTCTTCTGTTGGGTTAGACAGAGTGATTTAGATACAATTTTCACAGGCAGCTGCTGGGCCTAATCCCATTTCTGCATTTGTCAGTTGATAGGTGTGATGGGTCCTGATGAGCAGCCTGAGCTATAAACAGAATCATTATTAGATCCCCATTGTGATAAATGTTATTTGTTGCTGTCAAGCGGTATTAATGTTTAATTCAAAGGTAGAAAATTGGAAGAGTAGACACACACAACCCAGCCCATTCACCATGGTCAGTTATTATGACAAAGGGAACTGCTGGCCAGATGAAATTCATCGCCCCTCAGATGGGGGAGGGGGGGGGGGGGTGAGAGAATAAGGATTTTCATTTCCGTGTTTAAAAGGGCAATGTAGTAATATGATGTTTATCTTTTCTGAAGAGTTTAATTTCTGCTGGGACCCAGAGCACACACGGTGACACAATGCATTATGAGGGCTGGTGTGTGTGTGTGTCTTAGGCCATGGGGGGTAGTGGGTGGCTGAGCGGTTTAGGATCAGACTGCTGAAGTGGGGGGGATGGAGGAGTGTGTGTGTGTCAGGGGGGGTTGAGATACATGCTCAATGATTTATTCATTAAGATCACTAACCAGCAGCAGATCTCTTGTTTGTTGGTTGACCCTTAGTGGTAAGTGTGTGAGACATGTATATCTCATTTTACATTTGAGTCATTTAGCAGACACTCTTATCCAAAGCAACTTACAGGAGTAATTAGGGTTAAGTGCCTGACACATCAACAGATTCTTCACCTAGTAGGCTCAGAGGTTCAAACCAGCAAGCTTTTGGTTAATGGCCCATTGCTCTTAACTGCTAGGCTACCTGCCGCCCATCTCCTCTGATCAATCGATCAAGGTCCTTCTTCCATTTTCTTTCACTGAGATTGCTTTGGGTACGAGCCAGATTGATTTCAATTCGTTTCAACAACAAGAAAACAAGATATTTCATCTGATGAGCTACTGTGCAAACTCATATTCTCCTCCTCCTCCTCTAACCCAACTCTGCTACTCTGGAAATATTACTTAAAAACCCTGGAACATTTTTGCTGCAAAAAAATGGCTATGCCCAAGAGGTGTGTGTTCCTGAAATAAGATGATGATGTAAAAGGCCAGCTGCTAATCTTTATTCCCTAAGTAAAGCCTTCATTCATTATGTAACAGATTGCATTTGTATTCAGGCCACAGACCCTGCCAGGGTGCAGAAACAGCCAGAGATCCACTTATTTTTATTTCTACAGCTAGCTCCCCTTTTTTTTCTCTCTCTCTCTCTCCCCCCCTCAATGGAAAGATTCTAATGGAAAACCCAGAGACAATGATTTTTTTATTGCATGTCCCCTTACAAAGAAATATAGAAATAAAAATGATCATCAAAAATGTATTCAATTATAATTATTTGCTTTGAAAATGAACGGGATCCTTTACGTGGTGCAGTGTGGAGAAGACCCTACTTTAGTGTTGAAAGGAATTTAAATTTGAAGTCCAATCTGGGGTGTAATAGTCGGGGAATGAAGGCCCTTAAAATACTTTCGCTTTCCTTCAAAGTGCTTTTCCAGTCCTTTGGTATAGGACACCAACCTCAAAAATTGCTGCAGCTTTTTGTTGTTCTTCTTTTCCGACTAGTGCAAAAAATGTAGCTGCGCAATTTTTTAAAAATAGGGCATGGAACTATATTTAACTATCAATTTGAGATATATTACTTTCAAATACTTGTATTAATTATATTAATTATGACACAGAAATGGATTACACCTTCTTAGTCTTAGCCTAGTAATTTTAGAATCACCCGTTGAGTAGCCTATGCTGTTGCATGCATTTTCTGTCCATGGGCATGGTTGTTCATACAGTGGTTACAATGTTCAGCTGACCCTGTAAAACAACACATTTCACTGCACCTATCTAATGATTTTTTGGGGTATCACTGATAAAACATTCTCATAAAAGATCCAAGGCAAAGCCACGGGGGCAAATTACTTTGGTACAGGTACAGACACAGCTAGTGTTGGCAATTAAATTATAATATTTACATAAGATATTACCTCAAAACTTTAATTTCCAAAACAATTCTTACCTTGGTCAGTCACACTGCATGTTGGTGGGTGGCAAGATAAAGTAGGAGCTAGCTAGCTAGCTGTGTTAACTAATTTCACTGAAAACTATTGCTGGCAGGCAGTTCTGAACAAATTTTCTTCTTCCTCTGTCATCCACCAAGTGGAAAACAAATTTTAAATCAATGTTGTGAATATTTAATCAAATAAAATGCCATTATCCATGAGAAAGATTTTTGGCGGTGACAGCTCCTTCATCGGAAGTAATTTCAAAATTGTAATGTCATATGTCAGGAACATGTCAAATTGTAAAAAAAATATACAGTACCAGTCAAAAGTTTGGACACACCTACTCATTCAAGAGTTTTTCTTTATTTTTACTATTTTCTACATTGTAGAATAATAGTGAAGACATCAAAACTATGAAATAACACGTATGGAATCATGTAGTAACCAAAACAGTGTTAAACAAATCAAAATATACTGTATTATATATTTTAGATTATTCAAAGTAGCCACCATTTGCCTTGATGACAGCTTTGCACACTCTTGGCATTCTCTCTACCAGTATTATGAGGAATGCTTTTCCAACAGTCTTGATGGAGGAGGACCAGGTCTTCTGATGCAGCACTCCATCACTCTCCTTGGTCAAATAGACCTTACACAGCTTGGTGGTGTGTTTTGGGTCATTGTCCTGTTATCCTGAAAAACAAATGATAGTCCCACTAAGCGCAAACCAGATGGGATGGTGTATCGCTGCAGAATGCTGTGGTAGCCATGTTGCTTAAGTGTGCCTTGAATTGTTAATAAATCATAGACAGTGTCACTAACAAAGCACCCCCACACCATCACACCTGCTCCTCCATGTTTCACGGTTGGAACCACACATGCGGAGCTCTTCCGTTCACCTAATCTGCGTCTCACAAAAAACTAAAATCTCAGATTTCCACCTGTCTAATGTCCATTGCTCGTGTTTCTTGGCCCAAGCAAGTCTCTTTTTCTTATTGGTGTCCTTTAGTAATGGTTTCTTTGCAGCAATTTACCATGAAGGCCTGATTCACGCAGTCTCCTCTGAACAGTTGATGTTGAGATGTGTCTGTTACATTTATTTGGGCTGCAATCTGTAGTGCAGTTAACTCTAATTAACGTACCCTCTGCAGCAGAGGAAACTCTAGGTCTTCCTTTCCTGTGGCAGTCCTCATGAGAGCCAGTTTCATCATAGCGCTTGATGGTTTTTGCGACTGCACTTGAAGAAACTTTCAAAGTTGACTGACCTTCATGTCTTAAAGTAATGATGGACTCTTTGCCTATTTGAGCTGTTCTTGCCATTATATGGACTTGGTCTTTTACAAAATAGGGCTATCTTCTGTATACCACCATTACCATGTCACAACACAACTGATTGGCTCAAATGCATTAAGAATGAAAGAAATTACACAAATGAACTTTTAACAAGGAACACCTGTTAATTCTTATGGCTGAGATCCCGTTAACGGGATCAACGTGACAACAGCCAGTGAAAGTGCAGTGCGCCAAATTCAAACAACAGAAATCTCATAATTACAATTCCTCAAACATACAAGTATTTTACACCATTTTAAAGATAAACTTGTTGTAAATCCAGCCACAGTGTCCGATTTCAAAAAGGCTTTACGACGAAAGCACACCAAACAATTATGTTAGGTCAGTACCTAGTCACAGAAAAACACAGCCATTTTTCCAGCCAAAGAGAGGAGTCACAAAAAGCAGAAATAGAGATAAAATGAATCACTAACCTTTGATGATCTTCATCAGATGACACTCATAGGATTTCATGTTACACAATACATGTATGTTTTGTTAGATAAAGTTCATATTTATATCCAAAAATCTTAGTTTACATTGGCGCGTTATGTTCAGTAATGTTTTGCCTCCAAAACATCCGGTGATTTTGCAGAGAGCCACATCAATTTACAGAAATACTCATAATAAACATTGATAAACGATACAAGTGTTAAACATACGAATAAAGATAAACTTCTCTTTAATGCAACCGCTGTGTCAGATTTCAAAATAACTTTACGGAAAAAGCACACCATGCTATAATCTGAGTACAGCGCTCAGAGCCCAAACAAGCCATACAGATATCCGCCATGTTTTGGAGTCAACAGAAGTCAGAAATAGCATTATAAATATTCACTTACCTTTGATGATCTTCATCAGAATGCACTCCCAGGAATCCCAGTTCCACAATAAATGTTTGTTTTGTTCGATATAGTCCATTATTTATGTCCAAATACCTCCTTTTTGTTTGCGCGTTTAATTCCATTACAGTTCGTAGAAACATGTCAAACGATATATAGAATCAATCTTTAGGAAGTTTTTAACATAAATCTTCAATAATGATTTTTCAACCGGAGAATTCCTTTGTCTTCAGAAATGCAATGGAACGCAGGTCGCTCTCACGGGAGCGCGCGTGGTCAGCTCATGCCAGACACCTGACTCAAAGAGCTCTCCGTCCCTCATTCTTCACAGTAGAAGCATCAAACAAGGTTCTAAAGACTGTTGACATCTAGTGGAAGCCTTGGGAAGTGCAATATGACCCCAACGACACTGTATATTGGATAGGCACACCTACAAACCTCAGATTTCCCACTTCCTGGTTGGATTATTTTCTCATTTTTTTGCCTGCCATATGAGTTATGTTATACTCACAGACATCATTCAAACAGTTTTAGAAACTTCAGAGAGTTTTCTATCCAAATCTACTATAATATAATATGCATATCTTAGCTTCTGGGACTGAGTAGCAGGCAGTTTACTCTGGGCACCTTATTCATCCAAGCTACTCAATACTGCCACCAGCCATAAGAAGTTAATTGAAATGCATTCCAGGTGACTACCTCACAAAGCTGGTTGAGAGAATGCCAAGAGTGTGCAAAGCTGTTATCAAGACAAAGGGTGGCTACTTTGAATAATCTCAAATCTCTAATATATTTTTGGGTTGCTACATGATTCTATATGTGTTATTTCATAGTTTTGATGTCTTCACTATTATTCTACAATGTAGAAAATACTAAAAATAAAGAAAAACCCTTGTATGTATGTATGTATGTATGT
This sequence comes from Salvelinus alpinus, assembly GCF_045679555.1. Taxonomy (NCBI): domain Eukaryota; kingdom Metazoa; phylum Chordata; class Actinopteri; order Salmoniformes; family Salmonidae; genus Salvelinus; species Salvelinus alpinus. The sequence continues at coordinate 27,271,407 of NC_092090.1, forward strand.
ATGTATGTATGTATGTATGTATGTATGTATGTATGTATGTATGTATGTATGTATGTATGTATGTATGTATGTATGTATGTGATAAATACATTTACCCAATATATTTACATCAGTGGACGCTGCTGGTGGGAGAACGGCTCATAATAATGTCTGGAACAGAGCAAATGGAATGGCATCAAACCATGTACTTAATGTATTTGATACCATTCCACTAATTCCGCTCCAGCCATTACCGCGAGATTGTCCTCCCCAATTAAGGTGCCACCAACCTCCTGTGATTTATTTATATTTCTATTTTATTTAACTATATTCCAATATATAATGCTTTCGTATGGGAGCTGCTGTTAATGTCAGCAGAAACAGCAGAAACAGACAGGCCTAATACTCCTTCCAGCTGATTGTGGTGTCATGAACCAGTGGATGTAGCTGCAGTTAACCATCTCTTCTCTTCACTGATATAAAGGAACAAATCACATCAGTGCCTGAAGAGAGAGAGGACTCCAGGCAGCCTGAGCTCCAAGCCTATTTCCAGCCTGGCCAGTCTGATAAAGGTGGTTGTCATCATCTAAACAGCCCATTTGTAACCAGGTTACCAGCTATCTATCATCTGTAATTGAGAGCATGCAGCTTGAGTCGGAAGTGTATCAACAATATAAAATGTTAGCCTTCCATCAAGCAGGCTCTGACGGGAATTAATAGCTATCATCTGAGAGGAAAAGAGCCCTGAGACAGACCAGAATGGGCTTTTAGCGACAGTGAAAGATGTACCCCTCTGAGCTATTATTATTACTGTGTGTGTGTGTGTGTGTGTGTGTGTGTGTGTGTGTGTGTGTGTGTGTGTGTGTGTGTGTGTGTGTGTGTGTGTGTGTGTGTGTGTGTGCACGCGGGCACACGTATGTGTGTGTGTGTGCGTGTTTGTCTGTCTGTCTGTACAGTAAGTGCATGTGTGCATGTATGTATGCTTGTTTGTATGTACATGTATTTGCACACAAAATAATCAAATCTACTCCTTGAACAGTAATATACCCCAATCAGAAACAGTCAAACAGGGTAACATGAATGAAACTCAAATGACTGTCAAGACAGCAAGCTCAGCTCAGTACACAACCTAGGATATCTTCCATTTCTTGATTTTCTTTTTTCCACACACCACAACATCTTCTCAAATTCAGCTTGACAATGCAGCTTGACACAACATCCCAGAGCTGACTTTGGAGAGCCATAGCTAGACGTGCACTTGGCATGTAGGGGGGGATGTATTGCAGATACATGAATGACAGAAACAGATCCAGGCTTGTCAAGCCGTTTGCTCCCCCCAACCCCCTCTCTCTGTGATGCTGAAATGGCTGTTGTGGTTGCAGTGGAGGAGGGGAGAGGAGAGGACCTGACTCTGTAACACATCTGATCCTGACATAAAACCATCTGATTAAAACAGAACAGTCAATGTTCCCCTCTCTGCCTTATAGACCTTACAGACTTCTGATTAAAACAAAACAGTCAATGTTCCCCTCTTTGCTTTATAGACCTTACAGACTTCTGATTAAAACAAAACAGTCAATGTTCCCCTCTTTGCTTTATAGACCTTACAGACTTCTGATTAAAACAGAACAGTCAATGTTCCCCTCTCTGTCTTATAAACCTTACAGACCTTCTGCTGCTACTGCTAAACTGATTCAGTGATTACACAGGGCAGATGGATACACATAGGTTATGGTTGGTTTATAGCTTTGGGAAACAACATTGGGAGTCTGTGTATTGGTTGGACTCCCTGATTTGTGCATCATTCTGGTGTTTGGCGACTGAGAATAACCATACCACAATATAGCCTCCACCCACATTTTTTTCAACGAAAGCATGTGTATAAGCTCTAGGAACTCTACTTACCAGACATGAAGTGAAATATGTCCCTCGCTATCAAATAAACATCTGAATCCAACTTTTGTTCAAACGGCACCATATTCCTGCTGTGTAGGAAGTCTCGTGTGAAGTGTGTGGTTTAATTGCAGCCCGCTGTCTAACTTGGTAGCAACAGTGGCTGAGCCCCACCTGTTTTGAGCCCCACCTGTCTAGTGCCTGTTTTGCATGTTATTTTGGCATTAATACCTGTCACATATCAGTTTACAAACAATGTAAAAAATATATATATATCATTGAGTTCATAAAGCTGCATACAAACATGGTCTGTTTTTTGTTTTCTTTTGTAAGGCAGCTCCAAAATTCAGGTGTTTCAGCCAGCTCAGTGCTTTCTTTGATGGTGGGGCAGCCAGCGGAAAATGCAGAGCGTAGAGGTTGGTAATGTTCTCTAGTTGCGCCATGATTGGCTCAGTATTCTGTCAATAATGGGGACAATACGTCACTGCAAAATATGCATAAGTAGCTAAAAAATTCAAGCCCCTTGGGTGCTGCCATAGAGTACCACTAGAAGTGTCCATCCAACAAGGCTCATGGTCATTGGTGATGGTCTTCAAATCATGTTATATCTATAGTAGCTTTGATTGGACAGATCATGTCAACATCATACTTCCAAAATCTTAGCTAGCAAGCTAGCAGTCATCATAATGAATCAAGTCGACAATCTACTGGCAAATTCTTTTCAATCCTTGTCGTATGAAGAGAAATTATGGAGAGAAATTATAGATAAAACGTATCGGTGCTCATCGGCCATTGGACATAAACATTACACAACAAGTTGGATATCGCAAATTCAACAATGAGTGGCTTGGAAGGAATCAGTGGCTAACTGCAAACATTGCAAAGCAATCACTAGCCTTCTATTCAGTGTAGTGGATGTGTGGTCCAAGTCTGGGTATAAGGTTCTCTTTTCCAAGCTTAAAAGGATAAACATTCAACATTGGCCATGCTGTCAATCCAGCATGACTTCTGCAGCTTTCAAAACAACTGGAAACTCGGAACTGGGAAATCTCAGACTTCGGTGAGTTCAAGAAAAACTGAGAACTCTGAAAAAAACGAGCTCCAACTGGAAAGAACGGTCATCCAACTCGGAATTCCAAGTCGGGAACTCTGGCTTCTTTCTGGAGCTCCAACCTGAAGATCACTAATGTCATGATTTGACCTTGTTGTCTTGTTGTCCTGAAAGCACCATAAATACAGAGAATGCCAGTCTTTGATGACAAAGTTTGATGACAAAATTAGTCCACGAAGGACCCCTGCGCCACCTTCCTATTCAAGTGAGCACAGCACAACAAGATGAGTCCAAAAAAGTATTGTTTGCTGCTGCATAAATTATATAATATGCCAGGAAAATATGTATACCGTAGCTAAGAAAGTAATACTAAGTGTATGTTGTGTAGTAAGCTGTTAGTAGGCCATATGCCTCACCCTAATAATTTGGTCCCGTTTCCCCTCATAATTTAGCCTACTGTTCTAACTTGGTGGTGCACATATAGTCTGTAGCCTGTTTTAGAGAAATGTCAACATCGAATATCTTTCATTGTCTGCTAATATGCCCCATTTATTTATCCTACTGTTCTGATTTGGTGTACAGGGAGAATACTGTAAGAACAGCCCATGTTCTGAATTCTGTTGCTATACATTTCAAAAGTGCTGAACAAATAGTTATATTGACTACGTCTGTCCATAGTTTTTACATCTCAATTGTTAGTAGAAACCACATTTGCTTAAGCAAGTCAGCCATATCAGCTCTGTTTTTTAAAAGGCAGTAAATGAGGCTGAATGAACTGTTTCACTGCCAGACAAGGCTCTGCTGATAGACAGGTGTAGCAGTGGTTAGGAACCAATATACACAGGCAGTTAGGAAAGCAAAGGCTAGCTTTTTCAATCAGAAATTTGCATCCTGTAACACAAACTCCAAAAAGTTCTGGGACACTGTAAAGTCCATGGAGAATAAGAGCACCTCCTCCTAGCTGCCCACTGCACTGAGGCTAGGAGACACTATTACCACTGATAAATCCACGATAATTGAGAATTTCAATTAGCATTTTTATACGGCTGGCCATGCTTTCCACCTGGCTACCCCTACCCCGGTCAACAGCCCTGCACCCCCTACAGAAACTTGCCCAAACCTCCCACATTTCTCCTTCAACCAAATCCAGACAGCTGATGTTCTGAAAGAGTTGCAAAATCTGGACCCCTAAAAATCAGCTGGGCTAGACAATCTGGACCCTCTTTTTCTAAAATTATCCACCGCAATTGTTGCAACCCCTATTATTGGCCTGTTCAACCTCTCTTTCGTATCGTTTCAGATCCCCAAAGATTGGGAAGCTGCTGCGGTCATCCCCCTCTTCAAAGGGGGAGACACTCTAGACCCAAACTGTTACAGACCTATATCTATCCGAACCTGCCTTTATAAGGTCTTCGAAAGCCAAGTTAATAAACAGATCACCAACCATTTCGAATCCAACCGTACCTTCTCCGCTATGCAATCTGGTTTCCGAGCTGGTCATGGGTGCACCTCAGCCACGCTCAAGGTCTAAAACGATATCATAACCGCCATCGATAAGAGACAATACTGTGCAGCTGTATTCATCGAACTGGCCAAGGCTTTTGACTCTGTCAATCACCACATTCTTATCGGCAGACTCAACAGCCTTGGTTTCTCAAATGACTGCCTCGCCTGGTTCAACAACTACTTCTCAGACATAGTTCAGTGTGTCAAATCGGAGGGCCTGTTGTCCGGACCTCTGGCAGTCTCTATGGGGGTGCCACAGGCTTCAATTCTCGGGCCGACTATATCAATGATGTTGCTCTTGCTGCTGGTGATTCTCTGATCCACCTCTACGCAGACAACACCATTCTGTACACTTCTGGCCCTTCTTTGGACACTGTGTTAACTAACATCCAGACGAGCTTCAATGCCATACAACGCTCCTTCCATGGCCTCCAACTGCTCTTAAATACAAGTAAAACTAAATGCATGCTCTTCAACCGATTGCTGCCCGCACCTGCCCGCCCGTCCAGCATCACTACTCTGGACGGTGTCTGGTTAGACTGTAAACTCTCCTTCCAGACTCACATTAAGCATCTCCAATCCAAAATTAAATCTAGAATCGGCTTCTTATTTCGCAACAAAGCATCCTTCACTCCTGCTGCCAAACATACCCTCGTAAAATTTACTATCCTACCGATCCTTGACTTTGGCGACGTCATTTGCAAAATAGCCTCCAACACTCTACTCAGCAAATTGGATGCAGTCTATCACAGTGCAATCTGTTGTGTCACCAAAGCCCCATATACTACCCACCACTGCGACCTGTATGCTCTCGTTGGCTGGCCCTGGCTTCATATTCGTCGCCAAACCCACTGGCTCCAGGTCATCTATAAGTCTTTGCTAGGTAAAGCCCCACCTTATCTCAGCTCACTGGTCACCATAGCAGCACCCACCCGTAGCACGCGCTCCAGCAGGTAAATCTCACTGATCACCCCCAAAGACAATTCCTCATTTGGCCACCTTTCCTTCCAGTTCTCTGCTGCCAATGACTGGAACGAATTGCAAAAATCACAGGCGCTGGAGACTCATATCTCCCTCTCTTTAAGCACCAGCTGTCAGAGCAGCTCACAGATCACTGCACCTGTAAATAGCCCATCCAACTACCTCATCCCCATACTGTATTTATTTATTTATCTTGCTCCTTTGCACCCTAGTATCTCTACTTGCACATTCATCTTCTGCACATCTACCATTCCAGTGTTTAATTGCTATATTGTAATTACTTCGCCACCATCGCCTATTTATTGCCTTAACTCCCTTATCTTACCTCATTTGCATTCACTGTATATAGACTTTTTGTTTTCTTTGTTCTACTGTATAATTGACTGTATGTTTTGTTTATTCCATGTGTAACTCTGTGTTGTTGTATGTGTCGAATTGCTATGCTTTATCTTGGCCAGGTCGCAGTTGCAAATGAGAACTTGTTCTCAACTAGCCTACCTGGTTAAATAAAGGGGAAATAAAAAAATAAAAAAGGTGGGCTACAAACCTGACTCAGTTACACCAGCTGTGTCAGGAGGAATGGGCCAAAATTCATCCTTATTGTGGGAAGCTTGTGGAAGGCTACCTGAAATGTTTGACCCAAGTTAAGCAATGTAAAGGCAAAGCTACCAAATACTAATTGAGTGTTTGTAAACTTCTGACCCACTGGGAATGTGATGAAAGAAATAAAAGCTGAAATAAATAATTCTCTCTACTATTATTCTGACATTTCACATTCTTAAAATAAAGTGGTGATCCTGAATGACGTAAGACATACTTCAACTGTATGTGCACACTGCCCATAAAATTAGGTGAAACTGACCTGCACTTCCTAACCTCTCGCCAAATGTATGAACATATCAGAGACACATATTTCCCTCAGATTACACAGATCCGCAAAGAATTCAAAAACAAACCCAATACCACAGTGTGCCATCACAGCAGCAATATTTGTGACCTGTTGCCACAAGAAAAGGGCAACCAGTGAAGAAAAAACACCATACAACCCATATTTATGTTTGTTTATTTTCTCTTTTGTACTTTAACTCTTTCCACATAATTACAACGCTGTATATAGACATATGACATTTGAAATGTATATTCTTTTGGAACTTCTACGAGTGTAATGTTTACTGTTATTTTTTGAGAGAGAGAGAGAGAGAGAGAGAGAGAGAGAGAGAGAGAGAGAGAGAGAGAGAGATGTATGTGTGCCTGAGGCGTCAGGCAGTTTGATATAATGGGAATTTCAGTCGTGTCTTGTTTGTCTGGGAGCTGAGCAGCATCTCTTCCAGAGCTCTGCCTGTGTGTGCTCTAATTACAGTCGAGATTAGAGTGGAGCGGGCACATTAAACTGCTACCAGCCACTGTTTGTAATTGCTACAAGCAAATGTTTGTAATTATTAACAGATTGCTTTACTGTTGATAATTAAAACCACAACAGAACTTACTTAATGACTGTCTGGAGATGGCACTCTCAAATTGACAAAGTAAGCCACAGAAAATATTTTTTTATATTCTGGCTTTCTATCTCGTGTTTTTTCTTGTTCTCTCTATTCTCTCTCTTCTTTCTACCCAGTTTTTTTGTTCCTGATTTCCCTTGCTTCCTCGTTGAAGATCAAGCGATCCTCCTCCAATCAAAAACAAAGAAGCAAAGACTGATGGACATAGTACTCCAGTGTTGATAGGAAGACTAGTGACTGAATAAGCTAAATGAAAAACAATATGTACAAACGCTGCATGGTTTGCAAAGACAGCTATTAATTTAGCTTCTTCAGTCAGTAGTCTTCCTATCAACACTTGAGTACTATGTCCACTATGCCCACTATGTGTCCCTTAGCAATGTTTGGCCATTGTCCATGAGGAAAACGATACATTGAGTCCTTGGTATTATTAGCTGCAGAGCCATGTTGGTAATCCAGCCACCTGTTGTTGGGTATTTAGAATGAGTTCTATGATATACAGTTACAGTATATAAAGTACTGGTACAGTAGTCTATAAGCAGGAGGTGGGATCTGTTGGACCATTCCCTTCAGGCTAGAGCGTCAGTCTCAGATGCCAGACAGGGATTTATTGTAAATAAATAAACACGTCTCCATCACAGTCATTTGAGAATGGCTGTATCACCATCATGGCCTGAGGTGGGTCTGGATGGAAACAACTCACTATGGGCTAGGGCCAAGAAATCACTAAGAACAAAACCTAATTTTGGTATTAAAATCAGTATACTGTGTGGGAATACCACATTTCTTGTGATGATGTGTCATGAATGATATTAGAGTTTTATTTGAGATTCTTCACTTTCACCACTCAATCTCCTCAAATAAAATCCCTTCCACAAAATCCATCAACAGCCAAATAAACTGGATCAATATACATTTCCAAACGGTATCGCTGACAGTGACAGCATGACAGTGAACACTCCAGTGCACAGTGGAAAGGTGGGGTGTGGTATTATGTCTGAACTGGGAAGGAGCCATGGTCTCCCACTGTTCAAGCCTATCCTCTGATCACATTCCATTACCTCTCGTATTCATTATCCTTGTTGTCATCACAGTGTCTGTTGGATTTTATGTTCTAATAAGGCAGTCTTGATGTGATAACAGATGGTGTTTCATTTTGCCAGGCCCCCACAGCACAAACGCCATGAGTTGTGTGTGTTTGATTTGATTAGAGATTTGATTTAACACATACATGCTACATTACTGCAACAGCACCCCCATTTCTCATCTGCAGGAGAAAATGAAACTGTGATGAAATGTAATATAGTCCACCTCAGGCGAAACTGAAGGGACTGGGAATTGCAGCACAATAAATCGAATGGATATTACTGAACTCAGCCAGTCGTCTGTGTGTGTGTGTGTGTGTGTGTGTGTGTGTGTGTGTGTGTGTGTGTGTGTGTGTGTGTGTGTGTGTGTGTGTGTGTGTGTGTGTGTGTGTGTGTGTGTGTGTGTGTGTGTGTGTGTGTGTGTGTGTGTGTGTGTGTGTGTGTGTGTGTGTGTGTGTGTGTGGGGGGGGGGGTGGCGCGCGCGCGCGCGCGCGTGTGTGTGCTACACAAGCATGAGCGCATGAGTGTGTGGACGTGCACACAAACACACACTCGGTACTCTGGTGAACACACAGAGAGATATTCATGCACGCACACCATTGTTTGTCTGTCAGGGACAAATGTACATGTGGTTGAAGAACCTTCCCCTGCTTCCATGAAATTCACTTATATTTACCATCAGATCCATTTTACATCCTCCTAATGGATTTCAATAACCAGCTCTGAACTTCAACGCTAATGAAGTAGATGCTCTCTCTGCCAATGAACGCATTCTAAAAAGCATGACAATTTTAGAACAGAGGATAACATATATTGTTCATTATCAAGGCCATGTAAAATAAATGGCTTTTCTCCAGTCAAGGTTGACAGAGAGATAATATAGAAGGAGGACATTGTGGAGAAGAACAGACAGTATTATACCATAACGGCAGTTCTAACTAGCTTTAGGAGGGAGCAGGTTTTGACAGAATGTAATAAGCATGGCAACAGTGATGCCTGGACGGGGATGGGGAAGGACAGCTTCTCTCTGTCAGAGTGAGAGTTAAAGGAAGAAAACAGGGATAAGGTCTTTCCTACACAGATCTGACAGATCTGAAGGTTGGTTAGGTTACTGTAGTAACTGGAAAGGAAGATATTTTGGTCCTTTGATTAAACTTTGGAAACAAATAGAAAAAAATTAAGAAAAAAAATAGAAAAGATAAACTTCTTTAAACTACTGTGGTTACAAAACTATCCTTTGAAGATATGAAGTAAGAGATTAATAATTATATGAAAACAACCAATGGGTGAAATGTCTTTGGTCCTTCAGGGATATTTCCCCCTGTTGAAAGTCAAAGGTCATGGCAGTAGCTCTTGTCATCGCTTATGTTCTCATCTCATGAATATGAACATCTCAGAAGATAGAGTCTGTTGTGCGTGTTCTGAATATGAACATCTCAGAAGATCGAGTCTGTTGTGCGTGTTTTGAATATGAACATCTCAGAAGATAGAGTCTGTTGTGTGTGTTCTGAATATGAACATCTCAGAAGATAGAGTCTGTTGTGTGTGTTCTGAATATGAACATCTCAGAAGATAGAGTCTGTTGTGCGTGTTCTGAATATGAACATCTCAGAAGATAGAGTCTGTTGTGCGTGTTTTGAATATGAACATCTCAGAAGATAGAGTCTGTTGTGCGTGTTCTGAATATGAACATCTCAGAAGATAGAGTCTGTTGTGCGTGTTTTGAATATGAACATCTCAGAAGATAGAGTCTGTTGTGTGTGTTCTGAATATGAACATCTCAGAAGATAGAGTCTGTTGTGCGTGTTCTGAATATGAACATCTCAGAAGATAGAGTCTGTTGTGCGTGTTTTGAATATGAACATCTCAGAAGATAGAGTCTGTTGTGCGTGTTCTGAATATGAACATCTCAGAAGATCGAGTCTGTTGTGCGTGTTTTGAATATGAACATCTCAGAAGATAGAGTCTGTTGTGCGTGTTTTGAATATGAACATCTCAGAAGATAGAGTCTGTTGTGCGTGTTCTGAATATGAACATCTCAGAAGATAGTCTGTTGTGCGTGTTCTGAATATGAACATCTCAGAAGATAGAGTCTGTTGTGCGTGTTCTGAATATGAACATCTCAGAAGATAGTCTGTTGTGTGTGTTCTGAATATGAACATCTCAGAAGATAGAGTCTGTTGTGCGTGTTCTGAATATGAACATCTCAGAAGATAGTCTGTTGTGTGTGTTCTGAATATGAACATCTCAGAAGATAGAGTTCACTCTCTGTTGAGTTGTCTAAACAGATGTCAGAACACCTATGCTGCATCAGTCTATTGCTCTTTTGTGCTCTCAAATATTTATAGCACCATGATGCTTGCACAATCCCTGCTGCCTTCTACAGAGAAAACATGTCCTTTACCATCAGGTTAATTGTTAATTGTTAAGACCCCAATTTTAAAAACCAAGAAATGCTTCTGGCCATGCTTCTACCTTACAGTTTAGGAAAGAAAGGCAGAGCAGGAATCTAATGATTCAGAATGTAATGATAAAGGGATAAGATATCGACTAGCTACAGTTGATTGATTGATTTATTTATTGGTCAGTGAACTGGTCAGAGTGAATCACCCTTCATTTTCTGACCCATGTTTTCTGAATTCAGTCCAGTGTCCAGTGTGATGATCTAACCACTGCTATTTTGTGCCTGGGAGCTACAGAGCTCTTGTCATCCCTTCACCTTTGCCCTTGTCAAGATGCTTGTGCACAATCCACCATGGGAAGTGACATTATCAGGCTCCCCAAACACCTGGTGATTAGACAGACACACACAGTGGTGTGGGGAACTTGGCCTTAATGTATTTGCCAAATTGAGTTTGCCTCAAGTGCTTATATTGTGTAAGGTTGGAGGAGGATGGTGGAAGGAGAAAAAACACTGAGACCCAATTGAAGTAAATGGATACATCTCAATTACTGTGTTCTTCATGAAAGTGGAAGTGAGTCGCAGAGGGATTATTAAAGTGGATAGGAGGATCAATGTCTGGCTGTCCTCTGCTGGACGCACTCAGAACAGAACAGAAAACCCAAACGCACCATGAGCATTATACAGTAGCTGTGTATGCTGGTATCATTATAAGCCTCTATGAGCTAAAACTGAACGCAATTAATGACATAAGTAATCATTACAAACACAGCTGCAGCTCTTTTAATGGAAGAATATAATCAAGATTTTGTCATTTACTGTCTTTCTGCACCACACAAAAGCATCAGCACTGCCTTGTTTAGCTGCCGCTCGTCGCCATGACAACACCGTTTGACAGAACCTTGTCAAACAAGTGTTCAATACCTCTCTGTTGAAGAGTCTCAAGCTTTGATCAATGCAACACAAGGTCAATAGATGTTTCAAATGAGACCAAGAGACAATGTTGAGACTATAAAAATCTCAGACAAATCTATGGCCACAAACAAGTGTCTGACCAGAGGTTGTAGCTACTCTTTCCTCTTCCTCCACCTCTTTCCCTTGTGTTAGGTCTTCATTAGATCTCTGATAATGAGCTTGCTGGAGATGCTTTTAACTGTGCTCATTTGCATTTAACAAGAGATCAAGTCTAAACAGCTGAAACCTGTGTGTCCAATATCCTTGATGCAGAGCCACAATGGATCTTCCAATGTATACTATGTCACATGAAGAACATCTAAACATATCCCTATGATGACAAAGGCATTTCATCCTAGAACCCATATGTTATTACATATCAAAATCTGTGAAATAATTTGATTATTGATCTGTTTGATGAATATGCGTTAGAGGAGAATTCAATTAAATGGCTGCCCAATCAATCCCCTTTCCAGCAGGTAACTTTAAAGGAATTTTCAATCACAGGCTAATGCCGTTCGGTGGCTTGATGAGACAATGTCTGAGAGGCAATGTAGATCAATACGGCACAACCAGATCTAACCCCAGTATGATGTGTCAGTGAGTTAACCATCCCCCAGACACACAGACACACTCATGCATGCACACAAACACACACTAACAAGCTTGCAATGCTGCACGCAGCTTGATTCTGTGATTGTCATTAAGTTTCTAATTTACACCATATTTTCACATCAACTATTGGTTGAGAGTGATTTAGATTCTCTCAACCAGTGAATCCCATCTGTGTGGTATTAGAACCACGTCGTGAGTCCCAAATGTCACCCTATTCTCTACATAATGTACTACCTTGTACTACCTTTGACCAGAGTCTTATGGGGCCTGGTCAAAAGTAGTGCACTATATAGAGTGCCATTTGTGACTCAACCATGCTCTGCTCTGCTCTGCTACAGACCTGCCAATTCCACTGACAGCTGCAGTGCTAATTAGCCCAAAAGTATTCTCTTCATTACTAGTTAACCTATCACAGAGCACGGAGAGGGGATGACGACGCCATCGCCATCAAATGAGTTTTATCTAAACAAATGTGTTGTTTCAATGTCATACTATACAAATGAAATATCATTAGCTCACACTTGTTCTTGTTCCCCCATTTATATTCAGTGGACACAACACCCGTGCAGAGTTAGCTAGGAAACTATGATGAAGTGACAGGCAATTTTCCATCTAGGATATAATATTAATATCCCCAAGGTCGTATTAGTGTGGAGCTGTGTGTCATAGCCTCCAGCGCTGGGCTACTGGGTTATGAGACTACATGGCTGGTCCAGGAAAGGACAGGAGAAGACCTGGGTTCAAATACTATTTGAAATATTTCAAATATTGTAAGCCTTTACCCTTTCCTGCCTGTAGTGCCAGGTGGGTGGGGTTTATGCTTTTGGGACTTTTTTGTGGTTCCATCGCAACAGGCAAACAATCAAGCACAGCTAAAGTTTTTTAAATTAATTAAAATAGTATTTGAACCCAGGTCTGAACAGGAGGTGAGGAGGGGAGTTTGAGGGTGTTGTCACCATAAATAAGCCTAAGTAGGGCCTGGGAAAAGCAAATCAAGGCCCTAAATCTGAGGAGAGGGTGGACACATGGACAGTTGTTCTCCTCTGAACATTGAACACCCAGATGGCTAGGTCTAGGGGCCATCTGTGGTCTCATCGATGTGCGATGAATAACATCATAGCACAGGGTGAGGTGGACAACCTACACTAGCGTTCAAAAGTTTGGGGTCACTTAGACATTTCCTTGTTTTTGCAAAAGTGTTTTCTAATGATCAATTAGCCTGTTAAAATGATACACTTGGATTAGCTAACACAACGTGCCATTGGAACACAGGAGTGATGGTTGCTGATAATGGGCCTCTGTACGCCTAGGTAGATATTCCATAAAAAATCTGCCGTTGCCAACTACAATAGTCATATACAACATTAACAATGTCTACACTGTATTTCTGATCAATTCGATGTTATTTTAATGGACCAAAAATGTGCTTTTCTTTCAAAAACAAGGAAATGTCTTAGTGACCCCAAACCTTTGAACGGGAGTGTATGTAGCACACCTGTGTCCGCCATCGGATATGTACATTACATTACAAGTTAACTAACAATGTGACAAATGAAAACATCTGTTCTGAAAAACAAAGTTGTTGAATAAAATGTACACTTTACTTGGTTATTGTTATCTAATTCAGTTACAGCAACAACTTTCCTCTGTGTTTATAGGAAGTAAAATAGAAAAGATGAAATCATCTGTCACTACTCTTCTCAATAAACAAAACAAGTTTAATCAAGGCTCTAAATGTTCCATCTAAACACTCAGGTGGTTTTGTATTTGATAAACTCTCATTGTAGTCAGTTTGCATTGTTATGTGCTTTCATATTCTTTCATTTCACCCTGCAGCATGCAGACAATAGAGATAAATTGTTGGGTTTTGATAGCTGTGTGTAGCTCAAGAGGTCAGTCATACGCTGATATAATTGCAGAAATATCAAAAGTGATTTCCGTTTGAATACAAAACTAACAAAAAGCCAATCAGCCTTTCACAGAGGGCTCTGTGATTGTGGGGTAGAGTTGGACACCTGAAATACATTTGGATGGAAAGGCTGGCCAAATGGTTGATTTTTGAACAGTCACATGGACAGGGAAAAGTAGCTACAGACATCCAGGTGTCATCCTCATCACTATTGAATGGGGGATTGATGACAGAAAGCATCTCTTAACTGATTGAAACAGGACTTAGTTTGGAGCAGATCCATTAAGCATATTGTTTTGTGGAACAAATACTAAGAAGTGTTTGAAACTATAGTAGAAACAATACATTACTGCCTGTTACAGGAGCCTCATCTGGATGGATCATACTGAGTGCGTTTGACCAACCACTATGGGAAAACTAGCTTGTCTCTAGTGAGCATGCTCACAAGACTGGTTCCAGAACTCACAGGGGTTCGACGTGACGGGCAGATTACAATAATAAAAAAAGGAAAATCTACGAACAAAGCCTTTTCAATGAACCCCTTTCAGATGTTTTCCATAGAATTTTGGAGAATATTCTGTCAGCGTGCTTTTGAAGGGCGCGCTGGCGGTGCAGTTCAGAGAAAACGGTCATTTACGCCACAGAGTCTTTGTTGTTGTCTTCATTGTGCGTTGCTGACCCCAGGCTTCTCTAAAGAAAAACATCCCACACCTCCGATTACTGGCTCATTAGGTCTGATACTAGCTGTGAGCAGGGGAGGTGCAGGGGTGGGCGGGGAGGCTGTCGTATGTCTCTTTAGCCTTCACTCCCATGCCACACTTTAACCATGGAGACATTGTTTAGCAGTCTAAACCTGGGCACTGTTTAACCCCTCGTTTCTCACACTCTCACACTTCATATCAGGTCAGAGGGCAGCTTCAGGAGTTTGTTTAGACGTTAACCCTCTAGCTTTATATACTGTATGATAATCTGACTTATTCTTTACGTCTTTTAATTATATTTTTCATAATAACGCTAAGTAAAATAAGCTGCTGACTATCAAGATTCTGATTGTTTTTGTTGTTGTTTAAGATAGCTCTGGGGGTGAAACAGCAATAGGATTCAGCACATTGCAGAATATAAACTACCATAACATGTACATAACTTACTATAGGAAGACTATAGAAACCTTTTGGGGTTGTGAAATTGCTTTGTATTTTAAATTGTATCTATATTCATTGAATGTACTTCAAGGCTAATGCATTTTGAGAGGTGATAGTGAATACTGGTAGAAGTTCCTATGCAGGAACATAATTCACTGTGCTTGTTAAACAACAATATTATGCACAGTATTAATTACTACATGTTGTATAACAGATGTTGAATATAAAAGAGCATTTTTAATAGTTTCTCTCCCCCAGGCATTCAGCTGAGATGGAAATAAAAAAAGAGAACAGTGGAAATGCAGCAGGCACATCAATGACCTTCCATTTCCATGGCTACGTGCCGTTGGTATATTATTATACAACTACTGTGCCGCTCTGTTTCCTTTTTAATATACTCAAAATAAAGTTCTCATTCATTCAGCTCTAAAGCTCCTGTGCTGAGTTCATCATTTCACTGTTGTTGTTTGAATAACTCTAAGGGTGAGCCACAGTGGAGGAGAGTAAAAGACTACTCTCTTTATTTCTAATGCTCTCTCTCTCTTTCTATTTCTCCTTCTCTCTCTCCTTCTCTCCCTTTCTCTTTCTCTCTCGCCGCTTTCCCTCTCTCTCACACTCTCTCTTTCTCTCTCTCTCACTCCTTCCATGTGATCCATCAGAATTCTTATTTGGAAGACATTATACGTCACTACAGTGTAATTCTCGGAAATGTTAGACAGACTGCGTGAAAGTTGTTCCTGTTGTCGTGTCTTTGGCATCATTAAAGTGACTACTGTTATTTTATCAAATCAATTCTCTGTAATTATTATTATGTGATTAAACTAATCATGTAAATGTAATTAACTAGGAAGTCGGGACAACAAGGAAAATCTTCAGATTACAAAGTTATAGTTCCTATAGTTTCCTACTATAACTTTTCAGATATGTTAATATCTGATCAATTAGTCTTCTAATAAATAAATTATTCTTTACCTCACGTTAGTCTCATTCCAAACGTCGTAAATTGTTGGTTATTTGCACGAACCCAGCTTTCACTAGGAATCATCCATACATCAATTGTCTTAATCATTTATTTACTAACTAACTAAATAAATAATCACAGAAATGCATAAACAAACAAACAAAGTAGATATGGTTACAAGGAAATTATAGGGGATGTGCCCTAGTGGGCTAAACCGATATGACGCCTTGTAGACGGGGAGGTAGCGTAGCCTAGTGGTTAGAGCGTTGGACTAGTAACTGAAAGGTTGCAAGTTCAAATCCCTTAGCTGTCAACCCACTGTCCCTAGGCTGTCATTGAAAATAAGAATTTGTTCTTAACTGACTTGCCTAGTTAAATAAAGGTAAAAAAAGAAGATGCAGAAAAGGGCCGGCGCTGTCCCATGACGCCAGATCAATGTCTGTGCTCATGGGGCAGGCCAATGACTCAGTTAAACTTTTAAAGTAATTGGATTCTCTTTCATTAAACAGTTTAAAATCACATTACATAATTTCACAAATAGTCTCTATTATCTTTACTCATTTTATACAATAATAAGATGCAAAACTCATAACTTTTGTATAAACAGAGTTATGGTAATGTGGCTGTATTGTCTCTCTGTATTGTCACAAACATTACACAAAATGGACCGGTCGTAGCTGGTTCTCCACCAACCGTTTACACATTCTCCAAAACATGGACATTGTTCAGTTCTCAAGTTCTGTGATGTAGAAGAAGTTCCTTTGTTCTACTGTGAACCTTTCTCTCTCTACACTGCATGAGGGAGAGAGTCTCCTCCAAGAATTTACGACCTGAGATAACAGAGCCTGGGTGTAGGGGGAAGAGAGAGGTGGTGAGAGAGAGAGAGAGAGAGAGTTGGTGCTTGCTATATCCAAAGAGGGCCACGTCATGACACTGTATCTGAACATTCTGGGTGAACTGTAATAGATTTGCAATGGATTTTTGTATCAGGAAGGGAAGGACAACATGGGAATAACAGCAAGCATTATAGAGATTTGTAGATTAGATTGTGTAACAATAACAAACAGGAATCTAATAAAAACATGGAGTTGTATTAGTGTAGTATATGCACGATTACAAACCACTGTTCTATCCTACAGTCTTTTATTTTAGACTCAGTATAGTAGATAATCAGTGTATTGTTGGATGTGCATGCTCATTTAATTAAGAGCTGCTGGAGGGTTAATCAAATGGAAATACAACAACACAGATTTCTACACTGTTCGATATATATTATGTACACTGATGTCTATTGATCTGGTTGTTGTCAGATGATTAAGTGGGGGTAGTATGGCTGTGCTCCTCAGTGAAGGGCTGGTCTGAGGGATTGTTGTTTGAGTATGGTCCTCTGTCGTCTTCAGCTTCAATTCCACACACGCACACGCACACGCACGCACAGACATTGAGAGATTGCTGTTTGAGTATGATCCTCTGTCGTCTTCAGCTGTACTCAGGAGAACAATCTGTACTTCACAGGCACCCAGAGAAATATGATTTTCAGACAGTTTCTAATAAATAATGTTGTGTTGGCTACAAGTGTTTTTTGCGTAGCACTGAAATGTTGTAAGACCTATACCCTGTATGCTGTATATGAGTTATTTGAGCATTGTCCCTCACTCTGATTTGTCTATCATAGCTATCAACTACCTTGAACGAAAACACTGTATACGTCAATTAGTTGACCATGCTACCATAGCAATACAATCATTAAGTATGAGTTCTTTAACATTACAATATTGATGTCAATGCAGGGAGGAAATACTGGAGCATTGCCAGTCATCCAGCGGTAACACTAGACCATGTTAGCAGACATTACAGAAGTCAAACGGCCTTTTCGTCCATTGTGATTGTTAACTGATCTTGACAGCCAGTCGTGAGCACTGCCTTCACCGTACCGCCCACTAAATCTATCAAATAAAGCAGAAATATTTGAGGTGTTGATCTGAACGAGCAGGGCCCTGAATTTAATCTAATCCTCTCTTTCTATTTAAAACTAAGCAAAATAGCCCTGCCTCTGCGCTCTCTATCTCTCTCTTTCTCTACTCCTCATTTTCCATGGTGGTTATTTGTCATGTGATTAGCGGTAAAGAAAAACTAGCCAAACGTGAATTAAAGAGAGAAATAACACTGTGGTGAATGACCTGGATGTTGGTCAGAGAGGTGAGGGGGGAGGGAGGGAGGGGGGGGGGGGGGGGGGGTCGAAGGGACGTCTGAATGTGGCTCAGTCCAAACCGTGTTGCAACGGAGGGGGACCCATCAAGGCAGCAGCAGGCCCTCAGACAATGGAGCCCGTCGCATGCTGATGCAGTTTGACATGTGAACGACATGCTGAATGGTTGCCATGGGTACAACTGTGTTTGGATTTATGCATGAATATTCTGTGGTGATTTTCTTCTCAAATTTTTTCCGTTCTTAACGGCTGGGGAGATTTGACTAATAGTGTGGTGATCCTAAACATTGTCCCTGAACAGAGAGCTGCATAGTGGGGAGGCTCTTCTTTCTCTCTACTAGATCCACTAGACATTATATTATAGCCCCAGCTTAATGCTAATGCGTCAGAGAGTATTAGAGCACAGTCAGTCAGCGCCACGGTCCATAGATTAAATGCAGAGCATGTGAACAGAGAAACAGTGCATTAGGTTCTGCAGGAGGGGGCCTTCCAGTGCTAATGATCCAATGACACAGTCTAGTCCACTACTTTGTCAGGCCTCATCCCACCATAGACCACCACATACTGGTATTCAGTGATCAGCCACCACTGAGGAAACAGGCAAATATGTGTGTTTCGTTTGCATTCACAAGCATTACTGTGTATGGGTGTAGCATAGCGTATATCAGTGGTTCTCAACCTTTTTCGGTTACAGTACCACCAACCGAATTTAGCTCTGCCCGGAGTACCCCTGATGTACCCCCTCATGTGCATTTTACCAGTAGGCCTATGGTCTCATGTCATGAGTCTTCTCAAGTACCTCATTGTGGATGGGCCAAGTACCCCCAGGGAACCACTTGCTTATACAACCTAATGCTGGTGGTGGCAGGTAGCCTAGTGGTTAGAGCGGTTGGACTAGTAACTGAAAGGTTGCAAGATCAAATCCCCGACTTGACAAGGTAAAAATCTGTTGTTATGCCCCTGAACAAGGCAGTTAACCCACTGTTCCTAGGCCATCATTAAGAAGTTGTGCTTAACTGACTTGCCTAGTTAAATAAAAGGAAAACATATATATTTTTTTAAAGCTCAGTGGTGAAATTAAGGTGGTCCGGTACAGCGTCCCAGCAAAATAAATATTGGGGGTACCTCATACCGGTAAAATGTGAGCCTATCACAATTAACACAACATTCCCCAAAAACTACAGGCTATTACACTCATATTTAACATTACTGCATGTAAGCTGCTTGAAAAATGTGCGAATTGACTGGAAAACGGGTGGTATAGGCTCCAAATTGCTTTGTGGTTTGAGGAGAACACTTACATTTTGTCAAGACGGAAATGAATGGCCGAGACGCTCCTGGACAAGGCAGACATGAGTGTTCAAGACCGAGGCGCGCATGGACAACAGTGGATGCATCAATTCAGGCTAGAAGTGTGGGCCTAATGACAATCACAGAATTGCACCGTCCACTGTTGGGGTTTGGATGCTGAAATTATTTTGTGAGTGAAGGAATGTGTGCGGGTAGCCTTCAGGAGCGCTTTTGTTACACATTAAAAGGCATAGGCGGTGTGTTCCTAAGGCTAGGCGAAGATACGCTTCCCCTAAAGTAAATTGAATTAAATTGCCAAAATTATATTAGCCTAATTAGCTTACTCCTGTCTATGCATAAATCAATCAAATCATTTAAAATAGGCTATTACACCAGAAAGCATGATTTAGTCACAGAGGATCATTAGCTTCTTTAAAATAAAAGCTGCCACCTAGCCTTAAGAAGTAAAAAAACAAGCTGTGGATTGTTTTTAATCGCATAGCCTACAGAAGGGCCCGCAATTTGGGCAGCCCATGCTGCAAATACCAAATAGATCATTGCTGAGTTGCGACTGTCAGTGAAAAGTGTCACGGCTCCTCCTCTGCATTGCAGGGGCGGTTCCTCCTGCAGGCAGAGGAGGGTCGTTAGTGATTGGAGTCACCTGGGCTCAGGGTATAAAAAACTGCTTTACTAATCACTTCTCTCTCTCTGCTCCTCCAGGTATGATCCTGTTTTGTTTGTTCCTTTGTAGTTTTGCAGTTTTGCATAGTTGTCACTCAGTCATATTCACACACACAGATTCACGCATCCATGCACTTTACATACACCTTACATTATGATATTTCCACACCTCATTCTTTGTTTAAAGTTAATAGTTTTGTTTAGAATAAAGAACATTTTTAATTGGCCTATACCTGTTGTTCGTGTCCCCTCATTTTTGTCACAGGCTATGAGCCGGCCTGTGACAAAAGAGACCCAGCTAGGCATATATGCAATATCTAAAAATAGCCTACAATCACAGAAAAACAGTTTGGAAAGCAAATGGCTATTGCTGTAAAGAGATGACAATGAAAAGACTCCAAATTGTCTTTTAGTTATCAAAATTCTTAACTTAATTGAGCGAACAGTAGCCTATCTTATTGGCACCAGCGGAAAACATCGGCCAAATCCCCAGTGAGAGTGCATACTCACTGGCTTTTTGTATTATTTATTTTTTTATATGTGAAACATACAATATACTTGCAGTGAAGCCGCTCAAAATCTACATCACATTAGTCATCTAACAGACTCCCATCCAGAGTGAGCCACAGAAGCAACCAGGGTCAACGCCCTGCTCAAGGGCACATCGACAGATCTCCCACAAGGTAAAAAATGGGGACCCAAACCAGGGACCCATCAGCCACCGGCCCAAGCTCCCAACCGCTAGGCCACCAGCCCTCCAAGATCCCCCCCCCCACAGTTCCCCAAGAGCTGCTCCTCAACCATCCGAGATCCCCCCCCACAGTCCCCCCCTTGAGAAAAATAAAATAAAATAATTTCCCCCCAAGACCCACCCCCAATGCACCAACAACCAACAAAATGAACAAAAGAGAAAACCACAATGCAAAAAACTAAAAGACATAAAGAACAACAAAAATCATAACAGCAAGGCCAACTGAATACGTTTGTGTGCATGTATGGCACTATTTACATGTGTGTATGTGTGTGTGTCCGTGTATGTGCACGTGTGCATTTGAATGAGAGTGTGTGTATATGCGCGTGTACAAACACCTGCACGCATCAGCCTCAGGCAAACCGGCATTAGCTGTAAAAACACTGCCCCTCAGTGTCATTCAAACTTACTTTTTGTTATGTTTTATTTTGACTTCATTTTTTGACTTTTATCTTTGACTGTCATTCTATCCCCCGCACAGCAACTCCACTCCCACTTGTCTCCAATTCGCCATCCCAACACACAGCTTCCCTCAGCCCATCCCAACTATTTTTGCTGGCCACCCTCTTTGGATTTCTACGCACCATATATCTTTCAACTATGCTGTGATGTTTAATATACAATTTGAATCTATCTAATCAAATAGAATCCACAGAATGCGAGTTGAAGATAAATACTTTTACTAAGAGTATTTGTAATTTGGTAATTGACAGACCCTGTCTCTCCAGATCTCCCAACAATACCATTTCTAGGGTCAATTTTAGATCAATGTTATGCATTTTCCGCCATTCCTGAACCTATTATCAGAAACAGCCTACCTGAGGGCAATATCAAAACAAATGGTCTATTGATTCTGTATCCTCATAATAAAATCTACAGAGGTGCGATGATTGTATGCCCTATTCAACATTTTGTTGGTGGCAAGAATTCTGTACAATAATTTTAGCTGAAAAGCACAAAGTCTTGAATCTTACCTCGTTTTATACAGTTGAAGTGGAAGTTTACATACACCTTAGCCAAATACATTTAAACTCAGTTTTCACAATTCCTGACATTTAATCCTCGTAAAAATTCCCTGTCTTAGATCAGTTAGGATCACCACTTTATTTTAAGAATGTGAAATGTCAGAATAATAGTAGAGAGAATGATTTGTTTCAGCTTTTATTTCTTTTATCACATTCCCAGTGGGTCAGAAGTTTACATTCAACCAATTCGTATTTGGTAGCATTGCCTTTAAATTCTTTAACTTGGGTCAAACGTTTCGGGTAGCCTTACACAAGCTTCCCACAATAAGTTGGGTGAATTTTGGCCCATTCCTCCTGACAGAGCTGGTGTAACTGAGTCAGATTTGTAGGCCTCCTTGCTCGCACACACTTTTTCAGTTCTGCCTGAAAATGTTCTATAGGATTAAGGTCAGGGCTTTATGATGGCCACTCCAATAACTTGACTTTGTTGTCCTTAAGCCATTTTGCCACAACTTTGGAAGTATGCTTGGGGTCATTGTTCATTTGGAAGACCATTTGCGACCAAGCTTTAACTTCCTGACTGATGTCGTGAGATGTTGCTTCAATATATCCACATAATTTTCCTTTCTCATGAAGCCATCTATTTTGTGAAGTGCTTTTAGAGAGAGGTTTAGTGCTATTATATTTAATATTTTCAGTTCATATTCATTATATAGATCATTATATAGTTTGGAACGCTTTATCTTGTCATAATTAGATTTTAGTCCGGAGAGTCCAGAAAAGTTATCTAGATCTTCAATGAGACATTGCAGGGATCTAGCTTGCGGACTTAATATAAAACTTGAGTCATCGGCATACATGGACACATTTGTCATTTAGCCTTGAATTTCTAATCCTCTAATTATTCTTGCTATTTGATCTGATTTTAATAGCTAGCATTTCGATGGCCATAATGAATAGATATGGTGACAGCGGACACCCTTGTTTAACTGCTCTTGACAATTCAAAACTCTCTGAGAAGTAGCTGCTATTTATTATTTATGCCTGCGGTTGCTATACATTCATTTTACCCATTTTATAAGAGAATCACAAAAATTGTAAAAAAAATCTACTATAAATACCAGGCATGGTTTCTTAGATGTTTCGTGTTGTTCTATTATTTCTAATAGTTGTTATATATTATCTCCAATGTATCGTCCATGTAAAAAACCTGTCCGATCAGGATGAACAATACCTGGTAAAACCATTTTAATTCTGAGTGCTATGCATTTCTCTAGTATTTTGCATATATACTGTATATATTGCATTTTTCCAATTTTTTAGATAGACTGGATATTTATATTTGCCATCTGGGTCTTGTTTAAATAATAGTGAAATCAGACCTTCCTAATGAGTACCTTACAGACTAACATTTCTATAGGAGTAGTTAAAACAATCTAACAATGGAGCTTTGAGTATATTAAAAAAGGCTTGATATACCTCTACCTCTATGCAGTGTCTTTGTCATTGGGTCAGTGCCACTTTTGTTTGTTTTTGGACAATAATTTCCTCCTCCAGGTTAGATGGACATCATATTGTATTTGTGTCTACCCTTTTTGTAGGCCGGTGGATCAGACAATGTTTTTTTTTTATTGATCTGTTTGTCAGTGACAGCAGAGTAGGCTGCCCTGTCATTTTTGTAGTAGGCCTATTAAAAGAAAATTGTGAGTGCACTTGGGTGTCCCTTACCAGTAAGAAATGTAATCTACTTTCACCCCTGGTTAATCTGTAATCATGATAAGCTCCAGTATAACCTGGTATCAGAGGATAGATAGGGATATATAGGATAGAGAGGTAGGATAACTCCCAGATGTAGTGTGTCTTTTTAGCCTTTGAATCCTGATCATTTCTTGTTTCTGGTTGAAAGTACAGTACATACAGTATAATTACCACTTTGAGAGCTGATCTACACATCATTTTGAATGTATTAATATGGAGTTATTTGGTATTCAGAGAGGCAGTGGTAGGCTACGCTGACTGTGAGTGTGTGCTACTGTTAACCTGTCCTCGGGGCAGATTAGATGCTGGGTCGTCCTCCACCAAACCCTGCTGATTAGACAGGAGAATCGGCACTATTTACAACAATACCACTGTCACACTCACTGCTATATAATGAAATTGTGTGTGTGTGTGTGTGTGGCAAAATACCCCTGTAACAGATGTGATGGTGACATCTTAGACATTTATCATCATTTATCAGTCTTTGATAATAGAAGGGGATCTTACAACCCATGATTAAACCACCCAGAAGATCATTATGTCGTGTTAAGTATAGAGACATGGTGTGTGTGGACAGGAATGATATATGAAATGTCAATCTTGTGGAGAGCACACACTAACAAGCCAATACTGGTAAAGGATACATGACAATATGTTCCATATCTCTCCAGTGAGGAGAATGCCCTGAGAATATTTTATTTCACTGATCGAAGATCTACATTTAAATTACACCAGAGAAGCAAGAAATCTCTACCAGTATGATGACAGATATAAGATATACACACAGCTCACTGTACACATGACCAGCACAATAACCATCAGTGGAGCTTTATAGGCTACTGTGTATTTCCAAATATACAGTGTAATACAATTTTAGATACAGTATGTCCAGAATTTCCCCTTTACTTTATTGGCTAATTAACCTTAGAGACAGGCCAGCTCTGTTTGAAAAATGTATCAATGGATTGTTACAGTGCGTGGCGATGATATCCCAGCAAATTAAATTTTTCATAGGTCAATTAGGTCCTTTGCTTCTCGTTGTACAAATTTTGCTTCTTTACTGGAAACCTGGCTGCCAATCTTAGAGTAATATCAATATCAGTGGTCATAGATCATTTATAACGTGATACACCACAGCTGTGTGTTGGGTTTACACACAGAGACAGAGAGAGACAGAGAGAGAGAGACAGAGAGAGAGAGACAGAGAGAGAGAGACAGAGAGAGAGAGACAGAGAGAGAGAGACAGAGAGAGAGAGACAGAGAGAGAGAGACAGAGAGAGAGAGAGACAGAGAGAGAGAGAGAGAGAGAGAGAGAGAGAGAGAGAGAGAGAGAGAGAGAGATGGGGGATGGGGAGAGAACACACCATTGAATGTCCCAAGCCATTAGAACAAGGGATATTTCTGGTTGACTGAGCAATTCATTCTCGACATGTCACATTGAATTTCTTCCATTATAAAACACTGCTGCCTTCTCCACGCTAAAGGCAGATTGCCTGCTCCTGTTTCACCCAGTAAAATATTGCCTCTCCCTCAAACAATATTTTTTTATCCTAGTTATGAGGAAATTCAGAACATAAGATTGATCTGTCTGTGTTCATAATGTGGACGGATTATTTGAAAAAGTCTCACATTATTTTATTAGATGGATAAATATTGAAAACCCTAATGTTATCATGCCATCCTTATGAAATACATGTATACCATTCTTGTATAAAAATATAAATTGTAAGCCTTACATTTGTTCACATTTTAAAAGAAATAAGCAATCCAAATCCATTTACAGTAAAGCCAGTCTGTGTACTGTCATTTTATGACATGGTTTCTGGTGTTGTACATCACACACCTGTCCATTTTCTCTGTTATCTGTGTTATTGGACATCAAAAAGAGAATCCATCTGTGACTGTCACCATGTATGGGGCTTTAGTGCTAAAGTCTGTTTTTCACTGAACCTGCCCCATGACACATGGAGTAAAGAGTAGGATTGAGTCTCTTCTATCTGTCGACCAGCGGTATCATATCCTCTCATCCTCAGCAACATCTTGTGGTTAGCTGTTAGCTCCACCACTTCACAGCATCTCTCTTTTAGGAGCCAGGCTTTATTCTGTGACTCAGACAGTTCTGACAGCCCTGCAATACAGATTGATGTTGCCCAGATCGAACCGGGAAGGAAAGAATGCCAATTATGTCTGCCTCAAAGAAACCTATGTCTGTGTGTGACGATACAAAGGCCTCCTCACTACATTGTTATCATTCTCAATAACCCAAACAATGTTTGGGAGTAAATTGACTGTCTGCAGACATCTTTCCCTCTATCGTCTTCTCCTCCTTTCTGTGTCTTCCACCTCTATTCTATAATGAATCTTTCTTTCTGTTGCTTTGGGTAACATGAAGTCTTTCTGTCTACAAGAAATTGAATCACTGTTAAAAAA
The DNA here is from genome assembly GCF_045679555.1 of Salvelinus alpinus. Taxonomy (NCBI): domain Eukaryota; kingdom Metazoa; phylum Chordata; class Actinopteri; order Salmoniformes; family Salmonidae; genus Salvelinus; species Salvelinus alpinus. The sequence goes on from NC_092090.1 coordinate 27,297,467, forward strand.
AATTATAGTTGTTGGACACGAGTTTGCAGATTGAATACTATTGATACACACGCAAGACATCGTTGTAAGAATTGGGTTTGTATACAGTAAACAAACATGTATGCTTAAACCTGACCACAAAATGCTTGAATGGTTGTCTTTATCTACAATAAGCCGATACATGAACTAAGATAAACAAAAGAAGTTGTTAGTTCTGGATAAGTACAAGCCCTTTATCTGTGGGTAGCTGACAGCATACTGTATATGGGATTTCTGATACATTATGTTCTAAACAGAGAATGATCTAAAAGCTATTATTATTCCAAACCCCAGATTCCATCAGTTAAGAGCACATTTTGGATAGTGTCCAAGTTGTAGTCGGAATATGCTCTCATCTCTTTTAGTCGTCATTAGAATAACAAAGGAGGTCACATGAGATAGTTCTGCGTGATATGTACACTATTCAAATGACTAGTCAGAAGCCTATAGCTGATTACTGAAAATATAATAAACCATAAACATCAAATCCTGTACTTGTCCAAATAACACACTAACACACAATGGGAAGGGTGACTGAATGTATCTGACTGAGCCTCTGATCCTTCTGTGCTAATGGAAATGACAGTTGGGAGAGACAGACAGAGATAGTAGCAGTAGGATCCTGGCTAAGATCCAGATCCATCCACCCCTCTGTCTGCATCCCAAATAGCACCCTATCCCCTAAATAATGCACTAATTTTGACGAGAGCCCTAAGGGTTCTGGTCAGAAGTAGTGCACTAAATAGAGAATAGGGTACAATTCGGGACGCTACCTCTGTTGTTCCCCTGTCTAAACATGGCTGCCCTCCCTCTCTCCTGACCGAGCCAGTTCTCACAGAGCTTAATATGACACTCCACTGGTGTCATGGCAACCCTAAAGCCACACGGTAATTACTGCTGTGGAAATCAAATATCTGTATTGGGTATCAGATTAGATTGGTTGTCATAGAAAAACACTACCAATTTGTACTGACTTGTTAGTTATATTACCATACAAGATACAACCTAATCTGTTTGTGCCCTCAACAGTGTAGCTACTATTTACCTCAGCATGTTGCTTGTGTTTAGGAGCGATACACATAGAAATAGAATTACAGATGTAGGATTTTAATTTGATCACCCCGTTGCAGAACAACTTTCGTGCCAGTCCATTAATTATAATCCACATAATAACTAATATTTCCTGTTGCTCCAGGATTATTTTGCTGCTGTAGCAAACTGGCTCAAATTAGGATCCTACATCTGTACATCATTTGAATAGAATGACAGTCAGATAGAATGACATTAGTCAAATAGAGTGGCATGAGTCCAGAGGACAGGATTCTATTCCATTCTATCAGTAGGAATGACAAAATGTTGAGTTAAACGATAGCACGCCGGATTAGGATTGAAATTAACTACTTGCTACAAATCAAATATGTGTCACTCAAACAGGGACAAGTCTGGGGCTTTCTTCTCTGGCAGACTCATCGATTTCAGCAAATGACACATTTACATACAACAGAATATGAATTCACATTTTGTTTTACACTTGTGTTGACATTTAATTCAAAAGACAATGGGCCAAGAGGACAACTCCATTCTCAGGCTACTGTTTAATGTGTTTGAATGGCTATTGTAAAGACAAGCCCTGATCTCATTGAGATAATGGCCAGAAAAGTGGATTCATAATTGGTTTGTAGTTTAATGTATTATGTTGTCAAAAATGTGGATCAACGCCAACAGGAAAACATATCAAGATGAGACATTTATACAACCAAGTAGGCAGTGCTATTCTACTGCTCTTCTATCTATTGAAACAGTACAATTAAAGGGTCCCTTTCCAAGACCAGTGTCCATACCATATCACATATAATTTCCATGTGATCAGATTGCATTTCATCAATGCTCAGGGACCAACACTACAGTAATAGTCAAGGCCATGGTAAAAGCACAACATAAATACACTATTCAACAGCTATCGCTACTGGACACCTATGGGTAAGATAAAGTCTTCATGTATTGTTTTAAATGAGTTTCAGATTAAGCCAGCCTACAGCCGCTAGACTCCTGTGAGCTTTTCTATCCAACGGGCTATATGTAATATTCAACGTACAAGGCAGAACAGCTAACAGCAAACAGCCCTCAAGCTGTGCAATAGTGAGGGGTGAGTAGTGTTCAACTGCAGTGTTGCATAAATATTGATGAGATTCCTAGCTACAAACCTATGATATAAACATCAGAAAATGACCAGTGACAGCCATTAGAGAGTGGTCACACTGAATCAAACAGAATAGCCTGTCTTTGATGCCAGTTGTCAGCATTATCACTGCCATTAGTGGACACATAAGAGGAGAAAATGATTTTCTAAATAGACTCTGACTCTGGCACTCTAGCCTTAGATTAATGTTTTTGCAGCACCTTTCATGTGTGCTATGGAGATGAGGGGGTTTAGCAGCCAGTGACCCTGGCAACTCTTAGGAAAAAAAGGGTTCTTCGGCTGTACCCATAGGATTACCTTTTTTGGTTCAAGGTAGAACTCTTTTGGGTTCCATGTAGAACCCTCTGTCGAAAGGGTTCTACATGGAGCTCAAAAGGGTTCTTGCTGGAACCAAAAAGGGTTCTCCTATGGGGACAGCCGAAGAACCCTTTTAGGTTCTAGATAGCACCTTTTTCTATGTTAAAGTGATGCCAACACGGACTATTTTTATTTTACCTTTATTTTACCAGGGAAGACATATTGAGACCTAGGTATTTTTTTCAAATGTGCCCTGCACAATACAACAGAAATATACACATTATACACAAAATATACACATACAGTACCAGTCCAAAGTTTGGACACACCTACTCACACAAGGATTTTTCTTTATTTTTACTATTTTCTACATTGTAGAATGATAGTGAAGACATCAAAACTATGAAATAACACATATGGAATCATGTGGTAACCAAAAAAGTGTTAAACAAATCAAAAAATATTTTATATTTGAGATTCTTCAAAGTAGCCACCGTTAACTTAGATTACAGCTTTGCACACTGTTGGCATACTCTCAACCAGCTTTATGAGTTAATCACCTGGAATGCATTTCAATTAACAGGTGTGCCTTGTTAAAAGTTAATTTGTGGAATTTCTGTCCTTAATGCCTTTGAGCCAATCAGTTGTGTTGCGACAAGGTAGGGGTGGTATGCAGAAGGTAGCCCTATTTTGTAAAAGACCAAGTCCATATTATGGCAAGAACAGCTCAAATAAGCAAAGTAAAACGACAGTCCATCCTTACTTAAAGATATGAAGGTCAGTCAATCCGGAAAATGTCAAGGGCAGTCGCAAAAACCATCATGCGCTATGATGAAACTTGCTCTCATGAGGACCGCCACACGAAAGGAAGACCCAGAGTTACCTCTGCTGCAGAGGATAGGTACATTAGAGTTACCAGCCTCAGAAGTTGCAGCCCAAATAAATGCTTCACAGAGTTCAAGTAACAGTCTCATTTCAACATCAAATGTTCAGAGGAGACTGCGTGAATCCGACCTTCATGGTCGAATTGCTGCAAAGAAACCACTACTAAAGGACACCAATAATAAGAAGAGACTTGCTTGGGCCAAGAAACATGAGCAATGGACATTAGACCAGTGGAAATCTGTCCTTTGGTCTGATGAGTCCAAATTTGAGATATTTGTTTTTTGTGAGACTCAGAGTAGGTGAATGGAAGATCTCCGCATATGTGGTTCCCATCGTGAAGCATGGAGGAGGAAGTGTGATGGTGTGGGGGTGCTTTGTTGGTGACACTGTCAGTGATTTATTTAGAATTCAAGACACACTTAACCAGCATGGCTACCACAGCAGTCTGCAGTGATATGCCATCACATCTGATTTGCGCTTAGTGGGACTATAGTTTGTTTTTCAACAGGACAATGACCCAACACACCTCCAGGCTGTGTAAGGGCTATTTGACCAAGAAGGAAAGTGATGGAGTGCTGCATCAGATGACCTGGCCTCCACAATCACCCGACCTCAACCCAACTAAGATGGTTTGGGATGAGTTGGACCGCAGAGTGAAGGAAAAGCAGCCAACAAGTGCTCAGCATATGTGGGAACTCCTTCAAGACTGTTGGAAAAGCATTCCAGATGAAACTGGTTGAGAGAATGCCAAGAGTGTGCAAAGTTGTCATCAAGGCAAAGGGTGGCTTCTTTGAAGAATATAAAATATATTTTGATTTGTTTAACAATTTTTTGGTTACTACATGATTCTATATGTGTTATTTCATAGTTTTGGTGTCTTCACTATTATTCCTCAATGTAGAAAATAGTACAAATAAAGAAAAACCCTTGAATGAGTAGGTGTGTCCAAACATTTGACTGGTACTATATATATAGTGGGGAGAACAAGTATTTGATACACTGCCGATTTTGCAGGTTTTCCTACTTACAAAGCATGTAGAGGTCTGTAATTTTTATCATAGGTAGTTCTCATATCGTAGTTCTGGGCTGATCCCTCACCTTCCTCATGTTCATTGATGCCCCACGAGGTGAGATCTTGCATGGAGCCCCAGACCGAGGGTGATTGACCGTCATCTTGAACTTCTTCCATTTTCTAATAATTGCGCCAACAGTTGTTGCCTTCTCACCAAGCTGCTTGCCTATTGTCTTGTAGCCCATCCCAGCCTTGTGCAGGTCTACAATTTTATCCCTGATGTCCTTACACAGCTCTCTGGTCTTGGCCATTGTGGAGAGGTTGGAGTCTGTTTGATTTAGTGTGTGGACAGGTGTCTTTTATATAGGTAACGAGTTCAAACAGGTGCAGTTAATACAGGTAATGAGTGGAGAACAGGGGCTTCTTAAAGAAAAACAAACAGGTCTGTGAGAGCCGGAAATCTTACTGGTTGGTAGGTGATCAAATACTTATGTCATGCAATAAAATGCAAATTAATTACTTAAAAATCATACAATGTGATTTTCTGGATTTTTGTTTTAGATTCCGTCTCTCACAGTTGAAGTGTACCTATGATAAAAAATTACAGACCTCTACATGCTTTGTCAGTAGGAAAACCTGCAAAATCGCCAGTGTATCAAATACTTGTTCTCCCCACTGTATATGTACACATTAAAATAAAAAAACACAGTCATGGGAAGCACAAGTAAAACATTACAAATCACCTAGAAAAAACAGTTACTTTCCTCCACAAATAAGTCCCCAATCAATACTCTAAACTGCCCGAACTGCGCCAGAACATTAAGATGAAATGTATTTTTGAATTTTGTTCCAGCAATACAGTGCATTAAAACTAAAAGCATATTACCTAGCTCGGTGTAGACCCTAGGAACCTCAAGAGTTAAGCAATCCTGTGAACGGGTTAGGCAACTCAGGTGTCTATACTTCAACAGGAAAGTTATATAAGACGGAAGTTTATAAAGTAGGGCCTAGGGCTGTGGCAGTCATGAGCCGGTGATTGTCAAGCAAATAACTGCCAGTCTCAAGGTAATTTACTGTATTTAATATAAACTCATTTAGCATCTCCTGGCTTCCACGCATAGCCTACAAGCCACTGATGCAGACCTTTGGAACATCTACATTTTAAAAAGTAAAATCCATTTAATATAGTCTACACCATAACAATAAATCCATTATTTATTTTAGAAATGTCTAAAGAAACATGATATTGTAAGGGTGTGAACTGGTGGCAGAGAAGTCAGACGCAGGAGAGAAATAACTGTGTTTCCAACGGCTCAGTTTATTTACAAAAACCCACCGGAAAACATAATAAAAAAAATCAATGGGTAACATAACCCGACGCACACCAGTACAGATGTACACATACACAAAACAATCACTGACAAGGACATGAGGGGAAACAGAGGGTTAAATACACAACAAGTAATTGATGGGATTGGAACCAGGTGTGGTGGAAGACAAAAACAATGGAAAATGCATTTTTCATTTTCCATTGGTTTTGTCTTCCACCACACCTGGTTCAGCGATCAGCGATGGCTAGAAGGTCGGTGACGTCGACCGCCGAACACCGCCCAAACAAGGAGAGGGACCAACTTCGGCGGAAGTGGTGACAGATATGAAGAAAATGTTGTCTATTTCAGAAGAAGAGAATAGAATACTCTGACTTGTCCATGTGTTAGGCCCTGATCTTGCTATGCCATGTGGTTGTGGGCTACACTAGTTCATTTAGCAGTCAAGATTTGCGTAGAAACACAAAAACAGACACGTAACATCACCACACGTAACAACTAATAAGCCCGCACAAATACTAGCGGGCAAAATGAACCTAAATAGTACCCATCCCAAAACCCCAACAAGGAACAGGTGAAAACAATTAGACAGACATAAACGAAAAGGAAAAAAGGATCGGTGGCAGCTAGTAGACCGGCGACGACGACCGCCGAGCGCCACCCGAACAGGAAAGGGAGCCACCTTCGGTAGTATTCGTGACAGTTAGGCTCTAAACCAGTTGTAAAGCGGATTAACTTCTACTTGGTCACAATCCCGGATCCGGGAGCACCCTCATCAGTAAAAAAGCTGTCTAGCATAGCCTAGCATAGCGCCACAAGTAAATACTAGCATCTAAATATCATGAAATCACAAGTCCAAGACACCAGATGAAAGATACACATCTTGTGAATCCAGCCATCATTTCCGATTTTTAAAATGTTTTACAGGGAAAACACAATATGTATTTCTATTAGCTAACCACCATAGCAAAAGACTCAACCGCATATTTTCAAAAAAAAATTACCGCATAGGTAGCTATCACAAATTCGACCAAATAAAGATATAAATAGTCACTAACCAAGAAACAACTTCATCAGATGACGGTCTGATAACATATTTATTGTATAGCATATGTTTTGTTCGAAAAATGTGCATATTTCAGGTATAAATCATAGTTTTACATTGCAGCCACCATCACAAAATCTCACCAAAGCAGCTAGAATAACTACAGAGACCAACGTGAATTACCTAAATACTCATCATAAAACATTTATGAAAAATACATGGTGTACAGCAAATTAAAGACAAACATCTTGTGAATCCAGCCAATATTTCAGATTTTTTAAGTGTTTTACAGCGAAAACACAATATAGCATTATATTAGCTTACTACAATATCCAACCACACAACAGCATTGATTCAAGGCAACGCTAGCGATAGCGACAAAACCAGCAAAAGATATGAATTATTTCACTAACCTTCATAAACTTCATCAGATGACAGTCCTATAACATCATATTACACAATACATATATGGTTTGTTCGAAAATGTGCATATTTAGCGGCACAAATCGTGGTTGAACAATGTGAATACGTAGTGAAAATGCAGAAATATTGTCCGGAGAAATCTTGGAGAGGCACCTATTCTAATCAAATAACTAATCATAAACTTAACTAAAAAATACATGTTGGAGAGCAAATTAAAGATACACTAGTTCTTAATGCAACCGCTGTGTTAGATTTTTTTAAATAACTTTAGTACGACATACAGCTTACGTTATAGCGAGACAGCGCCCAAAATCTGGGCGGAATATCCGTCTAAACATTTTCGACAGAAATACGAAATAACATCATAAATGATTCCTACTATTTGATGAGCTTCCATCAGAATCTTGTACAAGTTGTCCTTTGTCCAGAATAATCGTTGTTCGGTTGTAGAATGTCGTCTTCATCTGTAGAACGCTAGCCAACAGTAGCCATGCGGCACAGAAGTGTCCAACTCACCAGAACGCATAACAAAGAAAATACAGAAAATCGGAATAAACTTATATAAACTGATATAAGTCGGTTTAATATAACTAGTTCATGATGTTTTTAACACATATATCAAATAAAATCAGAGCCGGATATATCTAACGCCTATAACGAAAGCTTTTCAGAACGCAATCCTGAGGTCTGTCTCGCGCCAAGCCGAACGGTGAAAAGACTACACCCACCGTTCCAAGAGCTCTTGTTCGGCCTCAGATAGAGCTATACACCCCATTCCAATTCTCACTGCCTACTGACATCTAGTGGAAGGCGTATGCAGTGCATGTAGACCCATAGATTCCATGCAAATTGATAGGCTGACCCTGGAACAGAGCCCCCGATTTCAGATTTCTCACTTACTGACAGGAAGTTTGCTGCAAAATGAGTTCTGTTTTACTCACAGATATAATTCAAACGGTTTTAGAAACTAGAGAGTGTTTTCTATCCAATAGTAATAATAATATGCATATTGTACGAGCAAGAATTGAGTACGAGGCAGTTTAATTTGGGAACAATTTTTTACAAAGTGAGAACAGCGCCCCCCCCTATTTAATGTGCTTAATTTTAAGAAGTTATTTGGCCACTTTTGTTGTGATACAGACCTTATCAAATAGGCTTATAGGCTAGGCTACATGAGGTGTGCAACTATGATTTGAGAAAGTCAGGGAATAAAGGTATGTGCTGTTTCTTGCCTTACTGCACACAAGCTGGGCATCATTCACAAGTGATAATACATAATTCACTAGTGATAGGCTTATATCACCCATCAGCATATTCTTGATTTAATCTTGTCTTTACCTATACTAAATAATATATGTGTGAAATTTGTTTTGATTTAGAATGGACCATTATCATGCACCTGTCTCTAAACAGGGGCAGGGGGAAAAAATAAATGTAATCTATGCACTTAAATAGCGAATGGAGGACACTTTTCCCGTGTTTCATTTTCATGCTAGCCAGGTAGGCTATACTCCTGTTGTAAAGAGAAGAAACCTTGTTTCACTGCCATTTTTTTTAACCATCTAGTGTTCAGCAAAATAACAACACAATGTCCAATCACATTAACCTTTACTCTCTCATGTGAAACCTTCACTCTTGCACAGACATTTAGAAACCAAACATGACAATTTGAAAAATAAGCCACGGGAGTTTTTTGAGCGAGAATAAAGATGACATTCAAGTAGTAAGACATGTATAAAAACAACAGATACCATTACTATGAAGGGTCTAGAAGCGTCTTAAACATATTTTTGGGCTATAGTTGTTGCACCCGTGAGTGAAAGTGCTGTACCAATTTAACTGATATGTGGTAGTAGTGCCCCATCAATTTAAACTATATAGGGGACAGATTGGAGTGGCAGCAAGTCTTAAACCTTTAATGGTTGAGCATTTTGCCATGTCCTTGGTTTGTTTTGCACTGTAGTCGCTTTTCTCCATCGTTGTATGTTTTTTGTGTGCAAATGAACTCAAGCTTACGCACAATGTCAAATGTGATATAGCAAAGCACCTGAGTGAGCTGGGTGCTCAATTACTCAGGTACTTTCCCGAAACGGATGACACAAACAACTGGATTCGCTATCCCTTTCATGCCTTGCCTCCAGTCCACTTACCGATATCTGAACAAGAGAGCCTCATCGAAATTGCAACAAGCGGTTCTATGAAAATCGGGCTGTTAAGACACTGATGCCCTTTGCAACCATGTACCTATGTGAGAGTGGATTCTTGGCCCTCACTAGCATTGGAACTAAATACAGGCACAGACTGTGTGTGGAAAATGATTTAAGACTGAGACTCTCTCCAATACAACCCAACATTGCAGAGTTATGTGCATCCTTTCAAGCATACCCTTCTCATTAACCTGTGGTGAGTTATTCACAATTTTTTAACAAATACGGTTTTATATGTAAGAAGGCTAAAATAAAGAGCAAAATGATTGATTATTGTTATGTTATTATTTGTGCTCTGGTCCTATAAGAGCTCTTTGTCACTTCCCACGAAGTCACGTGTGCTCCCTCTCCGGCCTCTAGGTCACCAGGCTGCTCATTATGGCGCACACCTGTCACCATCGTTACGCGCACCTGCGTGTCATCAGACTCACCTGGACTCCATCACTTCCCTGATAACCTTCTCTAAATATTGCACTCCCTTTGGTTCCTTCCCCAGGTGTTATTGTTTCTGTTTCAGTTTCATGTCTGTGCATTGTTCGTGTCTCTTGTTTTGTATTATGTTGTGTTTATTTATTAAAGCACTCACTCCCTGAACTTGCTTCCCGACTCTCAGCGAAATCGTTACATTGTGACAAAAACTCACACTCATTCTTATGTTTCATAAATGTATCGTATAGTGTGTGTGCGGCAGGCTTACAATGATGGCAAAAAACAACATTTGAGAGTGCACTGACCCTGGTGCTAGAGGGGTACGCAGCTGGAGGTTGAATGTTTGAAGGGGTACGGGACTATAAAACGTTTGGGAACCACTGGATTAAGCGATGTCATTTACAAAATAGCCTCCAACACTCTACTCAGCAAACTGGATGCAGTCTATCACAGTGCCATCCGTTTTGTCACCAAAGCCCCATATACCACCCACCACTGCGACATGTATGCTCTAATCGGCTGGCCCTCGCTACATATTTTGTCGCCAGACCCACTGACTCCAGGTCATCTATAAGTCTTTGCTAGGTAAAGCTCTGCCTTATCTCAGCTCACTGGTCACGATAACAACACCCACCTGTAGCACGCGCTCCAGCAGGTATATCTCACTGGTCATCCCCAAAGCCAACACCTCCTTTGGCCGCCTTTCCTTTCAGTTCTCTGCTGCCAATTACTGGAACGAATTGCAAAAATCGCTGAAGCTAGAGACTTATATTTCCCTCACTAACTTTAAACATCAGCTATACGAGCAACTAACTGATCACTGCAGCTGTACATAGCCCATCTGTAAATAGCCCAACCAATCTACTTACCTCATCCCCATATTGTTTTTATTTACTTTTCTGCCTATTTGCACACCAGTATTTCTACTTGCATTTCATCATCTGCACATCTATCACTCCAGTGTTAATTTGCTAAATTGTAATTACTTGCTACTATGGCCTTACCTCCTCATGCCATTTGCATGCACTGTATATTGACTTTCTTTTTTTTCTATTGTGTTATTGACTGTACGCTTGTTTATTCCATGTTGTAACTCTGTGTTGTTGTTTGGGTCGCACTGCTTTCCTTTATCTTGGCCAGGTCGCAGAACTTGTTCTCAACTAGCCTACCTGGTTAAATAAAGGTGAAATAAAAAATAAAATAGAGGGACAATAGAGTGCTGAGTACCAGGCAGTTAGCAAGTTTGGTAGGCTACTAATGACCATCAGCAGCTTCAGAGCTTGGAGAAGCCTAGTTACCACGACTAAACGGTCACGTGGAATTTGACTGCGGTCATGACTCGTGACCGCCGGTGTGGCGGTAATATGGTCACTGTAACAGCCCTAGTAGGGCCTTGTCATTCTTTTAGCACTGTTGTACAAACTGAACAGCAACATGTTGCCATGAAAGTCACTAGCAGAATGCATTGCTTACCATTATGGCAGAAAGAATGCGTTGACATGACATACTTGAATTATAGACAACAATAGGATCAATGTAGATGGGTATTTATGCAGGAGGGTGACAGCAAGCCTGTAAACATGCTAATTTGCTTAGTTAACGATGAGATGAAGAGAATACATTTTCATTCAGAGCACTGATGGGGAACAGACTACACAAAGACGTGCAAAGCAAATTGTGGTAGAATAATTGATTTAATTTACCAAAATGGCAACCCCAAACTATCCATCAAAAGAGGATGTGGGTAGAAATCGTATTATGCTGCAGCATTTGGAAAATAAGCTCTTTGGGAGATAGCTATTTCTTATTTTACCTCAAGACAATCTTTGGTTTCTTGTATCTGTCAATATTGTGGGTAGATTAGATTGTATACAAAGAAGTGCAGGCATTACCCTTATACAAAAATACCATGTAAAAGAGTCAGATAATAGGATTCTTTAACTTTAGTATCACGCTGACATTAATATGAAGTCCTTGTGGAGGGTTCTCACAATTATATGTTTTACACACAAATTGCTGAAAGCCTTGTGAAATATGAAATTATTATAAAAACACTGAAGCATATAATGTAATTACTTCCCCGAGTTTTTACAGAATGTCAATCAGCATCATATCTCTGCATCATTTAATGGGATATTGAAATATCCTCTTACAGCATGAGGCACTGGAGGCTGCTCTACTAATTAGTATGAATGACGAGCGCTAAGATGACTAATGCTGCTGAGGAAAGGTTTTAATTGAGAATAATATAATGAAGTATCCTGTAGATTTGTCAGAGTTCTCTAGATGACTTTTCATTGGTCTACTTGGGGGTTATGAGAGGGGTAGCTAGTGTTATTTAGGTCCTGTATACAGTAATAACTGTATAATAACAATATTAACAGCAACAGTGGTTACTGTGTAACATGTTACTTATAAACAATATTTTTGTCATTGTTTAAAAGGGCAGGGGAAATCAATTTGTAGAGGTTGCAATTACAATCTTCTTAATGTACTCGAATAGGGGATGGCTTACTTTGAATGATTAAACTGTCTCTGAAAATAAATACAATGCTGGCCACTTAGGAGGGAACTCAAGTCATGCATATTAATTAGGGTGCTAGTATGCACTGTATTTTGGGATGGGGTGGAGCTGAGTGGAATGGAGTTTCAGCACCTTAATATAGAACATCATTCAATGAAAATTGAATTGGTTTCTGGTAGACATCATCATTGAAAAGCTACATATTCTAGAGACAGATTCATCTCCCATTTCATGTTCATGTTTGAACATTTCAACAACAGTCAATGAAAATAACTGTTTCAGTAACAAATAGTTCCTAGAAACTGTCCTTTGAGGCGTTAATGGTATTACATATGTTCAAATGCAAATGTAGGCTCCGCGGATATGATTCAGCATTGAAAGACATGTTACACAAACATGCCCTGTAACATTACCGCATAGGCCTATCATCTTAGAGGAAGGGGATGGTTCAGTTTGGCTTTAATCTTTAATCTTCTCATCATTACCGAGTAGTGTAATAGAGGCAATGGTCCCCAAGAGCATGGCATGACACGCAAACACAACACAGCACATCTAAATCTATCTCCTGCAGGATGAACGATGCTGGCTGCTAGATATACTCAGGCTAAATGGTACCCTATTCCCTATATTGTGCACTATTTTTGACCAGGGCCCATAGGGCTCTGGTCAAAAGTAGTACAGTATATAGAGGATGAGGTGCCATATGGGACGTCGTGTACCAGTCAGAACCAAGTCCTCCGGCTGCATTTAAAACAGACAATCAGCTCAGGAGACATTCAGGTTGGACTGGAAATATTACAGCCGTATGATAGGCAATGAGCTCATGTCAGACTGCATCACGACCAATCTGATTTTAAAAAACACACATTCCTTTTTTTAGAACACTGTAGCTGCATTTACAAAGGCAGAGCAATTCTGATCGTTTCCCAATTATAGGCAAAGGATATGATCTGATTGGTCATGGCACAGTATCTTCTTCTGTGGTGGAGGTATTCAAAAGGAGCTAGGGATTAGAAAGATGCTTAATGACTTAATGACTGTCCACAGCTCAGGAGGCTGTCTCTTTCTCTGTGTGGGGTTTGGGTCTGCATTATCCACTTCATGTTTACTCCTCAGTGGCTAGCTGCAGGCCACTATTTATCTCCTAGGAGTGTGTGTCAGGGAGGTGTATATGTGTGTGAACTGACTGAGTGATCACCAACAGTGCACTGTAATAGAAAACTGTCATTTATATGTTAATTTTGGGTATAATTAACAGTAAAATACAGTGAAACGGTGAACTGCAGCATTCTGTAAAGAATTGCTGTATTTCAAATGGTACTGTATTCAAGCCCACAGAATACAGTACCATACTGTATTATTGGAGCAGGAAAAACCTTTGACCAGTAGTGGGTGCATGGTATTGTTGTTTCTGGGTCATTAACATATTTTTGGGCTAAATTTGTTGCACCCGTGAGTGAGAGTGCTGTACCAATTTAACTGATATGTGGTAGTAGTGCCCCATCAATTTACATTGTATAGGGGACAGATTGGAGTGGCAGCAAATGTTAAACCTTTAATGGTTGAGCATTTTGCCATATCCTTGGTTTGTTTTGCACTGTAGCTGCTGCCAAGTGGAAGCTATTGTTCAGGCCTCTAGTACAAGTGATATAAAACACCAAATATCCATTGATATGCTGTGTTAACACATTACCTAGCAGCCAACCTGCTTGCATCATTCAATATAATTAAAGTAAAATACTGAAATACAAATCTCCTCTCAATGAATTTCATTTATTCATCCATTCATTAATTACAATTACAGTAAAATGAAGTCCCTTCTACAGTATTACTAGACACTACTTGTTGTGATACTACCGAGATTACAGTAGGTGTCCTACAATATAAAATACACAAACTAACTTACCACTAGCTGCCTGTAACTTACAGTAAAATTCATGGCAACCCCTTTACAGTGTGTACAGTCACCTTATGCATGTCTTACAGAAGCACTGCTAGCTCATGGGCAGCCAATGTCCTCTCCAATGACAGACTCTCCTGAACATTTAGTGTTCTCTTTCTGTAAATGAACACATTGTCCTGGTGTGGTGCTTCTTAACCAAGCATGTCCATTCTATGTTACACAGCATGTACAGTTGAAGTCTGAAGTTTACATACACTTAGGTTGGAGTCATTAAAACTTGTTTTTCAACCACTCCACAAATTTCTTGTTAACAAACTATAGTTTTGGCAAGTCAGTTAGGACATCTACTTTGTGCATGACACAAGTAATATTTCCAACAATTGTTTACAGATTATTTCACTTATAATTCACTGTATCACAATTCCAGTGGGTCAGACGTTTATGTACACTAAGTTGAATGTGCCTTTAAACAGCTTGGAAAATAACAGAAAATGATGTCATGGCTTTAAAAGCTTCTGATAGGCTAATTGACATCATTTGAGTCAATTGGAGGTGTACCTGTGGATGTATTTCAAGGTCAACCTTCAAGCTCAGTGCCTCTTTGCTTGACATGATGGGAAAATCAAAAGAAATCAGTCAAGACCTCAGAAAAAAATGTAGACCTCCACAAGTCTGGTTCATCCTTGGGAGCAATTTCCAAACGCCTGAAGGTACCACGTTCATCTGTACAAACAATAGCAGACAAGTATAAACACCATGGGACTGATTGAGAACCATACTTAGGTAGCCTTTTCCCACCTGTGTTCGGTGGGTAATTATTTTCCGTGTGTGTTTGTGTGCACCTCGGTTGCGTCACGTTCTTTGCTGTTTACCTGTTTGTTTTTTGGTTGTTTCGGTTTCACTTTCATTAAAAGATGTGGAACTACATGCACGCTGCGCCTTGGTCGATTTATGACAGGGAGTTTGAGGATAGCGAGCGTGACATATCCACAGTAAAACAAGTCCTTTATTGACATATCCTGAAAGGCCGCTCAGCAAGGAAGAAGCCACTGCTCCAAAACCGCCATAAAAAAGACAGACTACGGTTTGCAACTGCACATGGGGACAAAGATCGTACTTTTTGGAGAAATGTCCTCTGGCCCGATGAAACAAAAATATAACTTTTTGGCCATAATGACCGTCGTTATGTTTGGAGGATAAAGGGAGAGGCTTGTATTCCGAAGAACACCATCCCAACCGTGAATCACGGGGGTGGCAGCATCATGTTGTGGGGGTGCTTTGCTGCAAGATGGACTGGTGCACTTCACAAAATAGATGCATCATGAGGAATGAAAATTATGTGGATATATTGAAGCAACATCTCAAGACATCAGTCAGGAAGTTGAAGCTAGACCGCAAATGGGTCTTCCAAATGAACAATGACCTCAAGCATACTTCCAAAGTAGTGGCAAATGGCTTAAGGACAACAAAGTCAAGGTATTGGAGTGGCCATCACAAAGCCCTGACCTCAATCCTATAGAAAATTTGTGGGCAGAACTGAAAAAACGTGTGCGAGCAAGGAGGCCTACAAACCTGACTCAGTTACACCAGCTCTGTCAGGAGGAATGGGCCAAAATTCATCCAACTTATTGTGGGAAGCTTGTGGAAGGCTACCTGAAATGTTTGACCCAAGTTAGGCAATGTAAAGGCAAAGCTACCAAATACTAATTGAGTGTTTGTAAACTTCTGACCCACTGGGAATGTGATGAAAGAAATAAAAGCTGAAATAAATAATTCTCTCTACTATTATTCTGACATTTAACATTCTGAAAATAAAGTGGTGATCCTAACTGACCTAAAACAGGGATTTTTTACACGGATTAAATGTCAGGGATTGTGAAAACTGAGTTTAAATGTATTGGGCTAAGGTGTATGTAAACTTCCGACTTCAACTGTACATTAAGATCCTATAGTTCAACTGAATGTCCACTGAGTATACACACATTCAGAAAAATTTGCTCTTTCCATGTCCTAGACTGACCAGGTGTATCCAGGGTGAAAGCTATGATCCCTTATTGATGTCACTTGTTAAATCCACTTCAGTCAGTGTAGATGAAGGGAAGGAGACAGGTTAAATAATATTTTTTAAGCCTTAAGAAAATGTAAACATGGATTGTGTATGGGTGCCATTCAGAGGGTGACAAAAGATGTAAGTGCCTTTGAAAGGGGTATGGTAGTAGGTGATAGTTTGTATCAAGAACTGCAACGCTGTTGGTCCACCACCCAAAGGACATCCAGCCAACTTGAAACAACTGTGGGAAGCATTGGAGTCAACATGGGCCAGCATCCCTGTGGAACACTTTTGACACCTTGTAGAGTCCAAATTGAGGAAATCAGTCAATTGAAATAAATAAATTAGGCCTACAACTTTAATCAAGTAAATGCAATTGTGTTCATTGTCCATAGATTATTCCTGCCCATACCATAACCCCACCATGGGGCACTCTGTTCACAACGTTGACATCAGCAAATCGCTTGCCCACACAACCCCATACAAGTGGTCTGCGGTTGTGAGGCCAGTTGGACATACTGCCAAATTCTCTATAACAACGTTGGAGGTGGCTTACGGTAGAGAAATAAACATTAAATTCTCTGATAACAGCTCTGGTGGACATTCCTGCAGTCAGCATGCCAATTGCACGCTCCCTCAAAACTTGAGACATCTGTGGCATTTTGTGTGTCAAAACTGCACATTTTAGAGTGGCCTTTTATTGTCCCCAGCACAAGGGGCACCTATGTAATGATCATTCTGTTTAATCAGCTTCTTGATATGCCACCCCTGTCAGGTGGATGGATTAGCTTGGCAAAGGAGAAATGCTCACTAAAAGGGATGTAAACACATTTGTGCACAACATTTTAGAGAAATAATATTTTTGTGCGTACGGAAAATGTATGGGATTTTTTATTTTAGCTCAGGAAACATGGCACCAACACTTTAAATGTTGCATTTATATTTTTGTTCAGTATACAAAGAGAAATCAAATGGATGAACGCTATGGTGCACATGCACAAAACAACCATTGGCTGGATAGATAGAGGGTTAACTAACCAATGGCCCGACAGAACAACCACAAAGCACAGGAAGCCTCCAGGTGTCCCATGTCAAGGTGAGGTTGTAGCCTTGGAAATAGTGTTACAGTAGGTTGTGGATTTAGTAGAATAGTATGGAGATAAAACATTTGTATATTGTTATTGTGTACATGGTGCCCTTCAGTAAGGATAAAATCTTCTGCAATGAAATCTACATTTTGTTTTGCTGTACATGTAACAGTATTATGTTATATGTTTTGATACAATCATCTATTCTCGTCTTAGCAGATGTAGCTTGATAATACATGTTCTGCACATCACATTTGGTCAGGTGTTAGGGTTGCATATCTTATGTCCAACGTATGTCAGTAATTCATATAAGTTCTCCACTTTCCTCGAATAGATTGACATTCTAACACGTATGCTGATGCAGCTGTATCCATCATGCACAATATGTTCTCTATGGGTGAATGAGATGATAATCATAACAGATCTGGGTATGAAATGTACCTGAGCTGTTTTTAATATGAGATGGGAAAGAGATGGGAAATAATGAGCATTTGATTTCACTAATGTAACACAGGATGAAAAACAAGCACGAGAATTCAGTTACAAATATCCAACAGCAGTTATTTGTTCAGGTTGCCGCACAATGGAATCCCATACTTAATATGAGGAGGATCATAAATAAAGATTATTAGGTTAATTAATTATTTTGCATTTATTTCTCTTTTGTACCTCCACATAATTACTCAGCACTGATTTAATTGAATTTGAACGAGAGCCAGCGGAAGATAATTTGTTTTCAGGTTACCAAATGGTTCCAATGTTGCCTGAGAGAGCTGAGAGAGGGAGAAATGACACATGATTGCATCCCAATTGGCACACTATTCCCATCCCTAGTCAAAAGTAGTGCACTATAAAGGGAATAGGGTGCCATTTGGGACATATCCATGGTAGCAAGGCATAATTCATCAGGCTGGGACACTGACACCCAACCAACAATACGGAAATGAATTCAGCTCCGCAGCTGCATGGGCGAACAACATTAAACACAGAAATAAATAACAACACCAACCCAAAGACCTGCCGGAGCCAGAGCCGTGCTTTATTCAAAACCAAAACATATCTAATAACCATGAGCTATTGAATTAGAAATGTAGTGTGGCGGGCGGTGGCACTCTTATCTGATAGATTATGTGGGAGATTGTGTGGGTTTTTATGTGTGTGTGTGTGTGATAGTGAAAGAAATGTGATTGAGTGTATATATGTGGGTGTATCTGTATGTGTTTATGCATAATGCTTTTTTAGGCATGTTTGCAGTTTAATCATCCAGGAACATAACATAAAAACATCCACCTTGGGTCAACGTATCCATAATTGCAAAGTATATTTTCTTTGCGAAGCTACATGGATTTTTTTACATTTTGTTAACCATCTCAAAGCAAGCGTTGGATCGTTGGACAGCGCTCAAAACAAGGATTATCTTCTAGCATGGGCATACAGTGATGTACAGTATTTCTTTGATTCAGTCTTCAATAACACATGCTGAACACCTCCCACATTCAGAATATCTTATCAAATGAAAACATACACCAAACCTTCACCCACTTGGGACCACAAAGGAACCTTAGATCTGAGATGTTCAATAACGCAAGCTCTCCATTTCTTTAACACGTATGGCAGTACTCCATGTTTAGGTATATGTGTAGGTATGTGTTTACATACAAGAAGAATACTTTGTCCTTAGATGTTTATGTGTGTGTGTGTGTGTGTGTGTGTGTGTGTGTGTGTGTGTGTGTGTGTGTGTGTGTGTGTGTGTGTGTGTGTGTGTGTGTGTGTGTGTGTGTGTGTGTGTGTGTGTGTGTGTGTGTGTGTGTGTGTGTGAGTGAGTGAGTGAGTGAGTGAGTGAGTGAGTGAGTGAGTGAGTGAGTGAGTGAGTGAGTGAGTGAGTGAGTGAGGGATAGAAAGGTAATAGAAAGCCCTTTGTCCGGGGTCTCTTTGTGGTTGCTAATAAGTGATGCCCCTCATTTTCATCTCTCCACTGGTCAGTATGTATGCAGCAGGCCTACTATCCTGAAGAGATAGATGTGCAGGCAGGTGGTTGAAGTATCTAATAGGCCATGTCTCTACATGGGGCCGTATATGTTTGACTCGGCCTGACAAGAAATCAGGTTATCATTATATACATAAGAGGCCGAGCACACATAAAGTATATCTCCTCCAATCCCTGTAATGGGAGATTGACTGTTAGTTCAATCTTTTCAGAGGAGAAAATAAACAAGTAGGGCTACACATCATTGAGACATGATGATTATTGTAAATAGACTGTTTGTATTCATTCTACTGTCCCATGTGGTCATATTAGGGAGGGGGCCAACAAGCTGCTTCAGGCTATAGCGATCCCTAAGATTGGATTGGCTTTCAAAACCAATGTTTGTTTGTTTTGAAGAGATTTTCATTAAGAACAATGTTTGATTTAGTTAAGCACATATAAACAATTATAGTAATACGGTTTATAAGGTTAATAAGGGTTTTGCTGCGGCAGGTAGCCCAGTGGTTAGAGCGTTGGGCCAGTAACCGAAAGGTTGCTGGATTGAATCCCGGAGCTGACAAGGTAAAAAGCTGTCGTTCTGTTCAGGGGTAGGATGTCATTGTAAATAAGAATTTGTTCTTAACTGACTTGCCTGGTTAAACAAAATACATTTAAAAAATATGACCAGTATTACAAACATAAACAATTCTCAATTCGAGCAACTGCTGTAAAAACGTGTATATTGCTGATTAAGTATTTTTATATAAAATCTGTCAATCAAAGTATCCCCAGAGACTGAAAGCAGTGTAAAATGTAACTATCTAGTGTTTTCATTGAAACAGATGCTGGCTAAATGGGAGTGGCGTGCTGTGTTCGGGGAGTAGCCCGGGTTGTTCACACATTGTTCATCAACAGAGCCAAAGACTGAACTAAGCATCTATCTAGTGTTGTATAGCAAATCTACTAATTCCACATTATTGGTTGACCGCACAAATTTATAATTTTTTGTCCCGAAACCCCACTCTCCACTGGTGGAACGCTGTAGCAGAATTCCAGGGAATACAATATCCTCACTGCTTTATGCTACCTTCGCCAACTACTGTCCAAACTTGAGGAACAACAACTTTTGCGGGGAAACGAGCGCTTTTTACGTGGATAGTTACTCTCCTGTGAGCCGGACGTCTTATTATACACATATTATAACGTTAGTTCTGTTTTCAATTTTGTTTCGCAAGCTGAATAGGGGAAAGACGATTGTGCAGTCTGTCCCTGCCGGTCGCGTGGCTTCTTTGTGTACAGCAGCTGCCTCTAAATGCATGGGCAAACATCACGGCTTGGCGCAGATATCATAAACCTTGAGGACGAGCTTGGACATAGCTCAACCGTTATTTGGGTTTCAAAACTATGAACAGCTTCTTCAACGAGAAGAAGAGGAATAACAAAACTTCCTATTTTATCCCTTACCTCTTCTTATCCCGCTTTCTATTTCTTTGATTTACGGTCCCGAAAAAGCTTGCGCGTCTCGCCGCCTTTCTCTCACTCTGTGCGCGTGGATTGTAAAAAGGTAGAAACAAATTGAGCTCTGTTCACAGTACAGCTGCGCTGTTGCCTGATACATCATGGATGTACGGTTTTATCCGATTGCCGGAGGAAATCCTATTCCAGGAGACCCACCAAACCTGGATTTTCCCCACTGTTTGGGCTACTACAACTATAATAAGGTGAGCTATTGCGTTCTACATTGTTTTGCGTACTTCTATCTTGTTTCTGCACACTGTATTCAAACCCCATTCCTCTGGAGTCCGGACAGACTAATATAATGACAAATGGTGTTGTACACGATTGGGAAGGTTTTCTTTGATGATTAATTAGGCTTCTCCATCATCTAATCCTATTCTGCATTGGCATTACAAAGCTTTTATAAAATAGACAGAATAACACAATAAGACAAGAGGCAGTTTTACCAGTGCATTACACACTTTTATCAATTAGGCAAGTTACCATCTTCCTTTGGTGCTGGAGTTCTGCATGTCATAATGTTTACACGTTGAAATGCTTTCTCATATAGCACATCTCTCAATTGGATGAAGTTTTGGTATCCTATCTCTTGCAGAGTAAGCTATTCATGCCAGGTGGCAGTGACACTGCTACTTTACAATGAGTGATCAACTTGATTACATGTGTGACAGAGCCTTTAAAAAGTGACTTGATCCATAATCATTTAATCATTTAATGGGCAGTGTTTATAATTTATAATTCCATCATCATCAATCAACATGCAGTTCATATGTTTTAGATTCACTGAAGACACATGATAAAGTGATGTCACTACCTATAGAGCTTGTCATATTTCAGGGCAATTCATGAATTGTGAAAGGCATTAATTATCCTTGAAGTGAGCAGGTTGTTTATGTTGATATCTGATGTCTGATTCAACTGCAGTTGTTTCAGATCGGGATCCCTTCTTTTGCTCACAGATAATATGTCCCTGTTTACTGATGTGTTGCAGTGTTTTGAAAAAATGTCATACTGTCCCTAGTAGGGTTATCCTATGTGAGATATCCTTACACAAACAGTCCCAGACAGACAGGTGGTTTGGTACACAACCAGCAGCAGATATTTGGTATTTTTGTATCACAAGCACAAATGAGTATTTGTTTTGAAAAGGATAATGGCTCTATTTGACAACATGTTCAGGATGTGGAAGCATGGTAAGCTGCCAAAAGAGAGAGACAGTCCATATCAAATGAGTTTCCAGACTTTTCCCCAGAACATCCTCTAAAACTGTTCTGAGAACCAATAGAAAACATACTATAATCCTGTTCTGAGAACATTCTGAGACCAGAGCAGTGTTTGCGTCTGCTTGGCCAAATAGCCCAGGCTTGTTAAAGCTCCCAAGTGCAACCACATTTGTTTGACTGTCCTATAATAGATAAAGTGTGGTTTTGTGTTTGCTTGAAAACTCCCCGGGCCAAAGATTGAGAAAGGAAATAGTCTTTCTGTCAGGGATAGGCCAAAATGCAATTGTAGTCTGAGAGGGAGAGGAAATGAAGCGCTCCCTCTGCTACATGTCTCATCACAAACCACATATCACATGCCAATTCAGAAGCCTCTGCATACTGAGTGGAAGGGAGATTTGCATGTGTTTGCATAATGCAAGACACATCATCCCCAAATTGATTCGACCAAACTCATTGAGAGGAAACATTAGTCATCCAGATGATGTGTCATGTTTTCAAGTTGTATAGACTCAAATTAACTTGGGTTGATAACAGAGTTATTTATTATAGCTTTCATGTCAAGTTCCCACTCCAAGAAGCTGTGACAGTGCCTTGGTCAATGTCAATGGGTACTCAATGTGATGTATAAACAGTAACACCCTCAAAATGTTGTCTGAGGAAATCATTCAGATTTAATCACAATGGGGCCCAGAGGCACTTTCAAACATCACAGATTTTTTAAATCTACAGAAACATCCAAACGAGTGGCACAAACTTAATTAGGTACTACAGTCATCATGATTCATGCCTAATGAATCCAGCCGTGATTTGGCAATGAGATAAAGGGAATATGTTAATATCATGTACTTTACAAGGGAACATGAGCTGCTAGTAATCTAGTAGAATTGAACCTCAGACCTTGATGATGAATGTCATTAAGAGCTGATTTAAAGCACACTTCATATAGGCTACATATTATTCTATACCTTTTTAATATTTAATGGTGTGGATTGTGTTCAGGTGTATGACAGGGCAGTCTCAGCAGGGTGCCTTTGGTAAAGTGCTTTGATTTAACTGGGACACAAGGCAACTATGTTTAGGGGTATATACCCACAGGGACTCTTTTTAGCCACTGATTGGTTGGTAGTTGGTACTTCAGAAATTGTGTGCAGTCTTACATTCAATTTATCTGGGATAATGACTTGGCTTTTACTGGCTCTTTGGTTTATACTGAGCACATGTGGTCTTAGTCAGTGAAATTTACAAGAAGCCCGGCTTCACTTCTGAAACCTTATGAATACACGCCTAGATTATTTTTGGTCATCAGGGTGTATTTTCTCTCCTTTTCTGTCACAAAAGTTGAATATTTTATATGTCCCCCTTGGTTTAAAATGTGGGACATTTTGTGGTCTACATAACTGTGCATGCTCTTCAGGTTGGACACTACTAAAGGCTTTGAGCTTTTTGGGTATTTTCTCAACTGTACTGGTTTACATTTAGCATGTCTAAATGATTTGACCGTTTGATTGACTGAAATGCCTTTGTTCATGAGTGTGCAATTCATGAGTGTGCCCCCCCCCCCCCCCCCCCACACACACACACCTCCCCTGTTACTGGCACATTTATAGTCCTGTGTTATACTCCCCTGAAGTTTAATAATGTTTTAGATGTAATATACATTTCATTAGCTGCACTGGTAGAGGTAATTAGTTGGTTGTTACCAGATGTAACTGAGGAATGGGTTGCACCTGCAGCACTGCCACTACTACAGAGCTTCAGTTTGTGAAACTATTACTAATACTGCCAGTAAGTGATTATAAATTGTGGATGGCTATGTTCAGATCCAAAGATTATGTAATATGCATTAGCATTGTTTTGACTGTGATTGACTGAATTTTTCCACTGTTCCGTAGCCATACTTTTCTGTTGGTTTAAAAGGTGTCATTACGGAAGAGTGATTGATTGTCTTCCAAGAATCCTTTCAGTGACAACCGCTGTAAACAGGAAGTCTGTTTCACTAAGTAGGGTTGATAGTAACAGCTGATTGGCTCTGATGACAAATGGCCTCTGAGACTACCAAATATATATGTTTCCTCTTATTCAAGGAAGCGCTTATCAATGGATTATATTTCAACTTTGAGTTGTATCAACCACTCGTCTGTCATACGTAATAGACTACATACACTGTAAGAACAACAAATGGGAAGTTATTCACAGCATAACACATGAGGATGGAAGGCAGCAGCTGCAGCCGGCATACTCTAGGACTTTATTGAGCCTTTAAATGAGTCATGTAGGTGAAACAAAAGCCTGATTGAGGATGGGTTGGATCCTATTGTTCCTTGCATATGTATAGGAAACAAAGCAGAAAGGACATAAATGGACTCAGAGATGCTACATTACAGTCCCTTCACACCAGAAAACCCTTGGGGCAATATCTCCCCATTGTCCCCTACAGCCAGATTGGCCTAGCCTCCCGTGGTCTTTGTTGTCCCGTCTGTGGAGTGGTAGTGAAGGGGTTAAGACTCTCTTCAAACACACAGTGGGCCGTGTGCATCTTGTCAGTGTACACAGCTGGTGCCATTTCACCACACACACATTGTAAACATATCCAAACACTACTAGGACTCTAAATCGCTGGTACCCCGAGAAGCTGCTTACTTTGCCCTTTTCTAAAGTTGATGGATGTAACCGAAGTTATATGTTTCAAGGTTTAAATGTTGAGGAAGTGAAAAGCTGATTTATTTCCTGGGCATTTTAATTGCAGTTTGTCGGACGCCTAGTTCAACAGATTTATTAAAGACCCGGTTTTCCATTTGAGATTGGGGAAGTTCATTTTTAGCTCGCTCACTTGAAGTACAGCACTTGGAACCCCTGAGCTAATGGATGCTCTGTCCGAAAGTGAGTTACTCTGCAGATTCAGACAATTTCCCCAATTCATCTGGTTCTATCTACATTAATTAAACTGATGTGTGTATGTGATTAACTATGTAGTGTTTACGTTTTTGTCCTAACTCTGAACTTTTATCAGCTCAGTAAAGCTTCCTGCATGGAAGACCCTAATAGTTGTTGCTATGGAAGCTGTGTCCGGACTGTGAGTCATATACTGTATATTAGAGGTGGCCTTGTGGTGGAACATTAGTAGATCATACTCTCTGTTTTCTATGGCTGTGCCGTAGATGATCTAAGTTATTACACACATCATTCCTTGCAATGTGCACACACACACACGCACACACACACACACACACACACACACACACACACACACACACACACACACACACACACACACACACACACACACACACACACACACACACACACACACACACACACACACACACACACACACACACACACACACACACACGACTAGGGAGTCCTCCTGTTTGTGTTTGAATCTCTCTGCGGTATGCACTTTTGAATTTTACATTGACGTAAATCAACACTTAAGAGGCCTCGTCTATATGTCCACTGAACCTGTGTGCAACATTGGGACCGATTGACTGTCTTTACAAGGTGGATTTGGATAGAGAGGCTGTGGTTGGTGTTGAATATGTAAATCTCATGCTGACACAGTCCATTACCCTGATCAGCTCTCATGAAGACCATCTTTAATCCAACCACCACCCAGTGCTCATGAATCCATTCCATCTCCTCTTCTCACATCACCATCATCAGCCAGCAGGCTGCATGTAGATAGAGTTCACACAGTATTGCTACATTTTAATATCCACACTAGCATACTACTTAGAATGAAACGATGTAATGGGCATGCACGGCAAGCGGTACCGATGCACCAAGTCTGGAACCAGCAGGACCCTGAACAGCTTCTACCCCCAAGCCATAAGAATGCTAAATAGTTAGTTAAATAGTTAACCAATAGCTACCCGGACTATTTGCATTGACCCTTTGTGCACCAACTCTTCTGACTCATCACATACACTGCTGCTATTGTTTATTATCTAACCTGTTGCCTAGTCACTTTATAGCTACTGATATGTACATATCTACCTCAATTACCTCGTACCCCTGCACATTGACTCAGTACTGGTACTTCCTGTATATAGCCATGTTATTACCTCGTACCCCTGCACATCGCCTCAGTACTGGTACTTCCTGTATATAGCCATGTTATTACCTCGTACCCCTGCACATCGACTCAGTACTGGTACTTCCTGTATATAGCCATGTTATTACCTCGTACCCCTGCACATCGCCTCAGTACTGGTACTTCCTGTATATAGCCATGTTATTACCTCGTACCCCTGCACATCGACTTAGTACTGGTACTTCCTGTATATAGCCATGTTATTACCTCGTACCCCTGCACATCGCCTCAGTACTGGTACTTCCTGTATATAGCCATGTTATTACCTCGTACCCCTGCATATCGCCTCAGTACTGGTACTTCCTGTATATAGCCATGTTATTACCTCGTACCCCTGCACATCGACTTAGTACTGGTACTTCCTGTATATAGCCATGTTATTACCTCGTACCCCTGTACATCGACTCAGTACTGGTACTTCCTGTATATAACCAAGTTACTCATTGTGTATCTATTTTTCTATTATCTCTCTTTTCTTTCTCTCTGCATTGATGGGAAGTGCCCATAAGTAAGCATTTCACCTTTTGTTTACCAAGCATGTGACAAATAAAATGTGATTTGATTTTGGAATGTCCACACTAGCCTACTACGTAGAACACATGCCCGATACATTGCTTCCTTTTAAGTAGTATGCTAGTATGGACATGGGAACAGAGAGACTGTCTCAGAAGGTTCTGTTTT
The DNA here is from genome assembly GCF_045679555.1 of Salvelinus alpinus. NCBI lineage: Eukaryota > Metazoa > Chordata > Actinopteri > Salmoniformes > Salmonidae > Salvelinus > Salvelinus alpinus. Next base: position 27,324,357 of record NC_092090.1, read on the forward strand.
CTCTCTGGACAATCCAACAGCCGTGTCACTGTTACAGCTCCACAGCACTCAGATATAATAGACGGGTAGTAGCTCAGAGCTGAGGTGTCATGCTCGGTGTAGGGTTACGGTCATTTATCATGACACACCTGCAAGTGAATGAGAGAGAAAGGCCTCATTTAACCAGTATTGCTTAAACTGTCAAAGTTCTGAATCATTTAACAAAGGTGTTGTACCATGGAAACTTGAGCTGTAGCATGTCCTCTGCCTAAGGGTCCTAGATGGACCTTCTTTAGGCTTCAGAACCACAGCCAAGCGTTTGCCTGGCTACCCATCCACATCGCTCTGGCCAACTGATGTTTCTTCTCCACGTTGAGTCTGGATTTGCCTCTCTCCCCAACAATTTCTAGAATGTGAACACATTCTGTCCGTTCTAATTGGTCTCAGAAACCGATGGATTGGTCCAGAGCCGGCCTACATGATGACATCATTAACTTTGGTACTCTGATTGGTTAGACTGTTAGAGAAGATCCAATCGCTGATTAATTTGTTCTGTACAACGCCCCTCATTTTGAAGTCACACAAACAACAGTTTCAGACTGAATGCATAGAGCGATTGATAGAGCAGAGGAATTAAATTCAGGGTGAGTCGTTAGGCAAGCCTAACATGTCTCTTTATATCACACCAGGGTCTACTAACTCACCATGAGACCTACTTTTTTCACCAGGATCAACCATTTCAATCTGTCTTTGTCTCGCTACATCTCTGACAGCATCAACCTCACTGACTTATTAAAGATAGAATCTGTTCACCCCAGCGCCATTGTTATTGTTTTTGTTTTGTCGACTAAACGGAGGTGAGCAGCGTCCAAATGGAAATGAGCAGCGTGGTACAACAAATTGCGCTACATCAGTGGAGACTGCTGAGGGGAGGACGGCTCATAACCATGTGGAAACCATGTGTTTGATGTATTTGATACCATTCCAGTGATTCCGCTCCAGCCATTACCACGAGCCCATCCTCCCCAATTAAGGTGTCACCAAACTCCTGTGCAGTACATATTCTGCTGTTCTATCGAAGCGTGCAGTGATGTTTGAGGCAAAACAACTGTGTTCGTTGTTTGCTGTAACTTCTTGTGTGTTATAGTATCCCAAATTGATGTGGCAGTTTCACCATTAAGGATTCCATCTTTAAAGAGAATAATTTATTCTCTATGTGCCACAGAAACTGCTTTTACTGTGGAATTAAGCAGTAGGACCAGTCAATCAGTTCTGGCTGGGTGATTCAATAAATTGTGTCCTATAAATGATTAGCCTTGCAGTTAAGACACCTACATTTATTTTTAAAGCGCTGTTGCAGTGAGGCAGCCATCACATTTTTCACATAACTACTTTCTAATGCCTCGTAATGGGCTGACGGAGGACTCTATCAAAACATTTAACTGATCTCCCCTGGATTTAACCTTTAATCCAACACAGATTTAATTAGTAGATAGATTAGAAATGTGACGTTTTACAAAATCAAATATGCATGACCCCCTTCACTCAACACGTGAATATGAGGTCCTGTCAAGAAAACGAGACTTAAAAGTTCAATTGTTAGAATTTCTGCCTGTGCTATTTTTCAGACCATCCCTTACTGTTCAGAATGGAAGTATTTTCCATCTCATCAAGGTATTGCTGACTGTTATTATGACGTTCATTTGCAGGGCAGTGTGTTGTCGTGACTGTAAGTGTGAAATGTCACCTCATTAGTGAGCTATGTGCTGTAGGGACTGAGAGAGAGATATTACGCACAAGGCAAAGGAGATTTATGTGCATCCAAAATGCCACCTAATTCCCTTTGCACTACTTTTGACCAGGGCCCTGGTAAAACAATGTGCACTATATAGGGAATAGGGTGCAATATCAGACGCAGCCATACTGTGGTGATTAGTCCAGCTATCCTTTGTTCAGCTTCCCGTAGCGCCACCACGACCATGCAACGTTCCCATAATGCTCAGTGTGTGTCACCACCAGGTCGTCCTTTAAGGAGAAGACAATGGCAGCAGGTGGGCAAATATCCATCAGACCTGCTGAACAAAGAGCACAGAAAATGTAGTAATACAACAGCTATTTGAATGTTTAAATGGGAGACTGAAATGAACCACAGTAACAACGTACTGTTTTTCGATAGATGATTTAATGTGACTTGGCCCTATGCCTTGGTTACTGTAATACAGTAGTAAACAAATCATCTGTGTCACGTTTAGAACACATTGACTTTAACGGCTATGTTTATCTTAATTTCCAAACTGTTTTCTTACATTTTCCCAACCAGTGTGGAGGTCCCCAAGCCAACAGCTGGAGTCAGTGTTATGGAAATAGGGGAGCCATGTTGGCCTCAGAAGGTCATAGTCATTGATCGTAGATCGCCGCTCCCCCAACGTTATATATGTGGTAACAGGGTAAATGTTAAAATCTCACTGCTAATCCAATTTTACTGCAGCGTTAATACTGTAGCATTTAAAGTCATCTTCACCTAATAAATAAACTTTAATAGTCTCCTCAAAAGCTAATATAAATTGGAAAAGCGCCATCACACTCTGCCAGATTTTAATTGGATCTTTTATAGACGTGCATTAGAATGATAAGAATATTCTATTGCAGAAAAGTCCTTTGTTTTTCCTGGAAATTTAATTTGCCATCATTTATGTTAGAATTAAATGGTAGCAGAGATCTACAGTACATAGGCACTGTTCTGACATGGGCTTGTCTGTCTCTCTTCTCTGTGTAGGCCTAGCTCTGAGAGTTTTGAAAGAGCTGTTCTTGGGAGAATGTCGCTGTTTCTTGTTGTTTATTTATGGGTTTAAATTGTTGATTGTGTCCATTGTTCTTTAACTGGATAGTAATGTACAGTAATATTCATAATTTATCCACTCTGTCAGAAAGAGTTCATCTCATATATGGATACTTTGTATTCATTTCTTTGTGTACAGGTACACAATTCTAGTTACAACTCCTGCCTGTAGTTTCCAAAGCAGTCAGTTCACAGTGATGTCTAGAATGTTTTTCTGAATAAAAATGCTTGACTGTACAACCCAAAACAATTCATCATTATGCCAACATATGAAATTAGACACATGGTGAGTGAGCCCCAATATCAAAACAGGGAAAGAGAAAAACCGAGAGAGAGAAAACAATATTTTACTAAAACATCAAACTCTCTCTAACATATTCAATAATCATAAAGTTGTTGTCAGCCTATGGGGTGCACCATTAGTCTCAATAAAATAACACGTCTGGCAACCACACAAATCCCTCTCACATATCCGCTCTGAACCCTTCTTTTGAGATGTAACATACTCCCCCCAAGTAGCATTTCCCTATCTGTTCTCAATGTACCACACATTTACTGTAAATCACTATTTAGTTGGAGTGCATTTTTATATATTGGAGAAAAGATAAAGACATGTAGTGTTTTGTAGAAAGCACAAGCCTATGGATAGATTTTTTTATCCACCAAGCAACATATGGTTTCTCTCATGCTCTGGCTCGGCTCTAATATTTATTTCATACGCATATTAAAACTGGAAAGTGATCTCTTTGTAGATGGTTTCCAAAAATGGTACAGTGATTGCTTCATTGCTGATTTTTATTGGCCTCAGAAGTACTGTGTGTTAAACAAAAAGCGTGCCTCCCCTTTCCCCTGCCGTAATTCAATGTTGGTTTTAGTATGTACCAATAAAGGCCCAATAAGGGGACACTTTGCTGCTGGCCTCCATCTGGATCTCTGAAAGCAGTATTGATGTGGAGGGAGAAGATTCTGAAAAGTAATCTGCTAGTTGGTTTAGATCTCTTTTGTCTCTTGGCAACCATTCTTGTGGGGTTTAGAGGTCGCTGGTTGCAACCTCCAATTGTTTGCAAACTGATGACTTGATGAGAGGGTTCTACCATGTATTTGTCTTATGAAGACTCCCCTAGTACATTTGGGAAAAGAGCTGATATTTTAGGCTTTTTGTTGGAGCTCATCTCTTTGTGGCAGTGCATTGCAGGGGGACTTAATGCACTGCCACTGCACTGTGACCCGGTGAACACTTCCTCACAGGTGGCTGTGGTGTGGGATGGCAGTGGTAGGAACCAGGCCAAGGAGAAAGAGGCCTCAGCATTGAGGAGTCCTTTAGTTTCCTCCTGAGACTACATGCTATTGACAAGTCTTTCATACTCCATTCCTTTCTAGGAAAACGATCTAGTTTCTCTGACAATAGGCAATAACCCTGAACCTTCCTCTCTCCTCTTCGGAAGCTTTTACTTACGTGTGTCTTTCCAGACACATGCAGATCCTGGAAAAGGAGCTTGCTCTCTTTTTCTCTCTTTCTATAATGAGACACAGGTACGTTTTTCCTTCCTACCCGCTGATAAATGAGAAGTAGAAGCAGAATGATTACATTGTATCAGAGACATTACAGGCAGTTGATTAAAGCGTTAGTTGGGGAGTTAGCCAAGGTTAACAATCCATAATGAAACACTGTGAAAATAATGATACGCTGCATGGTTTTATGAAGGCTTGTGGCTGCTCAGCAGAGCTGCGTTGACCTTCAGCAGTTACACAAGCTAATCGTGGTGAACCTTCAGCCCCCCTGTAGTTTCCAGCAGACTCCATTAGCTTCTGATATGCATCTTCTAGGAGAGCAGCCTAGACCTTACAGAGTTTTGGCTTTGGGATTGGGATTGTTCTAGTGACATTGAGATTACGGGCTATTCTAAAATAGCTCTTTTAGGTAGTATCATAAGTTGTTCTTCTGACGTATACCAATACTTAGGGGTTTACCCTTGATACACCACACTTCCTTTTACATGGGTGTGGCTGGCTTGAATGGCAACAGTTATTTAAATGAATCAAGTATTTCTTTGTTGTGGTTTGTTTTCAGTGAAGTCTATTAGAGTGCCATTGATTCTCCTGGAGAGAGCCAGAGATTGGTCACTGTCCAATGTCAGATCCTTTGTGTATGTTGAAAGCAGTTGTCTGGTGTTACTAAAGTCTCAATTTGTGATGCTGTCAAAACAGCAGCATATCTGTATGCTTTGGACAGTAGCTTGGATCATGTTCCTACTGCTTTATCCAGACCATTTGCTACTCAACAGGCCATAGTGCTAGCGGCCTAGCACCATTAGCTTTGATCACTGACTAATAAAGCGTTCTACTATCTAGGGATCCTGTTGCCACAAAACATTGAGGATGTCAGGTGATGTCATATTTTGATTGGCCTGTAACGGTAAGTCTTTCCTATTGGCTAATGACAACATTAACCTGTTGCTGACCAAAATAGTAACTGTAAGACATCATGGATTACACCTACTTCTCCTCCACAAACTATCCTCCAGGTGCTAATAAGATATTTAAGCAATACTTAGCCTATATAGCGATGAACTATTGCTTCAAAAGATAACACATTTTCTCGGCCCAGATGTGTGAAATCACAGAAACACGGCATTGTTTACTGAAGCATGTTCCAAGTGAAGCTTCATGCATGCATACCAACATCTGTGAGAAGTGAGTATTGTAATAAACTGTGGATGAGGCGATATGCTAAAGTTAGACGGAGGAGCGTGAGTTACGTCTATCTTTCTGTAATTACCTCAGTGATTGTCCGCTCCTTTGGTTCTTATCAGACATAAACTTGAAGCACATTCCTCTGTGTAATTGTGCTCGCCATTATTACTGCAATTACTGTAAGTTATTACTCATATTGTTCTCTGTTGGACTGGTAGTTTGCTAGTTGCCAAATATGGACTCTAGGGTTGGGGAGTATTCAGGTTTTCATACATTCATACCGTTTCTGTAACCTCCCAAAAACATTTATTTTATTTTTGACACAAACAATTTAGGCAACAGGGATCTTCATCCAGGGGGGAATTGAATGCCTCTGCTGTAACCAAGAAGCTTGATCTTGACATCTAGAGAATTAGCCTGCAAACCAAATGCATAGCTGGAGCCCTGAGCTGGATATAATTTATTTGACACATCTTAGATTTCTTATAGTTATACTAAACGTATAGTTATAAGCAGTGGTGTAGCATGCACCCCCACAGCCACCACGAGGCAGGGATGCCCCCACGTTTCCACTTCACAATAACAGCACTTACAGTTGACCGGGGAAGCTCTAGCAGGGCAGAAATTTGACGACATGACTTGTTGGAAAGGTGACATCCTATTTTAGTGCCACTTTGAAAATCACTGAGCTCTTCAGTAATCCCATTCTACTGCCAATGGTTGTCAATGGAGATTACATGGATGTGTGCTCGATTTTATACATGTGGCTGAAATAGCCTAATCCACTAATTTGAAGGGGTGTCCACATGCTTTTGTATACATACAGTGCCTTCGGAAAGTATTCAGACTTTTTCCACATTTGATTACGTTACAGCCTTATTCTAAAATTGATTAAATAAAAGAAAATACTCAGCAATCTACACACAATACCCCATAATAACAAAGCGAAAACAGGTTTAAAATTTAACAGACACCTCACAAGTCCTCAACTGGCACCTTCATTAAATAATACCCGCAAAACACCAGTCTCAACGTCAACAGTGAAGAAGCGACTCCTTGATGCTGGCCTTCTAGGCAGAGTTGCAAAGAAAAAGCCATATCTCAGACTGGCCAATGAAAATAAAATATTAAGATGGGCAAAAGAACACAGACACTGGACAGAGGAACTCTGCCTAGAAGGCCAGCATCCCGGAGTCGCCTCTCCACTGTTGACGTTGAGACTAGTGTTTTGCGGGTATTATTTAATGAAGGTGCCAGTTGAGGACTTGTGAGGTGTCTGTTTCTCAAACTAGACACTCTAATGTACTTGTCCTCTTGCTCAGTTGTGCACCGGGGCCTCCCACTCCTCTTTCTATTCTGTTTAGAGCCAGTTTGCGCTGTTCTGTGAAGGGAGTAGTACACAGCGTTGTACGAGATCTTCAGTTTCTTGGCATTTTCTCGCATGGAATATCCTTAATTTTTCAGAACAAGAATAGACTGACGGGTTTCAGAAAGTTATTTGTTTCTTGACATTTTGAGCCTGTCATCGAATCCACAAATGCTGATGCTCCAGATACTCAACTAGTCTAAAGAAGGCCAGTTTTATTGCTTCTTTAATCAGCACAACAGTTTTCAGCTGTGCTAACACAATTGCAAAGGGTTTTATATTGATCAATTAGCCTTTTAAAATGATACAACTTGCCATTGGAACACAGGAGTGATGGTTGCTGATAATGGGCCTCTGTACGCCTATATAGATATTCCATAAAAAATCTGCCGTTTCCAGCTACTGTAGTCATTTACAACATTAACAATGTCTACAGTGTATTTCCGATCAATTTGATGTTATTTTAATGGACAAAAAAATAGCTTTTCTTTCAAAAACAAGGGCATTTCTAAGTGACACCAAACTTTTCAACGATAGTGTATATATATAAAAAAAAGGGGGTTGTGGGCTGCCTCGTGGGGGCTGTGGAGGTGTGTGCTACACCACTGATTATAACTATAAGTTATGTGTAACTATATGAAATCTAAGATGTGTCAAATAAATGAGATCCAGTTTCGGGCTCCAGCTATGCATTTGGTTTGCTAGTTAATATATCATTTGTTTTTGTGTTTTAGAAAATAATACCGTCTGTATTTCAAAATACCCCAGTATATGGTGTAAACGGTATATCGCCCAAGCCTAGTGGACTCCCTCAAAGAATTAAAGCATCTTTCCAATTATTTACAGATTGGACATGCTCAAAGAATTCAAGCATATTTACATTTTTTTTCTCCAATATATATATATATATTTTTTTTGTTGCCTGTGGATAGTACATTCAGCAGATGGACTAATGATTACTTATACAGCATCTAGTGGCTGCAGGTAGCCTAGTGGTTAGAGTGTTTGGCCAGTAACCGAAAGGTTGCTGGATCAAATCCCTGCGCTGACAAGGGAAACTTCTGTTTATTCTGCCCCTGAACAAGGCAGTTAACCTGCTGTTCCCTGGTAGGCTGTCATTGTAAATAAGAATTTGTTCTTAACTGACTTGCCTAGTTAAAGGTTAAACATTTATTTTCTTATCCACCATACAGGATGTGTAATGTTTTCATAACGTTAACACATTTTCCACCAGTGTCCACCACATACCAGGCCTATTTATTAAATTCCAGGATCTCTTTCATTTTATGAACTAGCCTAATGTGCAGGGGGTTTCAGATCACGTTAGCGGATCAAAGCACAAATTCCCTTTCTATGTTTTTCTCCAGCATGTCTAACTACAAACAAGCTCTCATATTTTCCGGTTGCAGTTTTATTTTGTTTACTCAAAACAGATGAAGAGGTCCGTGACACTCCAGCACGAGAGTGGGCTGTGCTAATATCTCTCCAGGCTAAAAGGATGTCTGATAGAGCCATGATATTGAGGCTAAATCACAAGTGTGTGCACTCACATTAGCAGGCTACAGTTGGACAGCCACAAGGTTGAGTACTAATTAGTGTTTTCAAAAGCCAATCAGTTCCGCACGATGGCTGCTTACTGCCGTCCAAAAGTGCCATTTTATTTAATCTGGGTATCAAAGTTTATCCAGCAATGGAGTGTCATTGCAAATACAGGCAGATTGTTTTTGGTTTAATTGTGAGAAGGCGGAGACTGGGAAATGATAGGACAGAGAGAGAGAGCCTTATGTTCAGACTGGCTGTTGTGGTGTATTGTGGGTATTGACATTTTCAGAGAGAATATATTTTTAACAGGAGCTAATTAATAAATAAGAGTAAATGCTCCATCCGCATATTCATCACCAGGCAGGGTCATCTCTCTCACAACACAACAGGCAAGCCTTAAGCAGGAAAAACAAAGTAGTACATAAATCAAAGAGGTTTTCTCTGGCAAGGCGGAACCCCCTGGGACCTACCTTGGTGCTTCATTAGACTCCAGAAGGATCATGTTTTAAGTGGAGGTGAGCGAGTTCTGAATAACAATGACAAATCATGCTTCAGAGCATTGGGTGTTTAGGGAACATAAAAGCAACATATCCCTTTTCCTAAAAGTGAATAAAATATTATTTGAGAGAAAGGATATTCACTGCACTACATCATATACGTACAGTAGGGATATAGACTATAGTTAACGTAACGGCTACTATTGCTGTTTCTGGCAGAGTTTCCCAAATTGAGGTTGAGCATATTCCATTCATAATTAACCATATGGGATTACAATGAATATATACTCTTTATTAGACTTCAGTGTGATGGCTTCACGTTTTAGTAATTTAAATTGTTGTCCTTTTTTGCATCTCGTTATATTTGACCACATAATTCTATTCACTTAACTCACCCCACATACAGTACTTATGTGAGGAAACACTCATGGATAATATATGATCAGTATCACGTTTCTCTTTTAATTATAAAAACATGATGTTTCTCTGCAGAAAGTGATACTAACATAACTGAGAGAATATGCAGCACTCTATGTAAAGCTTGTAAGATAAAATACATCCAGAGTTTGTTACACAGGCTTTCAAACCACTGTGTGCTGACATAGAGGCTTTTAGAGCCCAGTCAGGCAGGCCTCTGGCTATTGTTGTTCCTGATCTTTGAATTCCTGGATCTGACAACTCTACACTGACCGGCCTAACCAGCACTGATGTCTGATGGTCTGTGGGCTAGAGAGAGCCAACAACAAATCTGAGGGTAACAAATCATCATATAAAAATGATATGGATTAAGGATATGGATTCAGATGATGCTAGTGAGAAAGAGTCACTGAATTATAATATATCACAATTTGCGATGTGCGGCTGCCTGTTAAGAGAGGCCTTTACAAATAAGTAATACATTAAATAGAAAACCTTGTGTAGCTGAGTTATAATAAGAAAGCCATTTCCAGAGTATAAATCTGCTCAATTACAGACAGACAGGAGAGATATGCTGGAGCAACATTCCCATGGCTATTCAGTCACACTGAATATCCACACATGGCAGATTTGAATAAAGAGATCGGGATTATTATTGCTTCCCAGTGTGGTGGTAGCCTCGTTTTCCAATCCAGGCCTTTATTTTGATTTTGGGGCCAGCATGATAGCAGTAATGCTCCCGATTTAATAAAAACTGTGAAATACAAGGAGCTAACAGTCAATACTGTTGGAGAGCTGATTTGGTCGATCTCTTCAGGTTACATGAATGAAGTGATGAATTATCTCTGTGTCCATTGAATCTGCCCCTCTCTCTCCAGGTAAATTGGCTGATGACAGGCAGGGTGACAGCTTGTTCTCTCCCTCTCTCTCTCTCAAAGAAAGTGGCATTTTCTCTCCACCTGTCCAGCACAACTGTTTAAAAGCCTCTCACTCTCTGTGTCTTTAAAGAAGGACTTCTGTGAAGGATAGTGAGTAGGACAGTGTAGAGTAGATGAGATGTGGGCTGCTACAGTATGAAGGAGCTGCAGCTGCTCCCAGTAGACCCTATACTTACAGAGATGTGGAGAAACAGTTCAAACACAAGCTTAATGAAGACGAATGGAGAGGCATGTTGGTACACACACACACACACACACAGTGGGGAAAGTGCTTGGGTTCGTTGTAGAACGTATGGTGGAACCCGACCTTAACTGAACTGTCTCATTTATTTTGGTGCAGAAACTCACAGCGCGGTTCCCATTTGCCCCTAACATAGAGGTCAAGGCTCAAATACAGCATATGTCACTGTCTGACCCCTTTCTCATCTTCCTGGACTGTTAGAAATTGGATAAAACTGCTCTGAGGGAGTTGTGGTCAAAGGAGGAAGTCAATTACTTATTTTTCTATAGACACTTAGCAGACCTTGCTGCCTCAGAGGTGGAGTAGTGTACAAAATCAAATGTGCAGTGTTATTTTTAAGCGTGGAAAAATTGATACTTCCTATCTTAGAGTAGTTGTTTAAAACAAAATGTACACTACTTAATCTCTGTAGTCAACTTAATTAATACCCAGCATTAAACTGTCCATTAAAGCACCTCTACATTTCAATAAGTAGATCCTCATGTTCTAGAACAACCTACCAAATCTAATTGAACCATGATCTTAATGTAATGTATTTCACTTCATCTAGTATACTCAGTTGAAAGGGGTTGGATAGACTAATGACATTACCATGACTCTCCTACTTTCCATTCCAGACCCAGATGTTGGTTTATGGTTGTAATGTACTGTATGCGCACATGACTGACTTTATGAGTTATACCATTGGCTCATACATTAGTCGTAAAGGCAAACGCTTAGTCTCATATTATCCAGAGGAAAATCCACACTTTTAAGTGTCATGGCTGTATTTGATAGGTCACATGCTTTTTACGTGTCAGCCTCACCAAGGATATTCTTGAGAGAGAGAGAAAATCACACAGACACACAAAGAATTTGAAAACAAATCAAACATTGATAAACTCCCATATCTGTGCAGTCATGGCAGCAAGATTCGTGGCCCGTTGCCGTGAGAAAAGGGCAACTAGTAGAGCACAAACAACATTGCAAATACCACCAATATTTATCTATTTATCTTCACCTACTATTCGTACTACAACTATTTGCACATTACTAAAACACTGTAAATAGCTGATAATAAAACACTTGAAAAGTATTTATCTTTTTGAAACCTTTTTGAGTGCAATATTTACTGTTAAATTCTAATCGTTTTTTGTTAATGTTTTGTGTCTTCTCACCTTTGTTTATTGTTTATTTCACTTGCTTTGACAATGTAAACATATGTTTCTCATGCCAGTAAAGCCCCTTTGAATTGAATTGAGAGCGAGAGAGACGATGAGACAGACAGAGAGAGAGGTATATTTTCTCCTTCACCTTTTTCAATGCTTTCCTAGCTAAGTTTAGCTTCTATTTTTTCCTTCCCTGTAAAAAAGAAATCCTCTAAAACATAGTGGGGTTCCATTAACTCTGTGGACTGTCATTTTCAGGTTCACTTTGATCTCGCTGTTCTTTCTAACATTGAGGAAAGGAATAATTTTACATTGTGTCTAAACAGATGTGGATTTCTTCTTAAGCTCTCTAAATGTCACTGGCTGCTGTGATGTGAAATAAATAGTGAAGATTAAGTCTTTGTAATTATTCAACAGTAGGTATCATAATCTTACACTTCCTTTGAAAAGTGAAATGTTAAAATGGCACTTCAGGTGTAAATAGAGTGAAAAGCATGAACAGATCATTTAGTCTTGATGGCTCCTGTCACATAACGAAAACAATATCTGAAACTCAACAGACGCTTGTTTTTTTTGTTTTATTGGAGGCCCTGTTGCCAAGAATTGTCAGTCAAATTGCTGAATGGAGGGTAGTATGCTGGAAAATACATACTTGAAATAGCTAATATGCAGGTCTAAACAGCTGTTTTTTGTCCAGAGTTGTCTTTTGCAGCTGTCCTTTCATTGTGGAATACAACAATTAATAACATGCTTGGCAGTGCACTAACATTGACTCTTGTGCTATAATGGGTGTGTATGTGATCTTACACACCAACCCCCAACGATTGTGTAGAAGAAAGATACTGTAACAACTAACAACGACTGGCAAAAATGGCAGGCAGGTATATGTCGCTCGACAACCCGAAAGAAAACATCATTATCCATAGTATTTCCATAATTTCAGCCAATTTGCTCCAGTCATTGCGTTAATCTGTGCCGACCTGTTGATTGTCAGTTTTCCAGACACATTTCTGTAGCCGAACACAAACAGTATTTGCAGCAGGACCTCTCTCTGTTCTGTCAGTAGTGCCAAGCAACACAGCCACAAATTGGAATGTGGTAGAGCTCTGGGAAGGCAGCCAAGATTGAAATTAGACAATAACCTTTGCTCCCCTATACTGGCTCTCTCCTCCAGCTGCAGGCAGATCCATTTGTTTAATACAGTCAGCCCTGTAGTGTATAATAGACTGATATATGAGTCACCGCTCAGCAGTTTGTGTTTCTCAGATTTATAGAGATTGAACAACTGGTCGGTTTCTACTTACTGTAGTCTTATGGAGAAAAAGACATGGAAAGGAAGGATGCATGCAGCCAGCACAACACAGGGTAGATAGATACAGTACACCCACGCCAGTTTACAGCTGTATCTTTACAATACATGCATGGAGATAGACACAGGTATTTACCTAATCCATTACTAGCCTAAAGAGTTTTGTTTTTGCGAGTAAGAAGAAAAGCATGAAAGCTTAACAGGTAATACTACAGATCCTACTGATTGTACACAATGAATTTGCTGTTGGAATAATTTGTTGGTACATCAGATCTATTTACATAAGCATTGGATGGTAGAATACTTTCATACTGTCACTTTTAATCCAGGAAGCTTTTCTGCCTGAGTCAAATTATAACGGTAGCCTGGTTTATAAACGTTGTTTCAACCTCCTGAGTTAAATAGAATTTTCATGCAATTACTCTCAAAGAATTAGAGGATTAGTTTCCAGTGAGTCCCTGAAACAGTGACTGGTACCTGAGTTTTGCAGTGTGTACAGAGGCAAAACCGTTCTAATGAGTGTGTTAACCAGTAATAGATAGTGTCCAGGGAATAGAGAAATGTGTCTGTTCTGCCAGCGCAATAGGAGAAGACTCCATTCTCCGCAGCCTTCAATAGGGATGGGTCCAGGTCACTGAGCCCATACCCACCTGTCATATCTAGTACAGCAACACCACCATCAGCACTAATACCACTGAAACAAACCCATCTACTGTGGTGAAAAGCTTTCCTGTATGGCGATTAAACAATGCATTATCTCAGATAATGACACCTAAAACCACAATAGCTGTAGACCAGAGAGCTAAGAGTGCAGTAAAAGGAAGCCTGGTTTAAATGATAGCATCTTGGAGCTGGAGTTACTTCAAAGTTGTCCCAAAGTAAACAGCATCTAGACATTCAAGGTTTAGAGGCGAATGCAAGACAACACCACCACCAAGTTGATTTGGACTACTCTCATGTCATTTCCTTAAAGGTCCAATGCAGCCGTGTTTATCTCAATATCAAACTGAAAACTAGCTGTTATTGGCAGAGAGGTTTGGAACTCTCTTTCTTATTGGTCTATTAAGTAATGTACATCCTGGCCAAAACTTCATCCAGCAAAATAAGCTGAAATTTCAAGTGCTCTTTTCAAACAGCTCTTACACTAAAAGGGCATTGTCATCATTGTCACAATTTTACAGTATTATTCCAACCTCATAGTGTGGAATTACTGTATATATATAAAACACAGGAAATCACATTTTTGACTGCACTGGGCCTTTAACGACTTGTGTGTCTGTGTCTGTGCTACTAACAGCAGGCATTGTGGGAAAGCTTCCCCATGTTTCTGAGGCCTTATACTCTTCTCCTCAGCCCTAAGCCCCTTTGTGGCGGCGGGTCAATGGCTTTGCACCCCGCTAGATCAAAGATGAAACCCCTCATTCAGCTACTGCTTTCTTTTAGGGTTTGCTCTCGGGAGTGTGGACCAGACCAGACTCAGTGGCAAAGGGAGAAGAGGAGAGGGTGGTTCATCTACATAGTATGTAGACTAGCTGGATTGGACCCAGGCTAAGGACACAAGTCCATGTTTACCTAGTGCTAGAACAGATGCTTTTGGTCATTATTGGTATCAACTAGGGCTGTGGCGGTCACGAAAGTTTGTCAGCCGGTGATTGTCAATCAAATAACTGTCGGTCTGACGGTAATTGACCATTAATTAACATAAACACATTTAGCATCTCCTGTCTTCCACACATAGCCTACAAGACACTGATGCTGACCTTTGGAACATCTACATTTTAAAAAGTCTAATAAATCCATGTAACATAGCCTACACCTTCACAATAAATATATAATTTGTTTTAAACAGGTTTAAAAAAACATAAGAAGAAAATGTAGTCTATTTCAGAAGAACAGAATAGCATACTCTGAGTTGTCCTTATGTTAGGTCCTGATCTGGCTATGCCAAATGGCTGTAGGCTACACTAGTTCATTTAGCAGACAAGATCTGCTTAGAATTCCGTGCCATTATTTTATAGTATGAAGAATACAATTGAACATAGCTGAATAATTCTCCAAATGATTTGACGGAGTGCGCTCATGCGGCTATTCTGTATTGAACGGTTAACAAAGCAATAGTTATTCCTATATGCTTAATTTAAAGTTATTAATGTAACTTTAGTTGTTCAACAAACGTTGGGCGATGTGTTTTGATTTTTAATACATTGTAAGGCGGCATGATGCGACTTTAATGATGATTTGAAAACAGTTGCTTGAAAGGCATGATCTCTGCTTTGTTTTTTTGCGTAGGCTGTACACACTACATCAGTCACTCATTCACAATTTGACAAGCACTTGATAATGCCTAGAATTTAATGGCGGCATCGCCTTTGTGTGGCCGTAATGCACCCTAAAAAGATCCATGCCTTTTGCAGCCGGTGGCTGTTGTGCCCTCGCTGCGTGCGACATGCTCCATCACGTGAGTTGGTCTTTCTCACAGGCTACAAGTGAAGACAAACACATCGGGGACGCAACTGCGTGCATCCTTATCCAATTCCAAGGTGCATATTGAAGATATTGGAAGAACTGTCCACATTTACTTTTCGTCAGCTAACAAGATGAGTAGGCCTGACGAACAGCAAAACCACGAGCATATGTCAATCTACTATTCCCCATAGTACAAAGGTCGACCTACTCTATTCTGTGCAAGAAATAAATATTCCGAACATAGTCTGGGACAGTTGTGGGATGCGATAGATCCCAAATTAATACAACCACTACAATCAAAAAAACATAGCTGATGCAACAGCTCAGAATGTTTAGCTTAAAATGTTGATAAACTATTAGGCTATTTCTTCACATTATAAGCGCAGCAAGGCTATAAGCGCGAATGTTCCATCAGTGCAAAACACCACTATCAAAAGTGACCGCAACTGCAATTATGCATGTAATGCTTTTATTATAAAGGTGCATTTTTATTGTGAAAATTATCTTCCCCAAACTTGAAACTCACGTGCTGCTTATGTATGGCAGTTAGGCTCTACACCCCTTGTGAAGTGCAATAATGTGCTTAATTTTAAGAAGTTTGGCAACTTTAGTTGTGATAGAAACCTTATTAAAACATATAGGCCTATGGGCTAGGCTACATGAGGTGTGTGACTATGATTTGTTTTCAATCGCAAAAAAAGTCATTGTTTCTTATGCTGGGCATCATTCACAAGTGATAATATATAATTCACAAGTGATAGGCTAATATTGTCACCCATCAGACTATTCTTGATTTAATCTTGTCTTTAAATATACTAAATAATACATACGTGTGAAATTTGTTTTGATTTAGAATGGACCATTATCATGCACCTATATCAAAACAGGGGCAGCGGAAAAAAATACATGTCATCTATGCACTTAAATAGCGATTGGAGGACACTTTCCCCGTGGTTTATTTTCATGCCAGCCATGTAGACTATACTCCTGCTGTAAATATAAGCAATGTGCTTAATGTTAGGAAAGATTAAAAATAAATATAGTAGGCCTAGCCTATAGACAGCTGATCCTCCTCTTTTCAGTAGAGGCCATCACTCTGTTTTCTCATGCAATTGCATAGCCTATTGAAATGTGTGTTTAGTTTTATTTTCGAATACATTTGCATTGATGTCAGAGTGATTAGAGGGACAATAAAGTGTTGAGTACCAGGCAGTTAGCAAGTTTGGTAGGCTACTAATGACCATCAGCAGCATCAGAGCTTGGAGAAGCCTAATTACCATGACTAACGGTCACGTGGAATTTGACTGCCTTCATGACTCGTGACTGCCGGTGTGACGGTAATGTGGTCACTGGAACAGCCCTAGTATCAACTACAGTGTTGAGGTTTTGGTGTGCATCTGTCACAGATCCAATGAATTTCTGACATACTTTGTGAATTGTTTTGACTGTAATGGAAGTAGCTTTGTGTCATCATAATTCCGAACATGTGGTTGATTGATACAGCCTTTTTATCCACATATTCCATATTCCTGAAAGATCAGATCAAGCATGGTTTGAGTCATAGGGGACATTTTTGAATATGTGACACCAGTAATAACAAGCAAAATGTAGCTACCTTTAGCACTGGCCGTCATACGGAACCAAACCACAACTCTCCTCGGCCCAGTGTTTGTTATGTTTGCTCTGCAGAGAACATGACAAAAGATGTCTGCGTCACTAACCTCAGACTTTTACTTACAGTCTGTCTCTCAACACTACCAAAACAAGCTGGACCAGAGAAGAAACTTGAAAACGAAGTACACTATAATATCATTCAATCTCATTTCCTTTATTTTCTTAATTGACCACTTCAGTTTGTTTCCAAGTGTAGCCCATGTTCCTTAAGCCAGCAACAAGGAAGCAGTAATGTTCTTAGTTATGCCATGTACTGTAACATAGTACCTGGGAGGTTCTACTTAGGTTTAACTCCCGTCCCAAATAGACACATCTATATTAGGTGCGCTCACATTTCAGAGAGAGCACCCTTGGGACTGTATCTTTCATATACGTTAAAGTGAGCTTACACAAAATCTTTATGCCCATGAAGTCTTTCTGAGGGGACCTGCACCTGAGACCTGAAACTCAGTTTTATTAATACACTCAACCCCACCGAGGCTGCTTCCCAAATGGGACCCTATTCCCTACATAGTGCACTACTTTTGACCAGGGCCCATAGTGCTCCCATAGGGCTCTGGTCAAAAGTACTGCTATATAAGTAATAGGGTAATATTTGGGACGCAAGACATCAAACACTGGTAGAGTATAAGTGAACAGTGAACAGGTGGTCTTTTATAGCCATGTTGATTTCCCAGCATGGGGTTAAACAATTCCATCAGGTCTGGTCCAGATTTATTAAAGCAAACAGGGCAGACTCACAACACAATGGGCATGTCCCAAATAGCAACCTATTTCCTATATAGTGCACCACTTTTGACCAGAGACCTATGGAATAGTGTTCCATTTGAGACGCAAACAATGCAGTGCCAAGCAGAAGAGAGTGGTCAGGCTGTGAAAGAGAGAGACAATCAGGACACAGACTGAATAAAACTGTCATCTCTTAGATCCAGACTTCTGATAACACAGACTCTTTCTCTCTCAGACCTGTTCTACTGCTCCGTTTTAATCTAGTGAGGGGTGAGAGATAGGCTTGAATGGTATACCGTATATACCGTATACCGGGGTATTTGAAAATAGCCACGGGATGTTTATTCGATACCGTGAATACCATTGAAACTTTCTTTTAAGTTTTAATACATTTAAATATTTGTAGCTACTTTTTAAGTAAATACCTACGGTCAACTTGTACGCTACGTTAGGAGATTAAGAAGATGGTGTTCTTCATTTCAACTGTCACGTAATTTTTCATTATAGTTCCCAGTCACGTGGTGATTGTTTACAAGCACACAACAACGAGAGACTGGAGCCTTGTGAGTCACTCACTGGTGTGCATCATGCGCCAGGTGATCTAGTTACAGCATGGAATTCACAACTAAATGTTTGCCAGCTAGATATCTTATAACTATTAAGTTAGCTGTCTAAAATGTTTTAAATGCTATGCAGTTGTGCTTTTCATTTGCTAATTTAGTAGCTAGTTAACTATCTAGCTAAGTGGTTAGCTTATTCCAAAATCAAGCTAAGATTGGTAACAGCAGAGAATCCCTTGTTGGAGCCATGTTGTCTATTATTTGTTTTGTGCGTGCAACAAACTGTGTAGCATTTTTTTGTATAACTTTATGAGCTGGGATGTCTGTCCTGCAAATAATTTAGGTCAGAGATTGTATAAAATGTTCGCAATAAGCTTTTTAGCATTCTCTATGCAATGTTACAGTTGAAGTCGGAAGTGTACATACACTCCACACTCCACAAATGTCTTGTTAAAAAACTATAGTTTTGGCAAGTCGGTTAGGACATCTACTTTGTGCATGACACAAGTAATTTTCCAACAATTGTTTACAGACAGATTATTTCACTTATAATTCACTGTATCACAATTCCAGTGGGTCAGACGTTTACATACACTAAGTTGACTGTGCCTTTAAACAGCTTGGAAAATTCCAGAAAATTATGTCATGACTTTAGAAGCTTCTGCTAAGCTAATTGACATAATTTGAGTCAATTGGAGGTGTACCTGTGGATGTATTTCAAGGCCTACCTTCAAACTCAGTGCCTCTTTGCTTGACATCATGGGAAAATCAAAAGAAATCAGCCAAGACCTCAGGAAAAAAATGGTAGACCTCCACAAGTCTGGTTCGTCCTTGGGAGCAATTTCCAAACGCCTGAAGGTACCACGTTCATCTGTACAAACAATAGTACACATGTATAAACACTATGGGACCACGCAGCCGTCATACCGCTCAGGAAGGAGACGCGTTCTGTCTCCTAGAGATGAACGTACTTTGGTGCGAAAAGTGCAAATCAATCCCAGAACAACAGCAAAAGACCTTGTGAAGATGCTGGAGGAAACAGGTACAAAAGTATCTGTATCCACAGTAAAACAAGTCATATATATAGACATAACCTGAAAGGCCGCTCAGCAAGGAAGAAGCCACTGCTCCAAAACCACCATAAAAAAAGCTAGACTACAGTTTTCAACTGCACATGGGGACAAAGATCGTACTTTTTGGAGAAATGTCCTCTGGTCTGATGAAACAAAAATAGAACTGTTTGGCCCTAATGACTATTGTTACGTTTGGAGGAAAAAGGCTTGCAAGCCGAAGAACACCATCCCAACCGGGAAGCACAGGGGTGGCAGCATCATATTGTGGGGGTGCTTTACTGCAGGAGGGACTGGTGCACTTCACAAAATAGATAGCATCATGAGGTAGGGAAATTACGTGGATATATTGAAGCAACATCTCAAGACATCAGTCAGGAAGTTGAAGCTTGGTCGCAAATGGGTCTTCCAAAGGGACAATGACCCCACGCATACTAACAAAGTAGTGGCAAAATGGCTTAACTTCTTATGGCTGCAATCCTGTTAACGGGATGATATGACAACAGCCAGTGAAAGTGCAGGGCGCCAAATTCAAACAGAAATCTCATAATTAAAATTCCTCAAACATACATGTATCTTATACAATTTTTAAGGTAATCTTGTTGTTAATCCCACCAAAGTGTCCGATTTCAAATAGGCTTTACAGCGAAAGCACCACAAACGATTATGTTAGGTCACCGCAAAATCACAGAAAAACACAGCAATTTTTCCAGCCAAAGACAGGAGTCACAAAAAGCAGAATTAGAGATAAAATGAATCACTAACCTTTGATGATCTTCATCAGATGACACTCATAGGACTTCATGTTACACAATACATATATGTTTTGTTCGATAAAGTTCATATTTATATCCAAAAACCTCAGTTTACATTGGCGCCATTTTCAGAAATGCCTCCAAAATATTCAGAGAAATTGCAGAGAGCCACGTCAAATAACATAAATACTCATCATAACATTTGATGAAAGATACATGTTTTACATAGAATTAAAGATACACTTGTTCTCAATGCAACCGCTGTGTCAGATTTCAAAAAGCCTTACGGCAAAAGCACAATATTCAATAATCTGAGAACAGCGTTCAGCCACAAAAGGAAGCCATACAGTTACCTGCCAAATTGTGCAGTCAACAAAAGTCATAAATAGCATTATAAATCTTCACTTACCTTTGCTGATCTTCGTCGGAATGCCCTCCCAGGACTCCCACAAGAAATTTTCGTTTTGTTCGGTAATGTCCATCATTTATGTCCAAATAGCTATTTTTGTTAGCGTGTTTGGTAAACAAATCCAAAGTCAGGAAGCGCGTTCACTAATAGCAGACAAAATGTCAAAAAGTTCCGTAACAGTCAGTAGAAACATGTCAAACGATGTATTGAATCAATCTTTAGAATGTTTTTAACATAAATCTTCAGTAACGTTCCAACCGGAGAATTACATTGACTTCAGATGTGCGATGGAACAGAGCTCCCTCTCATGTGAACGCGCATGGTCAGAGCATGGTCAGTTCATGGTAGACCTGACTAATTCCTGTCTCCTTCGGCCCCACTTCACAGTAGAGGCATCAGACAAGGTTCTACAGACTGTTGACATCTAGTGGAAGCCGTAAGAAGTGCAAACTCATCCATATCCCACTGTGTATTCAATAGGGGCTGGGTTGAAAATCGACCAACCTCAGATTTCCCACTTCCTGTTTGGAATTTTTTCTCAGGTTTTTGCCTGCCATATGAATTATCTTATACTCACAGACATCATTCAAACAGTTTTAGAAACGTCAGAGTGTTTTCTATCCAATACTAATAATAATATGCATATATTTGCAACTGGGACTGAGGAGCAGGCAGTTTACTATGGGCACCTCTGGGCACCTTTCATCCAAGCTACTCAATACTGCCCCTGTAGCCATAAGAAGATATTAAGGACAACAAAGTCAAGGTATTGGAGTGGCCATCACAAAGCCTTGACCTCAATCCTATAGAAAATGTGTGGGCAGAACTGAAAAAGCGTGTGCGAGCAAGGAGGCCTACAAACCTGACTCAGTTACACCAGCTCTGTCAGGAGGAAGGACCAAAATTCACCCAATTTGTTGTGGGAAGCTTTTGGAAGGCTTTTGTAACCAAATACTAATTGAGTGTATGTAAACTTCTGACCCACTGGGAACATGATGAAATAAATAAAAGCTGAAATAAATAATTATCTTTACTATTATTGTGACATTTGACATTCTTAAAACAATGTGGTGATCCTAACTGACCTAAAACAGGGAATTTTTACTAGGATTAAATGTCAGTAATTGTGAAAAATTGAGTTTAAATGTGTTTGTCTAAGGTATATGTAAACTTCCGACTTCAACTGCACATGTACTTGTTAGCATTGCTAACCTTTGGATTTTTTTTATTTTACTAGGCAAGTCAGTTAAGAACAAGTTCTTATTTACAATGAAAGCCTAGGAAGAGTGGGTTAATTGCCCTGTTCAGAGGCAGAATGGCAGATTTTTACCTTGTCAGCTTGAGGATTCGATCTAACAACCTTTCGGTTACTGACCCAACGCTCTAACCAATAGGCTACCTGCCGCCCCGGATTATAGAGGCGCAGTGGGATTTTGTTCATTGCCGGTATTACAGAATATTCCGGGATGGCACATGGTCGGTATGAAAATCTGGATACCGCCCAAACCTAGTGTGTAAGGGACAGAGAGAGTGGGTAAGGGACAGAGAGAGTGGGTAAGGGACAGAGAGAGTGGGTAAGGGACAGAGAGAGAGAGAGAGAGAGAGTGCGAGTGTAAGGGACAGAGAGAGAGAGGTAGAGAGAATGAGAGAGAGAAGGAAAGATGGGAGACAGACAGACAGAGAGAAAGAAATTCACTTTCATGTTACTTCTTGTGTAGTCCTGGACCAGCAGTCAGTTACTTCTGATGGGAGGGAACAGTCTGCTGTGCTGTGAGAGTAATGATTTTAGCTTTAAACTGAATTACGGATCGATTCTTCCTGCAGATCAGAACACGGCTTGTGAGCTGACTGTGTGGACACGCTGTGCACTGGAGTCGCTTTACACATTGACTGCCGAACACATAGTGAGGAAAATATATATATCTATATGTGTCAGCTTGGCACTGCATGTATGGGGGCATGCTGGGGGTGAATAGCCCCTATAATCACAGGAGGGTCCAGCTGCAGACTGTTTACGCTGAATTGGGTGGTAAATGAGCATGTATTTGGTGATGAGGACCCAGGGAATCAGAGATTGGTGTTTACCCAAGCTGCAACTGGCCTGGTGGAGGTTGGGCAGAAAGGAAAGTGTTCCGTTTGTATTGCTAGTCTTGGTCTCCTCCCCTTCTGCTAAATGAAAGGGCCAAAGCTACAGTGGCTGGCATCTTAATGG